>NC_065543.1:26803529-27409285 GCF_932294415.1 Quercus robur
AACCAAGTTTGGCTCCGTACAGGATGCTGGCTCAGAAAATGGAAGAAAAGTTTTCCACATTTGAGATAGAGCATGCTCAGATGAGCGAAAATCAATAAGCGAACATACTATTAGCGTTGGGCTCATAGATAGCCTTCGAAGGAAATAGTACTAGATTTGAAGTCAACAAGCGAAGAGGGTCCATTGTTGAAATACTTTAGGAAAGGTTCCAAGAAAAGCAAGGGTGTGAAGAGTATTGGAGGGTTCCCATTAAGGAAGCCCTGTTAAAGGAAGGAGATATGGCAGAATTAAAAGTGTTAAAGGACTATGTCCTGATGAAAGGGATGATGTATCACAGAATGTTAGGAAGAATTTTGTCAAGATGCGTGGGGCATGAAGAGGCCCAAAGAAAATTGAAGGAAGTACACGACAGAACCTGTGGGCTCCGTGGTGAGATCAGCCTTTACCGCAGGCCTTAGAGGGCAGGATTTTATTGGCCAAACATGGGCAAGGACACGGACCTAGTCCAAACCAAGAGTAAGGCCTGCCATTTGGCCGTGGATAGGGAAGAAAGTTATGCCATGTTCACCAATGAAGATTGGAGAAGCCTATTCGTGCAATACCTAACAAAAGGCGTCTTGCCACAGAAGCATAGTGAAAGATATAAACTCAGGAAGCTAGCTACCCGCTACTTCCTACATAAGGGAATTCTTTTCAAAAATGGATACGATGGGGACCCATTACAATGTTTAGGTCCCGAAGAGGCCGGAGAAATGTTAAAGGAAGTACATACAGGGGAATGTGGAGAGCACCTAGGAAAGAATAAGCTATATTGGTGCATGCTGCAGATGGGTTATTACTGGCCCACTATGAAAGGGGATGCGGCAGAATTAGTGAAAAAATTTCACAACTACCAAGTGCAAGCTAATTTGATTCACACCCACCCGCAAAGCATACATAGCATGGTCACCTCATGGCCCTTTCACAATTAGGGGCTCGATTTGGTGGGACTAGTTAATCCACCTTCACGTGGATGCATATGGATCCTTGTGGCTAAGGAATACTTCACTGAATGGGCATGGGAGGAGTTGCGGCAAACTTCATCAAAGAAAACATAATTGTCCAATTTGGGGTGCCTCAGAGAATCATAGGTGACAATGGTACTCAATTTGTCAACAGAGAGGTAAGAAAGATGCTGGAGTTTTACCAGGTCAAGTACCATCGGTCATCGCCTTATTACCCCAAAAGGAATGGGTAGGCGAAAGCAACAAACAAAACATTTATCAAGATTATCAACAAGATGAGCCAGGAGTACACCGAAGGGTGGGTAACATATCTGCCAGATGCCCTTTCGGCTTACCAGAGCTCACCCAAATTTGCCACAGGATTTTCTCCCTTCACCTTAGTCTATGGAACAAAGGTGATGCGTCCAACAAAAGTGATGCTACCTTCTTTAAAGATTATGCAAGTGCGAAAGAAGGAAAAAGATAAGGAAGTCTTTGCGGTAGAAAGATGTGAGGACCTGGAAGGGTTGGATGAAAAAAAGGAAGAAGCCCAAAAGTGTAACCACAGATACAGGCAAAGAATGACTGAAGCTTATGGTAGGACAACTAAAGAAAGGGTGTTTGAAGAAGTACAACTTGTGTTGAAAATAGCAGACCACATCAAGCGAGGTATAGCAGGACCATCTAAATTCTTGCCAAAATAGGAGACACCCTTTGTGGTAAGGGAAGCACATGCAAGTGGGTATTATAGTTTAGCCTAGATGGATGGAAGATATTTAATAGACCCCACTAATGGCAAATGGCTAAAGCGCTATTATGCCTAGGAAAAATTATGTAGTTATTCCTTTCCTTTATGTTTTTTTTTTTCCTCCAAGTGACCACCCTTGCAAGGGATAATGTCACAAGAAAGCGTTGTAGTGTGTTTTCATTTGTAGTTGACGATTAAGTGCAAAAAAAAACAAAGAGTAATGAAGACCATGGAATATTATCAAAACATATTGTATCATAAAACATAGCAGTAGCAGTAGCAGATATGGCACAATAGATTACAAACCCAAAATATATAAGTCATACCAGACTTATCGAATAAGTGCTAGAAAAATAAAAGTGTGCTGAGTAGGGAGAAAGGGGAGATAAGTAAACTTGGGGGATGGAAATAAAGCTACATAATAGGTGATAGACTAATCAAATGCCTGAAATAAGGGTCTGATCTCCAAAGCGACTGGAGCCAATAACACCAGAAAGAAGATGCTCATGACGTGCTTCTAAGTCTACCACCTCCTTCTTCAAACTCTCGATGTGAGCATCTATAGCATCCACAGCAAGCTGAACCCTTTTCGTAAAGAAGGCTTGAGCAACCTCTCGCAAGTGATCCAACAAAAACTCCATAGCAAATCCAACCCTGATCAACTCCTGAACCACGACCCTCCACTGCAGAATCCTCTCAACAGACACTGTGTCGATGAAGTTATGCTCAATGTTGTTCATCACACTCCCCAATAACTTAAGGAAGTGCTCCCTCATGAATCAACCAAAGATAAATCCCTACATAAAGTCCCCACGGTTGTTATAGACTGCCTCCAAGTGGGAAATGCACTCCTCGAGAACCCAAAAGCCATGAAAGTCCACATAAGGAGCTCCAGCACCCCAGAAGTCCAAAGGATCAAGGTCATTGGTCTCGGGCAGGTCAAATCAGGCAAAGAAGATAACGGCCTCACTTGCCGGATCAGGAACGGTGACAGAACTACTGCCAACCTCAAATCGAGAAGTCGAAGCCACCTCAACAGGAGTCGGACTTGAAAAGAGATACAAGGCACAGCATGAGTTCACAAGGAATAGGCAAAATGAAGGAATGAGTGGGGGCTACGAGTATAGCAGAAGCAGGAGTTGTGAACATCGCAAGGCCTGCTGCAATCTTAGGCTCTTCAGGAATGTCTATAGCTGCGATAAAAAAAAATAAAAAAGAATGATGTGCAAAGTGGTCAAAGGGTTGCACCAGGAAATGACAAGAAGAAAGGAAAAACAACATTTGCTAAGGACAAAAGACACATACCGATAGCCTCAGCTTCTTGCTCACTGCTATCACTATCCATATCAGAATCAGAAACCCTTGTCTTCATGACGACTCATCCTTGAAGTCCTCAAGGACCTCCTTAGACCCCTCATCATAAGACAAATCTGCATCAGGCCCTTGGGTGGTGGAGCTAGGAAAGGAAGAAGGAGTGACCACCAAGGAGGAGCCATCCTTCACGACCTAGAAAAGGGCAACAAAGGGATCACTGGCGGAGATGACCAAAGGAGCAGCAAGAGAAGCACTCCCAGTCTGAGATGCGTCTATAGGAGTGACTTCTTTTTGGGGAGTGGGGATCTTAGCAGGAATAGGGATAGACTCACCAACCCTCTCGACCTGAGTACTCCCCTTGGTAGGAACGGGCTTAGGTGAAGGAATTGGAGCCTCAGTAGGAGCCCCCTGTACAGAAGTAGAAGCAGAGGCCATGACCTCGACAATGACATCTACCCCATCAAAGAAGCCCTCCACAGGCATGCCCATAGTAACAGGAACTTCCCCACTCGTGGGGTGATAAACAGAAAGGGGCTCGGGATCAACCTAAAAAAAAATAAAAATAAAAATAAAAATAAAATAAAAATAAAAAATAAAAAGAGAAAGAAAGAAGGCAGGTGTTAAGACAAGGGGAAGGAATAAATAAATATGCAAAAGAGAGAAAGCACATGGCAATGTGGCAATGAAGGTGCATGCAAAGGAAAAGAATGTACCTCAAACTCAGACTCATCAAGCAATATAGGGCGAGTGGCCAAAGTGTCTTCCTTATGCTTAGACTACCAAGAAAAAAAATGAATAAGCATGCATATGGAGTTAGCCGCAGGAAAACCCCATAAATAATTGAAATAAAGAAAAAGTGAAGTTTAGAGATAACATACTCTCCTCTTAGCAATGGTAGATGAGGCTGGTGAAAATGTCTTCCTTTTACTGCCACGAGTTCTGCTCTAAGGAGGAGCATCCACAAATGGCCTTGGAGCGGAGGGCTTAGTCTTGCTTGCAGTAGAATGCCTGCTAGAATAAGTGCAAGTAGAAGGAGGAAGAGAACTCTCAAGGACTGTATTTCCAATAGGAGGAAGGCCACCCCATATGGAATAATGTCAAAACAGGCAGAGGAATCATCCCCAATCTTGGCAAATTTGGACTTAGCAGTCTGAGACACTGAGCCTTTCTTCGCAGGTACAGGAGGTTCACCATCTTCACCTTCTTCTCCCAACCTGCAGGATACTCACCAGCATACAGATACCACCCTTTCTCCTTCTCTTGCCACTTAAATATGATGGACCTGCTTTGTTTCCTAGCATATGCCACCACGGACTTGGTAGGGAGCAGCAATCATAGGTTGGCAGAAATAATGGCATGAAGACCCTTAGAAGGAATAAGGGAAAAACCACAATCACCTAGCAACTCATGCCCAAAGGAGGTCATCACAACCTGCCAATACCTATGCATCGCAACAATACAAAGGCCCGCTCTCTGTAAACCCAGAATGGTGATTGCTATGAAGTGCTTGCTCCAAAACTCAAAAGCACTGGGGCACAGAAAAGGCTGGACAAAAGTAGTAGACTCTAAGACGACAATAAAATCATCGGGTATGTCCTAATCCAACCTAAACTGCCTCCTTACTCTGTTAGCAGGATAATGAATGAAACAAATACCCTCATTGGCCAGATAACGCAACCACCCAATATTGGTGGTTGCCAAGTACGTGATCCCCCTCTCATCAAAGGTAGTCAATGGGGTGGTGCTCCCAGTAGTGTCTGTAAAGGGACCCATGACTGAGTCAACACATGTGAAACCACTGCCTAAACCTTGGTAAGCTCTCCAAGAAAAACCAACTCCTTTGTCAAAAACCTAAACAGCAGAATGCCCAAATGGCTTCAACCCAACCCAACAATAAGCCAACGAAAAATCAAGAATGAAACAACCACAAAAATCAGTAATCACCTTCGAACAAGACCGGTACTTCTCTTTGGCAAAACGGACAGACTTACACTTGGCTAAATGCCTAGCACAACGTTCCCACAGCAGGTGTTAGATTATGGTACTATGGGTAGAAGTAGTGACTATGTGGCAAGAACCTGCCTATCTCTCATCACTTTGCAGAATATCCAACTGCACATACAGATGACCTAGAAACATAGGGGCCAACGGCAGACTCACCCCAGCAAAAATCTTTATGGCTAATTGAAAGTAAAGAGGTTTCACAGCATAATGTGGGTGAGAGCCAAAGATGAATTTACAAAGCCAAAATGTGACAAAGGCCGCACAGCGGACGATGTTGGAAGCCTTGGAGAAAGCCCCAACCCAATGGGCCAAAGAAATGGAAAAACATGAGTGATAGGAGCAAAAGCATGTATCAATAGGCTACCCATTTCTCTCCCTCTCAATAGCCCACTCTCTAATTAACTAAGAATTCGAGATTAAGCCATTTAGGTCCTTTTTCCAAAGTGTGTAACTTCTACGGTAGAAGCCCGCCTCTAAGGTTACCCACATTGGAGATTAGTTCCCTTTTTGGACTTGTATCTGCTAAAGAGCCTAGCCCATTCCTTTGACAGACACATCTTCTTTTCTCTTATTTTGGTTGGTTAATGACTAATTTGTTATCTTACTGTTAATTTCTCTTTGCCATGACCTTGTAACTTGTAATCATATTGTTATATATTCCTTTGTGAAGTTATTCATATATTAGTGTTATTAGTAGAAAATGTTTTAGTTATTATACCACATCGTGTTTCCTGATATAACATCTACAACAGTCTTTCCTGCCATAAGTACGTGGTACGTTCAAGGCTCCTGCCAAGACGCATTTGAATAGGGATGGCCCAACTTGCACACAAGCTAGCTTAAGGTGTGTTTCAGTTAGGCTAGTCCCAACTCTCCTACCCAGAATTACAGGCCATGGTACAACAGGAGCAATTCAGCCCAAAACACAAAAAAAATAATAAAATAAAAATAAAAAATGCCCACCACATTTGGCAATGTGGATGTGCCTTTAATTGGACCCTGCATGTAATTGAATTAATTAATAAATTTGGGTAATTGATTAATTTAAGTGGGGTCAATTCATAACTCAATAGTGTGAATGCTTGATTCATAGTGTCTAGTGAAGTTAAATAAGTAACAGCTTGACCACCACGTATCATTGGCGTAATGGTCACTACATAATTAAAAGTTCTTATGGGGTGAGGGGGTAAGGGCCGGGATTTAAGTCTTCATGAATGAGTTTCACACTCATATACACTTAGATTAGGTTATAGTAAAAATTTTATCTCAAATTATAAATAAATAAAATAAGTGACAACTTGTGGTATTTAATGGGTGAGCTATGGGTATTTTTAGGTGAAGATGTGACAACAATCAAGGTGTTTTTTTTATTATTATTATATTTTATTATCTTTGAATTTTAAATTTAATTTTTTTTATATGATTTATGTTATTTTAATTTATTTATTTTTTGTGTCAAAAATTGGTGGGTTAACCACAACATTGCAACAAATGAAGGATGAAACACTTTAACGTCAATTATGTTCTCGAAATTATAAATTATAATGTTTTTTTAACAAAATGATGGAATAGATAGCAAGATGGGATAATGGAATTTTAATTTAAAGAAGAAGAATGTGGGATCACAACATTTTCATTCTTTATAACGGTTCATGCAGCATGAAGGTCGTTGAAGACTAAAATGTGGAGCTCACCATGCGTGATGGGCTTGCATTTATGAGTATACTAGTCGCTAACCCATGCGATGCACGGGAAAGTTTTTAGTAACTATAAGATTTTAGCAAATCAAATGCCTTAAAATTTGAAAATCTTAAAGAACTTACATTAGCACTCATCAATTTGTTTACAAAGCCAATGCTAAATAGATCTACCAATTGCATTCTCATATCCTCTGTCATTTGCAAGGTGAAAGGACTCTTTTGATTACGGTTTGCATGCTTCTATCCTTCAAAAGTTTTAAGAAGTGCCATGTGGTCACTGCATAAGAATGTGTATAAGGTTATATAAAATTTTGTCATTATAATCAACATCCTAAAGCTAATATCCAATCCAAAAATGTGTAACCAATGTTACATATTATAACAAAAACTCAAAGAGGCAACAAAAACAGTCGTAGGTATATAAGAGAGAGAATCAGATCAAACATGTATTTCTATTTTTACTTACTTTGAGATTGAATTTCAAGACTGAAACTTAAAATCCAGAATTCCAACAACAAAAGCACAGAAAAACCTCTCTATCTAACAGATCAAAAAACTCTACAGAAAAGTACCAACTTTGCTTTGAAAGAAGATCACAAAGACATCACAATAAAGAATGAGATGGAATTACTCTTTCAGTCTACCGTGCTTCCAATCAACTAGTCTTCTTTTCCACTCTCCCAACCACAAAATCCAATGCTAACTTTGCATTCAGAGGAACTTATAATAATAATAATAATAATAATAATAATAAAGCAAACAACAAAAATGAAACTATTCATCCTTTTCATCTAATATGTAACTTGATAGATGGTCTTAGGCACTTTTTGCACATAGATTCTTTAAATTGTATATCAAATTAGAAGAAAGAAATTACATGTTAAAAAAAAAAAAAAATATATATATATATATATTGTAGCAATCATCATTGTGGGAGCAAGATTTCTAAATATGTGTATATATATATATATAATTTGCTCATGCGAGTTCTAGCTTTAAAACATTCAAGTTAAGTCTGTAAAAATCAAACTCCAGAAGATACAACAATACAATTGTTTATAGGTAAAGCACACATATAATCAACATGATCATTGAAACATAGTAAAATTCAACCAACCTTCATGACTCTTTTACAATTTTATTTGGATTGTGTATCTCAACAGCATACCAATGCTATTAATTACTTAAAATTCAAAAAAAAAATTATTTATACATGATAAGTTACAATTGAAATTGAGTTTCATGAGTTCTTTAAATGTAAATAGAACACTACAATATTTAGAAATTAGATGTACATAGACAAATAGTTAACCCTATACTAAAAAAAAAAAATCAGAAATTTAGTACAGAGGCAAACGAATACCATACCTTTAACCTTGATTTGAATGGAGGAAAAGACTGAAGAGAAAGGCAATAAAAAAGAAGAAATTAATCAGGAATATTAAATCTAAATAAAAGTGAATGGAAGAGCAAAAATTAAGAATGAAGCCTGCTTTAAAACAGCAAACGAATGTACAAAGAATTAAATCTGTTGCTGTTTGGTATTCATTGAAATCTGTTGTTTTAAATTTGTTGCAGAGAAGGAACAACACAAATGTACAAAGAATTATAAACTGAATAGCCGTGAATTGGTTTGGTGCACAGAAAATATATATATATATATATAATATTTATAAAAAAAAAAAGAATAAACATTATCGTAAAAACTATTTATAAGATAATGGTTATAGAGTCCTAATTAAATTTGTTTATAGTAACAGATTTCTAAACAAATTTGGCAAATTTCATTAAAAAAGACATGAACTTGTACAGAAGAGGTAGAAGGTTTGAAAAAAAAAAAAAAAAAAAAAAAAAAAAAAAAAAAGGGGACTGAAGAAGGCTGACGTTTTAGGTGCCCAAATAATTATTCAATCAAACAATTGATTAAACTAACCTAAATCAAATATGCTAAAAAACCTAGATAGCAAAATAAAGCAAAACTTGAAGGTAAAGCAAAACCTGTAGGATTGTTGTCAGATTTTGAAGGCTGGGAGGCTCTTCAATACATCTCCACTTTCTTACAAAACCTATAGAATTTGAATTTCTATGAGTGTTTCCCTGACTTCAACAAAAAAGAATAGAGAGAAAAAGGGGTTAGGAATTGAAATCCCTAAATTGACAAAAAAAAAAAAAAAAAAAAAAAAAAAAAAAACCTAATTAAAGACGAAATCCTTAAATTGACAAAAAAACCTAATTAAAGACAATAGGAAAAGAGTTTATTCATAGATTAATTGAGAGATACCGAGAGAGAATGCTCTGATATGGAGGTTGGGTCGAAGATTGAAAACGTTAGCTCCCATGGTCGTGCCCTTGCAAGCTTTCTGTGAAATAGCTTGGATCTGCGTTTGAAAGAGTGTATAGGTTCTGTGTTTGGTGACTAATGTCGAAAGGAGGGGTGTTGGGTTTAGTTTTGTCAAAAGGAGAGGTTCTGCCTTGCGTGTTTTGGTTTCAGAATTATATCGGGGAAGAGTATTTGGTTTGTGAAAGGAGAGTATATATATTTAATTAAAAAAAGAAATAAATCAAATTTAAAAATTAAAAATTTATGACATTTTTTTTTTTTGTTTTATTATTATTTTATTTATATTGTGCTGACGTGGAAAATTGTGGAAGTTTCAAAAGTTTCGGTTTTATATATAATATACAGATTATATGCAAATTACAGTTTGTATGTATAGCAGTTTCAAATTGCAAAAATGCCAATAAATATATATACACACACGTGCCTAGTCGATATTTTCAAGCTTCGTATATCCTAAGGGAGTCACTGCAGTAAGTATCAAGTGGAATTAATTATTATAATTTAATTAATTGATGACTACAAGCATTGCCCTTCCGATTTAATAAAATAAATTTGTGGTTCCCAGTTCCCACAACTCAAGTTGGGTCCCTGAGTATGAATGATTCGCGCGTGTATATATATATATATATATATATATATGTGTGTGTGTGTGAATGTGAGCAAAGCTAAGAGCTTCAAAACCTATCAATTCCATTTTTCTGTCAGCAAAAACAAATAACAAAATTGTGGAGTGGGTAAAGAGAAATGGATTACAATACTAATGGCTCAAACAATTATAAACTCGTTATGCTAATAATTATAATGGTTCTGCAAATTACAGCAGATGCGGCTATACGTCCTGGAAATGTAATGCATTATATAAAAAAGAGATTTGCTGTTTAAGGAACTGTATGAGGTGGGAAATGTCCGTTGAAAATCTCGATCATTCTAAAAAGATAGTGAGTGAGATCTTAGAATGTTGTCAGAAATATTACGTGACAGGCACTCTAATGTGGTAACAAAATACATCTCTCTCTCTCTCTCTCTCATATATCATATCTGAAACAATGAAATCCATATAAGCTTCATGTGGTAATTAACTCAGTTTCATAATTTTTAATTAAGAATAGACGTCATTGTTTAAAGTTTTCATCATCACACTACAAAAAAGATTGCTGATAGGCCATGAATGTATTGACCCCTTGTGATAAATTAACTAATTAATTAGCCAAGTGAATTAATTAAGTTAATTAACATACAATATGCGTGGTAGCACAAACAAATCACCAACTACATTAATATGCAGTGGAAAATAAAGTTGACTCGGTGATTTGTTTATGAATGGAAAAAACCTCCAAGGCAAAAAATCCGACTAGGTGATTTTAAGGTCACCACTCCCGAGAATCCACTATTATCACAACAAGCAATTACAAGTAAAGGAATTCTAATACCTTAAAACAACCTACAGTTGAACCCTTATCCCAATACCCAATTATACTTGTTCTGTAGTGACAATCTCTTCTTTTAATGCACGACTCCTAGTACGTGACTAACCAATTGATGCATGAAACCAAGTACATGACTAACCACCAACTTGAGAAGGATGTTGGCTGCAAAGTTCTTCAGTTCATCAACACGATGAAGATCACGAAGCTCCTTGGTTACAAAACCCTACGGCGTACAAACGCAGCAGCTTCTTGAAGAGAAAGATGAATTATGGCAAATTGTCTCCAGTCACAATATGCTTGTGAAAAACCTTTGCCTTAAGTTGCACTCACTTGCATCAGCTATAACAACACTTAAAATAATCCTTATATATATTTAGGGTTATAAGAAAAGAAAGTCTAAACATGTATACACAAATTGGAGTGAAATTAGATCTAAAAAACTGATTTCTATAAATCTCGATAGATAGGTTATTAATCGAGCAGCTATTGAGCATCAGGCAAAAGCTGCATTTTAAACCTCGATAGATGCTATTTGTCGAGCTAGCTGTCAAGTTTTAAAATTCAGCACTTCTTCACTTGTTTCTTGGACAAACTTGCATGGCTTTAATACTTGGACTTGAACTTTTGTTCCTTGAAGTATTAAACACACCCTAGATCTATCCAATTACATGTAAAGTGCATTTTGTCAAACGATTAGACAATTCTACATTAACATATGTTCCTAACATGATTCACATATGTCCTAACAATCTCAAACTTTGGCAATCCGTGACAAAATCACAACAAACAAATGAACATATGAGAGAAATCATAAATCACTCAACTCATACTCACTTGTTGAATACAATAAAATCTATCCTAACACAAACTCTTGAAAAGCTTTGCAAGAACAGAGTTCATGGCAAGAAAAACTTTGACAACCTGTATTTCTGAAACACTTTAAACAATACTCATCATGGCATCTTAGTGTAAAACAGAAATATAAAAGATTGCATACAATTAATAAGAAGCATATGCATAAAGAGAGAAAAGAAACAACACATGAAGAGATGGGTGAAACTGTAATAATAACCTCAATATATATAAACATCAAAAATGAGTACAAGGTTTGCTATCACAATGTAAGAACAACGTATTTGAAAAGTAAAAAAAAGAAAAGATATAAAAAGTCCTCACTACATCCCTCAAAAAGAAAACACACTCCCCCTAACAAAAATATCTATCTCCTATACTAACTCTCCCCCTAAGAACATGACTACTCACATACCCAAAACTACTCTCCCTTTTTGTCACAAATGACAAATGGCAAGTAACTCAAGCAGCCATCTCGTTGTCACTGAAAGAGCTATCCTCGTCCTCATCATCATCATCATCATCGGAGTCACCATCATCATCCTCGTCCTCAGAAGGCTCTAAAGAAAGAGAGGGAGATGCCAAGAAGCCACCAAGGCAAGCCTGTCGTCGGGCAATACGGCAGACACAGGTGTTCACCTGACACAACTCATCACCAAGTGTGTCAAGGCGAGCATCCATGCGCTGAAGCTGCACTATGACCGCCTCGAGGGTCACACCACCCACCAATGAAGAAGAAGTGGATGTAGATGGAACAGAAGAAGCCGGAGGAGTTACTGTCTCAATTCGTGTCGCTTCAGACGAAGCTGGGCCTTGCTCCGTCTAATAGTAGCAGCATCTATGGCACACATAGCAGAAATGTGTGTAAACTCAAGATAGGAGACAAAATAATGGCGGAGAATCCACATGATAGCCAAAAGAAAAATGAGCTTATCACAGGTCACCGTATCCCTATAGACATCTATAAGGAAGAGTATGAAGTGAGAGAGAAAGTCAATGGTAAGTCCCTCGAGAAGGGATAACAAAAATCGAGCACGAGGCTCAATAATAGAGCTACAGTGAGACAAAGGATGAAGAACAAATATCATCACCATGTTAAGGAACCTTGGACCTTTTGCAAAGCCCGAGAAAGGGCTGTTTTGACGGTCACCCCAAGATGAAGGTGTCTCACAGAAAGAGACGAGAGTTCATCTTTGGACACAGTCCTAAGATGCTCACAACCAAGGTAGTCAGCAAACTCTACCCTCGATACATGTAACACCTCGGATATATGATTTGGAGTGACTACAATGCGCGTACCTCGAACGCAAGCGATAAAATGAGGTATAGAATGGTCGAATCCATGAATATTGGAGTAAAACTACTGTATGATCACAGAGGGACAAGTGACCGGGATGCCACATAATGACTCCCAACCCCTACTGTAGATGATAGTGGGAAGGTCAGTATCGGAAAAATCCAATAGAATAACTTAGCATTCTGAATGAATGTCGCATCGTGAAAAATTCTCTGAAAAGTCCTTACAGGCTTTATCATCATGGAACCTGACATAGGATGGTGTAGAATCAGGAGAAGGAGAAGAAGAAGATGCCCCAAAACGAAGAGGGTTCCAAGACGAAGTAGACTTCCATTTAGGTGCCACAAAGCAACAAACCAAAAGAAAGAAAGAGAGAGAGAGAGAGAGGGGGGGACAAACAAAAAAGTACCAACACATTTAATATCAATAAGATTAAAAAAAAAAATATATATATATATATATATATAAATAAAAAGGTACGTATGCATGAAAAATGTATGAACATGTGACGTGCAAAAGTAAAATATCATAGGCTCAGCCCAATCCAATTCTACCAACACACATCATTTCAACATAGTAAGAACACATCTAAAATGCATGAATCATTGTTAAAAATGCAAATGTGATGCAATGCATGAACATTTAAGATCATTTAAACAAATACTCAACCCAAAAAATTTGCAAAAACTTCATCAATTTTCAAAAACCCCAAAAATTTTCAAAATCCCCAAAAGTTAGGTCAAAATGTATAAAATGCATGATAAAATGATAGAAAAGAGATCATACCAGAGAGAAAATGCAAGGATTAAGTCGAAGATGAAGAGTGTGATTGAGAAGTGTTTGGGAAAGGAAGAGATGGTTTTGTATCAAGAGAGATCGAATAAAATGAGAGAAAAGATCACGCTGAGATATATATAGAAAACACGAAACTCAATGGATCAAGAGGTATCGAAAGGTGTCGAGCTTTAAATTTTTACCAGATGAAGCTATTGAGGAGCTATCAAGAGGTATCCACGGCAAAGAGACCTCGATGGATCAGGAAGCTATTGAGAATCTATCGAGCATATAGAAACTTCCTCGATGGATCAAGTAGCTATCAAGACTAATTCTCAAAAATCTCGATGGATCGAAATTGCGATAACAACTATCGAGAAAGGAAGCTCAAAAGGCTCGATAGATAGCCTAGATGTTGAGAGGTGTCCAACAGCTATCGAGATTGCTTAAAAATAGTTTTTCAAGAAGAGAAAACCATAGACATGAATGCAATCAAGCATGCTACTCAACCACAAATCCAAACAACTTTTTAAGTTCTCAAAAACATCTCTCAACAAGAAAAAATGTCAAGCATTTAGATTCAAGACACACACACACACTAAACAAGTCTAACCAATTTTATATTTTAAAAACAAGTCAAGACAGTTTAGTGAGCATACATTAGCACATGTATTCCTTGTGATGACCAAATCACATTGTACTTGCACATATATCAAGAGTAGCAAAGAATATTGCGTGTTGTTTGTGAAAAACATCAAAAGGTTGTATAAGTGTCTACATGTTATGACGATTTGAGATATGCGAAAATTACTTTACTCACACACAATCATAATTGCTTGATAGGGACTATCACCTTCGAGATACATCCTATAACTCCCACACCTCCTAGAAAGACACGCTTGCAATCATGTATTTGATTCTTTTTGCTTTTATTTTTCTTTGCATATTTTTCTTTTAAGCAAACCATGCATAGGCATATAAGAGAGAGATGAAATACCCAATTATGTTAAGATTTTGACATTGCACTTTTGCTATGCCGAAGCATACAAATGTCATTTCATGATTGTCAGGCAACAGTGGTGAGATGGTTATTTATGCCTTTCTCTTAGGATTTTCTAGTCCTTCCCATCAAAAAGAGTGATATAAGTGTTAAGTACAAGAGATTACTTAATCTTACTCATCACAAATACGAACCACAAATCTCACTTGCTTAGTTGTGCATAGAGATGCTCATCTAAGCTAAAAAAGATACAAAGTTTAGAAAACTTTGTTTCAATAGCCATCCAAGATACGCCAGTACCAATGTACACAAAACACACACTATTTTTGTATTTTTCTGACTTTTCAATTTTTTTATTTTTATGAAAAACAAAATAAAGCAAAACTAAAAATAAACAAACAAAAACATGTTATATAAAGCAAAGCACAAAACTAGATTGACTCAAAAACAAGAAAGCAAAACACACAAGTAATGCATACTCAAAAAAAAAAAAAAAAAAAAAAAAAAAAAAAAAAAAAAGTGACAAAAATACTTAGATCCTTTTTCCTTCCACACCTTGGAAGAACCTTTTTGTTTGGCAAAACCTTAATCCAGTGGTGAGGGGGAAGAATTGAAACCGTTCAAGTTTGAAAGGAACATGAGGGTTTTGAGTAGATTTCCAAGAGGAGCAAAAGAGGATGGAAACTGATTCTAGTTTCCCAATGAGATTATACGGTTACTCTGTTGAGTGGCTAACCACTTATAACAATTTGGTCAAGTATGTCCAACCACTCCACAGTGATGACATAAATGCTAGTTCTTATGTTTAAACTTTTGAGAATTTCTCTTCTTAGCCCTAGGGTTTTTAATCTCTTTCTTATCAAGCTTAAGGGGTGCTCCTAAGATAGATTTACCTTTGTCTATGTTCTCACTAGCTAAAGCAATTTTGACATTATTGTTCTCAGATTCAACTTTATTAGCAGGTAAAACAAAAACAGTAGTACTAGTAGAAGCAATATTAGGAGAAGAGAAATCATACCCTAGACCGATTCGATCAAATGCAGATTTCTGAAAGCTAAGCATCTCGTCAAGCTTTGCACTTGAAGTCCTTTCCAACTAAGCTCTGACTTGGAATAGCTCTGCCTCAAGCTTCTTGGTTTTCTCAGCCAAGAAATTGTTTTCAAACTACAGTGCTCCAATAGTCTGATTAGCTTCATCAAACTTTGTGGAAAGCTCTTCTCGATCAAGTTCCACATCACTCAACTTCTTGGTGGCCAGCCTATATAGTTTCATATGCTTCTTAGAAACCTTATACAATTTTTCATAGGCTGTATGGATATCATCTTGATCGTCCATTTTCTCAAACTTAGAATCCACCAAGTCCTCTTCATCATCTACTGTTTCTGAACCCCCATCAGTAGGATCAACTATAATAGTGAAGGCATTCAAGATTCCCTCGTCATCATTGTCCGAATCATCCTCAGGCTCAGTGTCGCTTAAAGTAGCAACAAGTGCCTTGCTTTTCCCAATGGTCTTGAGATACGTAAGGCACTCTCGTTTCATGTGACCGAAGCCTTGACACCCAAAGTACTTTGGTCCTGAGGGAACAGTGTACTAACTGCCTTCCTTAGCATCCTTCTTTCCTCTATCTTGGTTCTTGAATTGAAATGAACTGGATTGCTTACAGTCTTTATCAAATCCTCTTTAATTGGCATTCTTCATGAACTTTTTGAACTTCCTTGTGATATACGATTTCATCTTAGAGTCTTCGTCATCAGAGGACTCATCAGTATCACTGCTTTTGGCCTTCAGTGCCATGCTCTTACTCTTGCTTGATTTCCCGATCCTTGTCAAGCCCAACTTATAGGTCTGCAGATTGCCAACCAGCTCTGTTAAAGGAATTTTATCAATATCCTTTGATTTCTCAATCGCGGTAATCTTGGCATGAAATCTCTCAGATAGAGATCTAAGCACCTTTCTAATAATCTTGGATTTGGGAATGGTTTCCCTAAGATTAAAGGCTGAGTTCACTATGTCCTTGAGCTTGGCATAAAATTTATTGAATGATTCATCCTCCTCCATCTTAATCTCTTTAAAGCTTGTAGTAAGCCTCTAAAGTTTTGAATCCTTGACAGCCTTGGTTCCTTCACAAGTTGTCTGGAGGATGGTCCATGCTTCCTTTACAGTTTCAGTGGAAGATATCTTCTTGAACTCCTCATTCGTGATTGCACTGAATAAGGCATTCAATGCCCTGCTATTGAAGTTAGCCACTTTGATCTTTGCATCATCCCAATCAGCCAATGCTTCCTTAGGCTTGGTCCAGCCTATCTCCACAGCTTACCACACTTTTTCATCTAATGACTACAAGAAAGCTCTCATGAGTACTTTCCAATATGCACAGTTAGTGCCATCAAATAAAGGAGGTATAATTAAGGATTGTCCTCTATCCATGACGATAGGTTTCAATGGATCACACAGCAAAAATTAACCCTAATCAGAGTGTGCCCGCTTTAATTCCACTTGATAGGTCAAGAATGTATTAACCCCTTGTGATAAATTAACCAATTAATTAGCCAAGTTAATTAATTAAGTTAATTAACATGCAATACGCGTGGTAGCACAAACAAATCACCAACTACGTTAATATGCAGTGGAAAATAAAGTTAACACGGTAATTTATTTACGAATGGGGAAAACCTCCAAGGCAAAAAAACCCCACCGGGTGATTTTAAGGTCACCACTCCCGAGAATCCACTATCATCACAACAAGCGGTTACAAGTAAAGGAACCCCAGTACCTTATACCAACCTACAATTGAACCCTTACCCCAATACCCAATTGTACTTGTTCTGTAGTGACAATCTCTCCTTTTAATGAACGGCTCCCAGTACGTGACTAACCACCAACTTGAGAAGGATGTTGGCTGCAAAGTTCTTCAGTTCATCAACACAATGAAGATTACAAAGCTCCTTGGTTACAAAACCCTACAGCGTACAAACACTACAGCTTCTTGAAGAGAAAAATGAACTATGACAAATTGTCTCTAGTCACAATATGCTTGTGAAAAACCTTTGCCTCAAGTTGCACTCACCTGCATCAACTGTGACGGCACTTAAAATAATCATTATATATGCTTAAGGTTGTGAAAAAAGAAAGCCTAAACATGTATACACGGATTGGAGTGAAATCAGATCTAAAAAACTGATTTCTGTAAATCTCAATAGATAGGTTATCTATCGAGCAGTTGTCAAGTATCGGGCAAAAGCTGCCTTTTAAACCTCGATAGATGCTATCTGTCGAGCTAGCTATTGAGCTTTAAAATCTAGCACTTCTTCACTTGTTTCTTGGACAGACTTGCATGGCTTTAACACTTGGACTTGAACTTTTGTTCCTTGAAGTATTAAACACATCCTAGATCTACCCAATTACAAGTAAAGTGTGTTTTGTCAAAGGATTAGCCAATTCTACATTGACGTATGTTCCTAACATGATTCACATATATCCTAACAATTGCTATTAGTGACGGCCAAAGTTCATCTCAACAACACAAAAAGCTGTCGCAGATTAGTATTGCCGATGGCAAAAGGCCGTCAATGGCCGTCGAAAAAAGCCTTGTTGGTAATACTATATTACTAATGAGGCCGTCACTAACACTCATTTTCGACAGCACAACTCCGTCGTAAGTATTTGATAATTGCCATCGTAGATTCAACTTCATATGAGGAAGTTGGACGACCAAATACCTTTTACGACGACCTTAGGCCATTGTTAATGCATAGTTTCAACGACAAAATGCCGTCATAGTTATTTCAGTTGTCATCGACAATACAACTTCATAGGAGGAAGTCATATGACCAAATACTTTCTATGACGAACTAAGGCCATTGTTAATACCTTTTTTGACTAATAATAGCCATCGTAATTACTTGGTTTGTCATCGACAATGCAACTTCATACAAGGAAGTCAAATGACCAAATAGTTTCTACGACGAACTAAGGCCGTTGTTAATGCCTTTGTTTTGACGAATAAAAGCTGTCATAAGTACTTAGTTTGTCGTCAAAAATAACTTTTGTGATGAACTATAGTCATCATTAATGTAGTTTTCCACCGACTAAAAGCAATCGTAAAGTACTTGGTTTGTCATCAACAATACATTATCAATACATTATTTGCAACAAAATAACTCTATCGATAATAAAAGAGAGATCATTTCTAACACTTTAATTGTGAGATAACATAAATCTCCCAAAAGTTTCTCCATTCAAATAACAAGCACAAATCCCTAATTGTCCAAAACTAATAATTGCATAATGCAATAAAAACAAAAATATTAAAAGGTCTACAAAATAGCATCAAATGTTCGTTAATACATGAAAGCTATAATATCCGTCACCAAACTTGAAAACATAAATATTGGGAGATCAATCATCATCTAAGTCATTGTCTTCCTTCTAAGAGTCATCTTCTGTGTTTTCGTCAATATTTTGATTTCCTCCTCTAGCACTGGTTTGAAAAATTATAATTAAACAAAATAAGTATACAAAAAATTATTACTATGCAAATTATATTTACAATACATAATAAAGATATAACTAATACATACTAATTTAACAACATCAACAACAATCCCCACGACGAATGACAATAGTATAATCAACATCAAAGAATACAAAATCCTTACTATTAACAATAGTATCATCAATAAATAAAAAATAAAAATAAAAATCCTTACTACTAACAATGACCTTGTAATTCTCCTGTGAATGAGAACTCTAAAGAATACATTTGCCACCAATAAGCACATTAGTTAGTAACATTAATAACATGTTCATAACAAACACTACAAATCATGTATTTTGCACAAATAGGTAAAGAGATACTAATTTCAATAACATATTTTTAATCTAAATTTAGCAAATGTACCTACACCGTGTTGGATAGCAGCATAGGCAATAGCAAAGTTCTCAAGGTAGCATGGTTGGACTTGTTGTAGCAACAGTTGGGAATTCTGACATATCCGTATAGTAGTGGTGGTTGGCTGGGGGTTTGCATTTGGAGAGTTAGGGTTTGTGGTTTATGCAGGAAAGGTGTTTGAGTTTGGGTTTGAATGGGGATGTTGGGTTTGGTTAGAGAGAAAGGCGTTTAAGGGAAAGGCATTTGTGTTTAGAGATTTGGGAATTGGGTTTGGTTAGAGAAGGAGAGGCGTTTGAGGGAGTTTTTTCTTTTTTCTTTTTTCGTTTTTTAGTCAAAGTAGAGGTTTTTCTTAGTGAGAGGGAGAGACAGGGCGGGGGGTTGAAAAAAATTGGCCGCCTTTATTTTTTTTAGTGAAAGGGAAAGGGAGAGGGAGGGAGGTTGGGTTTTTATTTTTTGTTTTTAAGGTAAAAACAATATTGGGGGGATTTATTTAAAATAATAATAAATCCCTCTAAAAATGAAAACTATTTATTGTGGGGATTTATTTAAAATAATAATAAAAACAATATTGTGTAGGTGAATTTGTATATTATTTGGCAAAACTACCCACTTTTTGGTCATTGTCACTTTGAAATTTTAAGATTTGGAAAAACTACACTTCACCCCAAATTTGAAGAGAAAAAACACTTTTCACCATTGACATCTAATTTACCAAATTTTATTAAATTAATATTAAAAATGTTGTGCACTAACCTGCCTTTTGCTTAAGTACAAATTTATAGAAATATCGTATTTCATAATTAAAATCCATTGATTTAAAATTTTAATTAAAGAGTATTTTAAAATATTTAGTATGATTTTTACTTATTTTTTTAGTTTTTCAATAGGTTGTGGAGAGATTTGTAGTTGCAAGTATTTTGGTGGTTGATAATTTTTGCATTATTATTCTAAATATTTCAGTGATGTATGTACAAATCACTATTAAACTTTGGTAGATTTTATAGAAAAGCACGAAAGTCGAGAAAACCCTAAAACACACACCAATACCCAAAACTCACTCAAAACCTCCCTACTCAACCTAATTTAATCCTAGCGAGTGGTCATAGACCCAACTTCAATGATTGACCATGTTTGACCAAATATTGAACAAATTTAACAAAGTTTTGCAAACTTTGACTACTCATTTCTCACAATCCGTCCATCTGATTGTTGTCATACTTCACGAACACCAATATCTCACCACATTCTTCCAATCCAACAATCAAATTGGATTCGAATTTAGAGCATTATGGACATGTGTCATTTTACTATAACACCAAGAAATTTTCATTGGTCACATTCTCCCAATTCAATCATTGATTGAGCTCAAAATTCATTAAAACCAATATTTTATCCCACTCTTTCAATCCAATGGTTAAATTTTAAATCTGACTCTGGTACAAGAAGGATGTGTGTCATTGTATCCACCTATCATGAAACTTCAAATATTGACCAATTTTGACAAAGTTTTGAAAACTTTGATTACTAATTTCTCACAATCCAACCATAAGATTGTTGTCATACTTCACAAACACCAATATCTCACCACATTCTTCCAATCCAACGGTTAGATTTTGGATTCGGGGTCTAGAGCATTATGGACATGTGTCATTTTACTAGAACAACTAAAAATTTTGATTGAGCACGTTCTCCCAATCCAACCGTTTGATTGAGCTCAAAATTCATCAAAACCAACATTTTATCCCACTCTTTCAATTCAATGGTTAAATTTTAAATCTAACTCTGGCACAAGATGGACGCATGTCATTGTATCCACCATCATGAAACTTCAAATATTTACTAATTTTGACAAAGTTTTGAAAACTTTGACTACTCATTTTTCACAATCCAACCATCTGATTGTTGTCATACATCACAAACTCCAATATCTCACCACATTCTTCCAATCCGACGGTCAGATTTTGGATTCGAGGTCTAGAGCATTATGGACATGTGTCATTTTACTAGAATACCAAGAAATTTAGATTGGTCACGTTCTCCTAATCCAACCGTTTGATTGAGATCAAAATTCATCAAAACCAACATTTTATCTCACTCTTTCAATTCAATGGTCAAATTTTAAATCTAACACTGGCACAAGATGGACGCATGTCATTGTATCCACCTTCATGAAACTTCAAATATTTACCAATTTTGACAAAGTTTTGAAAACTTTGACTACTCATTTTTCACAATCGAACCATCTAATTGTTGTCATACTTCACAAACTCCAATATCTCACCATATTCTTCCAATCCAACGGTTAGATTTTGGATTTGAGGTCTAGAGCATTATGGACATGTGTCATTTTACTAGAACACTAAGAAATTTTGATTGGTCACATTCTCCTAATCCAACCGTTTGATTGAGCTCAAAATTCATCAAAATCAATATTTTATCCCACTCTTTCAATCCAATGGTCAAATTTTAATTCAGACTCTGGCAAAAGATGGATGCGTGTCATTGTATCCATCTATCATGAAACTTCAATCACTAAAAATATTCAATACTCTTCTAAGAGAATTATACACTTTATAAACATTACTAAGAATGGAGAAAATGACCTACAAAATACAGCCCAAAACGTACAAAATGACCCCAACGGATTTGCATGTGACTTTTGACTACCTTGTTTTGCCATTTTAAAACTTGAAACTAATAAAAGCATGAAAACTGAGAAAACCGTAAAACGTTCACCAATACCCAAAACCCACTTAAAACCTCTCTAATCAACCTAATTTGATCAAATCCAGTGGTATCGGAACCAACTCTAAATTTTGACCAAAGATTGACCAAGTTAGATCGACTTTGACAAATCTGACCGTTTGATTGTCATTGTACTTCACAAACACAAATATTTCACCACATTTTACCAATCCAAATGTCAGATTTTGGATCTTAATTTGTCGCATGATGGACACGTGTCGTTGTTCCCACGCACTAGGAAACTTTAATTAACCTTGTTGACACAATCTAACCATCCAATTAAGCTTAAAATTTGTCAAAACCAATATCTTGCCCCACTCTTTCAATATAATGGTCAAAATTTGAATATGAGTTTAGCGCATGATGGATGCATGTTGTTGTCTCATATATTCATAAAAACTACCAAATAACCAATAATAACTACTAAAGCCTCCAAAATGATCAAAATACCCCCCCCCCCCAATCAAAGCTAGGAAATTACTGAAATACCCATTAACTTATAAAGAAACTAAAATAAAACCCAAGACATACAAAATGACCAAAATTCCCCTCAAACCATCAAAATGATCAAAATACTTAGAGGGTCTTGAAATTACCAAAATAGCCCTTAAGTACTTAGAGGGTCTTGAAAGATGTTTTGTGTAGTTTCTAAAAAGAAAATAACCATTTTTTATGACAATATGTCTGTTGGAAATCACCTTTATTCTAACAGATTTACTTTACCGTTGCTAATACCTTCTTATCTTAGGAAAATTTTAACTATTAACGACAACCAAAACGTTCGTCGCAAATAACAATGCAATATATGGACTGCAGTGATGGAAAAAAACTCTCAAACATGAAAAATAACGGCATGAATTCCCCCTTCAAAATTTTACCATTTTTGATGGCTTAAGTCCATCGTAAATATTAATTATTGAGAGGGATCCAATTTCATCACTAATACATTCTTTTTTTAATTAAAAATTAACTATTTACGACGGTCAAAGTGTTCATCGCAAATACAAACTCAATTAGAAAAATTAAAAAATTAATTGTGATGGATAAATGTCATCACAAATGTGAAAAGTAAGGGGGGAATTTTCCCTTAAACGCCTTTCTCTCTAACCAAACCCAAAATCCCCATTCAAACCCAAACTCAAACACCTGTCCTGCATAAACCACAAATCCCAACTCTCCAAATGCAAATCCCCAACCAGCAACCACTACTATACGGTTGTGTCAGAATTCCCAACTGTTGCTGCAACAAGTCCAACCACTCCACCTTGAGAGCTTTACTGTTGCCTATGCTACTATCCAACATGGTGTAGGTACATTTGCTAACCCTCACAATTCTTTAAATGTTACCCGTGTATTGGTTGACTTAGTCGTAGTTCTTAAAATGCAATGCTAGGTGGTTTGTTTCAATTCATATTTAGATATAAAAGTTCCCTTGGGTGTTGCCTATTTGAGATGCCATCTGTATGTGGGGTGGGTTATGTGTCTTAAAATGGTGAATCTTGAAGTTGTCAAATATCTAAACCCTCACAGTTCCTTCTGAACTAAAAGTTTTATATTAATTATTATGTGAATTAGTTTAATGGCCTTATCATTGCAATACTTCTCAATTTAGACAAAAATGAACTAGTAACTAGGTATTAGATTCATATTATTTCAATATCTTCTTTCAAAAAAATTAATAGATTAATAAATATTAGTTCAATATCTCATACAAATATATGAATAATTTTCTATAGATTGGTTTTTTTACTTTACCATGACATAGCTGGGGCCAAATCCAGCTCTAGTGACTACATAATTTTCTTACTCTGCAAAGACACTCACTTCATTAAATATATGAACAATGATAAGTTGAAGGTGATTATAAATTTAAATCCCTTAACAATCTTTTTTTTTTTTTAATCTTTCTTAGAATTTTAGCAAATGTTCAAAAACTAATTTTTTAGTGTGTTTCTCATATAACCAGGATAAAAGTGATAGAAATCAAGAAAATTGCACAGAACATGTGGCCATCATTGCAACTACAGGTTTTGTACTAATGAATAAGAGCATAAAATAATTGGTATGATAAAATTGACGTGTTTAATTTTTATTACACTAGCTTGAATCTTGAATTGACTTCTCTTAAGATTTTCCTTTAAAATGGTAATAGGAGGAGAATACCAGTAGCAAACCAAGTTCAATCAAATGTTTTAGGTTGATGCATAAAGGATGGTGTTGCTTTAGCCAATAAAAAAAGAAAATGAATTATATGTATGTTATTAATTTTTTTTTAAAAGAGTCTTATTTAATTTAAAGTTTGTATATATCTTATAAGTTATTAGTGTTGTTTTAGGAAAAAAATGGATGCTAAGGAACCAAAGACTGCACCTCAATGTGTGATTGTGAATGATAGTCAAACATAGAGATGTGAATTGCCTAATTTCATCTAGCCATTGTAGTAAGCAATGTCAAGAGAATTCAATGAAAGAAAATGAAGATTTTGCCATAGGTGCTGAGTTTCTGCAAGGTAAGTGAGGTAAGTCATGCATTTGTGATATGATCTTGCTTAGGTTTGATGTTATGATTGTGTTCTTGATGCCTTGGTTAATAACATGATTTATCTTGTTTCCACCTTGATTTAATGATTTATATGTTTCTGCCTTGGATAGGATATGATGAAATGATGATAGTAACATGCTAGAATCTATGTTATGCTATGCCATTCTAGATGAATGTTAGGGTCTATGATGTGATAAGATGCATGTATGTTAGGCTTTGTTTGATAAGCGTGATAGATGTATGGTTAGGAATGTTTGATACCATGTTGATTGTTAGATGTATGCTAGTGTGTGTATGTGAGTTAGATATAAGTTTTGAGTATGCCTTTAATAGGGTTAAGACATAAGACACAATGATAAGAAGCCAACCTTAGAGTTGGGCAGTTTTAGGTGCCTAACACCTTCCCAAGACCGTACCTTGTGTGATTGTGGAACTAGGATAGAGGATGCCATCAACAATGGATAAATGGAGAAGGGTGAAAGCAAACCTCC
Source organism: Quercus robur (assembly GCF_932294415.1). NCBI lineage: Eukaryota > Viridiplantae > Streptophyta > Magnoliopsida > Fagales > Fagaceae > Quercus > Quercus robur. The sequence goes on from NC_065543.1 coordinate 26,828,641, forward strand.
AATCAAGAAGGCATGTGGAGGAGGAGAGACTACCTCTAAAGCTCCCAATCCCGTGAATGTAAGCGTCATCATACCTCAACAAACCTTATCCTACCCAAACTTCATAAAGAAGGCCTACCGAGAATTTTCCAACCTAAGAATGACCCTTGCCCAAGCATATGAGAATTTATCTTCCAAAGGATTCATCAAGCCTCTAGATCCCACACCTATGCCTAATCTCGTACCTCCTACTTGGAACCCTCCCAAATCCCAATATCATCATCAAGCCTAGCATTAGGATGAACCCTTTACCTGATTATCATAGAGCTCCTCCTTCATATTAGAATTGGGTGTAAATCGATGAGATTGAATGGGATTGCTCAAAGTTGATAGAAACCATGGAAGTTAATATCGTAGAAGTCCAAGGAATATGGGATGAAGAAGATGAGTTTTTGAAGAATGCGATGGCTGCATGGGGTATACTCCCCAAAGGAATGACCAAGCTAAAGAAAAGAGTCATAAAGGACAATGTGGCCATTATCACTAGGAGTGGGAAACACTACAAACCATCCTTTTGGAGAAGGATCATCTTGGTAAGGACATAGGAGAAGGGTCTAAGCCCACAGAACATAAAGGGAAGGAATAGAAAGAGGAAGAAGATCGTTTTGACTCAATTGAAGAAGACTCAAGCTCATGTATCGGTATGGGGCTTGCTTTTGGCTTCTCACAAGCATCGTAGTGCTCTCTTGGATGCTTTGAATGGGAATGAGGTGCCTATAGAAACTACACCACAAGAAATGCTATCTCTCATGCAAGTCAAGGCCCCATCTCATCCTCTTCTTGCCTTTTCCAATGAAGAGCTTCCTCCCAAAGAAGCTATTCAGACTAACCTTTACAAATCACCATCGAATTCATGGGTGCCAAGGTCCCTATGGTGTTGATTGATAATGGATTCGCATTGAATGTATGTCCTTTTAGGACCACCCTTACCATTGGATTAGATGTGGAAACAATCACACCCCCTCCTTTGACCTTTACAGCATATGACAACACTTCAAGGAAGGTTATGGGTACTTTCAAAGCTCCTTGCAAGATTGGCCCAATAGAAACAATTTTCGGATTTCATATCATGGAAATCACTCCTAACTACAACCTTCTCTTAGTTACATTCTACAACAAAATTGAATCTTACAAGGCTTTAAGTCCTAGTTACATTCTACCCAAAAGAATACATAGCTTTTTGTCCTAGTTACAATCTACCCAAAAATAAAAAGAAAGACAAAGCACAGATCTACCTATCCAAGAGAACTAAATTCGGAGGCTAGGTTATGGAATAGGAAGGTGTTAGGCACCCATTCCACCTAGACAGAGTCTGGTCTTCTAAACTCTAATGACCAATATACCCTTTATGCATGATATGAATGATATGTTGCATACATGACACTCTTAACCAAAAAAAGTCACATAAATCTATCTTATGAATGCATCCTCTTTTTTATAAAAATTCAAATCTATTTTTGTGAATTGAAAAAAAAAATTGATTTTATTCATTAAGAAGAAACCAGATCTGTTTTTGTATGGATAAAAAAAATAGTTTTGTGAAAAAAATCTTATCTGTTTTTATATATAAAAAAGAACAAGGTTTTTGCTAAAAAATATCAGATCTTTTTTTGAGCAAAGCTATAAAAAAAAATAAAAATAAAATAATAAAAAAAGTGATTTATGGTTTATATGTTAAAAAAAAAAATCAGATCTATTTTGTAAATAAATAAATCTAGATTTGTATAGAAAAAAAAAATCAGATTTGTTTTTTTATGAATAAAATAAGAAAAGACCTTTTTTTTAGAAGAGGAACTACACTCATGAAACAAATCTATGTTACATGCATCACATATTAAAAAACTACAACCTAACTTTCAATCCTTTCTTTTAAATTTCAAAATCTGCAATTCCATAAAGAAGAAAACTTTTTCAGAAAAAAATTCAGATTAGTTTTATGACAAAAAAAAATATAGATCTGCATCTAAGGAAGATACAAATAAGTTTTGTTTTCTAAAAAATTCAAATATGTATCCAAGGAAGATACAAATTTGTTTTGTATTTGAAAAAAATTCAGATCTACATTTAAGAAAGATACAAATCTGTTTTTTTGTTTTAAAAAATTCAAATCTATATCTAAGGAAGACACAGATCTGTTTTTGTGTTTTGAAAAAAATTCAAATCTACATCTAAGGGAGATACATATCAGTTTTTGTATTTTAAAAAATAAATAAATAAAATCTACATCTAAGGAAGACAGAGATCTGTTTTGTTTTGATAGTCCTTGCAAATTTTAAAGTTAAAGAGAAAGAATTGAAATAAAAAATCATCTAAAAACATATTTAAAGAAAGAAAAACAATCTAAACAAAGCATGGCAATTATATAAGAATCAGAAATAAAATAAAATAAAATCCTAAACCTATTCATACATCATCAATCAAAATTAATAAAGAAGGCTAGAAAAAGAAAAGAAATTAACTACCTCTTGCATGCATGCTCTTCTTATTGAGGGAATATTTTAGGGTTCAAAGAAATTTATGCAATTATCTTTGAAACCTAAAATATCTTGCTTACAAAAAAGAAATTCCTAAGGCTAGAGCCTCCAAAACGTCTTTAACGCAAGAGAGAAGATAATAGAAAAGAACAGTAAGAAAGAGGAGAAATCAGAAAGCGTGAAAAAGTATGCTAAATTGTGAGATTCAGCCTCTATTTATAAAGGCTGAGACGTTCAAAAAATTAGCTAAAATGATCTAAATACGAACTAGGACGCGTCCTTATCTCTAAAAAATGGAAAAGGATGAGTTTTAGTCATGGTTTTAAAAACCGGTACGGTGAAAGAACCGGTCAAAGAGCTAATTACCGATTTTTTGGTCCAACCGATAGTCGAACCAGTGACGTCAAAAATAATTTAATTATTATTTATTTAAATTATATAAATAATTAATAAATTTTTAATTATATATAAAAATATATATGAACAAGTGTGTGTGTCCGGCTTCTATAGGGAGAGAGAAAAATACAGTCTTTTTTTATCCCCTGAAAAGTCAAAATGTTTACAAAACAAAGCAACAAATACCCAATTCAAAACAACAACAACAACAACCAAATTGGCCAATACCCTTTTGCTCTCTCTCTCTCTCTCTCTCTCTCTCTCTCTCTCTCTCTCTCTCTCTCTCTCTCTCTCTAAAATTCCAAGTCTTTGATTTTGAATCAAATTCACTCTAAGGGTTGGTGGGTTTTTTTTTTTTTTTAATTTGAGAGAAACAGAGTAGGAAAAAAGATTTTTTTTCCGCAGATGCCACTCATCATCGGCCACCGATCCACTCCCATATGCCACTCATCACCGGCCATTGATCCACTCATCGGCGCCACTCATCACCAATTGCATCTCCACCACCGTCAACACCACCCACTGATTCACCTCCCTGAGTTTTTCTTTTTTCTTTTTTCTTTCCGTTATCCTCCATCATCATCGGCCCCACTGTTTCTTGGCCACCTCCACCATCATTGATTCATTCTTTTAATCTCAATTCTGGATTTTTTTTTTTCCCCCTTTATTGCTGCGTGGCTTTATCGATTTGGGTTTTTGGATGGTTTATGGGTCATGGATGGCTAGGTTTGTGGGTTGTGGTGGATGGCTAGGATGTTTTGTGGGACTTGGTGGTGGCTGAGTTGTGGGTTTTAGGTGGGTAGTTGAAATGGTTTGTGGGTAGCTGAAATCTAGAATTTTGAGTTGTAAATCTCAGGTGCGTGAGGCAAAGAGAGGTGCATGAGACTTGAGTTAAGTTAAGACTTGAGAGTCTTGAGACTTGAGAGCTTGAGGTGAGTGAGAGAGTGAGGCAAGGAGCTTGAGAAGAGGCGTGAAGCAATGAGAGAGTTAGGACTTTAGGGTTAATTTTTAGGAGCAAAAACAACGTAGTTTATTTTGAGGAGCAAAACCGATTCGACCAAGCCAATTTTCGATTCTCCGGTTGAATCGGCCAGTTTGTACTATTTACTGGTTTTTAAGCTATTTCCGATTTTTGCAATAACTGGACCAAATTGAAGGTCGATTCCCAATTGAACCGATCGGACCAGCCGGTCCAGTCTAGTTTTTAAAACCATGGTTTTAGTTCAATCCAAGTGCCCTCGAGCAAGGCCCAAATTTGTGCCAATCAGTACTTGAAAAGTGCTGATCGGCACTTGGAAAGTGCTAATCGACACTCCAAAAGTGTCGAATGGCCCTTCTGGGTACCAGTCCCGTGTTTGAGTTTTGGTCCGTTTTGGACTCCTTTTTTTATGTTTTTTGAGCTAGGACTTGCACTTAGACGTGTTTTTAATCCATATTCTAAAAATTAAATTCTTTTTCTGATAATTCAGGCCTTTTCAGCAATGATTATCTTGTAGATAAATACTCCAAAAAGTCTTGATTATCTACAATTTTGAAGTTATCTAATTATTCCCTTTATTCCCATGCAAGCAAGCCTATTTTTTACACTCACTAACAACCAATCACAAAATTATTTAATTAATTTTAATAGTCTAGCCAATCAGAATTAATTTAAATTAAGCATGTGTGGTTGATTCTACCTAAACACAATGCATGCTGACCGTGTAAACTTGATCACGCAATATCTTTCAATCCAACAATCTGATTTGGAAATCAGGCACACTGTCACGACCGTTAGAATCTCAAGATCATTTTTATAATGAATGAATTAATGCATGTAATGCAATCATGAATTTTGGGTATATGAATGGTCATTCTAGCCATCTTCCTTGATTAAATTATGGGTGCAAAATCGAGTGTCTACAAGTCCCAATGTACTTTTCAACATTTTTAATAAGATAAATTCTAATTTGGCTTATTTTGATGAGTCCTATAATATTGAAATTCTGCACTTAAATGATTTGAATGAATTTGAAAATGAAGTTAATAAATAGTTGGAAAAGAAAATTGAACCTATGGAACTTTTGAAACTCTTAATTTGGGCAATGATGAGAATCCACGTTTAATTAAAATTGGCTCAACCCTAAATGAAAAAGAAAGAAAAGATCTCACAGAGTTGCTCACCAAATTTCAAGAGGTGTTTGCATGGTCCTATGAAGATATGCCTTACATTGATCCCGAAATAGCCCAACATCACATTGACGCTCATGCTCACATGGTGCCCATCAAGCAAAGGTTAAGGCATATGAGAACCAAATGACTTCTAAAGATCAAAGAAGAGGTCACCAAGCAATTAAAGGTAGGGTTCATCAAACCCGTACACCAAGCCAAGTGGATAGACAATGTTGTGCCCATACCCAAGAAAGATGGGAAGGTAAGAATGTGTGTGGAATTTAGGGATTTGAACAAAGCTTTCCCTAAGGATGACTTCCCTCTTCCTCACATAGATATCTTAATGGATAACACAGCTAGTGCTGCCTTGATGTCTTTCATGGATAGTTTCTCTGGATACAACCAAATTAAGATGGCCCCTAGGGATATGACTAAGACTACCTTCACCACAAAATGGGAAATTTATTGTTACACCATAATGCCATTCAGGCTCAAGAATGCGGGTGCAAACTACCAAGGAATGGTAATAGCCTTGTTACATGATATGATGCACAATGAGATAGAAGTGTATGTTAATGATATGATTGTGAAATCCAAGGAGAGAGAGGGTCACATCGTTAACTTGAGGAAGTTCTTCGAAAGGATCAAGGAGTCTAGGCTGAGATTAAACCCGCAGAATTGCACATTTAGAGTAACCGCAAGGAAGTTGTTAAGCTTTTTGGTAAGTGATAAAGGGATAGAAGTTGGCCCATCAAAGATCAACACCATATTAGAAATGCCTCCACCCAAAAGCAAAAAGGAGATAAGGGGATTTTTGGGCCGATAGCAATACATTAGCCGATTCATTGCCGAACTTACTTCCACTTGTGAGCCCATCTTCAAGCTCTTGAGGAAGAATGAACCTCATGAATGGAGTGATGAATGTCAAAAAATTTTCTAGCTCATTAAGGAGTATCTCCTCTATCCATCTATCTTGGTACTCCCAATGCACAGAAAACCACTACTCCTCTTATCTCTCTATCACAGAGGATGCGGTCAAAAGTATGCTTGCACAAGAAGACGATGATAAGAATGAAAGGGTCATGCACTATTTGAGCAAGAGGTTCCATGATTATGAGACTAGATAAACACCCATAGAAAAATCGCGCTTTGCTCTCGTATGGGCCGTATAGAATTTGAGACACATTATCCTACCTTTCCAAACGTGGGTAATGGCCAGAATGGATCCACTGAAGTACTTGTTTGAGAAACTCGCATTGAGTGGAAGACTATCGAGGTGGTTGATCCTATTAGCCGAATTTGATCTCAAGTATGTGGAAAGAAAGACTATCAAAGGAAGCATCGTATCAGATTTTTGTGCCAAAAACCCCGTGGAAGGGAAGGATGGTAGAGAAGATTTTCCAAATGAAGATATTTTGGGTATTGAACTAGGGGCATGGAAGATGTATTTCGATGGAGCCATGAACCAATATGGAATAGGATAGGAGTACTCTTGATCAATCCCAAAGGATCTCACATACCCTTAGCAGTTAAGTTGAACTTTAAGACAACTAATAACATGGCAGAATATGAGGCTTGTATTGTCGAAATGGAGGCTTTCCAAGAATTGGTGGTGAACGAGGCCAAGGGTTTTGGAGATTTGACTTTGGTAATAGCTCAAGCGCAAAGGTTGTGGAAAGTGGAGGAGGAGCACTTAAAACCTTATCAGTTGTATCTAAAGGATTTGACCAAAACTTTTGACAGAATTGAGTACACGGTCATCCCTAGAGCTCAGAATCAGTTTGCAGACGTCTTGGCTACCTTAGCTTCCATGGTTGAAATACCTTAAGGAGTATGAACACAACCCTTAGAAATTGAACAAAGTTATGGGATGGTACAAAAAGAAAAGGTCGAAGCTTCAGTCTTGGTTATAGAAGAAGCAGGGTTTCCTTGGTATTATGACGTCATGAAATTCTTGGAATTGGGGGTATATCCATATGGTGCTGACAAGAGAGAGGGTTTTTTAGTTAGGATGATGGCAATGCAATTCATCTTATGTGGAGGTCAATTCTATAGAAGATCCTATGATGGTATACACCTTCATTATCTAAAGAAAGAAAAAGCCAAGAAAGTTATGGAAGAGATTCATCAAGGGATTTATGGTCCTCATACGAATGGGAGAATGGGATAAGGTACTAATGGAACATGATGGAGATTGATTGTGTAGACTTTGTGAAGATTTTCCATAATTGCCAAAAATAAGTAAATTTGAGTCACGTGCCACCTAGTGAACTATACAGCATGACCTCTCCATGGCATTTCTCAGTCTGGGCATAGATGTGATTGGAAGGATAGCCCCTAAGGCCTCGAATGGAAATGAGTACCTCCTAGTGGCAATTGACTACTTCACCAAATGGGTGGAGGCAACCTCTTACTCCGTGTTAAAAGCCAAGCATGTGGCTCAATTCATAGAGAATAATAATATTTATCAGTATGGGATACCCCAAGAGATTATCTTCGATAATGGTTCGCACTTTGAGGGAGAGGTTAGAATGATCATGGAACTGTACAACATTAAGCATCACAAGTCTCTACCATATCAACCACAGACCAATGGGGCCGTAGAAGCAACCAATAAGAACATTAAGAACATCCTAGCCAAGATGGTAGCGACATACAAAGATTGGGCCGAGAAGCTTCCATTTTCCTTATTGGGTTACACAACTTCTATCCGTGCATCGACTGGGGCAATCCCCTACTCTTTGGTCTACGTTAGTGAAGTGGTACTTCCCACTGAAGTGGAGATACAATCTTTGAGAGTACTAGCAAAAACCAAGGCCCTATAGGAAGATTGGGTAAAACAAAGATATAAGCAATTGGCTTTGATCGATGAGAAGAGAGCTAGGGCACAATACCACGCACAAGGGTACCAAAAGAGGATTGCTAGAGTATTCAACAAAAAGGTGAGAGCTAGAAACCTTAAAGAATGGGACTTGGTTCTAAAAGTGCTTAGAGATAAAACTTTTGATCCAAGAGGAAAAATGAAGCCAAGATGGTCTAGTCTTTTTATTGTTAAGAAGATCATGTCAGGAGGTGCTACTAGAATTACAGATTTGGAAGGAGAAGAGATGCTTTGCCCAATCAACATGGATAGACTCCGAAGATACAACATTTGAAAAGAAAAAATTAAATTAAAAAAAAAAAAGGGAAAAACCCTACAAGGTTTGGGGCATATCAAGGTGACCGGTCAGTCTTTCTTTCTTTTATTTGGACTTTTTATAAGCTTTTTCAGCTATGTATACATACTTCATGACAGCCCTAAATCATTTTTTATATCCTAAAGTTGGATGAAACAATTAGAGCCTCTCATATGGCCAAAAGGGGAAAGAGAGAAGGAGAGAAGATGTGAGAGAAAGGAAAAGAAAAAGAGAGAGAAAAATAAAAAAGATAATAAGTCAAAAACAATATAAGGAGCCTCGATAGGTTGAAAACCGAAAGGCGATCCATGCAAAAATCAGAGAAATCCCGCTAGGTTGAAGACCTAGGCAAAAATTAGGGATTGAGAGAAAAGATTCATCCATTTTAATGTGATGGTATGGGAAGGTGCAAGGGAATGACTAAAGGGACTACTTAAGGCACAATTCAAGCACAGAGTTTCCAAGAACAACAAAATGGCATAAAGTTCCCACAAGTTTGTAATTTAAGTACATATCCCAAATAAAAGCATAAATGTAAAAGGTTTTCTTAAAGTACAACCCAATGTCTCAAACTAAATCTAAAGTGCAAGCATGTATGCTAAAAAGGGAAAAATAATAAAAGCAACAAAAAGAAAGTAAGCTATGCTATACTATGCTGTGTCTGTGTCTGTCTGTCTGTAGGATCACCAGAAGCGCCTCTTCCTCGGCTAATGGCTCGGAGTCAACTCTGAACCTCCCACACCATCACCACTATCATCATCCTCCTCCTCACCATCCTTGCCACCGTACAGCTATTGGGAATACTCTGTCAGCTCTAGCTTGAGGTTTCCCGCAAGCCAAACAAGCTCCTCATGCTCTAGGATAGTAGGCTGAATTTTGAGGATAAGGTTGTTAAAACAAGTGTTGGGATGCAAGAGTAGAAAGGAAAGAGAACAAGGATAAAAGAGGACTCACCACCCGGGTGCCTTCAGGGAAGGGGTAGCCCGTGACATTTGTATTGCGCCCAACAAGTTACTCCCGAGCAAAGCCATCAGGGCTGTAGGTATAGACTGACCAGGGCAAATGGGGAGGATTAATAAGTGCACCGGCAACAAGACCCTCTTGACACAAATGTTTCATTTAAGTGTTATTAATGAACAAGAATGCACATGATGACTGATTAAAGGAAATAAGAGGAGAAAGAACACATACAAGAACGGTAAGGGAAGGCATGTAGCGAGTCCCACTGAACTTGTCATAATCTAGCTCATCTGTGATCTAATTGGTGAAGGGGATGCCTAGCCTCCACAGGTCGTACTCCGCATCCGTCATGGAACGAGGAGTAAGCATGAACACTAGAGGGTCCATAAGGACCCGAGGCGCATCCTCACCCGACAGCTGGTAGCACACCCTCAATCCACCGCCTTCAAGGGGCTGAGAGAGACAAGAAGCAAGTATGGCAGATGCCTCCAAGCTCAGGTCCACTACAGGGGTAGCTCTGGCCCAAGGACTCCACAAGATCTATAACAACATATGGGGTTAGAAAGAGAACCTTAAGAAGCCAAAATAGTGAAAGCAATATGTGCCTAACTTACATCATCAAGAGAAACCCTGTTGAGGTGATCCTCCTCAAGTCCACCACTGCCCCCCTAGCAATGGGACCATACTCCACAGCCCAATGCTAAAAAATATGATAGTGTACAAGATTCAGAAAGAGAAATTTGCAATATGACAATTTACAAGATTCAAAAATGACAGTTTGCTAGATGATAGTTTGCAAGGTTCAGATATGGTACAGTTTGCAAGACACATATGGTAGGGTAACAGTTTGCAAGATATGGGTATGGATGCAGTTAACAAGAATATGGTACATAACCTTAACCTATATGGCATTTGGATGTATAACAATAAGAATGCACGAACTTTAAGAGAAAACAGAGAGGAACTAACCTCAAGGAGCTTCTAAGGCCCCACTAGCTGGTGTAGTGTCCTTTGACTAAGAGTGTCCAAGGAGGAGTAGAAATAGGCTAAGCACATCGAACACCAATTGGTAGCCCGAGCCCACTCAAAGTCTCTAAAAAGGACCAACCACCTCAAAGACACCATTTTCCCACCATTGGAGAATAGGTACACCTCCAACTAGTACAGCAAAAAGACTCTAGCCATCCAAAGGCACTCCTCAGTCGTCCCCTGTGAACGATGCACGAAGTCCACCTCAAGATCAGTATAGCGGATCATCTTAGTAGCATACCTCCTCCCTAACAAGTCCACACCAAACCTAATTCCCGACTCGTCCTCTTGACTAATCGAGACCCCATCAATTCGTAAGTCAATCATGCGATGGAAGTAGTGAGAAGTGATGGTCATCTCCTGGCCAACAATGTGGAAGGTGTGGGTAGTGTACCACCACCTCTCAGCCAAGGCCTGCGCCAAGACAGCACTGATAGACCCCTCAGGCATCAAATGGATAACGGCCTCAAAACCCACAACATGAATATGGCCTGAAGTCTCCTCAGGAAGGATGTTGTACCACACCAAAACCTGGTTAGTACTTCCCCTACCAGAATATAGGCTAAAATGTACAAAAAGATAATGGGATTAAATTAATGATTAAGGGAAGGGACGTTGAGAAAATGATGTTGGATGGACAGTAGGATGAAATGTGACATGAGACATACAATTAAGTGCAAAAAATGGTGAAGGATGATGTTAAAATTGCAAACAAATGAAAAATGGATGAAAAAGAGCTAAAAAGCCCAAATTAGGCTTTCTGCCTGGCGCCATGTTTACTCAGAAAATATCCTACGTACACAAAATTCTACACTGAAGAACAAATACATGCACGTAAGAACAAGCCTGCGTATGCATGAATCCAGGCTACGCAAGTAAGAACAAGTCTAGGCATGCAGGCTCGAATCTACGCATGCAAGAATGAACATAGAAGGTTGTTCTTCGATATCTTCCAAGTTTTCTCAACCAAAACTCAACCTAAACATGTTTCTACCCCCTCCTAGAGTGTCAGGTTTTCATCTAAACCCATCCCAAAGAAAAACCCAAGCATTTACAGGCTTAAAAATATATTAAAATGGAAGATCAAAGGAAAACTTGAAAAATGAGAAAAGTTTGAAAAACTTACCTATCCAACCCTTGCACCCTCTGAAAGGTGTTGTTGTGATCTATAGGTTAAGGGAGGAGCCGTCGTGAGCCTTACCACTCCATTCCAGTGAGTAAGATGGAAAGAATCGGTGGAAATGATGTAAGAACACTTTTTGGACTTAGGTGCCATTGAAGGAGATGAGAGAGTTTGAGGGAGAAATTGAGATTGAAGAAGAAGATGAGGGACAGATTGTGAGAGAATATGAGAGAGGCAAAAGGCTTTTGTAGAGAGAGTTAGAGAATGTGAAGAGATGGGGGTGATGAAGAGAATGAAAAGAAAAAGAAACTGTTGGTAACCGTTGGAGAAAAAAATGAAGAGGCGGGAACACACTTGATAGCTAAACTATGTGTAATTTAGAAAAAAAAAATTTCAAATATCCCCATAGAGTTCCCAGGAGGCTGGAAATGCAAACGAAAATTAAAAAATACACCCAAATATGACAGAAATGCCCTCAGTAGGCAAAAAGCACAAAGATCCTAAAAAGCATCCCCAGTGAATTGAAACCATTAAAAATATTCCTAGTGGATCGAAAGCATCAAACATCTCTTAGTAGACTAGAAATCATCATGAAAACTCCTCCATGAGTCAAGATCATCAACTAAAGCCCAAGCAAATCTGTTATCATAGATGGACTCCCCCGTGATTCCAAGGCACAGAAGTGGCTCCCTCGAGAGTTGCAAAGCAGAATTTCCCCAATAGAGTTTGGTAAAACCCCCTCGAGGGTGGAGTCAACACCAATCCTCAGTGAGTCACAACAAAGAAGAAGATAATCATTCCCCAGTGGAAGGAAGCTCCCTAGTGAACAAAACACCATCAAAAAATCTCCAACAAGCTACCCCTCCCTCCATGGGCCATACACCATCAAGACTTCATAATAGGTCGGAATCATCACCAAAACACTTCTCAACCAAGTTATACTCCCCAGTGAGTCCTCTAGCATCCCTAGTGGATCTTTCATCCAAAAATAGTCAAGCAAGTCAGAATACAAAAATTATGCACATATCCTCCGAGAATTGAATATACAGGCACAGGTCTTATGCAAGTCATAATTGGTGCACATATCCTCCATGAATTGAACATACAGGCACGAAACCCCATACAAGTCAGAAAGGAAGAACACAGAACTTGTGCACATATCCTCCGAGAATTGAATATGCAGGCACAAATCCTATACAAGTTAGAAATTGTGCACATATCCTCCGAGAATCGAATATGCAGGCACAGATCCTATACAAGTCAAAAAATGTGCACATATCCTACAGGAATTGAACATGCAGGCACATCATACAGAATTCGCGCACAAATCCTACAGGAATTGAAAATGTAGACACGGTAGAAGAGGTAGAGATAGAGATAAAGACCAAGATCACCTCAAGGTAAGAGCCTTAACCGAACAGGTAAAGGTAGAGATGGAAGACAAGTACCACCCGAAGAAGTTTGAGGCAAGAGCCCTAGATAGACACCACAGATATAAATATATATATATATATATATCCTTTTAAGCTCATAAGAGCACCTTTGTTTGGTTATTTGAGCTCATAAGAGCACACTTGTTTATTTGTTTAAGCTCGTAAAAGCACCTTGGTTTATTTCTTTCTTTTGAGTGACATTAGAATAGTGAGTCACTTGTCTTTTGCTTACAATTGGTAAAACAGGTTCTGGGATAGTGAACTTGTCATTTCTCGTTTCTTGAGCAACAAAGGTGGGAATTCGGACATATGAATCCCATGTAACTCTTCGGAGTTGCACCCCGCCCCATGTATACGTGATGTGTGTCATGTGCATGGGTTAGACCTGAGCCGTACGTCGAAACAAAATGTTTTGTCTCTTATTCTTTTGATTCCGCTAGTGAAACTCACGAATCAAACGAGGAACATCTGTAAACACCGCATTTTTTACCCCTTACGACTCGGGCCCCCGTTCCCCAATAATGCTGAATTCTAAGACCCAAGGTTAGTTTAGAGCCCAATCAAATGTTAAATTGACTTAAGAAATGTTAAAATGAAAAATATAACTTTTAATGAGTAAATAAATCTATTTTTGAAAAAATAAGTCCAAGGAAACCCTCGCTATGCGCACATAAATATCAGCCTGCACACCCAGCTTTCTACATGCACATGTAGGCCTGATCTCGCGCACGCATAGCGAATTCCAAGAACTAAACAAGACAAGTTTTCTGCATTAAATGTGAGGTTTGGAATGAATCCCACATCGTCTGGGAGTCGTTCCAAACCACTATTTCACACTTTAAATAACCTTACATGGTATATTTTCAAAACACACAGAAATCTCACATGAAAACACTAAGATTCACTAAAAATAATGAATCAAAGAGGGAGTTTTTTACAAAACATCCTCAAGTCAAATTTCTTTTGATTTGGGCCTTTTCTGGCCTTGATCTTTTAAGTTTAAGATTACTAATCACTCTTTTATTAAATTGTGAATATATTTGACTGAAGGGAACGGTCAAAAATTAATCTTGAAGAGCTTCTCTTTGAGGTATAGTTCTAAATCTTTTTTTTTTTTTCCTTTAAGTTTAATTCTGCTTTTGTTTGTTTCTTTGCTTGTTTTATGTTTCAATATGTTTATTTAGTTTAGATTTAGATGGTTGTATGTTTTAAAAGCATGTTAGGTTGCTAGAATTTGTGTTTAAGAGTTCTGCCCTGTCTTTATGTTTTTAGGGTTTCTGGGCAGGAACTCACGAGCGCATAATCTTGCCTGCGCATACAGGGTTGTTCATACGTGCGCATGAACTTGCCTAGAAAGCCTATTTTTTGTTTTTTTTTTTTTCTTCTGCTTTCACATGTATAATTCTGTTTGGCCTCTTTTATGTATTTTTATGCTTTTTAAGCTTCTATTTCACATGTTTAATTTTTGGTTTGTCCCTCACATGTTAGAATTAGGGTTTGTCTAGTGTTTTATTGTTTTGATGCCATGAACACGCATTCATGTACTCATGCTTAATGCCATAGGTGCTGAGTTGCTACAAGGTAAGTGAGGTAAGCCATGCATTTGTGATGTACATGCATTTGTGATATGATCTTGCTTAGGTTTGATGTTATGATTGTGTTCTTGATGCCTTGGTTGATAACTTGATTTATCTTGTTTCCACCTTGATTTAATGATTCATATGTTTCTACCTTGGATGGGATATGATGAAATGATGGTAGTAACATGCTAGGATCTATGTTATGCTATGCCATGCTAGATGAATGTTAAGGTCTACGATGTGATGAGATGCATGTATGTTAGGCTTTGTTTGATAAGCATGATAGATGTATGGTTAGGGATGTTTGATGTCATGTTGATTGTTAGATGTACGCTAGTGTGTGTGTGAGTTAGATATAAGTTTTGAGTATGTCTTTAATAGGGTTAAGACATAAGACACAATGATGGGAAACCAACCTTAGGGTTGTATGGTTTTGGGTGCCTAACACCTTCCTAAGACCTTATCTTAACTCTGAACTCATATCTCTGGAAGTAAGATCAAAAGGTTCTTCTTTGAGAGGACGTTATATATATGGTTCCTAGGCCATTGCAAAAACTAAGTGGCAACTCCCCTCCCCCCCCCCCCCCACCCCCCCCCCCCCCTCCTTTTGTCCACAATAACTGATGTCTTTAGGGCATACCTAATGTCTTATGGCGGCTTGTCAATGGCCTTGGGTTGGATTTTTCAGTTTGGAATGATGTTTTGATAGCATGTTGAGATATTTTGAGAAATTTTTGTGCTACATCATTTCAATCATTATTGTCATTTTATCAATGAAAATGAATTTTCAAGATTCAAATGGAAATTCCTAAAGTATAACATGTTTTGTAAAATACTCATTATCAACAGACATGCATTTTCTAAACCCCATTTATTATGCTACTTACTAGGTTTTAGCTCATCCCACTCTCTAACATTTTTTCAGATCAATTAGCTATACCTTGGCCATGGAGCTTACTTTATTGGTGGTGATTGGAGTACTATGTTAAATTAGGAGACTTGTGCTATAATAATTGGTGACTCAACTTGCTAAATTTAATGAGGTCATAGTGTAGACCCTCGTTTTTTGTACACTTTACAACTTCAACCCCCGTTCCTCAATGACAATATCACTAGAAGAGTCCATAACTAGTCAAAGGTATAACTAAAAAAACTCTTTAACTTGAGGAATAATTTGGAAGAGAAAACAATTGTATAAACCTTAAGCACACGCACGCATGCATTGACTATGCGTGCACGCCCTCAAGCACGTGCATGCATTAGGATTTCAGAATGTTATGTAGGGAAACTTTTGACGGAAAATACATGCAAAGCTAATCTTACATTTCCTGGGAAGAACCATGCACCACTCTCTGAACACTATAAAAAATGCCCCCACAACATGTTTCCTAAAACACCCCAAATCTACTTGAAAAAAGTGATTCAAAGAGGGAGTTTTTATTTTAAAACATCAACTAGTTAAAGTTTTCTTGGCTATGACCATTTCTAGTCTAAACCCTTTAGTTAAAGCTAACTAACCTGCTGGTTTTGTATATTTTAGATTAACTAAGAGGAGCGGTCAAAAATTAAGCTTGAAGAGCTCTTTGTGTAAGGTATCATTCTTGCCTCTTCTCTTTAGTTTTCCTTGTTCTTTATTGTTGTTTTCCTGCTTTCATAATCTATTGTGCAGTTAGGTTTATTACTTTGATAATTAGGATCATGCTAGGTTAGATAGGCTGTAGTTTTATCGAGTGTTGTCTGTTGTGTTTCTCTGTAGGGATGCATGCGCATGCTCGTGCATGTGTACACATCTCCATGACCATGCATACAAATGCTTTTGCATGCATATGCATTGTTTACCCAGAAAACCTAGATTTGTTTGCTTTAGTTTTCTTTCTATTTTTTTTAGTCTAAAAGCATGTCTTAGGTTCGGTTGAGTCAGTTTATGCATGATTAGGCTTAAGGTCAATAAAATAACATGATTTACATGCTTTCTTAGTTTAAATTAAAGATTAGGGCTTGTGCTTGGATGAACACATGAACATGAATTTGGACATGAACATGCATTGATTGCTTTCTTAGTTTAAATTAAAGATTAGGGCTTGTGCTTGGATGAACACATGAACATGAATTTGGACATGAACATGCATTGATTGCATAGGTTTTGTGATGCCGTAAGGTAAAGAAGGTAAGTAAGTTATGCATTATGGCATGAACATGCATAGATCACATGAGATGAGCTTGATATGTATGCGGTGAGTATGGTGAATATGTTATGAATGCAATGTTTAGATGATGAACATGAATGGTTGATGCCATGTACACTTGACGCCCTTGTGATAATGTGATGTGTCATGCCATGAAATAAAGTAATGTATGCTTAGATGAATAATAGGACATATACCATGCTTAAATGTATGTTAGGACATGTATGATGTTACCATGATTATGTGATGAGATGATAACATGCCATGTTTAGATGAATGTTAGGGTGTATGCTAAGGTAGGATTAGTGTGTGTGTGTACATACAAGATAGCCTATTAGAGAACCCTTTGATAGAATTAGGATATGGAACATAATGAGTGGAAGTCAACCCACTGGTCAAGCAGAGTTAAGTGTCTAACACACCTTTGTACCTTAACACCGAACACAGATTCTAGATAGATCAGACCATTTGCAAAGGGCACATATATGATTCCTAGACCTAATCTAGGTGGCAACTCCATGAACTCTCTGCCTCCTATCCACTCAATTGAGGCGTATTCCCAAGAGCACGCAAATCATACACAGCAAAGGGAGTCAAACAAAAAGCCACACTGCAGTGCGGGGCACTTGTGCCCATAATTGCAACTCCACTTGGGATAGAGATGTTAAAATCTAATGTGTTCTATATCCTAAATCTAACAAATGCTTTTCTAATATAGTTTCACACACTTGCACATTTGGTTCACCTTATTACCCTAGTTAGAGGTGAGAGAGGAAGTCAAGACTCCATTCGAGTAAAGCTTTTCGAAGTTCACCCCACCAACTCACAATCTGTGTCATTGCCTATAATGACCTTTTAGTACAATAAAAGCTTGACCACCAATCCATTTGGGTCCATCTAAGCCTTAAGTTGAAGCATAGCCCCCTAGTTGTGAATGACCTACTAATCTTATCCCTTTAGCATTAAGGAACCTACCCACACATATAAAAGAAAAATTCCTACAATTTCTCTTGATGGTTCGTTGTCTCATGCTTTGGACCATTTTGAATTTGGGGCGTGACAATTAATTCCTAGAGTTGGAGGTAGTACTTTTAATGGAATTGTAGATTCAAGCAGCAAGAGCGGCTCTACAGCCAGCCCAAGGGGTTCAAATGAACCCCCTGGCCTAGCCAAAAAAAAAAAAATATATATATATATATATATATATCCCCTGGCCTAGCCAAAAATATATATATATATATATATATATAAAGTTATAATTTTTTTTTGACTCCTAAAATAAAATTTTGAACATTTTGACTCTAAATTTTGTTTAAACCCAATTAAAATAAACTTGAAATATGATCATTTTAGTGCTATTTTCATAATATTTTTACAATAAAGGTTAAGTGACAAATTGTAATTGGCTTTTTATCTGAACCCATAATTAATGTCACTTTTTTACATACCTTTAACAACTTGACACCTAGATTTTATTGCATAAATGTTGTGTCAATAGCATTGTTATTAAAATTGCTCATTTGTTAATAAATAAACCTTCTCTCCGGACTCTAGCTTACTTTACCTTTGATGGTAAAATAAAATTGTTTTTTCTTGCACTTTTCTTCTTCATCAGCAAAAAATTACACCATACCAACTATTTTGTATTTAAATATATGATTATTTTCTCATTCTCTCTTTTTCATTTTTATATTTTCTTTCTGTCTAATCAAGTAGTTTGATAAGTGTTCTACAGTTTTTTGAGTCCAAAAAGTCTTTTAGTACTTGCTCCAATTCCAAGAGAATGACCACTTGTGTGGTTAAAAATCCTTACACTTCAAAAACAAAATATTATATCAGTTACTATTTTTTTTTTCTTAGTTTCACATTTACTCCCATACCTACTCTTGTATGTGTTACTATTCTTCTTTATCATATATTTTTATTTAATTCGTATTGCATTCGATTATAATGAATTATTATTAATTTGACAAATTTTATGATTATTTACTTAATTATATTTATTTATGCATTTAATTGTTGTTGTCTTACGTACCGATCTTTAAACTATTAATAATTTTTTTAGACTATTGTATAGTATAGTTGCATTGTATACTATTTAGAATATTATGTTAGATTATTGCATGTTACATGAAAACTTTATATAAAAATAATAATAATAATAATCATTTTATTTTTTACTCATCCACAACAAAATTCTAGCTTAAGACATTAATGACCCCCTAGAAAAAAATCCTGGAGCCACCACTGTCAAGCGGTAGTGGAATAGGAGCTATATTGGTATCGCCCAAGGGTCAACATTTCTTACGCAATCAAGCTAAATTTCAATTGTATGAACGTGATGAAATACGAGGCATGCAAAGTTGGTCTACAAGCTGCACTAGAATTCGGAGCTTATGATCTAAAAGTATTTGGTGACTCCCTCTTGATTCTTTCGCAAACCAATGGGAATTAGCAAGCTAAAGACCCGAAACTCATTCTGTACCAACACTATGTAAATCTATTGAGCCCAAAGTTCTGAATAATAACATTCACGTATACTTGAAGAGCCTATAATCAATTTGTTGATGCTCTAGCTACTCTAGTGAGCATGAATTAAGGTTCTCAAACCTAGACTGGACCGTACAATCCAACCCAGTTAACCATGAACCTTTCATCATTGCGGTTCTTTTAACCCTAAGAATCTTTCTATGTGAAAAAAGCATGAAACCACTCGAATCACAGTCAGACCGAATGGTTCTGAGAACCATAGTTGGTTTTCACAGTTCCGTTTTTAAAAAAGGTTTATAGCCATTAACAACATAGTTCCGGAATATATACCGTATTTAGGCCAGAAAACATGTATCAGTCGGTGAAGAATTTGAATGAAAAAAATCGTGAGAGAAAAAGAAAAAGGAAAAACAGAGAGCCACGTTTTACATTTTAAACGATTTTCGCCTAAATAAACTCATCATGTCGCAACAGTCACCACCATGCCGTTGGTCCCACCCCTCACACCTGGTCGCTCATTTCACATACTCTACTTCTGCTTCTTTTTCTCCTCCTTTCAGTTTTTTGTGTGTTGTAATGTCCGCCCCTTCACTGCCTTGTTTTTTGTTTTATGCTTAGTTACAGTATTTAGGTACTCTTTCTTAAGTTCTCCTGTTAAAATTCTGTTATATGGATTTTTTCTCATGAGATGAAAGTGTATTTTTTAGTTAAGTAGCCACATGCCTGAACATAAGGTACTATACATAAGTTTTGTCCTTGTTTTATTACATATAATTTCTTAGATTTGTGAGCCTTTCACGTGACTAACATTTAGGGCACGTTTGGTACACTGTAATAATTATTACATAGGAATAAGAATAAGTATTACAATAAATACATTAAGTTGAAATGTAATAAGTATTACTATTTATTAGTTTAGTGACCATTTAGGAATAAAATCCTAAATATGCATCCACAATTTAGTATAGTATAAAAAGAAGGTGTAATTAAATCCTTTTTAAGTCAAATTTCCTAAAATACACTTATTTTAAGGTGTTCAAAATAGAGTTAATAATTAATAATAAGGAAAATTTATTTTCTTTCCTTTTTGAAGATGTGGCAACTAATGGCTTTTTAGGAAAAAAAAATTTAAAAGTTTTTACATAAGGTGAAGGAATAGATATTCAGTACTTTTGATAAAGAATAGTTATTCCTCATTTTGAAGAATAGCTATTCATAAGGAATAACTAATCATTTTTTTTTATAGATAATAAGAGTTTTATTGATGAAAAAGAACAATGTGTTTACGATTGTAAACACACTGCCCTTGAAACAGATACAATCAAATCATAAGGAAAGACTAATAGAGTTAAGGAAATCAGACAAGGAACTACAATGCGTAAGCCCCCAAATACGAGACCACTCAAACAAAGTCCTAGCAAGCAAGGTCTTCAACTTATCTATAGGACTCTCAACGTCCTTAAAAGTTTAGGCATTGCGTTCCTTCCATATTAACCACATAAGGCAAGCTGGTACCAAATTCCAAACCTTTGAAGAGTAAGTTCCCAACCAATTCCTCCAAGCAAAAAGAAGAGAAACAATAGTGTCCGGCATTACCCACTGAACCCCAAATATACTAAGGACCTCACTCCACAAAGCAGATGCAAACTTACAATGGATCAAAAGGTGATCCACAGTCTCCTCATCACACCTACATAAACAACACCAGTTGACAAGGGGCAATTTCTTCTTAACAAGGTTATCAATTGTGAGAATCCCACCCCTAGCAGTAGTCCATAAAAAGAAAGAGACCCTTTTGGGTACCTTTACACACCAAATGCTCTGTCAAGGGAAAGAAACAGAAAGGGCTTAAAAGGATCGCACAGAAGGGGCTTTCAACCGAATAATTATGCCATATGAATATCTATTACATTATAGTGTCTATTACAGTCTATCAAACGTGCCCTTAATGATAAAACTGAAAGTTTCAGTCTTTTGGTCATTCACACATTTGTGTTGACTTCTAATAAGCCTCCTCCACCTTACATTAATATGATAATATCTAGGTTTTCTCTTTCTTTTTCTTTTTCTTTTTTTTGGGGGGGGGGGGGGGGCATTTTTTTATGACTACTCTTATTAAAATCTAAAAAATATTATTAATTTTTCATTTATATTATTATTGAACTGATGCGTGGGATTAAAGAGATTGACATGTTAGTGAAAATATGAACTTATAATAGGTTTTTTTTTTTTTTTTTGAACTTATATTAGTATTATCATTATTATTAGTATTATCACAAGTTTTACTAATCAACATTTAAAGAAATATTATATTTATATTAGATTAGAATTTGATATTTCTAATTTGTTTTGTAAAAGTTACAGTATGAAAATTACATTTGATAGATAGAGCTCTATGTTTAATTGGACTATTTTAGTTAATTTTTCTATTTATACTAATTTAATATGTTTAATTATATTTTAAATAATTATTAAATTAATTATAATATCGTCACAGTTTGACCTCAGTTCAACCTTAAAAACCTTAAACCTCCCTTTTTTACATTTCATTGAACAGTCCGGATCTAAAAACTATGTGATCAAGTTGACAGAGGACAGAGGAATGATAGCCTACAACCATTAAGGATAGAAACGAGGGATATGCCAGCATACTGCCTTAGCATTGAGGAGTGTTGTTTGCTAGAAGAAGAAACCAATGTGAAGCCTTGGTATTATGATATCAAGCACTACATTCAGACATTAGAGTATCTGCTAAGTCACGTAGAATATATGCACTAAAAACTCAACGCACTCGTATCTAGGTCAAAATTAATTTTTCTACATAAGCAAGCTCAAGATAGGCGGATAAAGATTTCACCTTATGAGGAATAGGCTGTCGAAACAGCAACACAAGCAAGACTTTTGAAGTGCGTCAAGCTAACTTAAAAATTTAATGTAAAAAAAGGGAACCCCAATTCGAAATATGAAACAAGTTTGCAACAAGAGAGTCGACGAAGGGATCAACATCTTCCTTCAGTAAAGGCCCATCCAGTCTAAACAGTCATAGACGAAAGGGTATGAAGTAGAATATTTTGCGAAGTAGAATATTTTGCAAACTTTCTAAACAAAAAATGAAAATTTTAAAAATTAATGACGAAAATCAAATTTTTTGGAACCATGATATTTTATCCCATAACAAAAAATAGGAACCATGTTTTGTTTACAGAAAACATTTTTTTTTTTGTCACTTGAGTGGCATTCTTGTTTCTATTTTCTATTTTTGCTAAATAATTGTAAGAATTCCAGTACTATTCAAGTTAAATCAATTATTTTGCAGCAACTACTAAATAATGTATAAATAGAACTTAATTTGATCATCACGCATTAGGAAACTCCAAACTTTGACTTGTCCAAAATTAGCCTATTTTCAACCAACTTGATGTAGGATAGAATCTACAATTTAATTTTTGTAATTATTTAAATTTTGGTATTTTTATGTAAAAAAAAAAAAAAAAAAACGTTATTTTAGGTTTAGGTGATTTATTTCCTTGTTTTTAGGTGCTTTTAATGCTTTTTTAAGTCAAATTTGGTTCATGTTATAGTTAGGTATCAATTAGGAGTTATTTTAGAATATATTTTCTTGTCTATCAAGTTTTATAGAGCCCTTAAATAGGCCCCTAAGTCTGTACACGTTTTTTGAACAATTATTCAATCAATAAAATTCAAACTTTTGTCTTTTTTATTTTCTGATGGATTCCAGACCCTTTCTCCTTGTGAATTCAAGGACCCTTGTGGACTCAAGGAACCCTCGTGGATTCGAGGTTATTTTCAGAAGCAAACGTATTTTGTTTCTTGTTTTCTAGAGGTGGACGTGTTCTGCTTCTTGACGCTTCCGCATCCCACATCAGTTGGTATCAGAGCCTTGACTTATCCTGATCTGGTGGCTAACTTATGAGACAATAGCAATTCTGGTGACAGAAAACTTAGCAAGTATTACATGACGTATAACTGGCGCTCACAAATATCTTTGCTAAAATGTCATCACTGGAGTATGGAAACAATAGGGATAACTGTCATAGAGACATAACTCACAGACAACCTATTGGTAAGCAAATTTCATATAGGTCTTATAAGAGAATTGCAAGTTTTAATGGTTATTTTTTAAAAGAAGATTTTCTTGATTGGTTACTTGGTCTAGAAGATTTATTTGACTATGAGAATATTTGTTATGAGAGAAAAGTTGGACTTGCTTTGTATAAACTTAGTAAGTATGCCTTACGTTAGTGGGAACGAGTACAATCTGATAGAATCCGACAAGGTAAAGACAAAATTTGCTCAAGGCCAAGGATGAAAAAGATGCTTGCTATCAAATTTTATCCTTTGAATTTTGAAGAAATCTTGTTGTATACAATACAAGATTATTATTGGCCAAGAATTTCACACTTAAATTATTTGAAGAGCCATATACTCCATTAAAGGAAGAATTGCATGTTGAAGTAAATATTGTTCATGAAGATTATGTAGAAGTCAAAGAAAAAAAATATAGAGATTTTTGAGGAAATTAATGAAGGCCTTGTTATAGAAGAAGAACCTAAAATCAAGATTGTGGAGGAGATTAGTGAAGACCCTATTATAGAGAAAAATCTTGAAGTCAAGATAGTAGAAACCATTAAAGAAGAAATTATAGAGGAAGTTGTCAACAATCTTGATGAAGTCAAGTTAGATGATTGCAACGTTCAAGCTCCTATTATTTTGGTGGGAGACACCGAAACAAAGTTTATTGATTTTATTGGAATGGAAAGATTTGATGTGATTATTGACTTTTATTTGGTGAATATTGTTAATTGCATAAAGATCAAGGGACAAGAAGTTCAAGTTGCTCAATTGATGACTTTCAAGTTTGGCAAGAAGACAAGGAAGAAGTATTCAAAGTATTTGTTCTCTTGACAAGAAAGATTTCAAATTTCAAAGATGAATTCAATGACGAGTTTGTTTCTAGTGGAGAGTTCAAGCTCCTATTATTTTGGTGGGAGACACCGAAATAAAGTTTATTGATTTTATTGGAATGGAAAGATATGATGTGATTATTGACTTTTATTTGGTGAATATTGTTAATTGCATAAAGATCAAGGGACAAGAAGTTCAAGTTGCTCAATTGATGACTTTCAAGTTTGGCAAGAAGACAAGGAAGAAGGGACAAGAAGTTCAAGTTGCTCAATTGATGACTTTCAAGTTTGGCAAGAAGACAAGGAAGAAGTATTCAAAGTATTTATTCTCTTGACAAGAAAGATTTCAGATTTCAGATTTCAAAGATGAATTCAATGACGAGTTTGTTTCTAGTGGAGAGTTCAAGCTCCTATTATTTTGGTGGGAGACACCGAAACAAAGTTTATTGATTTTATTGAAATGGAAAGATATGATGTGATTATTGACTTTTATTTGGTGAATATTGTTAATTGCATAAAGATCAAGGGATAAGAAGTTCAAGTTGCTCAATTGATGACTTTCAAGTTTGGCAAGAAGACAAGGAAGAAGTATTCAAAGTATTTGTTCTCTTGACATGAAAGATTTTAGATTTCAAAGATGAATTCAATGACATGTTTGTTTCTAGTGGAGAAGTCTGATGTAGGACAAAATCTACAATTTAATTTTTGTAATTATTTAAATTTTGGTATTTTTATGTAAAAAACGTTATTTTAGGTTTAGGTGGTTTGTTTCCTTGTTTTTAGGTGCTTTTAATGTTTTTAAAGTCAAATTTAGTTCCTGTTATGATTAAGTATTAATTAGAAGTTATTTTAGAATATATTTTCTTATCTGTCAAGTTTTACAAAGCCCTTAAATAGGCCTATAAATCTGTACACGTTTTTTGAACAATTATTCAATCAATAAAATTCAGACTTTTGTCTTTTTATTTTCTAGTGAATTCCAAATCATTTCTCCTTGTGGATTCAATGACCCTTGTAAACTCAAAGAACCCTCTTGAATTCGAGGTTATTTTCAAAAGCAAACGTTTTTTATTTCTTGTTTTCTAGAGGTAGACGTGTTCTGTTTCTTGACGCTTTCGCATCCCGTATCACAACTCTACTCTACTCCCCTCCACTCCCTCTCCCTCTCCCCTCAATTCAAACAGACCCTTAAGCTCTTACAGCAAGCCCGCTTCAGGCAATGCTTTTTCTGTAGCATGAGCAGCAGCTTGAGGCCATTACTCACTATTAGCATTTGAACAGTATGTTCAAGATAACAGCGTTTATGGTTCGCATTTTCTATGTACCAGGAATGAAAAATACCGTTTGAGCTACAAAAACTGAATGAATGATACCAATCTTCTAGGCGAATACTAGTCGATTAACTTTATTAGCATTAAATAGAGGATCTTCAATGCTTGCTCCTTTAATAAAGTAAAATGTAACAACTAAAGACCTGTTTAGTGGAACTTGTTACAAACTTAGATATAGCCATAACAAGATGCTCACCAACTTATGGAAGCAAAAAAATATGAAAAACACAAAATTCGGAGAAAATTTGTACAACATTAGAAAGTTATCCAATTAATGAGTTGTCAGTAACTCTATTCGTTAATTGTCAGAAGCAACACGAGTCTACCAATATATACTGTATCAAAAATAAATTTATGGACTATCCACAAAGAACCAACATAAGCTCTCAATCCACCATTTGAAAATATTTAAAAACAACCTTCCAAAACACCAACGAATTCACCATTTGGAAATATCTTTCAATCACCAGAAGATGGTAATCTGTATGTGCGGGTAATACGGATCTGGTGCAAAACAATGATTTAGTAGCAGTTAGAAACCTAAAATTCATCATGATTCACTTTTCTTTCTTTTTTTTTCTCTCTTTTTTGGGTGGGAGGGGCAGCTGGACACCATTCCACAAGTCAGAAATTACTTCTAAACAAACAAACAATGATTTTCACATTTATGATTCTATCATTTGGATAACCCTTTTTCACTTCTCTTTTCATAAAATACCAATTGTTTTAACATGATTAACATTCGATTTGAGTACAATACCATGACATAGATCTTGCAACTTACTTAAGAAAAGCTTGCAATCAAAGCTAAGGACCTGATAGACGGAATAAATAACAACCAAACTAGGTAAATTCAAGTCCATACCTAAGGTGTGATGATGATTACTAACGAAATACGATAAGTCAACATGGATTGATGGCAAAATCGATATCATACCTACCTAATAGGCCAAGTACCAATATTGATCAGATCAATCTATGGTTTGATGGTAAAAAGTGTTTAATGATAATCTTGAGAACACAAAAGATCCACCAAAATGAATTGGTAGGCCAAAAATTAGAAAGACTGCCACTCACCATCATGTATAATCATTTAGATTTGTCTGTTAGTATAGACCAGGATCTGGCAAGGTGACAGGCCAAAATACATATTAGCATCAATATATTACCTGGGCAAAAGCATAAATTGCTCGCAAGATTCTAGCATAATCAGTTCCAAGCATTTGAATGACAATATCTGCCAGAAATGTTCCCCAAAGCCTGCACAAGATGCCAGTGAAATAAAATTGTCAGAGATGACAATAATTCCTCAAAGGAATCAGAAAGAAAAAACTTCAAGATCAAAAGCAGTTGTTGCAGTCAATGCTTAATCAATGAAGCCAAAAGAGACTTCATAAAGACTACGTGCTTCAGATTTGACTCCCTCCAGGCTTACAAATGCAGGACATAGTTGAGTCAGATACCAAATAAAAACTAAGCCATTATGAATGAAGCATCATTTTTGGCAAAGATAGTCTTCAACTCTGTAGTTATGAGAATACACATTTTCTTAATCAATTTAGGACCATTATTTGCATGGACGTTTATCAGTGAAACCACTTTCCCTAGCATTCAGCCCCTTAAAAGGTTAATACATACATGCATACATATATATAATAAATTAAAATTAAAAATAAAAAGGGGAAAGCAAATTTTCAGGTGAGAAGAAATGAAAATTATGAAAGACAAAACCAGAATCAAAAAATTATATTAAAAAATGCAGAGCAGAAGAGTCAATACATTGGACCAAGTAAAGACATCATGCTTCTAAAACCCAGATATCTTGATGCAGCACCAGCAAAGCCCTGTCACAGTTACAAACTGACAAAGATGAGAAGTTCTGATTCCAAAAAATGCAGCACCAGCAAAGCCCTCTCACCCCTCCACTATTATAACACATTTTTAAATACATTCCTCAATACAGTAATATACCTCTCCGTAAGAGTACATAGCACTAACAGCAAATAGAAACATCATAAGGATCAAATCAACTGTTTGCAGCCCAAGGAAGATAAGAAAAAGGTATACACCTGCTTTGCTGCAAGCAAGGCCGCTCTAGACTCAAGATTAATAGCAACTAATTGTCCACCCTGAAAACCAAGAAAGTATTAACATCAAGTGAAGCCTTGCTGATGTAACTATTTGTGATGCCCAAATTTAATTGATTGTGTTTTGTGGGTGTGTGATAAGTCCCACATCGGGCATATACTAGGTAGATCTTGACAATTGCTCAAGAGTTATAGGCCTTTATTTTTGCCATGTTCGAAGTACAATGAGCAATGCCTAGGAGAGTCATTGATATACTTTCTGGCTGGCAAAGCTAATTCGGAAAGCATAAAAGCTCTTTCAAACATTTAATGATGCAGAATTAACTGTTGTGAAGATGAATTATGGCTCATTGAGATTGTTGTTACAGTGGTCCCAAGATGTTGGCTCAAGTGACATGAATTTTGTTGAGATTTTGACTACCTTTCTTGTCGTTTTTATATTGGAGTGTGTATATTTTGGAAGAATTTTTTGTACTTTCCCAGGGAACATGAAGTACTAAATTGACAGCTTGCATTAAATTTGTATTGGTAGCACTCCATTTCATAAATTAGCAGATGTTAGAAAGTTTGAAAACTAATTAAGCTACAAACTACCAAAACTACACATTATATCCCAATATAAGATACATGGAATGACCACTCCCATATCTTGAAATCTTGAATTTCAAAATGCAGTCGACTCCTAAACCTAAAAACACTTAATTTAATATACACCACCAGCATACAAACTTGAATAGTAGAAAAGATAAGACTAGATAGAACAATGTAACCAGAAAATTTACCAAGTGGACCACACATCAAGTTGGGACCAATGTAGATTTTCTTTTCTTTTCTTTTTTTATTGGTCTTTAATGTAGAGATCACTATCTAGATTTTTTGGTCTAAATTAGCTAAAATTTATTGAAAATCTAGCAGTCCCCATCAATTTAGTACTCCTGATTTCTGGAATGTAGAAGAGTGATTGACAGCTTAAACAAACAGAGCCCATTCAAATCTAGAAAACATACTAAAATTAATTTTTTGAACAAAGAACTATAATAAATAAATATTGAAAAAGTATAATACGCACACGAAGTTCCTCACATTGAATTGAATACATTTCAAAAACTTTGTTTTTTCCTTACCAAAAAA
Source organism: Quercus robur (assembly GCF_932294415.1). Classification (NCBI taxonomy): domain Eukaryota; kingdom Viridiplantae; phylum Streptophyta; class Magnoliopsida; order Fagales; family Fagaceae; genus Quercus; species Quercus robur. The sequence goes on from NC_065543.1 coordinate 26,857,152, forward strand.
AAATGAATACATTTCAGAGAGGTTTTTGAAATCTGTAGGCCTTTGTTGAAGAACACTGTATAAGGCAATACATATTGCCCATGTTTAATGCATATGAGAGAATATTAAGGGCACGTTTGGTAGACTGTAATAAACACTGTAATGTAATAGATATTCTTATGATATAACTATTTAATTGTTTGGTTATATTTTTATTACGATAAATAGTTAGTTCTTATAAATAGTTATTCTTTAAGGGCACATTTGTTGAAGAACACTGCATAAGGCAATACATATTGCCCATGTTTAATGCATGTGAGAGAATATTAAAGGCACGTTTGGTAGACTGTAATAGACACTGTAATGTAATAGATATTCTTATGGTATAACTATTCAATTGTTTGGTTATGTCTTTTTTACGATGAATAGTTATTTCTTATGAATAGTTATTCTTTAAAATGAGGAATAACTATTCTTTATCAAAAGCACTGAATGTCTATTTCTTAACATTATGTAATAACTTTTTTTTTAAATTTCCTAAAAAGCCATTAATTGCCGCATCTTCAAAAGGAAAGAAAATAAGCTAGAACCTTATATAACTTTTACGCAGTTATTAATTTTTAAACAAAGCACATATATATTAATTATTAATACATAATAAGCTAGATCCTTCTCCCACTTTTTTTTTTTTTTTGAAAAAAAAAAAAAAAAAGTTAAGCTAGATCCTCAAAAAATGTAAATATAATTTTATAAAATAAGAGTATTTTAAAAAATTTGACTTAAAAATGATTTCATTCCACCTTCTTTTTATACTCTACCAAATTGTGGATGCATATTCAGGATTCTATTTCTAAATGGTCCCCAAACTAATGAATAGTAATACTTATTACATTCCAACTTTATGTATTCCTTGTAATACTTATTCTTATTCCCATGTAATAATCATTACAGTGTACCAAACGTGCTCTAAATCATATTTGCAACAGAAACGGTAACAACTATTTTTAAATTATGAAATATCTTTAAAAATAATCTTTTTTTTTTTTAAGTTAATAAAGTTGAAGCCATAATAAAGAGACATATTGCTTCTATAAAAAAATAAAAATAAAAAAACACACACACATTGGAATCAGACAAATTCATTATGGCTAGTTTGCCAAACTATGTATCTACGATGTCAAACTTATACCTTTTTAATGAATTCCTTTTTCATCTGATAGTTGGCAGCTTCTAAGAACACCTTCCCAGATAATCTCCTTGCTAACTACCACAAAGGGAAAACTACTTCAGATATTCAAACAAAAGACCAAAGAAATAAACTGACATAAATCATTTACTTACCACTTCATAAATCTTTGCCAAAGTAAACATGCCACCACCCTTCACATCAAAAAAGATAAGGGGAAAAAAGAGATCAATCTCAAATAGAGAGGACCAAAAGACTTGATTGTAAAATAACTAACTGTACCCTCAACATCATTGACCGAAGCTCTTTCATAGCAGAAAGGGCATGCAGCTTCCATTGACTAAGTCCAAATTCTAGACTGCCCTGATCATTGGATGTCTTAGAGAAGTCCCCTAAGCTCAGGAAATTTCTTGATTCCTCGCTGCAAGAATGTAATGAAAACTTTAAATCACCACAATACAATTTTATTAAGAAGAAGTCAACTTTTTGAAAGATTACTTTTTGTAAATTACATACGTACCCAAAGGGTCTTAAACCCACAACCTCACCCTCCGTCATGTTGAGGCAGGGGAGGTCTCATTTGCAATAGGCTCACTGAAAACTTTTTCTAAGAAATAACTACGTAATGATCTTTTAAAACTTTCTAATGTTCTGACAGACAGCAATCAACAAAGATCGATTAATGAATTATAAAACTAACAAAAGTACAACACAAGGGTTAACTGATTACTTTCCTCAACCTTTTTTTTTTTTTTGGATAAGGAAAGGTTTTATTAAAAAGGAAAAGGAAATGACACATAAAAAGATGTGTACAAACCCTTTTTAAAGAACACAAATCACAAATAATGGGAGTTAAAAAATTCAACAAAAGACACAGAAGGGACACTGCCTAAGGCATCAGTTCTTTCCTAACAGCATTAACTTGCATTTCTTCAGACATCCAATCGTCCATGTAGTGCCATAGGCTAGCACTAGATTTTTCTTTCCTATGCAATTATTGGTCTATGTTGCAAAATTCCTAGGGAATCTAAGTTTAACTTCTAATCTTAGTTAGAGTGGCACCGCCTCAAAGCTCCCTTTTAGTGATAAGTTTTTACAATATAGTCATACTTCTTAACCAAAACAAAATAATCACTTCAACTCCAATAATTTGATAAACAGATTAGTTAACTGTCTAACATCCATAGTTAATAAATCCATTTATATTGATCTTAGGATATTTCTATCAGTTTATAGATTTGTGATGATCAAAATCACCCCACGAGCACCTTGCTCAAGTCCCATCTGTGAAATTTTTTCAATCTCTACCTAGTACCTACTTGAGAATACTGAGACTGAGAGATCTAACAGGATAAGCATTCTAAAGGATGTAGCAAATACTGGAGAATTAATTACGAAAAGTACCTTGAGTATTCCTGCAATAGATGAAGAAAAATTTCTACTTCAAGATCTTCAGTTGACAATTTGCTTGAGCATCGAATGTTCAACTTTTTTCTCACTTCAAGCAAGACATTTCTATATGATGGTCTCCATCCCCTACCAACAACATTATATGAAAAGAAATCAAGCCGATACTTAAAATGAAGCCCCGAATTACAATGTGCAATAAAATTTTGTTCATGAGAACAGAGATTGAGATTCGCTAACCACTTTCCATAAAGAGGACCAGTAAGTTTAGTTGTAATGTGCAACTTAGACCATATCAATAAAAGCAGCTATTGACGCTAACTAGTTGCAATTTTACAATGTCATTGCAATTACCTTAATGTAGACCGGGCATCAGACGCAAGAAATAAAAAGCGTGACTCTAGCGCTGCAATAAAATCTTGTCGCTCTTCAAGATCTTCTTCAATCATGGCATGGTCCACATCCGCTCTGCTTGTTATCGATTTGAGCAAAGGGCTGAAGTAGCTGAATATCAACAATATTAAAGACCAAATATATCAACATCATGCCAAATTCAAAAGAAGAAGAAGAAGAAGAAGAAGATTTTCATTTACCTGGGGCCAAAAAGGATTCTTTCAAGCTCGTATAGCTCAGAGTCGGTGGCAAGTTCAAGTACTGACCGAAGCTCAGGGTCAAATGCATCTGCATAGCATACCACATCATTTTAGAAATACAAATACAAATACAAATCCAAGTTAGGAAACAGAGTGAAAAAACAAAAACAAAAAAAAAAGGGGGGCACCTTGACCTTGCCCTTTTGAAATAGCTGCATAAGCACAACAACCCACAAGCCTTAGACCATTTGTACGCCCAACAACCTGCAAAATCAAGAACCCATTTACCTTGAATATGAAAGTTTACTTCTTTAGACTGTACACCAATCTCTAGCACTAATTTTAGAAATTTACAAATATACGGGAAGGAAGAGGAGCAAAAGAAAAAAAGAAAAGCGTACTACTACCGAGTATGCAGCTAGTTTGGGAATTGTGATTGGTAATGCTGAAGCCAAGGAGAAATGGAGTGGCAGAGCTGCTGCTGCTGCTGCCGCTGTTGCACTAGTCATCCGCCTCCCCGATAAAAAATATATAATGGAGCTGATCTGATCTGTTTGGAATTGATGCCTCACACTCACCCACTTTTAACTTTAGTTTTCCTTCCCCTGAAAAACAAAACGAAATTTAGGGAGAGATGCACATTTGTCTCTAATTTTGAAATACAGTAAAATATTTATATTTGGAAACAATTTAGTAAAATGCTCATGTTTTTTAAACTCAATTTTAACAAAATTAAATTTCGTATAAAATTTAATATCATCAAAATCAAGTTATGTGTATACTTTTAAGTGTAACTCGATATTAGCAATATTGAGTTCCACTTAAATTTTCAAAAAAATTTAAGTGATTGAATTTATCTAAAACTTGATTTTTAAAAAATAGAATTTCAAAACAGAGACACAGTACTTAATAATTTCAAAACAGAAATATTGTGCTAGATATTTTAAAACATAAGAGTAAAAGCTCATTTACCCCAGTAAATTCAAGCTAATTTTTCCCAAAAGTTTTAAATATCAATTTAATCCTAACCTTTTTTCTTTTTCTTTTTTTTGGAAAATCCTAGCTTTTGTTATTGTCTCATAATAAATTTTTTATTGATCCTAACCTCTTTTTCTTTTTCATTTTTTGGAAAATCCTAGCTTTTGTTATTGTCTCATAATAAATTTTTTATTAATCCTAACCTTTTTTCTTTTTCTTTTTTTGGAAAATCCTAGCTTTTGTTATTCTCATAATAAATTTTTTATTAAGTGATGGATAAAAAATATTGTCATGATAATAAAAAATTATTTTTATACTACTTGGATTTCCATGTGAAGTAGCTTGAATAAAAACAAAATTTTTAAAAAAAAATGAAAACTCCACTCTCTCTAAAATATTCTCACCCATCTAAGGAGAAAAATAACCAAGAAAAAAAAAAGAAATCAATCACTCAGTTTAGATGACCGCATCAACAATACCCAATAGTCCTCCCTTTCAATAATATAAAACCATGTGTCCAAATTATTGAATCACTATCAAAAAAAAAAAAAACTTACCAACAACTTTTAATAATAATAAAATCATTTCTGTATCCCTTTCATGTATTTGATGTCTAAAACAATTTTCTTTGCCTTTATTTTTTAAGAAAAAAGAAACGACTTCCTTGGACATAGTTTATTTTAAATTCAAGAAAAAATAAATTATCAACATAGTTCTTGCTCTCTTTTTTCTGCTAGAAAGTATCCATGTTCTAATGACGTTCTTCAAAGTTAAAATTTTACAGTTTTTAGAATAAAGAAATTGCTACAACTTCTTGGATATATCTCCTAATATCATATAAAAATCCATGCTTTTACGTATTGTCCTGACTTCTTTTTTCTTTTTCTTTTTCTTTTTTTTTTTTTTCTTTCTTGTGAAAGATGTATTGTTTTGACTTGATTAGCTGCATTGAAAAGATTTTATATTAAACTCAAGGAAATTTTGGTAAGTTTTAACTTTTAAATTTATCTGTTAGAAAGTGTTTATATCCCATACTTAATTTCATAGAAAATTCGCATTTACCTCGTGCAAAAATTTCTGTCTATTTTAGTATAAGAACTTTTTTTTTTTTTTTACATACTCACTTTTCAAAATATCTTACATCAAATTATCTATTTTACATTATATTTATTAAAATATTAATTTTTCTTTTTTTTTTAATTTATTCTCTTTCTTCACACACAACCACCACCATCCACTCTCTTCTTTCATATTAAAATATGGAAAGAAAGAATAAACAACTAAATGCAAAATGAATAATGTCAGTGTAAATTTACACAATTATACATGGACTAATGTAGTTCATTTTTAGACAAAAACTATGTAAATTCTACACATTCTTCTATTATACTCGAAGCAATGTGAATGCTCATATGTTGCAAGATTCAACAGGATTTGGATACATAATTAGCAAAAGAGTAAACAAGACATAACTTGCCATATTTCTTTCTTTTGTACTACATTCTGAGCAGAGCATTCACAATGAAGTAATAAAATTACAATAATTAAAGTATTAAACTCAAAATACCATCGCAAGGATGTAATCTTAGAGCAGTCACAATGAAGTTGGTATAATTACTAAAATGCTATTTTAGCAACTAAAACACTTAAATGTAGGCTACAATGAAGTTGCTATAGTTTGAAAAAATGGCAACTAAGCTACAGTAAATATTTTATCTCTCTCTCTCTCTCTCTTTTCTTCTCTTTAATATAAATATATATATATATATATGTATATTCTCTCTCTTTCTTCTCTCTTCAGAACCGGATGTTTCTCTCTCTTTTTTCTTTTTTATCTTCTCTCTCGCCTACCTCTTCTTCCCTTTCTTCTATTATTTTTTTAATTTCTTTTGCTGTGGTAGAAAATCTCTCTCTTTCTCTTTATATTATTTTCTTTTCTCTCTTATTCTCCTCCTTTCTTCTTCTCCTCGTACTCAAATATTTTATTCTCTCTTTTGTGGTGGTGATGGGTGTTGTAGCCAGTTGTGGGTGTTGTTATGATGGGTTTTGTTGGTCGATTGTGGGTGTTATGGTGATGGGTTTTGTGGCCCGTTGTTGGTGTGGTGGTGATGGATTTTGTGTCCAGTTGTGGGTGTGATGGTGGCTATGGTCATGACTGTGGTTTTGTTTGGGTTTGCATTTTTTTTTTTTTTTTGTGGTGGATTTTGTGGCCGATTGTGAGTGTGGTTGTGATGGATTTTGTGGGTTTTTTTTTACCAGTGGTGTTGGTGGTGGTGGCTGGCAATGAGTGGGCGGCAAGGAAGAGAAAGAGATGAAGAAGAAGATAGAGAAAGAGGAGAGAATAAGAATTAAAAAAAATTAATAAAGAAAGTATATTTAAATGAAGTAAAAAATAAAATTTTAGATGTTAAAGTGTATTGTAAAATGAAGTGTTAGAACTTAGAATAAATATAATAGGTTTTTGAGATGTTAAAAGCTAAAAATTTTAGGAGCTTGCTGTGAATGCTCTAATTTAAGGTTCTAGGTGAGATTATTAAGATAGTAGTTAATGCAATTAACTGAGACAAAATATGTATGACGTTATATTAATAACAGAAGTTGAGAAAATTTCAAACGTATAATGATCTTGTAGTTGATGCTATGGAGTATCTATTTTATCATAATAAAAATAGCATCAGTTATGGGATTAAACGAAAGTAATATTACACAAAGGAGAATTTGTCATCTCACTAAATTGAGAAATCTCGTGTTTCTTTTTTCAGTCAGGTATAGATAGAGAGGGGGGTGAGGTAGGAATCAAAACCAAATACATACCACAAATTACCATTTGCCAATCACTTCCAACTCTAGAACTAGAAGATAACAGCATATGCAAGACTATTAACCAGTCAAATCTGCCTATATTGGGAGCACTTGCACGCCCAGTGAGATATTATTAGAATAAACGGGTAGAAGATATTAAAAGAATGTATTGCAAAGTCTTGATTTGAGTAATGATACAAACTTTTTTGCCGTACTGTCAAAAGCACACTTGTTATCCAATATGCTGCTTCGGAAGCAAGAAATCTAACGAACCTTGCTTCTGCTTTTAATACATGAGGCGCTACAAAATTACCTTTGGAACTTAATTTCTCTTCATTGCCTATATAAAAGTGGAAAAAAACATGGCAAACGACTCTTGACGAGGATCAACCATCTACTCACACTTGATGGATCGATAAATGTGACGCACAAATAGTAAAGCTGCACGGAAACCTACAGTTCCAAGCATGAGGAAGAAACCATAGCAGATGCAAGCCATGTAACCAAAGAAAAATGAGGTTTGCATAAACCCGGACATATCTGAGCGTGCATAGTAGTAGTACAGGCAATAGGCATAGATAAAGATGCCAGTTGATCCACCACATAGAAAAGATCTGTAACAAATTCAAGCATAGAGATCATCAATCTTGGATTCAATATATTATTCTCCATTCTAGACATTCAGAATCCATAGAGTTTGACATAGGGAAAAGAAAATGAAAGACATTAATGCAGGCTAACAACTCTACTTCACTGCAAATCAGGACAAAAAAAGATAATAAGCCAACTGTCATAAAATCTATCTCAAAAATCAAGTCAACACTTAAAACTTTTGACCTTTTATCTTTGATTACTTTAAACTTTCCAAACACAATGGCTTGAAGAACTACATTGCAGTTTCACATAGTAATTAATTACACATCATTGACAATCAAAGCTGATATGTTGTCGGTAGTCAACAACTCCTAATGCAAACTTTAATGCAACAACACCTATACAACAATTGTCAATACATCGATCCTATAACAAGTTTTTCACATGTACACAGGAAGAGTTCTAACTTTATATGTGGTCAAGAAAGAAGAATACAGTCACCCATTACCACAACTCCCTCCCCTTTCCCAAAATAAAGATACTTCCATAACCAAGGGGAAAGAAAGACAAGAACAAGTCATGGAAAATTTGAAAAATAGAGCAATATTGATATAAATTCCAGAATGAGAACAGAAGCAAAATCAAATCAATTGAAGAATCAGATGACAAATATTATTTAAGTCAGCAAAACATCAACACAAATAAATAAAAATGGGTGTTTACCTCCACCACCATTCATGGTCCTCAGCAGCAAGTTGGAAGTATGTCAGTGCCACAGTAATGAACGCAGTAACTATCAGGAGAATGATGAAGACAATAAACAAGATGCTGTATATGGTATAAATCCTGTGACCCCATACACTGGCAAATATGTAGTAAAGTTCAATGTAGATAGCACTGAAAGGCAGAAAGCCTGCCATTGCCATTTGCGGAATCGTTCCCCGGTACCATGGCAAAGGTGGAATCTCTCTGGGATACTTGGTGGTGCGGACAGGAGCTTGGAATTCAGCCTTGCTATTCCTCCCAGCAATCCCACCCAACACCAGCAAAGGCGATGTTACAAGTGTCCATATAAGAACTATCACCACAATTGTGCCAAACGGGAGAGCAGCAGTGGCATTATAAGCAATCGCTACAGTATTCAGGAAGCAGAACATAAGAAACAGAGGTCCGCAAAAGAGGCATCCCGTCAACATTAGATTCCTAACCTGTCGTCACACCAGAGTACTGAATATCAGATTATGAAACAAGCTTCAAAATTTTTTTGAAGAATGAATGCATAATAGGCGCATACCCAGTTTGTTCCCTCTAGCTGACAGTAAAAGGAGGTCGCAATATAGCCCGCAATTCCTGATGTGAGAGCATATATGACAACCAGTGCAGTAAATAAAGCTCCTCGGTTGTATGGGTAAAATACACCAACAAGTGCTAGTACAAAAATGAATACCGTACTGCATTGAATGGAAAGCATAAAATTACTTACACGACAATAATAAGTATAAGGAACCATCTCAGTGGTAGTAGAAAGTAACTACTTACAGGGTAAACAGTTGGGTACCAGAACCAAGGGCAGCTGCAAATATAGACTTGTACTTGGGATACCTGAATACATCTCCATGGATGTATTTCCATCCAGTCTCTTCCTGGTCTTCAGCTGTTTCCTCATCATGGGCATATCTTTATTATTTACAGGAAAAACCAAAAAAAAAAGTTAACAATTGAGTCAAGATCCTAATGAAGAGGCAGAGGCAGATGAGATTAGATTCTTACTTAACAAAATCATTTTTAAGGACTCGCATGAGTATGGTGGCAAGAAAGCCAGTTAGAAGAAGCACTGTGACACATGAATTTATAATGGAGAACCAATGGATCTCGAGATGATGAGGAAGAGAAGAAGACTGTGAGTACTTATCCATCCTCTTCTCATAAGGGACGCTTGTTTCTTTCCATTTGACAGTGTATAAGAAATCGACGTCGACCTCGTCTTTATTGTCATCAGTGAGGTCGACGACATTGCGTGCGTCCGTTTGAACATTGATCTCGATGACGCGGTCTTTGTTGTAAAAGATGTTGAACTGAATGTGCTTATAGAGAAAATATCTGTAGTCGCTTGGCTCTTTGCCTTCTTTTTCGACCTTGCCAATAAAACCCCAAAGGGGCAAGTCATCGTAATACATCTGAAAATAGTAGTCCTTGTTAACGGCATCTCGGAAACGAGCCACCTCTTCCTTCGAGAGTGTTTTCTTGCAAACAGGCTCTGAATCTTTCTCAATTCGGAAATCAAGTTTGTAGGGAGCACTCACTAAACGATCGCCGTTTAGCACTTCCCCAAGAGCTTCCTTTTTGTCTTTCACATTTTCTGGAGAGCAGAATGGGAGATCAAAATACCGGTATGTTTCACTGCCACACAGAGAGAGAGAGCAATATCATCATTAGCTAAATCATCATGTCGTCGAAGATTGGAAGTTTCATTATTCATTTCATTTGATTTGATTTCCATGAAAAAGGTTACCATTATCTGAAAGAAAGAGGATATCTAATCTCTTCAATTCTACTAGATCCAGCTCTAAAATTGACAAATCCATTAAATCTAAATCTAACAACAACAACAACAGCAGCAGCAGCAGCAGCAGAGAGGTAAAGCATAATAGTAAAAAGTTTAGAAAACCAAAATGTTAAAAACACAGAAAGTGAGGTGAGGTGAGGTCAGATCCAGCTCGAAAGAAGAAATGAAAATGGAAATGGAAATGGAAATACCTGGGATTGTGAAAGGGGCCGACCTTGTTGGCATAGAGAGGCACTGCTTCTCCTTCCTTGTAACGGTGATCGGATGCACTCGACCACACCTGATCCGCACCAAACAGCACCATTAACAACAATACCACCGCCACACTCTTCTCCATATCTCTCTTTCTCTCTAAAACCCTTTCAGAAAGAGAGACAGATCTCGTTTGTTTTGGTTTTGGTTTTGTTTTTGAGATCCAATCGGCGAAGAGGTTTCAATTAATTAATAATAAAACGAGAACGAGACAGAGAGAGAGAGAGAGAGACTTGTCTCTCAAATCTCAATTGTTACGGCTTTATGGGGAAATTTCTTTATTTTTTTTATTATTAATAAAAACACACACAAAGTCATCATAAATCTGACACTGAAAGAGATGGAGCGCCACACAGAGACGTGCGTGCCTCACCTAAACGGGGCCGTTTCCTTTCTTCTTCATTTTTTAATTTGTTTGTGACTTCACTTGCTGTAGCACCCACCCACCGACGCGACGGTGCGTTTTGTTGTTTTTATTTTATATTTGTATTTGAGGTGGTGGATGCACGTGATTGGCGTTGCTTATAAAGGAAGCTTTTGGTGAGATTAGGGGAATGTGAGATCTCTTAATTGGTGGGTAGCTCGCCAGTCAACGCCTTGGAATGATGACAATGCACTACCTTCCTCCCTCCCCCCTCTCCCGGATCTAACCTTTTTCCCTAATATCTTTTCATCTAAAGATCCTAAGAGCATTTGCAACAATATAGGTAAAATTATAGCATTTTACCTACACTAATACTAAAATGGTGCTCTAGCAGTGGAGCTATATCTATTTTTTTTTAGCTCCACATGAACAGTGCACATCTATAAACATCTATTTAAGATGTACACTGTTCATGAGAGCTAAAAAAAAAAAACATTATTTTATTCCAGCTTTTTATTAAAAAAATGTCTCTCTCTCTCTCTCATTCACTCTCATCTCATCTCTCTCAATCTCAACTCTCTCAACTCCGGTATCTCTCTCAACCTCACTCTCTCAATGTTGTGCTCCGGTCGCTAGGTCGTGATTATGCTCCGGTGTAGGTTTCGGCGTTTGGGTTGCTGAATTTCAGGGGTCACGGTGGAGATGGTGGTGGTGGTGGGTCGTTTTGCTGGTGGTGGGTCGTATCGGCATGGGTTCAATTTGTGATGGCTGGGTCCGATTTGTGATTTGTGGTTGTGGGTTCGATTTGGGTTGGGTTTTTTTTTTTCCCCTGCTGTGGACTGGTGGCCGGTGGTGGTGATTGTAGGTGTGGCTGATGGTAGAGGTGGTTGAGGATTTGTGGGTTCGATTTGGGTTGGTGTTTTTTTTTTTTTTTTTCCTTCTCTTATGGACTAGTGGCCGGTGGTGGTGGTGGTGGTTGTGGGTGTGGCTGATGTTAGAGGACGGTGCTGCAGAGGTTTTTTTGGGTAGTGGGATATATTATTTTATTATAGTGGTTATATTATTTTATTATGATGTTTATATTATTTTATTGTGTTGAAAGCTAAAATAGATCCACTGTTGCAACATGTATGTAGGTAAAATAGATAAAATGACTTTTTATATAGCTAAAAAGCTAAAAATTTAGATCCACTGCTGTGGATGCTCTAACCCACCCTTTTTTTTTAAAACTTAACCCAGCCTTTTTCAAAAGCCCATAATTATCAACCTTCTTTTCATTCAGCCCAAATTACTTTTATATTTATATATATTTATGTTTATGTTAAGAAAATGCTAATAAGAGAAGAATCAAACATAAAATATTCATTTCTTTCTCCCTTTTATAATTTGATAGTTAAAGTACGGGTGGGGAATTTGAATTATATATGTTCCTATTGAAAACACCATAAAGTGTTGAGTAAAACTTGCTTTTTAGATCACCAAATCGAAAAAAAATAGATAATAAATAAATAAATAAAAGGAAAGATAATTAGATGTATAGTTAGATGTCAATGAAATATATTCGGAAGATTCTTTTAAAAAAAGAAATATATATATAGATGTCAATGAAATATATTTGGAAGATTTAAAATAAATAAATATATATATATATATATCCTTCAAGTTAAGTATTACAATAGCATTTGTAATTTTTGATGGTATTACATTACACATATTTAGCACATTTTAAAACATGGCTTTTAGGTTACTCTAAAAAAAAAAAAAAAGTAAAAAGCACCTTTGGGGTCACCTAATAAAAAAAACCCAAAGGAAAAGTAAAGGTAAAAAATTGATGGAGCTTATAATGGGTAATTATTAAAATGGTGGAATTTAAAATGTGCATTTTAGTTGTTTTTATTATTTTTTAGTGACAAATAGTAAGAAGATTGACATGTACCAATAGCTATCTACCATGTGGCATTTGAGAAGTGACATATACCAATAGTTGTCTACCACATGGCGCTTGAGACGAATAATTGTTTAGTGCATTGTGAATGAAACACGTGTCACCATTTTATGTATCCACCAGTTTGGGTGATCCAACTTTTATAATATATTGAGTAATGCTACGAACACAAACTATTTTAGAATATTTTTACAAACTATTGATGTAACAAATTTTTACTAGTTCTAATCTGGACCTACCACTAACATTACATTTTATTTACCAATAACTATTTGAAAATTGCTAAAGCCATATCAGCTGTTTGTAAAAATATTGTAAAATGGTTTGTGTCTGTAGCATTACTCTAATATATTATATACATTGAATTTTATCCGAGTTTTGGCTATATATATATAATACTCCATTAACTTCCTATTAAAAAAAAATACTCTATTAACTTTTTACCCCCTTTTTTTTTAGAATCAAACCTTTTACCTATTTTTGGTTAAACTTCCATATACTTTTTTTTTTAGAAACAAACTAACTATTACACGCACACACTTAATTACACTCTCTCATCAAACCCAAACACATTACTTAACCCAAAGTACCACTGCAAAAGGGAAAACTATTGAGTACTCCCAGAGTATCATAAATGCATACCCCCTCTCACATAATTGTGGGTCCCACTAATTAAATTCATGGTGAGACCCACAATTCATGTAAAAGGGCAGAGTATGTATTTATGGTACTTCGAGAGTAAATAATTTTCTCTACAAAAGGGCCTAACTCTTGTAGTAGTAGAGTGTACACTTTTTTTCAGAGATACTATGTCTACAATATTTTTACAACAAATCACAGGTGATTAGTTGTTATTGGTTCAAATTTGAAACAAACACTAAGATTACTTTGTTTCCCTAACAATAATAACCAGTAACAACTTGCCAGTTAAGATTTGTTGTAAAAATGTTGTAAACATATCATTTCTCCATTTTTTTAGTAAGTTTTTAAATCAGTTCTAAAAGGTAGGGCCTATAAATGTGCAAAACATTTTTTGTACAAAGTTTCATAAATTACTTCCATATTTGTGCCACATCTAAAGAAGTAAGTCTTATTTTTTTAGGGAAAAAAGAAGTTAGTCCATACTTCAAAACAATGTCATTTTGAATTTTAGACCAATTATTTATAATATTATTTTATCGCAACACATTATAAATTTATAATAACACTTTAAAAAGTTATTTTTAAAAAATTAAAAAAATAATATGATGTGACAAACAATTTGTATTGTTGGTGCACAAGTAGTTATAATAATAATAATAATAATAATATAAAATCAAATAATTAAACATTAAAAAAAAACCAATTAGCATTGTTGGTGCACATGTGGTTATAGTAATAATATAAAATCAAATAATTAAACATTAAAAAAAACCACCTAAGCATCTTAATGAAAAAGAAAAAGAAAAAGTCATCAGATTTAAATTTAAAAAACTTGAAAATTATTGGAAAGAAAAAAATTAAAGAAAATGAATTAAAAAAATCTCAATTTCTTTTATTTTCTTTTGTATTCTTGCACAATTGCACTTTCTTATCTACCAAACACATTACCCATTGTAAGTGTTACAAATATATGAGGCGGGTAATTTCTTAGTCCTTTACTGATACTTGTAGATTCAAGGGTACAAGAAAAGAGACACCCTTTGCGGCACAAATTGTAGCAGGAAATTCTATTCAGAACAAGAAACACAACAATCTAATCGTGACTTTCATTGCGCACACATTAAACAAGAGAATGAAGTTAATAAAATAACAAAAATGGTTCTTCTCCAGTTCACATTTTGTCCACGTGCTTACTCACACATGAAGCAACCCACCCATTTGGGAATCCTGTTGTTCTAACCTAAAACGCCACCACCGCCGTCACCACACTCCCACCACAACCACCACCACGATAAATTATGAGGTCCGATTGGTTCTCATTCGTCCTCCCAACTAATAAAACGTTGTCACTTATAAAAATGTGACATTACCTAATGATTTTTTTTTTGGTATCTTTTGTGCTGCTTAGGAAGCTGATATACATATTTACATAGGTGATATTGTTTCATTGGTTGAAATGACCACTTTAGCAGCCCTCCTAGTAGACTTAATAATATCTCAACCACCACCACAAAGACCCTCAAATCATGGTAGCCCCCACCATTACCTGGCTCCACTTACGTTAGATCCGCCAAAACAACAGCAGAGACAACGACAACGACAATGCAAGGCTGCTACGTTGTGACGAGGGCTGAGGCGTTGAGGAAGAAGACGGAAAAAAGGGAGTGGGGTTGTTGTTGCAGTGGTACTTGGATGACCAAATTGTATTAATCTTATCATCTTGGCTGAATGTATCCATCATTAGTTGATTTTGCTAATAAAGGTTCAATAAGCTTCTTCTATAAAAAAAAGAATTAAAAAAAAAAAAAGATGCTTCTTGTTGGATATGTGTATGGTTTTGACAACTGTGTGAATTTGTGATTAATGTATGGTTTCAGATAACTGTGTTGCTTTCGATGTAATGTGTTTGGTAGCTAAGAAAGTGCAAGAATACTAAAAGAAAATTATTTTCTTTCAATTAAAATTTTCAGATTTTTTTATAAAAAAATTTGAAATTACTTTTTCTTTTTCACTAAAATGCTTAGGTGGCTTTTTGAATATTAATTATTTGATTATATATTATTGTTTTTTTTTTTATACAAGATAGAAATTCTATTCTAGCCTAATCTAAGTGTATATGTGTGTGAAAACTCCCTACATCCTACACCCCGGCCCTTACTCCCTACACCCCACAAGCACTTATACTTATGGAATGATCATCACACCAAGAGTGTGCGGTGGTATTATATTATTATTATAACCAATGTGTGCACCAACAATGTAAACCGTTTGTTACATAAGTATTTTCCGTTAATAAGTTATTGGTAGGGATCAAATTGATTGCAAGTTTAAAATAACAGTGACTAAATTAATTGCTATCAAATTGTAGAGACCAAATTGACCATGACTTTAAAATATAAAGACTAAAATGGCATTTTCGCAAATCAGTTACATCTTTCTAAACATTTATTTTTTGAAAACACTAAAAAAAAAACTTCTTTTTTTAATGCTTCCAGTCATTTTTTCGGTGTTTGGTTGACAACTATTAGTTGTGTATGTCACTTGATCTTACTGGCCATTAGCTTTTTTTTTTTTTTTGATGGGAAGATTGAGAATTAATATTGCTCAAAGATGGGGAACAAGAACATCATATAGAAGAGCTTGTTCAATAAAACAAGGGTTCTCCTCTATCCAAGTAGAAAAATCTGCAATGCCTAAGGCATGCTTTGCTAGTAGGTGGGCTGGCCTATTGCCAAGCCTGCAGACATGAGACAACTCCACACTACAAAAATCATGAAGGGATGCAAGGACACCATACAATACAGCAGCAACAGAAGCAGGGGGAGGGGCCAATTCCTTTAAAGCATTGATCAAGTTCAGTGAATCACTTTCAAGGAGAATGTCATGGATAAGTAAGTCTTTTGCAAACTGAACGCCAACCTCCAAAGCTTTGGCTTCCACCTCCACAGCTCCAAGAGGAGCCTTAATTTTTTTACTACAAGCTCCAATTACTCTGCCCTCTGCATCACGGACCAGAATTCCAATCCCAGCAGCTTTTTGAGCCCCAAAAACCGCACCGTCAACATTTATTTTGTAATGCTGAGGGGGTGGAGGGGTCCAATTCACAACCAAGCTTGGTCTGTGCTCTTCCACCTTCATGCAGCAGGCTTGATACTCCTGCAAGTAATCCAAAGCTCCATGAACCACAGCGTTGCCATTCTTTACTTTCCCACCCACCCTCTGTTCATTTCTATTCTACCATATGGCCCAGGCCACCATGACCACCTTCTCCACTCGATACTGATCCCATTGTTCAACCACAACAATGAACCACAGTAAGTCCAAAAAGGATAATACAGGCCAATCATAGATTTTGGGGAAGAGTTTCGAAATAGCCCAAATTTCTTGGGACTGGCTACAACTCCAAAAGAGGTGGCCCGTGGACTCCTCATGAGACAAGCAGTTATCACAATCGCTATTCTCAATTACTTTCCTTCTCTTCAAGTTTTCTTTGGTGGGAAGAATTTCCTTGCATGCGCGCCAGGCGAAATGTTTAACCTTGTGGGGAATGTTGATACTCCAAAGGTACTTCCAAAACTTCCTCATATTGCTGTTATCCGAGGTCGAGGAAGCACCATTCCCTAGAGTTGGTTCCATAGCCAGCCAATATGCACTCCTAACATTGAACCTACCATTTGTGGTAGCTGCCCAAATCTGCATATCCTTAGGGAGATTAGAGCTTAAAACAATACCCCCAATGATATCTGCTTCATGAGGGAGGAAAATCCTATGGATAAGCTCCATTTTCCATTCCCTAGTCACAGGATCAATCAGCTCCTCAACCCGAGCAGCAGGATGTAACAGAAAGGGAGGGGAAATCACTTTGTACTGGGAAGGAGTGGGTAACCACCTATCTTGCCATATGTGAATACTCTTTCCATTACCCACCTGCCACCTCAAACCTCACCTGACAATGTCTTGTGCAGCCATTATGCTCCGCCAAGCAAAGGATGGTTTGCACCCCATAGTAGCATGGACAAAATCACTATTGGGGAAATATTTTGCCTTAAAAACCAAAAACAAGAGAGAATTGCTGCCAGTTTGCAGCCGCCATCCTTGTTTTGCCAAAAGAGCTAGATTAAATTGCTTGAGCTGTTTAAAACCCATCCCCCCTTGGGCTTTTGGAGTGCATAGTTTTTCCCAACTAGTCCACGCCATCTTCCTTTCATTCTTGCACTGGCCCCACCATAAATTTCGAATCAAGCTTGTCATCTCGTTACAAAGAGTATCAGGAATCTTAAAGCAGCTCATGGAGTAAGTTGGGATCGCCTGGGCTACTGCCTTTATCAAAATTTCCTTCCCCGCTTTTGACAAAAACCTTTCCTTCCACCCCGCTAATTTCTTGGCCAACTTCTCTTTGATTTCTTTAAAAGTTTCTTTTTGTTCTTGCCCACTAAGGAGGGCAACCCCAGGTACTTCTCGTGTTGCTTTATCACCTGAGCCCCAAATCTAGCTTGAATTTCATTTTTGATTTCAGGTTTCGTGTTGGGGCTAAAGAACAAAGATGTTTTGGCCCTATTCAGTTGTTGCCCAGAAGCCAACTCATACACCGCAAGAATACGGTGAAGAGCATCACAATCCCCCAACGATGCTTTGCAGAAAATAATACTATCGTCTGCGAAAAACAGATGAGAAATGCTAGGGCCTCTTCTACACACCGCAAAACCCTTTACACTACCTTTGGACACAGCACCTTTGATCAAGGCCAAAAGGCCCTCAGCACACAACAAGAAGAGATAGGGGGAGAGTGGATCCCCCTGGAGCAGACCCCTTGTAGGAACTATATGACCCCTTGGTTTACCGTTTAATCGAACGGAATAGGTGACCGAGGAAACACATTGCATCACTAAAGCCCTCCACCTTTGGTGGAAACCCAGCTTCTCCATGATCTTATCAAGACAAGCCCATTCCACTCTATCAAACGCTTTGCTCATGTCGAGCTTAATCGCCATCTCACCAGTGGACCCTGTTTTTCTCTGGCTAATATGATGCATACATTCAAATGCTACTAAAACATTGTCAGTAATCAATCTACCATTAACAAAGGCACTTTGTGAGTCACTGATGATAGAAGGTAAGATTTTCTTCAGTCTATTAGCCAATGTTTTAGAAGCTAGTTTGTAGATTACATTACATAGACTTATAGGTCTATAATCTGAAACTCTCTTAGGACTTTTATTTTTAGGGACTAAAACAATGTGAGTAGCATTGAAATTTGGGGGTATAATGCCAGAGTTAAGAAAGTCAAGCACAGATTTAGAAACCACATCGCCCACAGTAGGCCAAAAATGCTGAAAAAAGAGGGGAGGCATACCGTCGGGTCCAGGAGCTTTCAGAGGGTACGTTTGCTTCAAGGCTTGGAATACTTCCCCCGGTTGGAATTCCCTGAGTAGCCTAGAGTTCATTTCCTGGGAGACTTTCGGTTGTATTGCCTCAGTGATCTCCGAGAAGTCCATAGGATTTGATGAAGTGAAGAGCTCAGTATAGTAGTCCACTAGCATTTCTCTATATCACACTCTTCTTCTAGCCAAACATCGTTTGGATTAAAAACACCCTCAATGGAATTCTTCAGGAAACGGGCAGAGGCCTTAAAGTGGAAAAATCTTGTATTTCTATCACCATCACGGAACCAATTCAATCTAGCTCTCTGTCTCCACATAGTATCCTCTCTTTCTAACCAGCAGTTGAGCTCAATTCTGGTATCCCTCATATCTTAAATAGTGCTTGGGGAAGAGGGTAGAAGCTCCAAACACTCCAACCTCCTCTGGAGGAGCGAAATTTTCTTGCCCACATGACCAAACTCCGTTGAATTCCAAGCTTCCAAACGGATTCTGCATAAATCAAGGCATGCATTGATTGTAAAGGCCGAACCACCCCGCTGACCTTCGTTCCAAGCTTCAGAGATAACTTTCTCACAACTTAGATCCCGCAACCACATAGACTCAAACCTGAAAACCCTTTTATGATTACTCTTCTTTTTACTTGCACAGAACTTCAACAAAAGCGGGTTGTGATCAGATGTGGACGTGGACTTGTGAAAGAGCTTGGCTGAGGGGAATAAAAGGGCCCAATTCGAAGAGGCCAAGGCCCTATCCAGCCTTTCCCTGATCTGAAACCCGTCCCTTCTTTGGTAGATCCAAGTAAATAACGGCCCATTAAAACTAATTTCTCTAAGCCCACAAGACTCAACAGTATTCTTAAACCTCAACATTTGTACGTTGGATCTTTTAGCACCTCCTTCCTTTTCTGAGTCGCACATGATTTCATTGAAGTCTCCGATAACCAGCCACGGCAAGTTTGACCCGTTGCAAAGGGAAGACAAAAGACGCCAAGAATCACTCCTTAAAGAGGTGACTGGGTTACCATAGAAACCGGTGAGATGCCATGGATTATTAGAGCTGCCACCCTCCACAATTGCATCAATATGGGACAAGGAAG
This sequence comes from Quercus robur, assembly GCF_932294415.1. Classification (NCBI taxonomy): domain Eukaryota; kingdom Viridiplantae; phylum Streptophyta; class Magnoliopsida; order Fagales; family Fagaceae; genus Quercus; species Quercus robur. Next base: position 26,876,937 of record NC_065543.1, read on the forward strand.
AGCCTTGGACAGAAACTTTTATAACTGCCTTCCAGAACAGCGCCAAACCCCCACTAAGGCCATTACTGGGAACAACAAAACTATTTTTATACTCGCAACGATCCCGAACCACCATAACCCATTCCTCGTCTGATTTTGTTTCCATTAAAAAAACAAAATTGGGTTTCTCTATCCTAATCACCTTCTTCAAGGCGTTTACTGTTTGAGGGTTCCCAAGCCCTCGACAGTTCCAGCTTAGTAAACTCATTGGACCCGGCGGGGTTGCTTAGCAACCTCCGCCGATCCTAAGTGTGTAGCAAAGAGAGCACTTAGCTTCTTCGTCTCCTCTGTAACTTTCAACCTTTTTTCTCCTTCATTCCCATGTTCATTCAGCATTGTAGGCTCCTCCAATTTACGTTTAGAGCCCACCTCCTCCTGTATAAGATGAACGTGACTTTCCTGCATGGGTCTGGTGAGTTGTCTAGTCCAACTCCCTTTAGTGCGTGGTGGGCTGAAATTAGGCCCACCCGTTGTTACTTTCTTCCCTACTTCCACCATAGCCTTTTTACCCTTCCCCTGCTTTCCTTTCTTGTTTTTTGCATTTGGGTCAGCCCAGCCCATTACAAACTCTCCCTCCGTATCCCCATAAAGACCTGACCCCTTGTCATTAGACATCCCATCCTTCCCTGATATCAGCGCCTCCACCTTCCTTGTATCCACATATAGACCCTGCTCCGTACTAACCTCCTCCTTTCTTTTAATCAGAAGTAATCCTTGAGCCTCCCTAATTTCAGTTCTCTCACCCGTAGGGTCAAGGGTAGGGAACTCCTCATTAATTGCATTGTCAATTTCCTCGATAATAGCCTCAAAATCCGGTGGAAGGAGTGCAGTATTTTCGATCCCCATAATCATGGAATCTTTCGGATTTGTGGCTGTTATTTTCTGTCCACCCACCGATCCCGCCTCGGCTTCTGTGAACTGCATTTCCGGCCATCCTCTATCAAATTTCCCCTCCTCCAAGCTCCTTGATGATTCACTCTGAACTGGCCCTGGTACTATAACAGGGAGAGCTTTTGTCCTATCATCATCGAACCCTTTTACTTCAATCGTTTGCTTTCTTGAGGAACTGTATTGTGCTGCTCTCAACCACTGTCCAAACTGTTGGTTATCCACCGACAAAGTCCCCTTGCTCTTCAGCCATAACTCACAATCTTTATCAGTATGGGTTAGCCGTCCACACCAGAAACACATAGTAGGAAGTCTTTCATATTGAAAGGTAACCCAGCTTTCGGAGTCTTCATCAAACATTATTCTTCTACCTCGACACAGCGGTTGGGTTATATCAATAGTTGTTCGAATCCTCATGAAACATCCTCCATTTATTTCTGAAAGGTCCTGTGGTTTGATCATCGGTCCAATTGTTTCCCCTATCTGCATAGTGGTCTCCGGGTTCATAAACTTAAATGGAAGATTGTGGATTTGCACCCAGAAGGAGCAGTACTTAAACTCTAATTCTGAAATAGTTTGGCTTCCATCGAACCGTTGTAGAATGACCAGGTGTCTGTCGTATGACCAAGGCTCTCCCAGCAGAACTTTCATGGCATCAATCTCCAGACCAAATGTAAACAGCATTACGTTATTCCCCATATTCGTCACTTCAAAGTTCTCCTTAGTGCGCCATAGAGGGCGGAAAGTACGCACTATGGCTTCCATACTCAATGCTCTTTTCGTAAAAAATTTTGCTGCCAACACATGCTTTGTCGACGCTAGTGACTTGGTTAATATAATCTTCTCTCCCTCTTTTGCAGACAATGATAACCGATCACATCTACGGGTTAAATCTTCCATACTCAACCCACTGAACTCACACCCACAGGGAAGGAGCAGGGAACTAAACCCTTCTAGTAACCAAGTTACAGAAGGGACAACGCCTTTCTCCAAGAGAAAGGTATAAGAAAGTACAGAAACTTTGAAGAAGAAACAGAGAAACAATGAACGAGAGAAAAGAGAATGAAAAAATCTGATTTCAATTCAATGAATGAATCTGTACAAGCTCTGTGTCTAAATACCAAAAACAGAGGCTTCTGGAAAATCTGTTACGCCCAAAGTCTGTTACAATCAGTTACAGCACGTGTGACTTTCTGTTATTGCACGTGTGTGGCTGCTTCAACTTAAATACAACAGAAAACTACAAGTAGCTTATGTACAGAAATTATAAAACTACAACAGACTATATTTCACTAATGTCGTTTAGACAGAAAATTCATTTCTTCATTTCTTCGTTGCTCTCTTCTTTTGCTTCATTTCTTTTCTGTCTTGCTGATGTGGCCTGCTATGATCTTGATACTCCCCCTCAAGATGAGAATTGGGATTATGAATATCCACAATGCACATCTTGGATAGTAAAGCTTGCAATTGCTGGCCACTAAGAGCTTTTGTGAGGAGATCAGCTAGCTGAGAATGAGTGGGAGTAAAAAACAAACGAATGACTTTATCCTCAACTTTGTCCCTGACCAAGTGGCAATCTATTTCTATGTGCTTGGTTCGTTCATGAAACACAGGATTCTCACCTATGTAGATGGCTGCTTGATTGTCACAGAAAAGCATGGCAGGTTTGGGATGAAAAATTTCCAAATCCTTTAACAAGGCCAGAAGCCAAGTTATTTCACATGTAGTGACTGCCATAGCTCTATATTCTGCTTCAGCAGAGGAACGAGAGACTATAGATTGCTTTTTGGTCTTCCATGAAATGAGGGAATCTCCTAAGAAAATGCAAAATCCAGTAGTGGACCTTCTAGTGTCAATGCAGGAAGCCCAGTCTGCATCTGTGTATGCCTTCAACTGTAAATCAGATTTAGATGAGAAAAGAATGCCCTGACCAGGAGTTCCTTTAAGATACTGCAAGACTTTATAAGCTGCATCTAGATGAGGTTTGCGTGGCTTGGACATATATTGGCTTAATTTTTGTACTGAGTATGCAATGTCTGGTCTAGTGATGGTAAGATACAACAATCTCCCTACCAATCTTCTGTAAACACTAGGATCAGGCAGTAACTCTCCATAAAACTTACTTAACTTCAAATTTTGTTCCATAGGAACCTTACTTGGTTTGCAACCTGACATTCCAGCATCTTTAAGTATCTCCAAAGTGTATTTCCTTTGGCATAGACAAATGCCTTGTTCTGATCTGGCCACTTCAAGACCAAGGAAAAATTTCAGGTTTCCAAGGTCTTTCAACTTGAACTCTTGATCCAGAAACACCTTGAGATCTTCAATAGCATGAGCATCATTGCTGGCAATAAGGATGTCATCAACATACACCAAGAGAGCTATAAAGGACTGATTAACTTTCTTAGTGAAGAGAGAGTAATCTGACTTGGATTGTTTAAAACCACATTTCAAAATGGTAGCTGAAAACTTAGAGTACCATTGTCTTGAGGCTTGCTTAAGTCCATACAAAGACTTATTAAGTTTGCACACCAAAGACTCCCCCTTGCTGTGAAAACCTGGAGGCAGATGCATATATACTTCCTCATGGAGATCACCATGAAGGAAAGCATTGTTCACATCAAGTTGAACAAGGTGCCATCCCTTCACAGCAGCAATAGCAAGGATAGTCTTCACTGAAGTCATCTTAGCCACATGAGAGAAAGTGTCTGTGAAGTCTAAACCCTCCTGCTGAGTGAACCCTTTGGCCACAAGTCTGGCCTTGTACCTCTCTACTGTACCATCAGCCTTATACTTGATCCTATAGACCCATTTGCACCCAATGGCCTTTTTGTGAGAAGGGAGTGAAGTAAGAGACCAAGTGTGGTTGGATTCCAAGGCTGCAATCTCATCAGCCATAGCATTCTGCCACTTAGGATCCTTGATAGCCTCAGAATAAGATTTTGGCTCGGAAATAGCAGTGATTGGGGAACAAAAATGGGCATAGGAAGGGGAAAGACCAGAGGTATCAATGTAGTCAGAGATAGGATACTTAGTACCTGACATGGAGGAGGTGGAACCAGACTTGATGGTTGAATTGGAGTGATCAAACTTAGCATGAACAACAGAACTGCATTGAAAATCTTGCAAATAAGCAGGAGCTTTACTGACTCTTGCAGACTTCCTTAAGGGTGGAAAAGAAGCAGGAATAGAAGGAGGTACTGAATCAGGAATAGAATGAGTTATAGGAACAGGTATGGGATCTGCAGAATGAGGAGGAACAGAATCAAAAGAAAGGGTAGAAGTAGTGTCTGGAATAGGTGAAGGTGAAGTAGGGTAAGATGTAGTGTCTGGAATAGGTGAAGGTGAAATAGGATTGGAAAAGGCAGATGTAAAATCTGTAATGGGATCTGTTGGGGCATATGGATCAACAGTAGGAGTATCAAAGGATAAGGAGTCAAGGTAAGGATCTAGGGAAGGAAAAATATGAGGTAAGGTGATGGTGGAATGAGGGGAAGAAGAATATGTGGAAGAGATAAAGGGAAAAACAGTCTCATGGAAAAGAACATCCCTAGAGACAAAAATTTTCTTGGTGGCCAGATCAAGGACCTTGAAACCTTTAACTCCATATGGATAACCCAGAAAAACACATGGTAAGGATCTAGGATCAAATTTGGACCTATTGTGAGACAAAGTAGATGCAAAGCAAAGGCAGCCAAAGACCTTTAGATGATCATAGGAAGGGATAGTGTTGTATAGTTTCTCAAAAGGGGTTTTGTTGCCAAGGGTAGAAGAAGGCAGCCTATTTATAATGTACACAGCAGTTAAGACACACTCACCCCAAAAGATGAGAGGCACATTGGACTGAAACTTTAAAGCCCTAGCAATGCTCAATATGTGTTGGTGTTTCCTCTCCACAACTGAATTTTGTTGTGGAGTCGCTACACAAGAATGCTGATGCAGAATTCCATGCTTAGCATAAAAGTCTTTTAGAGTGAATTCATGAGCATTATCAGTCCTAATGGCCTTGATTTTAGTGCTAAACTGTGTGAAGATCATATTGAAAAATGAAATCAACAATGGCCTAGTTTCAGATTTTGTTTTCATAAGGTATACCCATGTGGATCTAGTGGCATCATCAACAATGGTAAGGAAATATCTAAAACCATCATGTGTAGACTTAGCAAAGGGGCCCCATACATCACAGTGAATAAGATCAAAAGGATTTGCAGACAAATGATTAAAGAAAGGAAAAGGCAAACGTTTCTGTTTAGCAATGGGACAAAGAGTGCAAGTTTTATTGCTATGAATATTGCTTACATCAGAAATACAATCATGTAAGGCATTGAGTTTAGCATCCGAAGCATGTCCTAGTCTAAGATGCCAAAGAAATGGCTTGGTTATGACAGGAACATTAGAAATATTATTGACAAAAGTGCCAAAAACAGAATTCAAAATGGAAGAAGCTGCAGAATCAGATTTGCAAGGAGTGGTAGATAGCAAGTAAAGATTGTTATGCAGTTTTCCCACTCCAATTGTTTTCCAACAAGAAAGGTCCTGTATAAAACACAAATTTGACAAGAAGATGAAACAGCAAGCTAAACTTTTTGTCAATTGACTTACAGAGATCAGATTGAAGGTGAAAGCAGGTACACATAATACATTTTCAAGTGTAAGGTTGGCTGTCACTTGAATGGTGCCAATGTGTGTGACAAGAACTCTTTCACCATTAGGTAATTGAACAAAAGATGAGACAGATTTGGTGATTTTAGTAAATTGATTTACAGAATGAACAATGTGGTCTGTTGCCCCAGTGTCAAGGACCCAAGTCTGTCTATCAAATGTTGTTTTACTAGCAGGGTTATTGGCAAAAATGGAATGTTGCATACTTAGGCAGAAAGAATCATGAAAAGATTCACAAAGATTACCTGAAATGGCAGAATTGGCTGTGGCTATAGCATCATTGGAACTACCAGAGGTGGATGCATGAGAATTCAGTAGAGAAAGCAACTGTTGATACTGCTCTGAAGTAAAAGGAAAAGGATTATTCTGTTGCACAAATTCAGATTGACCTTGGTTATCATCTACCATAACCTGATTAGCCTTGGCCATCCGTCCATTTTGCTTGTAACCTGGAGGAAATCCAACAAGTTTATAGCATTTTTCCATAATGTGACCAAGTTTCCCACAGTGACTGCATACAGGTCTTCCTTTGGTATTATTGCTCTTGAAATTTCTACCATTGCTGTTGTTTGAATGAGAGCCTTGATTGAAGACTTGGTTCTTAACAGCAAGTGCAGTTGACTCAATAGAAGGAGCACCATTAGAGGCTGAGAACTTTTGCCTTTCTTCCTGAATTACTAATGAGAAAGCCTTATCTATTGATGGAACAGGCTCCATCATAAGGATTTGAGTCTTGACTTGTGAATAACAATCACTCAATCCATTAAGAAACTGCATTATTGAATCTTGATGATAAAGTTGAGTAATCTTATCATTTACTCCACAAGTGCATTTTCCACATGAGCAGCTTGGCAAAGGCCTGAGATTCAACAATTGATCCCAAGTAGCTTGAAGATCAGTGAAAAATGTTGTTACTGTAGAATCTCCTTGCATTATAGAGGAAATCTGCTTCTGGAGCTGAGAGATTCTCGGTCCGTTTGCTTGTTGAAAACGGATCTTTAATGCATTCCACACTGCACGAGCTATGTCTCTGTAAATAACACTAGCTTTAATGTGAGGTGAAACAGAATTTAAGATCCAAGATGAGATCATCGAGTTGCATTTTGACCAAGCTTGCTTCTCAAGCGGTGTAATCGCCATTGCAACAGTGATAGAACCATCAACAAAACCGAGTTTGCTCTTAGCATCTAAAGCCATTATCATTGCTCTAGCCCACGTTGGATAATTATCCTCAGTCAGGTGTGGAGCAACAAGAATCGCACCAGGGGACTCACCATGATGCATAAAGAAAGGACTGCGAGGATCTTCCATTGGAGAAAGCTCGCAATGCAAAGAAGTAGATGAGATAGTTTCTGTGTTTGACGCCATTGATAAAGGCTCAAGCTCTGATACCATATAAGAAAGTACAGAAACTTTGAAGAAGAAACAGAGAAACAATGAACGAGAGAAAAGAGAATGAAAAAATCTGATTTCAATTCAATGAATGAATCTGTACAAGCTCTGTGTCTAAATACCAAAAACAGAGGCTTCTGGAAAATCTGTTACGCCCAAAGTCTGTTACAATCAGTTACAGCACGTGTGACTTTCTGTTATTGCACGTGTGTGGCTGCTTCAACTTAAATACAACAGAAAACTACAAGTAGCTTATGTACAGAAATTATAAAACTACAACAGACTATATTTCACTAATGTCGTTTAGACAGAAAATTCATTTCTTCATTTCTTCGTTGCTCTCTTCTTTTGCTTCATTTCTTTTCTGTCTTGCTGATGTGGCCTGCTATGATCTTGATAAAAGGAACCAAAATACTACGGATTAGAGCGCAGGACTCCAAAGACCCCTGTCCTCTAGGCCTAGAACTTTTGACATGTGACACTTTAATGACATAATTTTTTTTTTTGTGTAATGTTACTAGCCATTAGCTTAGTCGCGTATGTTGTGATATCTATAAAGATTTTTATATGGTCATGAATCATGATGTGTCTTTGTTTCTCAAATGGTAGATTGCACTTTTGTGCAAATATTCGGAAGATGATCCCGATGTCAATTTGGCGAGAATAACGGTAAATCCGTAAATATATCTTGATCATCATTGGTGTATTACCCTTAACCTTTTGATTAGTGGAAATATCATATGTCTCTTGTTATTGCTATCTATCATTTGTATAGTGGGCAATTTCTTTTTTAAATGATGAATAAAAAATGGACAAGGGGCAATATAAGTTGGCGTCTTTCACTTTAGTGAGCATGAGTCGAGAGCATAAAGTTTGTTCCTAAACCATGACCACTAGACCAACCACATCCGGTGGTGGTATGTTATAATGGGCATTTTAATATCCCATTTGTAAGTTAGATTTTGCAGTTGAATCCTCACAATCTTCAATTAGCCAAAAAATAAATAAAAAGTTACTATCATTTTCATTTTTTTTAAATAGAAATTATACTTTAGCCTAATCTAAGTGCATATGCGTATGAAGCTCCCTCTTGGAGACTTGAACTCCAAATTTTACCCCCACTCCTCACAAACACTTATACTTGATGGACTTCCTTTTAGATATTATATCACAGCTAATTATTATCATATTTACTTATGATTAGAACAACCTACACATGTTTTGCATATTTTGTAGGCCAATGGCAGGCAAGTGGTACTAGACTGCTAGTGGAAATATCGTGAGACTACCAGTTGATAAATGCAGTCAATGGACCCTCAGATTTTGCTTTCTACTTTCCAGATCCATTTGACTAAAATTTACAATTGAGGTTTTTTTTTTTTTTTTGAATTGAACTAATATTTGCATTTGTTTCTAAAGATTTTGCTTTGAAAGGGAACTAATTTAGATTACCTTCCACTAAAAAGGAAAGCTTTGTTCTTTTTTTTTTTTTTTTCACTCTAGTGCTCTAGTTTTAAGTTTTTAGTGTCTTTCATTTGCTGGTTTGATAATCATGTTAAGTAATGCCTTAAAACTTGAGTTCTAGTAGTGGGCATTTTAGTTGGCCTCGAACATGCTTCTTAAAATTATTCTCATTTTCTTTTTAACATGTTTTCCAGATTGCTTCTTCACTTAGAAGATCTGGAATGCCTAGAATGGCAATGCTGGCTGGGCCTACTGCAGTTCTTTTTGTAGATGATATTGAAGAAGCATTGATAACCACAAACAATACGGCTCCGTCCTTGTCTAGCATTCCCTAGACGTTTCGGGAACTCTTTTCTGATAATTTTTGAAGTGCTTTAATGTTAAAAAAAAAAATGCTTGTAAAGTGTCAAAATCTTAAAAAAAAAAAAAAAAAAAAAAAAAAAAAAAAAAAAAACCAAAAAACCTGTCAACACTAGTGTTAATAGCATACTCAATAGTTCTTATTGCTACAATAATTATGAATTAATCAACTTGATAAATAAAATAATTATGAATTCATATTGATTTCCATCTTAATTCTCACATACTAAATGTCGCCAATAAAATAGTAATTAAAGAACATAATAATATGGTGACAAAATAGAAAACTCAAAGAAAACTGATGAGTCAGAAATTTACGAACGTTGTTAAGATGATACCGTCATTAACCAAGAGACGATGTTAGGCATTTATTACGCTCATTGATGACAATACGTAACGAACGAAGCAACGGTCACAAAATGAGTTGTGAACTTCAGACAAAGATTTTGTAATGCACTAGCCGTTGAACATAAATACATCAATTTATTGCCCATTGATTAGGCACGTAACTATAAAAGAGAAGGTAACAGAAGTTAAAGGTACACACAAATAATCTACCAAAATCACTCTCTAATTTATTTCTCTCTAAAATCTTTCTCCCTTACTAACTTAAGCACCGGAGGCAGTTTTACTAACGTCACACTGGCGTGTTACTCTTCCAACCAGTTCATCTTGCAGGTTTTCCTCCAACAAAGACAACCCCAATCATAGCTTCGTCCATCCGCTACAACGAGGAGCTCAAACGCTGATTTTTTGCATCATTAGTGGGAACACTAATCATTCAAACCATCTTTTCCAATGACAAAAGAGTTCCTCGAAGTACGAGATGGAAGCAGAAACTACACAACAACCAAAAGTTGTGCAACAACAACAAATCCAGGCCCTCTTGGCTAATGTGGAAGAGCTGACTCGCCAGAATGAAGAACTACGAAAGACAGTGGAATCCCAAAACGCAGAGCGCCAGCGAACAAATGAAAACCAAAATGAAGAAAAATCAAACTCTCAAGCCAACAGGTGAGATAGGACCTCAGGAGAAGATTCCACCAGGATGGAGAATGAGCTTCGCAACATAAGGAAGGAGATGGACAAACTAAAAAGTGCTATGAAGGACAAAGGCAAAGAAAATTTGGATGGAATGATTTGAAGGACAGACTCACCATTCACTACTGAAGTACTGAACCGTCCCCTCCCACTGAAATTTCATCTCCCACAGTTGGAGTCGTATGACGGTTCCAAGGATCCCTTGGATCACATCGAATTATTCAAGACACTGATGCTATTGCAGATGACCCTAGACAAGGTGATGTGCCATGCATTCCCAACAACACTAAAGGGAGCAGTCAGAGTATGGTTCAGCAAGATACCCCCTGGAACTATTGCAAATTTCGAATAACTCAGTAAGGGTTTTGTTCGTCATTTCATTGGGGGGGGCAAAGACACAAAAAGCCAACTGGCCATCTTCTCAACATTCAACAAGCAGAAGGAGAATTACTAAGATAGTACGTTACCCAATTCAATAAGGAGCTACTGTAAGGAGACGAAGCTGAAGATCAAGTCATCTTAACAACTTTTCAAGCAGGGTTGCTACTCGGGGATTTCTTCTTTTCAATCACTAAAAGTCCACCAAAAACAGTCGCAAAGTTGCATTGAAAAGCTCAGAAGTACATGAATGTAAAAGACGAAGTGCTCGCAAAGGAAATGAAAGGAAAGAGGAAGAGAGACGAAGGAACAAGCAGCAATCATGATAAGAAGAAAGAGACACGAAGTGTTGGGCAGACATAAGGAAAAAGAAGAAACTTCTAGATAGGAAGCCAAAGTTCACCAACTTTAGACCTCTAATAATGCCAATTGAGTAGGTCCTTATGCAAATAAAGGACGATCCCTCCCTTCAATGGCCGAAGCCAATTAGTACCCCAATAGAAAGAAGAGACAATAGCAAGTACTATAGGTTCCACTAAGACCACAGGCATCATACCGATAAGTGTAGGCATTTGAAAGACCAGGTGGAGACTTTAATCCGGTAAGGAAAGTTACAGAAGTACGTCAGGAAGACGGAGCCCCACAAATACCAATAGAAGGACGATCATGATAGAACTTAGGGAGCAGGAGATAGCAAACCTCCTGCAGGAGAGATAAAGACGATCTTGGGAGGACTAATAGCAGGCGGAACACTGAAGTCCCTGAAAAAAGCCTATGGGAAAGAAATAAACAGTGTCCATTTGCCGCTCCCTCCAATGAAGATGCCAAAGAATGACGAGCCTAATATTGTTTTCTCAGAGAGAGACGGTTGCAGCATCAGGCAACTCCATGACGATCCACTAGTAATCATGCTCAGAGTAGAAGAATTCAACATCCACCGGGTGCTCTTGACAACGGAAGCTCAGCAGATATCATCTACTTGCCTCCGTTTCAGCAGATGAAACTGGATAAGAAAATGATTAGGCCTTTCACCTCTCCTTTGGTAAGCTTTACTGGGGACAAAATCGTCCCTAGGGGCATCGTCACTCTAACCGTAATTGTAGGCACTTACCCAGCATAAGTCATCAAGGAAATTGATTTCCTCATAGTTAACTACCCTTCAATGTACAACAACATCCTAGGAAGACCTACACTTAACAGGCTAAAAGCAGGTACGTCAACATATTACTTGAAGGAAAAGTTTCCAACAGCCCACGAAGTAGGAGAAATCAGAGGAGACCAAGTTCTGCAAGAGAATGCTACCAAGCTACCTTAGCATCTAAGGAGAATCACACGTGGGTGATCAACGAGCCAAAGCCCATCCCTGAACCGTCAAAAACACCACAAGAAGTTAAGATTGTCCCAGGAGATTCAACGAAGGTATTGAAGATAGGATCAACATTCCCAACTCCAAAGAAGAGAAGATGATTTCCTTCTTAAGGGGCAAACCAAGATGTTTTCACTTGGAACCTGAGGATATGCCCGGAATTGATAGGAAAATCATACAACATCGTCTCAACGTCAACCCAAAATGCAAACCTGTACAGCAGAAGTGGAGAATATTTGCACCAGAGCACAACAAAGTTCTAACTGAAGAAGTAGAAAAGCTACTAGAAGCTGATTTCATCAAGGAAGTCTTCTATCCAAATTGGCTAGCAAACGTGGTAATGGTGAAGAAGAGCAATAGCAAATGGAGAATGTGTGTCGACTTCACAGACTTAAACAAAGTCTGCCCAAAAGATAGCTTCCCCTTACTGAGGATTGACCAGCTAGTAGACTCAACTACTAGACACAAGCTCTTAAGTTTCATGGACGCATTTTCTAGATACAACTAGATTCTTATGGATGAAGACGATCAAGAGAAGACCTCGTTCGTTACCAACTAAGGGTTGTACTGCTACAAAGTTATGCCATTTGGACTAAAGAATGCAGGAGCCACCTACTAAAGATTGGTGAACCGTATGTTCTCTCACCAAATTGGAAGGAATGTGGAGGTGTATGTAGACGATATATTGGTGAAAAGTAAGGACAAAGCCAACCACTTGGACGATCTAAAAGAAACCTTCAGCACACTACATAAGTACAATATGAAATTAAACCCTACAAAGTGTGTTTTTGCTATTGTTTCAGGAAAGTTCTTGGGATTCATGGTGTCCTAACGAGGTATAGAGGCAAATCCAGACAAAGTGAAAGCAATAATCGAGGTCAAATCACCAAAAACAGTGAAGAAGGTGTAAAGCTTGACAGGAAAAGTTGTAGCCCTAAATAGACTTGTCTCTAGGGCAATGGACAAGTGCATGCCATTCTTTAAGGTATTGAAAAAAATCTTTCAATGGACTGACGAATGCGAGGAAGCCCTTGCCAAGTTAAAGGAATATTTGACGAAACCACCTCTGTTAAGCCCCTTGGTGATGGGAGAGAAGTTGTACCCCTACTTAGCAGTATCCAACAGAGCAGTAAGTTCAGTACTAATCAGAAAAGAAGGGAACATCCATAAGCTAGTCTATTATACCAGCCAAGCATTCCAGGGAGCAGAAGCAAGCTACCCAAGGATGGAAAAGATAGTTTTCGCATTATTGGTTGCCTTCAGAAAACTTTGTCCTTACTTCCAAGCACACCCCATCGTCATCATGACAGACCAACCCATAAGAAATATGATGAACAAGATAGAGACAGCAGGATGACTCATTCAATGGGCAATTGAATTAGGCCAATTTGACATCAAATATCGGCCTTGAGCAACAATCAAAGCTCAAGTGCTAGCGGACTTCATTGCAGAATTCAGTTACCCCTGTAAGGAAAAAGAACCCCCCATGGAAACATGGACGGTCCAAACGAATGGGTCAGCCACAAAGAAACTGGGAGAAGTAGGAGTAGTTCTCATATCTTCAGAAGGAGAAACATTGAAATATACAATCAGATTGCAATTCCTAGCAATAAATAACGAGGCAGAATACGCAGCACTACTAACAGGGCTAAGTCTAGCAAAAACTCTAGGAGCAAAGCGTCTCATCGTCCAAGCTGATTCTCAGCTAATAATTGGGCAAGTGAAGGGAGATTATGAAGCCAAAGAAGAAAGAATGCAAAAGTACTTGAAGATCGTCCAACGACTATCACAGCATTTTGACAACCTAGACTTTATGCAAATCCCTTAGGCCAAAAATGCAAAAGCTAACTTCCTAGCAAGATTGGCTTCGTCAGACGACTATAATGTGACCTCCGAACTATGTATAAAGATAAAGGGGAAACTAAGGACAGAAGGTGAGAGAGTTCTGAAAATAAAAGAACAAGACGAGTGGATGACTCCCATCGTCCGTTACTTGAAAGAAGGATGGATCCCTAAAGATAAGGCGGAAGTAAGGAAGATACAGACCAGGGCAGCCCGCTTCGTCATCATTGATGACATGCTGTACAGACAAGGATATTCACTCCCCTATCTAAGATATGCCAGCTAAAAAGAAGTGGATTATTTGCTCCGTGAGATACATGAGGGAATCTATGGAAATCACGCTAGAGCAAGATCTTTAGCAGGAAAGGCGCTCAGAGCAGGATATTACTGGCTAACTTTACAGAAGGACGCATACGACATCGTCAAAACATGCAATAAGTGTCAACGTTTCGCAAATGTCCAGACCAGACCAGGAGAGATAATGACACCCATATCTTCACCATGGCCCTTCGCCTAATAGGGAATTGACATTATGGGCCCATTCCCTCTAAGGAAGAAGCAACTTAGATTTCTGATCGTTGCAATTGATTACTTCACAAAATGGGTAGATGCAAAACCAGTGACGATGATAACAGAGGCCAAAGTCATAAATTTTGTATAGAAAAACATCATATGTAGGTTTGGAGTCCCACGTGTCATAATATTAGACAATGGAAAGCAGTTTGACAATCCTAAGTTTCGAAAATTTTGCCAAGACTTAGGGGTCAAGAACCACTACTCTTCTCCAAGACTCCCTAAGGCCAACGGCCGAACAAAAGTGATGAACAAAAGCTTACTCAAAATTATCAAAACTCGGCTTGAGGGAGCAAAGGGGGCATGGCCTGAAGAACTACAAAATGTTCTCTGGGCATGTAATACTACCACAAGAGTTCCAACAAGAGAAACATTATTCAGACTAACATTTGGCACTGAGGCCGTCATACCAGTGGAAGTGGGATTGACAAGCTTCCGAGTCAAAACTTATGAAGACCAGAAGAACCAGCAGGAGCTTAACAACAACCTGGACCTAATTGACGAAGTCAGAGAAGAAGCTATGAAGCGAATGGCCAAACACAAGGAAGCAATGGCCAGATACTATAACAGAAAGGTTAAGGTAAAAAGGTTCAACACAGGAGACCTCGTCCTTAAGAAGGTATAGCAGGCAACAAAGGACCTATCCCAAGAAAACTAGGACCAACCTGGGAAGTCCCTTACGAAGTAATCCGTCACTCCAGGGAAGGTTCCTACTACCTAAAGTCTTTAGACGGCTAGGAATTGCCTCGACCATGGAACATAGAACACTTGAAGAAATACTACCATTAAGGAATACTTTACATTTCAAGTTGCTTAGTCTTCATATCAAGTATGTACGATTGTTATTACTTTCGTCATTCATAGATCAATAATACGTGAAAGCACTATCCATAAGTACTTATCAATGATTATCCACGAGTTATTTATCAATATGTGCAACACCTAGGAGTTATCCTTGGGAGACGTTCTAAGGCTCTGTCATTAAAATTTCAAATCAAAAGCTATCCAACACAACCAACGGCGTCATAGCCATTAACATTGTTAATACAAAACTATCAAAGTCGACTAAATCGGAACTGTTTAAACACAGCTAATATGATCGTCATTCAAGCACGAATAAACTAAACAAAACAAAAAAAATGGTTAACCTAAAGACTCTCCAACACCATGACTTTAAGTCACGAGTACAACGCAATATCGTCATTCAAACATAACTCAACAAAAAGCTGTTCAAACACAGCTAAAAAAAAACTAACACAACTAAGATCAGCATTCAAACATGACTCAATGAAAAGTTGTTCAAACACAACTAAGATCATCATTCAAACATGACTCAATGAAAAGTTGTTCAAACACAGCTAAAAAATACTAAATTGTTCAAACACAACTAAGATCCTCATTCAAATATGACTCAACAAAAAGTTGTTCAAACACAGCTAAAAAATACTAAGTTGTTCAAACACAACTAAGATCGTCATTCAAACATGACTCAATAAAAAGCTATTCAAACACAGCTAAAATATATATATATATATATACACCAAGTTGTTCAAACACAACCAAGATCGTCATTTAAACATGACTCAATAAAAGATGTTCAAACACAGCTAAAAAATACTAAGTTGATCAAACACAACCAAAATTGTCATTCAAACATGACTCATTAAAGAGTTGTTCTAACGCAACTAAAGATAAAGCGCTGTTCAAATACAAGTTAAGTGTAAAAAGTTGTTTCAGCACAACTAACATCATCATAAAAGGTTGTCTAAACACAACCAAGCATAAAAAAAGGTTGTTTACTGTAGCTAAAGCATGAAGTCCATAAACCTACCTATCATTGTCAAAGAAATTGTTCAATTGCCCAAAATAACAGGCCCAAAGAAATTGTCCAATTGCCCTAAATAACGAGCCCAAAAGAGATATTGTTCTTGCCTTACAAAAAAAAAAAAATCTGGAAGGAAAAAAACATATAAGTTACTACTCATCAGGGACAGGGTCTGCAGGGGTTGTAGTTGCGGCCTCTTCCATTACCTTAGCAACAATTGTGGCTTCCTCCATCACATTCTCAGCCGTAGCCTCGGAAGGACGATCAAACAAGAGCTCCTTTTCAACATCACCCATAACCAGGTCAGAAAGGTCCAAGTCGAGGTGATGCTTTGCCAACCACTTCCTAAGAAGGTCGAAGCCTTCCACGTAGTACTCACACAACTCATCAGAGTACTCGTCAGAGTTTTTAAATTCCTTCATCGCCGTGGCCCCGGCCTTCTGCAATTTCAGCCCTAAATCACCAATTTGCTTGTCCTTTAGCTTGCAAAAATCTTTTACCACTTGCAGGCTCTTCTCCAAGGTTGTCACACTTTCTTTGTCATTTTCAGCTTTGACAGTAAGAATGACAACCTTGTACTTAAATGTCTCATTCTCAGTAGAAAGGGATTTAATCATAGGCTTGGACATGGCCACCCTCTTTTCCAAGTCCAGGAGTTTCCCAGAATGAAATAGAGACTCCCCTAAAGCCTACAAGAAATCTCCCTTAGCAGGGGCAAAGAAAAAGAAGGAGTAAAGATTATCAACACATACCTACACAAGCTTTTGAATGTGAGACGACATCACCTTGCTGGACGACTTTACCATCAGAGGACTTAGGTCATCCACAGAGAGTGCCTCATAAACCTTCAGAGCAGTCGCGTTAGCATCGTCCCAGAAGATAGGAAGGAAAGATTTGCCACCCACCTTCTTCTTCTTCCTAGCCTCCTCTCCAACAGAGGCAATTACCTCCAAAGACAAAGTGGAGAGGCAGGATGCTTTGCTAGCGAATGAGCAGGAGGAGGAGTTACCACAAGATTTTCCTTAGAAACGTCACCCGTCTTTGAACGTTTCTTAGATAGGAGACCATTGATGAGGCCACCCTTGACCTTCTTCTCTTAAGCCTCGGCTAGTTTTTGCTTACTAAATCTAGTCGTCATTCCTAAAAGGAAGGAGAAAACATATATATATATATATATATAAAATAAATAAAATGAAAGAAAGAAAGAGAAGATAAAAGCTCAAGATTTCAAGAGAAAAAAGGGAAGAAGCACTTACTCTTCTTCACAACTTCCAAATTTCTCTGAACCTTAGTAGACGATTCTGGACCCAAGAAATGAAGAAATAAAGTTGAGGAAAAACGAGCTCGTCAAAGTCTTTAACGGTCTCCAAGTATTCCTTTACTTTTTCAGCACGACGTTGATATCTCTTCTTCAAAGGAGGACGCTGGGAAACTACAAACAAAAGCAGAAGTCATATAGCATTGTCACTCATAAAAAGAAATGAAAAACAACAGAAAGACGAGAAAGACGTACCAGACACGAGAATTCCCCAACTATGAAAAAACTTAAGGGCTTTGTCCAGGTCCTCACCAAGGACGAACTCCCAACCACTTCTAGAAATAAAAAGGAAGTTTGGCTTCCAATTTTGGAGAGACGAGGAGTAATCAAGTATTAACCTAGAAGCCCTATCCCACATCTTAAACTCATAATAGTCGGGGTCTTTTGGTTTTCTCAGACGATAAAAATGAAGGAATTCGTCCTTTCTGATGACGTCACCATCATTAGCAGACATCCATACTACCATACAAGAGATGATGATCCACCAAGAGTTGGGCACTAACCGTGCTGGAGCAAGGTGCAAATAAGAAAAAAGTTCCTAACAAAAGGGTGAACAGGGAAACGAAGACCACTAGTGAAGTGGGCCTCGTAAAAACAAACTTCATGAGCATAGGAGTGACTAGCCTTATCCTCATCATTCGGGATCCTAATCTTTACCGAATCAGGGAACTAAAACCTATCCCTGATTCGCTTCTCATCCTTTCCCATGAGGGAACATGAAATTGTCCAAGCTTTATAAGGAGTGGAAGGAGAAGTGGTCTCAGAAATCACACGATCATCAGACGAGGATAACCCTGTCTCCAAGTCACTAAACCTAGCCTTGGACATCTTTAACGACCTAGCCACCTTAGTAGAGTGGGAAACCAAAGGGAATAACGAAAAAAGGACAAACTTATATGGATAGTCCTCCCCCACGAAGAGACTAACCCACTTGAGACACTCTCCCTTTACAGACTCAAGCAAACAACCTAGACAAGCAAAAAGAAGAGTTATTGAAGGACAATCAACCCTAACAAAAGAGTAATCTACCATGGAAGAGCAGGAAAAGAAACAGGAGCACGAAGAACTTACTAGGGAACACAGGATAGAGAAAGAAAGCTTAAAGGAGAGACAAACCCTAGAATAAAACTAAATAAGGAAATATTGTAGAAGAGAGGAAACATGAGGAAAAATGCGAAATAAGTGGCTAAAGCACATGCGGGAAAACTGAGAAACGTCTGCACGTTAAACACATCATGACTGTGCACCTGGCACTCAACTGCTCAAAAATCAACTCGTCATAAATGTGCAGTACATGGAGTACGAAGCATCAGATGAATATGTTCTCATCTCGTCCAACAGACGAAGATTCGAACAAGGGGGTAGTTGATGAATCAGAAATTTACGATCGTCATTAAGATGATACTGTCATTAACCAAGAGACGATGTTAGTCATTTATTACGCTCATTGATGACAACACATAACAGACGGAGCAACGGTTACAGAATGAGCTGTGAACTTCAGACAAAAATTTTGTAATGCATTAGCCATTGAACATAAATGCAACAATTTATTGCCCATTGATTAGACACTAAACTATAAAAGAGAAGGTAACAGAAGTTAAAGGTACACACAAATACTCTACCAAAATACTTTCCAATCTATTTCTCTCTAAAATATTTCTCCCTTACTGACTTTAGCATCAGAGGTGGTTTGGCTAACGCCACACCGGTGTATTACTTTTCCACCCAGTTCATTTTGTAGGTTTTCCTCTAGCAAAGACGACCCCAATCACAGCTTCATCCATCCGCTAGACGAGGAGCTCAACTGTTGATTTTTTGCATCATCATGTATAATTCTTTGATTTATCATAGACTCCAGGCACGTTAAATGCTTAGTATCCCTTGTGAAATAATTCATTAGTTTTGTTTTGCCTAAAATCAATCAATTTCATTAAACTACCTTAGACAATTAATTCTTAAGTTCTTATTGTTAAATCATCTGACTAAGATCATCCTTCGTATGAATTTTAGTTGAGTTATAAAATAAATATTGTTAAGATTACCAATAGATTTGTTGTATGTGGATCCCTAAACCTTAGCGCCTTAATATATTGTTATTTTTCTCTCAATTTAAATTACCTTTACTAAACCATCAAAATCTCTTCAATTAAACTTTATTATTTTAGTTTTATTCTCTTATGGTTTGCTAATCAATTTCCTTTTCCCTGTGGATTCGACCTTGAACTTACCGAGTTATTACTTTGCGACAATCCTGCACTTGGGAACATTATTTAAGTCACAGCATAAAGCCACAAAGAGCAAGTAAGTGATATATACAAATTCAACTAGAATACATGGTAGAGATTTCCTAAGAGAGATTTACTAATTTAAGCATCAAAGGGTCCTTGGCTGGCACTAATCCGGTGTCTTTTATTGTTACTTTGTTTACTCTTAATAGGAAGCACAGTTCGTCCATCCGGCTTAGACGAGGAACATACTGACGACACATTTCGTGTTTCATCAGAAGAGATTTAGTTTTCTCCTATTTGTGTTTGGTTGGGAGGATGAAAAAGTAGAGAAATGGAAAAATTATTTGTTTGGTTGAGAAGAAAAATGAGATGATGGAAAAGTGAAATTAGTATAAATTTACAATTATGTCCCTATTACGTAAAACAAAAAGCAACCCATTTTTAGCAAAAAAATTGTGTAAGTGCAAACAAAAAAGTAACACATTTTTTAGCAAAAATAATTATGTATGTGCAAGTGGACGAAAAATAAAGTGCAACTGAACAAAACAAAACCAAAAAAGAAAAGAAAAAAAGAGGCAAGAACAACACCCATGTACACATAGGCATTTTGGTCAGCCCAAGTGCACAGTTTCCCCTCGCCCCCAAATTTTCTCCCCATTTTGGGGAATTATATTCATTAATTGTTCCAGCAATTTAGTTTTAAAATGAAAGCTCGAAAATGTGTTAAAACACAAGAGCTGTTTAGACCCCAAAATTAAAAATTACAGCTTGATAGATTTTACTCTAACTTATACTAAGTGCGGAAAAGAGTAAATGCGAGCGGATAAACAAATAAACTACTCTAAACCATATTCAATATAATACAGCAGTAATATGAAAGCTAAAAGAG
This sequence comes from Quercus robur, assembly GCF_932294415.1. Lineage (NCBI taxonomy): Eukaryota > Viridiplantae > Streptophyta > Magnoliopsida > Fagales > Fagaceae > Quercus > Quercus robur. The sequence continues at coordinate 26,897,205 of NC_065543.1, forward strand.
TAAGGAAGAAGAATGCAAACACAAGATAGCACACCAATGTGTTATTGAAGAGGAAACCAAAGTACTCAGTGTAAAACCTCTCCGCTGCCCTCCAAACGGTAATCGATCCACTAAATAATCAGTTAGGATACATAGGTTAGCAAGAGACCCTCCAAGCCTAACCTACTCGATGCACCTAAGCCCTCCAAGCTCCTACTCTAACAAGGCTTCACAGAACCATGTCTTGTCTAACTCTTTGGATCCCGCTATATGCCCGATTGCATTCGTCAAAACCTGACTTCTTCCAATACTTCCCAGCAGCCCCAAAACCTCACTGAAAACTCTAAAAGAGTGTGGTAAGTGTTTGGGCTATCAACCTCTCAATGGTATGGAAATGGAGATATAGGAGTTGAGGAAAATCCACAAGCAATTGTGTAAAGAATTGTGGGTATAACAATCTCTAACTCTCAAGGTTTGTGGCTAAGGTTTTCTCTCAGAAGCACTCCTCAACATCTGTGGGTAATGGGAGTATATATAGTGTGGGTAAGGATAGAGTGTATCAGAATTGACAGTTCAGCAAAACAGAATGTTTCGTGGGTATCTCGCGGGAAGGCCTTACCCGCGAGGCACTCGCGAAACATAGCTGTCTCCATCTGTCCTGACTCTTTGCATTCCAATCATGTGCAGGACATATGCATTACTTCGCAGGATGCTTACTCGCGAGCTACCCGCGAAAACACTTTAGTCTTCAATGCCTTGAGTCTTCACACTCTCCTTCTCTCTCACACATAACCCTTACAAATAAATCCCACATGAAATACAGGGTACAAAAGATTGAACATAATTACAATCAAATTTGGCACAGAATAAAAGCCAACAAAACACATAGTTGTAAATTACAATTTTACATAAAAAATAAATTTTCTAAAAAAACTCAAGAACATCACACACCCTAAAGGCAATACTATGGCATAAGTAATATCTAACAAGATTACCACGTTAGATATTAGAAATTATAAAACCCTATTCTAACAATGAGAAAATTCAAGAATAGACTTATGAAAGAATTAGAAATTAAATATCAATCAAACGAAACAATTAAGAAAGAGAACAATTGATTTCAATAATCAAAACGTGAAAAACATGCTTTGATTGAATAATGGACAACTTACAACATTGGAGATTCGCCCCTAACCCTAGCTTAGATTCTTAAGCTTTTATAGAAAACAAAAACTCTCAAAAATTGATAAAAATAAGGTTTTCTAGCAGCCCCAAAAATGTGGCTGCCTTTGTAACCCTTTAATATGTATAAAATTCAAAACCCTAAAACACAAGCTCCCCAAAAGGGAAAATATAAAATGTCGATTCTCGTTTTTCAATAGTAGGTCATCTTCCAGCTCTGTTTTGGCCTTGAAAATGGCAGATTTTGAAGTTTGGGTAAACTAAATAGTTTTAGATCTTCAAGTCCTTTTTTTGTGGCCATAATAATCAAGTCAATTTGATATTGGAGTAAAAAGATATGGCTAAAATACCAAAACTGGTCAGAATATTTCCATGTCAGGATTTTTTTTCATCTTTGGCTTAAACAAATTTCTCTCTTTCTTTTATGTTCCACACATGCTTGACTCATTAAATTCTTCAAAAGAAACTTCTCAATTGATCTTCACCCTTGTATTCTCTTGGCTTCATGTCTGTATGCTTAACTCATTAGTTTTAATCTCCTACAAGAGAAAAATAAACGTAATGGGTATATTTTAGTGAAACTTGCAAATTCTCATATCTACGTGTAAGTGTGGGAATAAATACAAAATAGATGTGATAATGCCTGCCAAAACTAAGATAATATTGCACTTTTAATACGACTCAAAAGTTTTGCTCATGATTTGCCAACACTCAATCTATTGAACCTAACAACAATATTTCTAGTAGTCAAAGACTCAATGGTCCACCTAATAATTAAAAAATACATTATTTTAATTGAAGTACATTATCCTTATCTTGTACAATCATTGCCAAAAAAAAAATGATAAGCCTCCTCAAGAAAAAATTATAATTAATCAATTGTCTATTTAGGATAAGCTTTACAACTAGCTTTTTGCTTTTTTTGGCTATTGTTTGTAGGTCTCACGTGTTGATGCCTTGTGGCTATGACCACCCTGAACGGTGACGTGTGCGCTCCAAACTTGTGGATATGGGAAAGGGACAGATGCGAGTCCCTTCTCTTCCCCTTTTTAAGATGTGCACGATGATGTGAACTATGATAGTGAGTCATTTTTATTATGGTTCGGCAATCACCACTAATCATTGGGTTTTTCTAAGTCTGATTTTTCACCTAACTTTGTTTTGATTTTACTAACAATCTTATGTTAAGAAAAAGTCAGTTTTTTTCTAATATAAATGGATAATAAAAAATCTTGATCCTTGGATTCGGAAGTTTAGTTACGTGTAGGGAAGGTGTTAGACACTCCACAATGTTTGTCATGAGACAGTCATTTTTTAGTAAATTCTTAAATTATGGTCATTGGTAGATAAAATCAAGCTATTGGTAGTAGCTTTCAAGGCTTTAAAGAATTTGGGCTTTTGAGCTTTAATCTGGAAAAGATGTGTGACCTTTGTCAATGTTTTGCTAGTAGATTGGAATTACTGTTGTAGAATTCCACGAAGAAAATTTGGCAAAATTTCACTTTATTTTCGTGGCAGAAATTCAACAGCACTTAGGATCAAGTGCGTCATGGCACAAACAACGTGATCCTCAACAAAATCCGGCAAAATCTCGTGTTAGGTGCGCCATAGCACATCGACAGGGTTTTGTGTCTGCGTATACAACGTGCACTAATATATTTGGTCTAAGGCACACCGAGACACACCAAAGTACCAAAACATGGAGCATGCCGTGTACACAATGAAACCACATGTCACAAGCTGACATGGATAGGGGCAATCACACACATGGTAGATCATGCACCCAATAAAACATGGATACATGTCTATAACATAAGCCTTGAATACATACTCACACTCCAAGAGCAAGAAGCATCCATGATTAGGGAGGGATTGCCACCTAATCACGAACGTCCATCATCCGAAGTGCATGATACACTTATACATTTACAAGGCATGCACAATATATCCATCACACAAAGCAAAAATGTAGATATATCCACACCCAAAGGGTGTGGCCCAAAGCAAGGTACATGAAAGGAACCCTAATCTAGGAAAGCGACTAGATATGGTTCTAAAGGAAAGTCTAAGTAAAGGGTGGACCTCTTGAGGGGCTAAGTTCCTAAAATCTACTAATCTATGCCATTTTGCTCACCTTTTGGAAGTAGGGTACATGCTCCATCCACCACATGCAAACAAACAAACAAGAACACAAGGCAAAAAAACAAAGAGAGATAGACATGCAAGTAAGCAAGCAAAAAAATAAATGGAAACATGCTAATAGACAAACAAAGAGGAGAAAGCATGCTAACAAACAAACAAACAAACAAGCATATATAGATAAACGTCACATGTGTAGGTTTGGATGGTGTCCATAAATCCATTGAATTGAATTAAGGATGACACAATTGTCAATAAGCAAAACTCCTAAAAGTGGGTCTCGAGATTTCGTGTAAATGGACAAATGTGAACCCACACGAATCCATATCTTAAAGCAAGGCTTGGTGACATAAACAAGATAAGCAAGCAAACATGCATCAGCAAGACAAACAAAAAAGTAAGGGTGCAATCAACATATAGAGATCACACATGATGGCATGAACCAAGTGATGCTACAAGCACATACAAGGCATAAGCAAAGATGCAGAAACAAAGGAAAGCAAGGCTTGTTATCATCACATACAAGGATAAAGGCCAAATATGTCATAACGCACACTCAAGATTAACATGAGAAACCCAAACATGCAAAACTAAGCACGAGATAGAGAGGTAAGTTATAAGCATACCAACATCATCATCATATGATCTCTAACAAGTGATTGTACCATACAAGCAACAATGAGAAAAGATGCAACCAAACATAGACAAGAAAGGCACTAAGGTACAAACAAACTTGCTAAAAAAACACAAAAGGTGCAATCAAATGTATAAAGAGACATAGATAGCATAGGAAGCAAGCTTGAAGATGTACAAAGTTAGATCTAAGCACGCAAGCATGGATCTAAAGAGGAACATGAATCTAAGCATGAAGCATCCAAAAATTGCATCACATACAAAGGATCTAGGAAATAAACACATAAAAAGCAAGTAAAAGCCAAACAAGCAAAAATATGTATTTAAGACACTAATCAAACCCTTTATTGGACTTAGGTGTTTGGATGTAAACCTTGACTAGAGAATCAAGATCTACACCCTACCTATGACACAAAACACAAATACAAAGCACAAATAAATATCAAAGCCTTTAGCACTCAAGCATAGCATCCAAACATGCAAATATGACATAAAGAGCATAGACAAGGAAATTTAGGTACATCCTAGCCAAGAAGGCTAAGCTAACATCATCAAAGCAATAAAAGCATGATAGAGAAAGTTATAAAGCATGCAACAAAACTTAAATCAAAGAATTAAAGGCTATAATTTAAATGGGTGTAAATAATAGCTAAAAAGCTACATCTATACTCTCCAAACCTTAAAACCAAGGTGGAGGAAATGGAAGCTGGAACGCTAGCTCTTGATTTATGGAGAAAGAGAGAATCAAAGATTGTTGGTGTGTGTTTTAGGAGAGAATTGTAGAGAAAATGGAGAGAAAACAACCTAGAAATGCTCCAAAGACCCCAAAAATTCTTCTATTTTAATCTGGAGGGGGGGCGGGGGCTTTTCATACTTTTTTGGGGAACATGCAACTAGTGCATACTTCGGGAATCATGGGCACACACATACTGTGTGTCAATTCATCGGTTTTCATAACTTTCCAACTTCCGCCTTCAGACACCATTTGAAAGCCTTCTCAAACTCCGATTAACCTAATTCCAGTGGCATAGAAAGATACATATGTCTAGTTTTTGGATCATTTGACTTTTTGAAAATCAAATGACAAACCAAAAAGTTATTGGCCCCAAAAGCAAGTTGACGTGCTTAACACTATTTTCATGATATCTCTACTGTCTTAACTTCGATTTTGACCCATGAGTAGTCATATTAAAGGTAATTCAATACTCTTCCAATGACCTTGGAATTTTCCCGATCAAACAGTCGGATCAAAAGTCAACCCTCAGTTGCCATTGAAAAGTCAACCCTAGTCAAAATTGGTCAAAGTTGACAAAAAGCTCCAACAACCTTGGATTTGATATAGAAACATGAAAAATGTCATTTTGTTAGAGTTTTGAACAATTTTGACCTTTAGTTAACTCTTAGTTGAAAAGGGGGCATTTTGGCCATTTTGACTTGAAATAACACTTTGAACTCTTTGATGCCAAAACAAGTTAAACCATGATGATCTAGATATTTCTATAGTCCCCTGGTGAGAAAATTATTTTTTTAGAATTTTTGGGGTCCAACACACGAACCAAGGACGAACAAAATACGATATTAACACCACACAAAGACGAATGTCATTTGCTTTTTACTTTTTCCTACTATTTGCACGCATTTAACTCTTTCCCGCAATTAATATATTTTTATTTCTCTTTTAGCTTTTCTCATACAATATTTTCAGTAAAAAAATCAATTAGTTAATCAATTATCTACAATACTTTCAGCAAAAAACAAAAATCTAAATAAGCTATTCCCAAATAAACACAACTTAACTTTTATTGATCCATTAAATGTCTAATCAAAGCTAAGAGTCTTATAGCTTAACCGGTTGGAATCTCTTGCTGTTCTCAATTGATACATCTAGAGTTCAAGTTGTTGGGAAATCAATCACACTTCATGCATGATAAAAGGAACGGAAACAAAGCTAGTTCTACTTCATATATTGCACATTCACAATCAAATATGAATCCGAAATTCGCAAGAGAAGAAATATAGCTTGGGTGCATCGACTTTGAAAAACAAGAACTTACCAAGATCTCCAATCTTTAATCAAAGTTTTTGAATCTTCATTCAAATCTTGAACAACCTTCAAAGTATAATTTGAAGCATTCCAACATATTTTAACCTTGAAACCATCTTGATCTTCATCTTAATATCCACATGTTTGGCCTAGAGGGTGGGCTCTCCTTGTCAAAATTCAAACCTTAGTCATGTACCTCATGGAGTAATGAGAAAACCATTTTCTCTCCTCTCTTTTGTAGTAGGCGTGAAGCCCTTTGGGATTTTCTCTACTTATCTACTTCCTTCTATTATGCTTGTGGTGCGCTAGAGAATAATATATGATGAGCCCAGTATGGGTTTTTAATTATGTGGCTTTATGTGGGACCAAATAAAATAATAAAAGTGTTACTCCAATGGGCTTTGGAACTTTTGTCACCTCATGACAGACTCAAACTTACTATTAATTATATTGTATTCCACAATGTGTCCCTTATAGCTTCTTATTATTGTATTTCACCCTTGCATAAAATCATTCACAATGAAAAAAAGTGATAAGGATATTGTCACTTTATTAACGTTACATCTTGAGTCCTTGAGTCTCTAATTTAAATTCTTGATTATTCTTATATTCTTATGGAATCTAATTGTATTGAATATAAATTTTAGTAACTCCTTACTAAAATTGTTAGGCCTAACATTTTGAATAATAAATTTTCATTAAATATATCTCAAAGGGATGTATAGTGTCTCTTATCAAGGTTATGAATTTCTTCTTGAGGAATACTGTTCCCAACACGATCCATGCAATTGCCTAACATAATGACTGTACAAGATCCTACTCCGACGTACATCAAACTGTCAAAGTAACTTGCACTTCATGCTTGTGTCCACATTCCTCTCAGGATTGAGAGTTAATGCGTTTAGCAGTTATAAGATCATTTGTTTAAGTGACAGTAGTTTATTGAACTACAAATCTCACATTGGTCAATTCAATGCATCCAAAACACTTAAGACACACCAGCATATCAATCAGAAGTCTCTACTTCCATGATCAAGATAGATCATCATAATTGATATGTTATAGTGTTTGCAGATGAAATGCCCTATTTCATCACTCACTACGAACTAGTGTTTATGCGTTTACAAGGAATTTATGATTTAGACTTCATATATGCGAATCTCATTCTCATACCTAAATCATATATACTGCATTTCATAGACCATGACATCGGAGTGTCCCAAGATCCAGCAAGCCCAACCTGATGTTAGTCCAGGCCTAAAAGATTTCCTTGAAGACCAGAATAACAGCCTATTATTTTAAAACATTTTTTTTTAATTATTAATTAAGTCAATTTGTCTTTATTTAGTGTCTCCTAGGATGAATCGAACTTTATGTTTTATTTCTCCTAGACAGACAAGTAACTTATTGTGTTTTTAAGTTTCTAAGAGTCATATTTGACTTTGGTCATATTAAGTGAATGTATTTATTAGGTGTAAATACACTTTTAGTCCTTATATTTTGGATTTTTTCCATTTTAGTCCTTACATTTTAATTTTACCACTTTTAGTCCCTAAATCAATTAACGCGTTTCATTTTGGTCCTTTCCGTTAGCCCATCGACGGAAATTGCTTAGGTGGCAAATTGATGATGACGTGGCCAATTAAAAAATAATAAAAAATTTTAATTAACATTTAAAAAATGCCGTGTCAGCTTCTAAATATAAAAAAATTTATTAATCAATTTTAACGAAATTAAAAAAACAAAAAAAATTAAAATCAATAAAATACATCAATTCAGATCTAATTCATTTTGAACAAGAACACACAAAAACGCAATCATAGATTTAAACATCAACACAAGAACAGATCACAAACACAAAGAACACAATAACTCTCTCAAGCGCTCTCTCTCTCTCTCTTCAAAAGCAAGTTCAGATCTCTCTCTCTTTAACACACTCTTTTTCTTTTCCTCTCTTACTGGTGGTGGTGGTGGAGTCATTGCACGATGAGGAGAGGAATGAGTAGCGGTAGACAGATTGTGTTGTCTTCCTTACTCGGCGTCGCACAACATGGCGAGTCTCTCTGTTTCTGTATCAAGAAAATTTTAAACTGGGGCTTGGATCTTGCAGTACTCGATGGCATGGATCAGAGATAAGAGATGGTCGAGGTGTGAAGGGGTGAGGTCTTTGAGATCGGAGCTCGGCAACGTGGATCGGAGCTCCGCAGCTTGGAAAGGAGCTCGGCGGTGGGGATTGGAGCTCCGCGGCGTGGATCGGAGATCGGAGATGGTCGAGGCATGAAGAGATCGAATTGATCCCATTATTAGGAGGAGGAAGTGTAATTTGAGATAGAACTCATTATTATTGTAAAATTCCTCTAATTAATTTTCTAGGCAACCTTCATGTACTTTCCCGAAGAACATGAAGAACATGTTACTTTGTTCTTCCGAAAATAATGAAAAGAAAAAAAAGTAATTACTCTTTTTAATTGGTTTATGTTTGTTATTGTGTTCTTTGTGTTTGTGATCTTGTGTTAATGTTTAAATTTGAGTTTGTGTTTTTTGTGTTTGGTTCTGGGTTTGTGTTTTATGTTTTTGTGTTGATGTTTAAATCTGTGATTATGTACTTGTGTGTTTTTGTTCAAAATGAATTAGATCTGAATTGATGTATTTTACTGTTTTTAATTTTGTTTTTTCTTTTTTAATTTCATTAAAATTGATTAATAAATTTTTTTATATTTAGAAGCTGACATGGCATTTTTTTAAATGCTAACTAAAATTTTTTATTATTTTTTAATTGGCCACGTCAGCATCAGTTTGCCACCTAAGCAATTTCCATCGATGGGCTAACAGAAATGACCAAAATGGAACGCGTTAATTGATTTAGGGACTAAAAGTGGTAAAATTAAAATGTAGGGACTAAAATGGAAAAAAACCAAAATGTAGGGACTAAAAGTGCATTTACGCCTATTTATTATTATTTTCATTTTCCTATACTTGGGGGGCTGTTCCAAGCTCTATTTAAGCTTTTAGGTGAATCTAATAAAAATCAGAGTGTATTTGCATAATTAAAAACCTTGTATTTTTCAGAAGATGGATTTCTTCTAAATCAACTCTTCTCTCTTAGGTGGATTCTTTTGGGTGGCGAGTCTCAGTTTTTGCATCTCTTGGGTGGTGTTAATCTGTATCCCATAGAGTGGTGAGCCAAAATAGTTATGTATACTTAGCTAAATTCCTTTGGGTGGTGTTATTTGTAAACCTTTGCGTTTATTTAGGTGGTGAGCTTATCTATCCTTAAAATTATTGAGTATTTTTTTATTCCATAAAACTAGAAAATACAAAATATATTCATTTAGCCTATTTCCATTTATTATATTGGTTAAGTTTGGGTTGCCCCTTACAAATCCAATATCAGACTACGTATAATGTCCAAAAAACTTATGCACAAAGAGTCTAAAAAAATAAAAATAAAATTTATTAATCAAATTATGTTGTATAAATTGAATTTTAGGGCATATGTTCCAACGCAAATCCCCCTATATCCATCCATATAAGTATATTAAAAAAAAAAAATTTGAACCACTTTTATGGATGTCAAACATTAGTTTGAGTGGCAAGGATTCTTGTAGTTAATTTATCACTAAAGTATACTTTTGGCCCACTAACTACAAGTATTCTTGCCACTCAAACTAATGCTCATCCTTAGAAGTGGTTCAATTATTATTATTATTATTTTGAATAATTTAATAGTTGGAAGTAGGAAATTTGAACTATGAATATTTTCATTGGAAGCACCCGGAGGTGCTAGCCAAGTGAACAAATAATAAGGCTCTTGGCAAAAGTGGTCCAATTTTGATACACACTAAAATGCGTGTATAAATTTTATTTTAAACCTAGATTATGGTTAGTACGACTCTGCAAGTGAAAACGAAAAATATTTTGTTTTGAGAATATTGGAAGAATCAAAGTTAAACTAAACTTCATTTGTTTCTAAGTAAAATGTCACATTCGATCAGGGATGGACCGACATGCTAACACCAAGCCTGATATTAACACGAATTAACTACAAGGAGCATAATTTTTTTTCTTATTTCTTGATTTGATAATCATAATAGAACTAATAGGTTAACAAATTATACTTTGTTGCTTTGCTAACTCCTACTTGGAAATTTCTATAACATTATAAGCGTACTCCTTGTTAACTCAGAATATATGGATAAACTTGTCTGTCTACAGGAAGTGATAGTAATCAAAGCATCTTTAAACTGTTTATACAAAACCATAATATCATGTGTACAAAATATCCTAATACAGCGGAAGACTATTTATACAAATACATCACTCCTACTATATATACATAAAATAGCAGGGTAACTATACAAAACTAGCTACATGTACAAAAACACTGCTTCTCCAAGTTGAGGCTCTTGGCTGCACTAAAGAACTTCTTGCAAAACTGAGTAATCTATTTGCTTAGGTAAGGGAGGCTTGACATGAAGATTTAATAGTATGCATGAATGCATGACATACAAAATATTTCCATATGGATATGACTTGCTTATAAATAGTTAATGCTAATTGGATTTCATGATCTTTTTGAATATATAAATATTTTACCAGTGAACATAGTATCTGATAAACCATAAGGCATAACTTACTACTTAAATCTGAACATATAGCATGATTCCATTTATATAAGAACATAACATGCTCCATAATTTGTTATGAAGAAAAGTATATCTCATTATGTTGCATAATATAGCAAAACTATATGAAACATGTAACTATATTGTATCTTTAAAATTTTTAGCCTCTTGTGACTTAATGGGTGCCAGTCTTCAATGAACACATCCTTTCGTAGCCTAGGTTGCCAATCTTCAAAGATCCGAAGATCTTCTCGTGGCCTAATGATTGCCAGTCTTTAGAGACCTATCGACCCCCTCGTGGCCTAGGTTGCCATGTCTTTAGGGAATACAGCCCCTCGTGGCCTAAAATGTTGCTGGTCTACAGGGAATAGAACCCCTTGAGGCCTAAAGTTTCCAGTCTACAAGGATCACTGTCCCCTCATGGTCTATGGTGTTAGTCTTCAAGGCCATCACACTAAAAATAATTCTTTGTTTAAAAAATGAATCATGCTTTTATCTTTAAATCTCTCTCTTGCCTTACTAAGCTAAAACTCATAGCATATCCACAGTTGGTTTCTAAAGATTATCATAATTAAAATATTTCAAAGTTTGTTTATGAATCAATTCATAATACTCTTTTGCAAACAAGTATCAAATCTGAGTTTACTTAAAGCATTGATAAAATATAGATACATATACTATACTGAAAACATGGACTATTAAACTTTCATGACATATCCCTTACCTCGATTAGCAGCTGCGTACCAAGAGTCTCAAGCAATGTGTGAACCTTCCCTATGCTCTCCTGCTCCTAGAAATAAATAATAAGAGCTAATTAACACTTAACTTAAAAGCCTTAGCTTTTGATTTAACTCCAAGTTAACTAGATGTTCTAAGCCCTTACTAAACCCCACACAATATGTTCCAAGCATCCCAAATGCATATAGAACATCCAAAGTGCAATACTATCAATTATACATCAACTTCCATAACAATTACACTTGTACATGACTTATTAAGAAAACCAGAATTTAAAAAATGTACCAACTTAATCCAGAAACTTTAAACATGCTCATACAATCACACATGTATACAAAGGTCATTGGCCATTTTCATGTTCAACATAGGAAATTAAACTATCAATCTCATATATCCTAAAGGAGGACTCTCTCAAATTAGAAGATGAGCACAAGTGAATTGGGTAACTAAGGGCATATAGCCATAATGGTTCCTATACTCAGGTACAAATGCAATTTAAATTATTCATATGGACCAACTTCTTAAGGAACCAAGGAATAGGAAGAAAAGTACTAAATTCTATTTCTTTCTTTTAGAGCCTACCAAACCCATTTGACATTCCATAATATTCATATACCATGCCACGGCCTTAAGTACAATCCTAACATTATCAACTCAAGTAATATGTGTCATGCAGTACAAAGAAAAGAAACCAACCATTGTTATGATTAATGTGAAATCCACACCAAGTCCAGCCTTACAAATCAAATAAATCTTCAAACATATAACTTAAATAAAGCCCATTAACTCTAGCCCTAATTAAAGAAAATATATAACTGAGAATTTATTGTGAACCCTAAGGAGTTTTTAAGGTTGGAAGTAAATAACCCTACCATTTTCTTACCAAAACTTAAATTCTTGAAAGGGTTTGAGCTAAATTACATTGCCTTGAAGATTTTGGTGAGTAATCAAGGAAAATAGAGGAAGTTCTCCTTTGATATTGCTGGAACCGAAGGTAGAAGGTAGAAGATAGGTAGAGAGCTTTTACATATAGAGAAAGAATGGTGGAATTGTGATTCAGGGGAAGTTACATAGCCGGGTCCTTACGGTGGGATATGTGTCAATCTCTTAAATGGCCCATTTGGCCATTTACATGCAAACCTAATAAAATATTTTATTTACTTAAGCGCTATTAAATCTTAAACTACTTCATTAGCTTAGGTTTATTCAATGTATAATAATAATACTCCCATAAAATATATATATATACATACCAAGGGTCATTCTACGGTACCACCTATTTGTTTTGGGGGTACGGTACCCTCCCTAATCCTAACCATTAATTTATCATTGTTTCAATCCTTGCCATTCATTTAATTTTAATGGAAACTAGTTACTGGTAAAGTAGGCCAGTGTATATAAACTAAAAAAATTTCAAATGGTTCCTGTAGGGACACGATTCTCAAGCGTCCCAACAATGACGTTGGGCTCGCACGTGAAGGATCCCTCACAATAAAATTTGTAGAGAGTGGGCTTAAAAGGTTAGCGTTTGGTCACAGGGCGTTAGTCCAAACCGGATTTCAAGGAACTCAGATAGGAAAAGGCTTCGGCCTAGATATCCAAGCCCCACGGTTTTATAATTTGTGGGATTGGGCTTCTCGGATCAGGTCCGAGGAGCACTAATGTTTTTCTCCGGTTATCCGGCGGTGACTTTTTCGTGGTTGTTTACATATATTATCCGGTCATTCTCATCCCTGGAGCTTTTTCCGCAGGAAGTGAGATGGATCTCTACCTAATTAGTTTACCTTTCCTTTTATACTAGCCTACGTTTGTTGTCCCTCATCCACGTGTAGGGTCAATTTTTCCAAGACTGATATTTGTCCCGTCAGTCTAATCCCAGAATTGTTGGGGATTGTTAATAAAGCCTAAAAATCAGGTTCTGTTAGGTGTAAAGTCTTATCAATGAAGGGTATTAAGGACAACTGTCTTGAGATATTTTAGATCTTCTTACGGATTTGTTCTTATAGCTCTCTTTTACCCCTTTTGTCAAGGGAGCTTTAGGCTTGCCGAGGACTAAGCCGTCCTCGGCTGCATATCTGGGCCATCCTCGGCCTTATACTTTTGAGCTTGGGCCACGACTTTCTTCAGCTTGGGCTTGCGGGCTCCCCACGAGCAAAGGGGCCTGGCCCATAAACTATCGGGCCCCACAGTTCCTATCTCAGCTTTTTCTCTTGCATTCCCTTCTTCCTCTGGTTCTTTGATTCTTTCTTCTTCCTTTCTCAGATTTTGCTATTGCGTTCACTTCATCCCCTTATATTCATGGTCACATTATATTCCTGTTTTTCTATCATTCTAGGTATGATAGAAAAAGCTAAAAAATTTTACGAAGGTTTCCAATTTGTAAAGTAGAAGCAGCTTGAAGATAGAGATAGGTTGTTACAAGTAATTCGTCTCTACAAAATGATTCTGTTGTTTCTTACCCTGTTGAGTGGGGAGAAATCATAGGACCTGAGATCAAGTAGCGATTTTCATGGCAAAAAAATCCTTCTCCAAGAAAACAAATCCATATCTAGTAGAAGAAATTTCCGACTCTGACCATCCTCAGGTTGATATTTCTTGGTCTAGATCCCTACCTCTAGATTGGCAAAATATGGGTTCTTTAATTCTTTGTAGGTCATGTATCTATTTGGGAATTTTTTTTTTTTGGTTTTTTCAATTCAATTAGTAATAGAAATTTATGCTATGTAATTGATATTTGACATGTACATGCCATAAAGTTCTTTTCCTCTCTTTCTTATTTTGATTTTCTTGGATTTTATGATGTGAGAAGATAATGTTGAATTGTGATTGAGTTAGTAAATAGGATACAGGATGGAGGAATTTTTTGCATTTACAGTTTGGGTTTTTTTTTTTTTTTTGTAAGAGTGCTTATGCATATACATGTTTGTAAAAACGCCAAAAAAGGGCTTTTGTTTATTTATTTATTTATTTTTTTCCTCTATGCATAATGTTTCATTTCCTTAGTTATTTAATAGGCCATTGTAATGCTTTTGATGTGTTTGGATTCCGTTAGCTTCTTGCAAAATGCAAAAGAACTCTTGAGGTTTATGTCCATGAAATTTGCCTCTCATTAAATGGTAGTAATAGTTGCTCTGTTTGCTAATACAGTCAGGTGACTTCTACACTCAATTCGTATCATGAATACTGTTGATATCAAAGACAAAAGTTCAAATTATATAAAATACAATTCTTCAATTGGCTCAAGAAATTTGTTGGTTTCTGAAGGGTGCACTAGTTGGTTCACACAAGGGGAGTTGTCGTTTATACAATACATCTGGTACTAGTTTAGAAAGCTGTGTGTGTGTGTGCATGGTTGGTTTAGTCAAGTTTTTTGTGCACTAACTGTTCGATAGCTACAGGGAATAGAGAAGATGATGATGAAGAAAAAGATTGAAACATAAAGAAATCCACATGCATTCAGAGAAAAAAAGGGGTTACAGATTCAAAGAGATCTCCAGTCTCCACCGGGCTAATTTTTTGGGATGTTTATTTTATTTTAGATTTTAGATTTTTTTTTAATAGCTTTTAAAAGGAGGAAAATGCTAGAACTACACATTTTTTTTAAAAATTGCTATTGTAATGAGCGGTTATTAGTAAGTAAAAAAGTGATTTTAGTGGTGGGCCCAAATGTAAAAGTATGTTTAGATGTGATATTGATACTGTCCAATGTGACAATGAAACTATTAAGTGTGAGAAAAAAATAGGGTACCACCGAATATGACAAAAGTATTGTCAAAAGTGATGTTGGTATTGCCCAATGTAATAATAGAACTATCAAATGTGAGAAAAAAAAAAAAAAAAAAAGAGGGTACCACTAAATGTAACAAAAGTATAATCAGATACGATGTTAGTACTGCCTAATGTGACAATGGAACTATCAAATGTGAAAAAAAATTAAAAAAAACCACCAAATGTGACAAAAGTACTGTCAAATGTGATGTTGGTACTACTAAATGTGACAATGGAACTGTTAAATGTGAGAAAAAAAAAAAAGAATCACCAAATGCGACAAAAGAACAGTTACATATGATGTTGGAATTGCACAATGTGAGAATGGAACTGTCAAATGTGAGAAAAAAAATCACAAAATGTGATAAAAGTACTATCGAATGTGATGTTGTAACTGCATAATGTGAAGATAGAACCATTAAATGTGACAAAAAGATAAGGGAACTACAGAATGTGACAAAAGAACTGTTACATGTAATGTTGGAACTACACAATGTGAGGATGAAATCGTCAAATGTGAGAAAAAAATAAGGGAACCACCGAATATGACAAAAGAATTGTCACATGTGATATTGGAATTGCACAATGTGAGAATGAAACCGTCAAATTTGATGTTTTGGTAACTTGGTATAGCAGGTTGTTTACTAGTGGGTACCGTACCCCTTTTTTTTGGATGGGGTACATAGAATTACCCATATATGAATAGACCTTAAAGTTATCATACACTAATAGTTTTCTTAATACTCTTTACTTTAATTTGACCTTCTCTTCAAAAAAAAAAAAAAAAAAAAATTTGACCTTAAATTACCTAATCATCAAGGTTATCTATTTTTAGTTTATGGTCCTAATTGGTGCGGTACACTATATAAATTTTTTTATTAAAATGTTTTCTCGTAATTAGGTGTTTGGTTACATGTAAAATGTGGTTAAGTTTGTAAAATATTTTTTGTTACATATAAACATCTTTATAAAAAGTTGTAAAACGTTTTACTTTTAAAATTTTTGAAAAATATTTCACAAAAATACATAGTGGCTCTCCCTACCCCCATCTGGTGGTTACGTTGCTGGTCTAATGGGTTTGGCAATTGATTATGGGGGTTTGGTGGCCGAAGCCATTGTTTTGGTGATCAATGTTAGTGGTCTGACCACTAGAGACGCCATTTAGGTAGTTGTTTGATCACTTGACCTCTGGCACTAGTGGCTTTGGTTGCTAAGCCACTTTTGCTTGAAAAATTTTATATGCCACACCAAAATACTTGAAAAAATTTACTAAATATGTTTTACATGTAAAATATTTTATTTCAAAACAAAGGGAGAGTAGGTATGCATTTGGCAATTGTTGAAAAAAGTTTTGTTCTTTGTCTTAATTTTTTTGCAAATAATTTAGCTTTTAGTAGCACGATTAATTTCATCACAAAAAATATTAACATAAAAGGTACCAAAAAGTATATATTTTGATATGTATTATACAAATAAGTTATCAAAAATAAGGATTTAGATATACAGTCCCTTTTATGAATTAAAAAAGAAAAACGAAAAATATTGTTCTTAATTGATTTGGTTTGGTTATACGATGGACTAAATAAACACTTTTAAAATTTTTTTTTTTTATACAAGATAGAATTCTACTCTAGTCTAAAGACTTGAACCTCGACTCTTACCCCTCACACCTCACAAGCATTTATACTTTTAGAATGATCATCGCACTAAAGGTTTACGATAAATAAACACCTATTAAAAGCCCCTCTTCACGTCATATCTATGGAATTATAGGGGGAAAAAAAAAAACCTACAAAAGGGAAAAATGATAAAAAAATTATAAAATGGAATTTGAAGGAGTGTAATAATGTAAAAAAAAAAAAAAAAATAGTGAATAACCTCCAAAAGCATCGAAGATCCTCCTTTGCCTTGGTCCACCACCTCAAAATTCAGGAAGCAGGTGCCAAAAAAGACCCTAAGGCCTAAGCTCCCTCTCTCTCTCTCTCTCTTCAGTCTTAAACAAAAACATACACAGAGAGAGAGAAAGAGACAGAGATTTAAAACAAACCCCCAAAAAAGAAAAAAGAAACTCACAGACCATCACAACGCAGAACATAAAATAGCAGCAACCTCCGGCCACTCCACCCTCTCAGGTAATCCTCCTCCTCTCTGTTATTTTCTTTATTTAAAAAAGAAAAAGAAATATTGCTTTTTTTTTTTTTTTAATTAGCTTTCCAATTTTGAACCCATTCCTCTCTTTCACCAACTTCCCAACAAAATGTCAGATCTTGATTTCCAAAGAAACTACTTTTTTTCCCTTTTTAAAAAAAAAACAAGTCTTGTGGAAAATGAATTCCCACTTTAGTAGCCCCAAAATACGTGAGTTTAGTGTTAATGAAGAATAGGTGAATGGGAAACTTCTTCAAATGTATAATCTGCTGGTTTTTTTTTTTTTTTGGAATTTTCTATCTGTGGATCCGTGCTGTGAATGCCTGATTCTCCGCTTTTTCTCTCATTCGCTGTCAC
Source organism: Quercus robur (assembly GCF_932294415.1). Lineage (NCBI taxonomy): Eukaryota > Viridiplantae > Streptophyta > Magnoliopsida > Fagales > Fagaceae > Quercus > Quercus robur. Next base: position 26,914,818 of record NC_065543.1, read on the forward strand.
TTAGATATTAACGTTTTTCATAGATACCCCCAAATAAAAAATAAAAAAAGATTTTTTTTTTAAATTTTTTTTCCTCTGTTTGGTTGCTCAGAAAATGTAGGAAAACTGGGAAGAAATTTAAAATTTTTTTTTTTTTTAATGGATTTCTGAATGTTAGGGTTTTCTTGTTGTTCAGGACTCAAATGTTGCCACTTTATTGAGCCTTGTACGAGGTAAGTTTTGTACATAATACATTTTTCGAAAATTTTAATTTTAATTTTTTTGTTTTTGTTTTTGTTTTCTTAAGGAAATAGCATTTGATATATGTTTAGAATGAGGTTTTGTTAGGTGTGGTGGATGCTTCTTGCTGAGACCTACTACTTGTAGGTTTTAGTGGTAAAAATAAGAAATGGCAGAACCGAACTCGGTAGATGTGATTCTGGAATTTCTGCAAAGAAATCGGTTTACGAGAGCCGAGGCAGCTTTGCGCAGTGAGCTCAGCAATCATCCTGATTTGAATGGTTTGCTTCAGAAGCTTACGATTGGAGATAAAGATAAGAGCTCGGGTAATATGGTAGAGGAGGATAATGGGGAAAAACTGGTAGTGGAAAGTCAAGGGTCGTCTCGGGATAGTCTTGAAGTTTCGAAGGAATTAATTGTGAAAGAGATAGAGTGTGGGACTGGTAGAAATGGGTCTGAGAGCAAATGGAAGAATGCTGCTTCAACTGGTGATCGGAACAAGAATAATGAAGTGGCTGGGACAAGTGATAAGAACTTTAGTTTCCTGAAAGGTTCAGAGGACACCGTGCTTGATTTGTATTCGTGGAAGTTCAATCCTAGTAATGGTCCTGCTGGAGCTTATCAGAATGATGGTGGTAGTAGTACTAATACTAGTAGCTTTTCGGAGCTTCTGAAATCAGAACAACCAAGGTATCGAACGAGTGACGTTCCTGATGCTGGTAAAGTCCCTGTGAAGCCAAGAAGTGAGGAGCCCACAAATTTGTGGCTTGGAAGCACTAGCAAAGGTATTGTGGAAGCCAAGCATGAGAGGATCCAAACAAGTGAGCCCAAAGAACCTGTTCAGCAACATAAGACCAGTAGCACATACTTCATAGGAAACATTTCAGATAATCCATGGTCAAGAAGTGAGGATCCCACAAATTCATCTTCTGATACTTGGAAAGATTGTTCTGTCAAGACTGTTTTTCCATTCTCTAAGGGGGCTGTGTCAACCAGTTATGATAATGCTGTTGTCGTTGACAAAAAAGAAGGCAAGAAAAAGTCAGAAATGAGTGATATCAGGGCAGCAATAAAAGACCAGGTGGATGAGGTGGGAAGAGCTCTGTACTTTGTCAAGTCACAAGGGGTTCCAGAGCAAAAGACTATCAGCAGCTTGAGTTTTCCTTTTGCATCTGAGAATCAGAAGGAAGAGTTTCCTAGGTTGCCACCTGTTAAACTTAAGTCGGAGGACAAGTCATTGAATGTTAATTGGGAGGAAAAGTTTGAACGGGATGGACCTGCTGCAAAACTCAGCGGTGCTGATAACCCCCTCCTTATAGGGTCATACCTGGATGTTCCTGTCGGACAAGAGATAAACTCTGCAGGTGAGCCCATATGATGGATACGATAATATGATTTCTTAGCTTACAAATCTGGTGTGTCTTTGTTATGGAATTGAACTAGGTAGTTGATTATTTGGGTTTCATTGCCTTAGTGTACAACCTACTTTTTACATCTCTGAACTTGCCATTTCTAGTTCTACCTAGTCATCATATTTATTTCATTTTCTTTTTCATGTTTCTAGTGTTGATCTATCTGTTTAGGCCCTTGTGCTTGTAGCTAACTATTACTTCTTGAGCTAGTTAGATGTATTCAACTTATCATAATCAGCATTATTGTTGTATTGAAAATCTCCTTGTGTAAAGCAGTAGCCATTTCAAGTCATTGGTGGCTACAGCAGTGGCCAGTGAGGTTGAGGTGTAGTGTTAGCCTTCAGTTAATAAACTGTTTAGATGTATGATTAATGAAAGGAAAAGGAATTCATTTACCAATCCACCCTCAAAAGGATTTGGCAGAATTGGAAAATGATTGTTATTTGATTTATGGGGTTTGTCAGAAGTTTATCATTTTAATTTAAAAAAGAGATGCTGTCTTGCTCTGCTTTTTTACAAGATTGTTCAACCGTATTCTCTATTATTGTTTTTACCATTTTCTTTTAATTCGTTTTCAATAATAATGTTTTATGATTTTTATCATGAATAGATAATTTATTGTATATGGAAATATGCTTTAAACTGGTGAACTTATTTAAAAGAATGTTGTTTCTTTTATTTTGCATGTTTATGAATAATATATGCTGAAACATTGTAAGCATGAGACCCAGGTTTTGCTGTCTGTGGATCAAGGAGCTAAGTTTCGTAAAGCTTCAATTGAAACTACTCAACTTGTTTTTGTTTCTCAGGAAAATTCAATGGTTTCCACAGAGTAGTTCAACCTCTATAATGTTATGTAGTTATTGTCTAATTGTCTGATAAACTTGCTAATCTGTCTATTTCTGTAAAATTTATGCTATGATTGCTCATTCATGTTGAGATGACATTAAGTATTAGCCTAAGCTGTCCTCTCAGAAATTTATGGAATATTTTGCCATTATACATTGTCATAGTTCTTTACTTGAAACACATGACAGAAAGTGCACATCTGTGCCTGCTTTGCTTATAGACTCTCAAAATTTGTATGTAAGTAAATGAATGCAATAATTTTATGCATTGCATTGTATATTACATAGTTTGAACTTTTTTTTTTTTAATATAAATTTTTTGACATACTATATTTGTCATTACTCGTTACACACTTACCCTCCTCCATGTTTAATAGGGGAAGTGCTATTTGGGTCCGTTTGGATTGAGTTTATTGTTGCTGAAACTGAAAACACTGTAGCAAAATAATTTTTACATGTGTAAATAGTGTCGTGGGACCCATTTTTAATGAAAAAGTTGCTAAAAAGTAGAATTTGTGGGTCCGTGAACAGTGCACAAATACACTGTTCACGGTTGACTTGGTCAAATAGTGCGGCTGGGAAAAAAAAAAAAAAAAAAAAAAAATCAGAAAACGCAGCCCAGGATTCAGCGGAAAACGCTGAATCCAAATGGGCACTTTGAGCTATAGCTTACTAGCAATAAGCATGAAATTAGGTTTTGTAACATATTTATGAGCATTGCCATCCACTTCCTTTATAGGCATTACCATTGATCTGAAATATTTCTTTTCCATGCGGGTCAAACCACATACCAAATGAATTGTTATGAAGTGTTGGTGGGTTATAGTGAATTTGAAATCTAATCACACTGTATCAACCCCACCTCTTCTCTTATTTTTGTATTTGAATGTTCTTGTACCTTTGTGTAAATGTCACATTATTAGCCTAGTGGCCCTAGCCTGTGATTCTGCTTTTACACATGGTTTTTCTTGTATTTTTTTTTTCTACTTATAAAATTTTGGTTTAATTGCAGAAAGCCACCCTAAACTATGGGGTACTTGCACTTTGCACCCCAAAATATGAAAACCTGCGGCAATCACTACCCCAACTATAACAAGTCTTGCAAATAACATTCTGTTGTTGAATTGAAGGTTAAATTAACATGCATGTGCAAGTCACGTGACACTCTTAGAAACTAAATTTAATGATTTTTCCCTCCAACAATTTAAACGACTAAAATACCTTACAAATTTCCTAAATGGACTAAAAATTACTCCTTATGGATTGTCTTCCAGCACAGGTTTGATTTCCCTCAAAAGTCCTTAACTCTCTCTCAATCCCAATCTGGAACTGTCTGCCCATTGCCCTCCCCCCCCCCCCCCCCCCCCCCACACGGCGGGTCTTATGTTGTTTGACCTGTTCCATGCTGGTGAAACTTGATACTGAAGAGGACCAACAAGATGTCATCATTAGTGAGATTTTTTAAATAAGAGTTTCATCCCTCAAAGGGCTTGGTGTAGTTAGAATGGAACTCTAGGGTCGTGTGGTTGTGATGAGACTTTAGTTGGAAGAACAAGAGGTGTTTAAGCTTGCTGTGGCTCAGCTCAGAGGGGTTGAGGTAGGAGAGTACTTAGTATGCCCCAGAGAGTTCGGTGGAGGGCATGAAAGCCCCAATAAAAAGGTCTTTCTTTCTGACCTTCTTCATGTCAAAGAGCACAGGAAAGCCGTTGGTGTCCAGTAACACAATGGCGTTTGGGTTGGAAGCTATTAAAGGACTGGGTGGCAGGAATGTTGGCTCTGAAAATTGTTACTTCAAAATTCATCACGGCCTTGGTTATAAAAATAATCAAATCAGTCTTTGATCAGATCAATGAATTATGAAAGGGACACCATAGTGTCTACCTGCCTTGTCAATCACTTCTAGTTTTGTATATTCAATATTTGGTTGAGGGTATTATGCCATTTTATAAATCTATATGCCAATGGGTCATCTCTATGTTTTATTTTTTGGGTTCATGATAATGGCATCCCTTCGATGTCTTTAGTAGATTTTATTAATTTCCTTTGTTGTGATCTGTATTCTTTGAAGGGGGTCTGTTTATACCTATTTATTTACACCCAAAAAAAAAAAAAATCAAGTTAGGGGAGAAAATGTATTTTCTTCTTATTTTTCCAAACCTGAATATGAAGAACAAGCCTTTTAGTCTTTTAACCGGCTGGAGGGGTACATCACTAAATTTAGTTTTTGGAGTGTCACCTGACTTGCACATGACCGTTAACTTTAACCATCAATTGGACAGCAAGGTGTTATTTGCAGGATTTGTTAAATTGGGATGGTGATTCCAAGTTTTCATAGTTTGCCGTGCAAAGTGCAAGTAACCCTATAGTTTAGGGTGGTTTTCTGCAATTAACCCTAAAATTTTCATTTATATAAAAGATAATGTTGCAAAATTTTCTTAATGATGACTATCAAATTCTTCCCTAATTCTTCAATTTCTGAACCTTGTGATTGGGCATTATTTTATCTATTTTATGCATATTCATTATACATTATGTGCTAAATTTTATGTAAATTGTTGAAATATGGAAGCTTATGTCATTGGTCTGGCTGGTTGTATTTCATTTTAAAATCCAAATTATAATACATTCTTTTGGGTACAGATGTGTGCCTGTATGTCACATTGCAGATAAAATCTGTTGATTTCTTGTCATCTCTCATTAAGATGGGTTGTGGTGAAGCCTGTATTCTTATTTATTTTGAGTGGTTGCATTGTTTAAGCAATCATGCTTGATCACTTAGCCTTGAGATCTGTTGAATTTATCTGAAACAGGTCCCAATTATTTGGTTTTATCAAATTCTTTTTAATCACTTGGTTTTGAATTTCCGATCCTTCTTTCCCCTTTCCTCCTTGTATTTTCTTTTCTTTTTTATTTCCTTTATGATTAGCAAAGAATTATCAATGTCTGATCCTGGTTTTATCATTTAATTATCTCCGTTTATGTATCTTTTTGCATAGTTAACTACAAGTTCTGATTAATGATCAGGTGGCAAAAGGATTGCAGGAGGTAGTTGGCTATCTGTAAGTCAGGGAATTGCAGAGGATACATCTGATCTGGTTTCTGGTTTTGCAACTGTTGGTGATGGATTAAGTGAATCTATTGACTATCCAAATGAGTATTGGGACTCTGATGAGTACGATGACGATGATGATGTTGGATATATGAGACAACCTATTGAGGATGAGGCCTGGTTTCTGGCTCATGAAATTGATTATCCAAGTGACAACGAAAAGGGCACAGGGCATGGCAGTGTTCCAGATCCACAGGAAAGAGCTCCAACGAAAGATGAGGATGATGATCAATCTTTTGCTGAGGAGGATTCTTACTTCTCTGGTGAGCAATATTTTCAAGCAAAAAATGTTGAACCAGTTACAGCTTCAGATGATCCTATAGGGCTGTCAGTGACTGAAATGTATGGGAGGACTGGTGAGAATGATTTAATTGCTCAATATGATGGACAGTTGATGGATGAAGAGGAACTGAATTTGATGCGTGCAGAACCTGTCTGGCAGGGCTTTGTGACTCAGACGAATGAACTCATCATGTTAGGGGATGGGAAAGTTATGAATGAGTGTGGGAGGTCGCGGCTAGATGATATTTGCATGGATGATGATCAGCATGGTTCAGTTAGATCAATTGGTGTAGGAATCAACAGCGATGCTGCAGATATGGGTAGTGAAGTGCGGGAAAGTTTAGTTGGAGGTAGTAGTGAAGGGGATCTAGAATACTTCCGTGATCATGATGTTGGAATTGGTGGGTCTAGACATCATCATCATGACTCAGAAAAAAAATATATTGATAGATCAAGCAGGGATAAAAAGAAAAGTAGCAATCAAGAGGCCAATAAGTATGTAGTTGGGAATGATAAGGGTGTAAGTATGCAGATGAAGAGTCACACTGATGGATTTTCATTTCCCCCACCATTGAGGGATGGGCAGTTGGTGCATACAGGCTCTAGTAAATCTTTATGGTCAAACAAGTGCAGTGCTATCATCAGTGATGAAACTGATGAGCGTCTTAATGCTTTGGTGGGATCTGATGATATGCTTGCTTCATGGAAGCGGAAAAGCAGTGATTCTTCACCTGCCAAAAGTTCCAGGGATGAAGAAAATAATGCTACAGCTGCGAGATCCACAGATTCTAGTCCCTCAACACTGTCTAATTATGGTTATGCTGAAAGAGAGCATGTAAAACGAGAAGAGGAAAAAACTGGAACTGCAAGGGAGGAAGATCCAGCGGCATCACTTGAGGATGAAGAGGCAGCTGCTGTGCAAGAGCAAGTAAGGCAGATAAAAGCTCAGGAGGAGGAGTTTGAGACCTTTAACCTCAAGATTGTGCATAGGAAAAACAGGCACGTGCTTTCCTATTTTTTCATCTTTCTGCTGGTTGTTTTATTTTCATGGACTTGATATGCTGCTATTTACGTCTAAATCAAATATTGGAATATCTTATTACTTTGAAAACTGTGGTATTATGCTCTTTATTTATTTATTTTCTTTAGAGTTAGATTGGTATTAGTTTTTTTTTTTGGGTAGATTTAGATTAATAATCTCTCTCTCTCTCTCTCTCTCTCTCTCTCTCTCTCGACTAAATATCTACAGTATCCTAAAATCTCTGTGATGATAATCAGTCCTTGTTACTGGTTTATGTCTGATTATGCCTTACAGCTCAAACCTTGATTCCAACTTCTTTCTATATCATTAACTTAAGAAAACAAATTACTGAAAGCAAGCATAGCATATCACTGGTTACATACAAGGGTAGTTACTGTCAATTAAACTGAGATAGAGGTATTTGATTTCTTTTCCCTTGTACACTCCTTGTGCACTAGGGTGTCCCCTTTTTATCAATATATCTTATTACTTATCAAAAAAAAAAAAGAATTAGATGGACATTTCCAAGTTATTTTTTCGAGCTTATAGATTGGCTGATCATATAACTATTAACGTGTTCTAGGTGATTTTTGACGATGATCTCTAGCTCAAATGGTGCCTCTTCCCTCTATAGGAATTGAGTGGAGGGTCAAGTTAACTTACCAATAAAAAAAAACCTATGATTCTTGGTGATCCTCTTTTCTTGAGTATGCAGTGATTTTTATTATGCCTCCTACATTTTCTTTTTCATATATTTTTTGTAAGCCTTTAATGTAAAAGCACTTGTGGTTAGCTAAATTACATTTTGATGATTGAATTAGCAAATATAATTAATTAAATATATATAATTCATCAAAAGAAATTTTTTTTTTTTTGATAAGTTTTAGGGCAACGTGAAACCTTCCATATACGCCGTGAAACCGCTAACATGACTAGCATGTCTAGCAAGATTATGAACAGAGTTGCCTTGTCTACGGGTATAGGATAAAGTAACTGCGTAAAAGGTTTCTGCAATAGTCTTGGCTTCAGCAATCAGGTGGCCAAACGAGGTGAAAGATTCTTCTTCACTTCTAAGAGCATTGTTCACAATTTCTAAATCACCCTCAAGTATAATAGAGGGAAACCCACAATCATTGGCAAGTTGAAGAGCATGAACAGCCGCTAAGCTCTCCACAGCTTCAATCGAGGATAGAGGAGGCATCTTATCTACCATTGACGCTAATACTAGTCCCAAGTGGTTTCGAATAACAACCTCCACTCCCGCTTCACCTTATTTTAAAAAATAGAGCACCATCGTAGTTCACCTTAACTATAGGTTCAAGAAGAGGATGCCAACGTACAACTCCAGAAGAGCTGATCTGGGGAACAATCGAAGGAATTGGAAGAGCATGAACAAACTCAATTAGTGCTGAGTTTGCTTGCGTAGTAACCTAGGAAATCGGGAAAGCTTCATCATTAGTTCTCAACTGGTTTCTCTGAAACCATATGGTCCAAGCCAGCGTTGCAAACTCATCAAGATGTTCCCCTAAGTCTATGACCTTCTGAATCGCCTCGACGAACCTAGAGAAGTGTTGAGTCCCACGAAAACTCCATTTGGCATTTGAATCCCATTCCACTGAGATACAAGGACAAGACCATAGTGCATGATTCACATCCTTTGGGACCTGGTGACATTGTTTGCAATCATCATCGGTTGGCACTTTTCTTCAAACTCGATTAGTTTTGGTAGGGATGGCGTTCTTGCAAGCTCTTCATAAGAAAATTTTGACCTTATTGGGAACCCTAAGACTCCAAATACTTATCCAAATACCAGGGTATAACTTTGAGGACCCCATCTGCATCTTGTTGGGCCAAGTCTAGGGTAAGAGACTTATAGCCAGTCTTGACAGTGTAAGTACCTGAAGAGGTTTTTTTTTTTATAAGTAAGAAAATTATATTAAAACCTCAGGAAAACAAAAGGACAAACAGAGAGTACAGAGGAGGAAACAAAAAAAGAAGAAGAAAAGTAGAAAACAAGAAAACAAGCGAAGCCAACAAAGAACTAATTACAAAGAAGAGAACTAAGAAACATAGGAATAGAATCACTAGAGGTGAGTCCCCAAGCCCTAGACCAATCAAAAAGAGAGCCACTAAAGTAAGCGAGTAGTTGGTCATCAGTTTTGTCCCTGTCCTCAAAAGTACGCCAGTTTCGCTCCCTCCAAATGCACCACATTAGGCACAACGGAGCTAGATTCCAAACTCTAGAAGAGTGCTTTCTGAGCCAGTTCCACCAGCCGAAAAGCGTATCTGCAATCGATTTTGGCAAGACCCAAGAAATCCCAAAAGATCTAAACACCAGGCTCCACAACTGAAAAGCTTTTCCACAATGAAGAAGCAAGTGATTCGCCGTCTCCCCATTACTATGGCACAAAATGCACCAATCAACAAAATCGAAGCCTCTACACCGCAGAATGTCCCCTGTAAGAATCTTTTCCCAAGCTACAGACCAGACAAAGAAGGAGACGTGCATAGGAGCCTTAACCTTCCAAACACCTTTCCAAGGAAAGATAATAGGCAAGGGACATCGAAGCTTATCATAGAACGATCGAACATCAAAATCCCCCTTCTTTGACAGATTCCAAATCATACGGTCTCTTTGCTCAAAAAGAGGTAAATTAGAACCCAGGGAATGAAGGAAATCATCCACAACACCCGACTCCCAATCATTCGAATTTCTAAGAAGGAGAACCTTCCAACTTCTCCGGGCCTCGATTCCCAGACGCTCGAGAGACGAGGCTACAGATGCCTCCTTATTAATAGCAATCCCATACACTACCGGGAAGGATAGGTGGAGAGGTAAGTCCCCACACCAATGATCCGTCCAAAACTTCACCCTATCCCCTGCCCCTACCTCGAATCGGATGTGTTTGGAAAACACCTCCCAACCTTTCCGGATACTTCTCCATAAACCACACCCATGAACACCCCCTGCCTAATTTGGACGACCAACCCCCCCACTCTTCCCCAAACTTCAAAGTTATAACCCTCCGCCAAAGACGAGTCTCCTCAACCCCAAACCGCCATAGCCATTTTCCTAGTAACGCTTTATTGAACGTAGTTAACTTCCTTATACCCAAACCACCATTAACCTTAGGAGCACACACCTTATCCCACCCCACCAAATGAATCTTCGAATCCCCCCACAAGAAGTCCCTCTGAATCTTCTCAATCTTATTAGCCACATGCGAGGGAATGGTAAAAAGGGATAAAAAGTAAGTAGGAAGGCTAGAAAGCGTACTCTTAAGCAGCGTCAACCTACCACCTTTAGATAAATACAACTTCTTCCACCCGGCCAATTTCCTCTGAAATTTCTCCAAGATAGGATTCCATATAGAAGGGGACTTATGGGAAGCCCCCAACGGCATACCAAGATAGGTCATAGGCAAAGACCCAATCCGACAACCTAGAATCTCTGCCAAGGCATGAACATTATTAACCTCCCCTATAGGAACCAACTCGCTCTTCGAGACATTAACCTTCAAACCAGTCATAGCCTGGAAACAAAGGAGAAGCATCCGCACATGAAGGATTTGCTCCACATCCGCATCACAGAATAGAATAGCATCGTCCGCAAACAGAAGATGCGAGACACATTCCCCTACACCCCGACTACCAACAGCTTGGAAACCTTTGATCAAGCCAGCACCTTCTACTCTTTTCAACATCCTACTCAAAACCTCCATCATAACCAAAAACAACATTGGTGATAGCGGGTCCCCTTGTCTTAGACCCCTCGTGCTCCCAAAAAAATCAGCTGGCGTCCTATTAATCAAAATAGAAAACTGGACAGTGGAGATACAAGTGCGAATCCATCTACACCATTTTTCCCCAAAGCCCATTCTCTTCAAAAGATCTAGAAGAGCCTCCCAATTCACATGATCGTAAGCTTTCTCAATGTCAAGCTTACAAATAACCCCCGGAATCTTGCTCTTAACACGACTATCAACACACTCATTAGCAATAAGAACTGAGTCAAGAATCTGTCTACCTCCCACAAAACTATTTTGAAACTCAGAAATCAGTTGATCTAATACCTGTTTCAACCTATTTGCCAAAACCTTCGACAAAATCTTGTACAAGCTCCCCACCAAGCTGATAGGCCTGAAGTCTCGAATATTAGAAGCATCATTTTTCTTAGGAATAAGAGCTATAAAGGTCGCATTCAGAGATTTCTCAAACTTACTATGATGATAGAACTCCTCAAAAATTGCTAGAACATCTCTTTCCACCACTCTCCAGCAATGGTGGAAAAAAGCCATAGAGAAACCATCTGGACCTGGAGCTTTATCTCCCCCCAACTCATTAAGAGCTAGAAGAATCTCCTCCTTCTCGAACCTCCTTTCAAGCCAACCCCTCTCCGACCCATCTATCTGATCAAACTCCAGACCTTCCACAAAGGGCTTCCACTCTTCTGACTCCTAGTACAAATTTTTATAAAAATGCACAACCTGAGCAGCCATCTCAGATTCCTCCTCATAGATCACCCCATCCACCTCCAAGAAACTCAGGTGATTATACCTTCTCCGGGAATTAGCCATCTTATGGAAGAATTTAGTGTTGTTATCTCCTTTCTTAATCAATAGCATCCTGGATTTCTGTCTCCAAGAGATTTCTTCCAATATAGGCAATCTTCAGGAAAAACATTGCTTAGTGGGATACTCTTTACCAGTTGAGCTTCCCGTCGTAGCTAGTAAACTTTCATCCCAACTACGAGTTTGGTGGTTGATCAAAGAACTCACTCTATCCGCAAAGAGGTCATCCACAACAAGAGATAAGACCCTTGGGTGATACTTCAAAGGTAGCCAAAAATTGCCCCAAATACTTGTAGATTCTCCATTACCTACTCTCCTTCTAGCCTCCCGCTTAAATACATCTCTTCCCTTAAGTATGCTCTTCCAAGCATATGAGCTTGATTGGAATCAAAGGCCTCCATGATGGAGCGATTAGGAAAGAATTTTGTTTTGAAAATCTAGTAGAAGAGAGAATTTTTATTGTGAAAAAGACAGCAAGCTTGCCTTGCTAACAGGGCATCATTGAACAATGACAAGTCCTTGAACCCCATGCGTCCCCCCCTTGATTTTGTTTTACACATCTCCGACCCCTTCACCTAATGAATCTTCCTCATATCACCCTTCTGTCTCCACCAAAATTTCCTGACAAGACTCAAGATCAGAGCAAAGCCTCAACGATAGTTTAAAGCAGCTCATAGTATATGTAGGTATGGCCTGAACCACCACTTTAATGAGGATTTCCCTTCCTGCTTGAGATAATAATTTCTCCTCCTAACCTTGTAACATCTTCTAAACCCTCTCTCTGATATAATCAAAACTTACCTTTTTACTTCTTCCAACTAGAGCTGGCAACCCCAATTACTTCTCATAGTTTCTAATTTTCCGAACACCCAAGGCATTTTTGATAAATTGTCTTCTTTCTTCGGAGGTGGATTTGCTGAAAAAGATAGTCGTCTTATTTTTATTTATGGTAAATTACAACTTACCAACCTGTGGTTTGGCCGAAATTTAAGTTGCTTATTTGTGATTTGAAATTTTACACTTTATCCACCTGAGGTTAGCTTAGTTATAGTTTTGTAATCCACCTCTGTTAAAAACAGGGTTAAAAATGTAATTTTGCTCTACTTTTATGTCTCTTTCTTCCCAAAAAAAAAAAAAAAAAAAAAAAAACGAGATCAAAAAGAATCCAGCGGAACACTTGCATCATGAGATTTTAAACTACAGGTAGGCAATTTAAATTTCGGTCAAATCTCAGGTGGGTAAATATCAAATTTCAAACCACAAATAGACGACTTAAATTTTGGTCAAACCACAGGTGGGTAAGTCGTAATTTGCCCTTTTATTTATCTTGTCCTGAATTGGAGCCATAAACATCCAAGATATCCAAGACTTTTTGATATTCTTGATGGGAAGATCTGCAAAATAAGAGACTATCCTTTGCAAAGAGATGGGTTAGGTGGTGGCCATTTCTACAAAGAGAGAAACCCCGAATGTCACCTTGTCTAGCAGCCTGGGAGATAAGACCATTCAAAACTTTTGTACATAGTAACAAGAGGGGGTTACCTTGCCTGATGCCCCTTGAAGGTCTAATCATACCTTTAGGTTCCCCATTGATTAAGATGGAATAAGAGTTTAAGATGGAATAAGAGACAGTAGTTACACATGTCATAACCAACGAAATCCATTTCTCTTTAAAGCCCATTCTTCTCATCATTGACTTTAAGAAAGGCCATTCAACTTTGTCGTAAGCTTTGCTCGTATCAAGTTTGTTAGCCATGAAACCATCATCCCTAGTATTATGGGGCTGTTTGGCACTGTCATTTAAACAATAGTTTTCAGTATTTAAATAATAATAACACTTTTGACACGTATTTTTATAACACTCAAACACGTATTTCCAAAACACTGAAAACTGAACAACAATACTTAAACACTGTTACCAAACGAGCCCTATGTTTTTGTAAGCTGTGTAGGGTCTCTAATGCAACCAAGGTATTGTCTGAAATCAGCTGGCTTTGGTAAAGGCGCTCTGATGCTTAGTGATAATATGGGGGAGTATTTTCTTCAACCGATTTGCCAAAACCTTCGAAAATTTTTTGTACAAAACATTGCAGAGACATGTTTAGGATGTTTAGGTTTTTGTACTTAGAAACATGTTCAGGATTTTTCATCTTTGGAATAAGAGTAACAAATGTGTGATTGAGATGAGGGGGGAGGGGAGCAAAATTAAGGAAATCAAGAATAGAGATTGTAACATCACTGCCTAACAATTGCCAACAGGCTTACCATCAGGGCTAGATTCTTTCAAGGGGGCCATCTGTCATATAGCATCATGAATTTCCCTAGCCATAAAGTCAGCAAAAAGCTTCCGGTTCATTTCAGGACTAATGAAACTGTGAATAGAGCCTAAAGTTTCCTCACAGTGGGTGGGGGATGCCGATGAAAAGAGATCATTGAAATAATTGATAAAGGAAGTTGAGACCTCCTCCATATTCGTACTCCAAACTCATGAACTAGTACGGATTAGTGCAATATGGTTTTTTCTATAACACTGGGTAGCTCAATAATGGAAATACTTTTGAGTGTTTATCACCATATGCTGCCCATAGAGACCTTGAATGTTGGAATCACATCTAGTTCTCTTTATCAAGGTCATTGAGTTCCATCCGAATACTTCTAACCTGATCATTAACCCTAGAATGGATAGCTACACTCTCGGCTTGGATCAATTCTCTCCTCTTCTTCGCCAACTCCCACCTAATATTCGGAAAGTGAGTCTGACTCCACTAAGCTAGAGCTTTAGAGCATTTCTCAATCTTATATGTTGTATGAGTTGCTGGATCATTAGTAGCTTGGGTAGACCATACAGCTTCCACAGTTTCTAAATATCGTTAGTAGCTTGGGTAGTTCATATAGCTTCCACAGTTTCTGAACATCCCTTGTCTGAAGCCACATCTTTTTGAAACGAAAGGGTTTCCTATAAGGGATAGGTTCCATCCCACTCGGTACCAAGAACTTGAGAGGAGATGGTGAACATTTGTACTAGCAAATCTAAGTAACCAATCATTATTTGCAAAAGCTTTATCCAAGCGTTCCCATACTGAATGACCATCCCTAAAATGTTTTTGCTAAGTGAACTGTGAGCCCAAATAGCCCAGGTCAAGGAATCCACATTCATCAATGATGTCTTTGAACAGCTGCATTTGAGTGACACTCCTATTTCCACTCCCCATCTTTTTAGAATTACTCACTAGTTCATTAAAATCCCTAGCACAAAGCCATGGTAAATTCAAACGGCTATTGAATTGTCGAAGCCTAGACCAAGCTTCCTGTCTTCTATGCGTTATGGTTTCTCCATAAAAGCTTGTAAATCGCCAAGCATCTTCCTTACCTTTGTTTATGATAGTCTATATGATATTTGGAGTAAGTCTCAATATCAAGCATGACCGAGTCTTTCCAAACGAGCACTAAATCCACTCCATGATTAATTCTAGGAACAAAGAACATATGCTCAAAATCTATTTTATGTTTAGCTTTTTTTAGCCTTCATTTGCCCATGTCTTGGCTATAAATACGACAAAGGGATCTTTAGCCTGTACAAAATCGACAAGCTCCCGCTCTGTATGTAGGTTCCCAAGCCCATGATAGTTCCATACTAAACAACTCATGGCCCTAGGCGGGGCTGCCTATCACCCTCCATCTCTTTAGATTGAGTAGTACCACTACAGAAAACTCCACAAAAAAATCCTGTTGGCATCACCCTCTATCTCCACCATCTCACCACTATCAAAACCCACATAGCAGCATCCATTAGTTTATAAGCAACAAATTACAGACCCTAACCCACAGACCCATATGCTAATTGATGCGGGTGACGCAAGAAAATTATTATTTAGTATTATTTATGTGTGTAAGTCAATTGTATTTTTATGTTTTAGGTCCTAGTAGTTTATTAGACTATTAGTATTTTAATTTGGAAGCAAAGTTATTTTTGTAATAAGGCAATTAGGGTTTCCTAGCCAATTAGAACTAGGATCTAGCAATCCTTTATAAGCAACTTATTGTATTCCTTGAGGAGATAGTTGATATTTTGATGAATGAAAAAATGGCCGTTTGGTCTCTTTTGGTCTGGTGTTGACTCCTAGTGGTTTCCTTGCTTGGTGCTGACTTCAAGCCAGGCCTAGGTGTTGACTTCTAGGTCATATCCCTTTATTTTATTGTTGTTTCAGTTTTGTTTTGGTTGTCTTGGGTCACTGATTGCACACCGTGCCACCTTCATTGCTCCGTCAATAGCCACCAACAGCAGCTCGCAACCTCCAAATACCAGCCGCAGCCCCACATCAAAACCAACCCCCACCTGTGCCACCAGGAAGACACCTACCTTCCATGTTGCCATCCAACTGCAATGTGAATCCTCCCCTCTGGTCTCATAAGGTAACAGTAACTAACCTTTAAAAAAAAAAAAAAACCCCAGCAAACTTCTGTTTAAACAACCTGGTACATTGTAATTTGTAACCCCAAACACAGTGTTTCACAACTTAACCTGACCCATCTGATTAAAAAAATGAGGCCCCCCTTCAAGTCAGCTTTTGACCCCACCCAAGCATCAAAAAAAGAAGAAAAGATCACAATAAACCTTGCCTGACCACCCAGCACAAATTACCATAAGAAAAAGAGAAAGCCAAGCCTCCCACACAGTCAGCCCTTTACCCAATTCCGAAAAGAAGTCAGATTAGCCCATTAAAACCAGAAGGCAGAAGCCAAACCGTGTGCATCAAGTGTTCTTCAACTTTCAATAGCAAGCTAGGCAGTCAAGATTCTTGTTCATTGAGCTGTGCTTCTATAATCCAAGGGATTTTTTCAACTGGATAAATGAGATGGAGCAATTCTTTTGAGCAAGAAAATTTTGCAAATAACATAAAAGTCAGTTATGCAAAAGTTGAAGTTAACAGGAGGAGTCCAACTTTTCTGGGTGATCTTGAATATCTCCGCTCTATAAGTATAAACCTGCCATTACTGCTTGGAAATATATGAAAAAAAATCTTTGTGATGAATATTTGTGACCATACTTTTGAGCTAAGTATATACCCCGAGCTCAGTGTGGTAATTTTCAAGATCGAAGTGATGGTATGAGGAAATGGAATAGCCAGCCAATTGCATGTTTTGAAGAAAATACGATGAAGTCTCATCTCATTTCATGTCCTCAGTGCACTCTTGAACAATCTACCTTTCGTCAAGACTTCAAAGAATTAAAGGAATTATTTGAAAAGCTCATGAAAGGTGTTCAAGACTTGGTTGCTCAGGTGAATCAAGTGAAGCCTCTGAGATTTTGGTAATGGAGAAACGTCAAGTAGCACTAGGGTCTTGATAAGCACCAACAAGTGTTGCTTTAACATGTGTGCAACAAGACAAACCTATTGAAGAGCAACAAGAAGAATAAAATTTTAGAGGATGCGCACGATGTGAAAGTTGACGTGGAAGTTAACGTTGTTGAATGTGCTACTGATCAATTCTCCATAATGCCTAAAGATCTACAACTTGGTGAAGTCGAAAAGGTTGATAACGCAGTGTTTCCAATGGATCAATATGAGAATGTGCTGATTCGACACATTGATTTTGTGATTCCAGAAGAGTTTGAAGTAAGTGTTGCTTGTTAGCATCCTAATCCCAATGCTTTAAAATTGAGGTTGAGTTTTCTCCTACTAGAGGGGAATGATGTAGGAGACGCAAGAAAATTTTTATCTAATATTATTTATGTTTGCAAGTCAATTATATTTTTATATTTAGGTCCTAGTAGTTTATTTGGCTGTTAGTATTTTAATATTTGGAAGCAAGGTTGGTTTTGTAATAAGGCAATTTGGTTTCTCACGCCAATTAGAACTAGGGTTTAGCAATCCTTTATAAGCAAACTATTGTACTCCTTAGGTGCTGACTCCTAGTTCATATCTTTAATATTTGGAATTAGTTGATATTTTGATGAATGAAAAAAATGGCCTTCTAGCTTTTTTGGTTTGGTGTTGACTCCAGTTCTACCCTAGGTGCTGACTCCTAGTGGATTTCTCGCTTGGTGTTGATTCCAAACCAGGCCTAGGTGTTGACTCCTAGGTCATATCCTTTTATTTTCTTGTATTTTAATTTTATTTTCAATTGTTATGGTTGTCTTGCGTCAATAATGGTGACCTTCTAATGATCGCTGGCAATGTGTTGCAGGTGGTGGTAGCTTTTAAGAGTGTGTGTGTGTGTATATATATGTATGTATGTATGTATGTATTTTTTTTTCGTTCATCTTTTCTTATGTATTCCATTTCATGGTATAACAGCTGGCTCACTGGTATTAATATCTTTGAAAATGTAGTATCTCCTTAATGCTTCATTTTTGTTTCTTGCGGGGCAAAATTTGTATAAAGTATTTCTTGTTAATGTAGTTTTGATTTGCAAGTTGTAACAACTGTAAGCATAATGTGGCATATGGTCAATTTGGCACTCATATTGCCCATAGCATATGCTGAGAACTTATTTTACCATCACTTAACCTGCAATCATTTCATGCTGCCAAAGCAAGCAGGCCTGCCAGTATGTGATTTTATCTCTTCCCTAACAGACTATCTAAACTTACTTTTCTGTTGCTCAGAACTGGCTTTGAGGAGGACAAGAACTTCCATGTTGTTTTAAATTCAGTCATAGCTGGCCGCTATCATGTTACTGAGTATCTTGGTTCAGCTGCATTCAGCAAAGCTATACAAGCACATGATCTGCATACGGGCTTGGATGTCTGTGTAAAAATTATAAAGAACAACAAGGATTTTTTTGATCAGAGCCTTGATGAGATAAAGCTTCTCAAGTATGTGAATAAGCATGATCCCGGTGACAAGTACCACATTCTTCGATTGTATGATTATTTCTATTATCGAGTAAGTGAAAATGTAATTCAACTTTCTATTATATTTCTTTTTAAATGTGTTATGAACTTTTACATTGGATTGCTGTTTGGTGCATGTCTGTGTACTAGGTAATTTAGATGTTAAATTAATTTGTATCTCCCTTCACTAAATCCAAATAAGAGTTCGCTGAAGTTATACAAGTACCTCACATTCCTGTAGGGTTATCTTCTAGATCTGGTTGTCAGATCCTGTCACAACCTACTTAATCCCTAATAATATCTTATTTGTTGTGAAGTAGGTCTTCAACCACTCGAGAAATTTAGGTAGCTTTTATCTTGTTGAATTTTTTCATGCAGTTGTCTGTGGATTTGTTATCAGGCTCCAAGTTCAGGGCTATTTGTCATTGTCTTCATGAGTGAATGTCTCTATGTCAAGTGTCTCTACTACAGATTTGTTGATTATAAATCATTCATGTTATCTATCAGAGGCAGCCATTATCTACCTTGGTGATATTCAAGTGGGCTGCAATATGGCATGCTTTTTCATAGATGATTTTTTCAAGGAAAAACTCAATTTCTGCTAATATATCTGGGTCTATCATATCTCTAGTGAGCTGCATCTGTCATATTTGGTCTTAGATGCTGATGTCCTACAAACGATTTTTCTATTGATGCTATAATGACGGGTAGCTAAGTCTCCCTTTATTTTTCAGGAGCATTTGTTAATAGTATGTGAACTTCTCAAGGCAAACTTATATGAGTTTCATAAATTTAATAGAGAGTCTGGAGGGGAAGTTTACTTCACAATGCCAAGATTGCAGGTTTGTGGGGGTATTTTTTTTTTTTTCTCCATAGCTTTTTATTTGTTGCAAGGCTTGCATATATACCCATTATTGTTGGATTTTGCAGTCAATTACCATTCAGTGTCTTGAGGCACTTCAGTTTTTGCACGGACTTGGCTTGATACATTGTGACTTGAAGCCTGAGAATATATTGGTGAAAAGTTACAGTAGATGTGAGGTGAAGGTCATTGATCTTGGTAGCAGTTGTTTTGAGACAGATCACCTCTGTTCCTACGTTCAATCCAGGTCTTATCGAGCCCCAGAAGTTATCTTGGGACTTTCATATGATAAGAAGATAGATGTATGGTCACTTGGCTGCATCTTGGCAGAACTTTGTACTGGCAATGTAAGTGTCATTCAACAAAACATGCACATATGTATGTATATTTGTTTTTTATTATATGGAGTCTAATTTACAAAATGTGCTAGATTTCATTTTACTGCCCCGAATTTATTAGTTTTGTTATTTTCATCTTGTAATTATTACCTCTACTACAGCGAATGACCTTTAGGTCAAATGGCATCTCTTGGTGTTTTGGTGTTTCCAATAGAGACATGTAGGGTTCAAATCTCTCTTCTCCCGCTTAAAATATATCAAAATTATTACCTCCACTGCATGTATAGCCTTAAAGATTGTTTTGAGCTTGTTTGGACCAACCAATTAACTTGGAATGCACTGGAACTTATATTTATGTGCTGAAATTACACTTTTGACCCTTAAAGTTTGGGGTTGTTTTCACAAATATGGATGGAATGACCGTTTTGAAAATGGAATAAAACTCGGAGGACCAAAATGAAAAAATATCTAATTTAAAAGACCTAAAACAACCCCAAACTTTAAGAGTCCAAAGTGTAATTTAGTCTATTTCTTATGAAAAAATTGTGAATCAAAAAGCAAACTGTCCTTTTTTTTTTTTATATAAAAAAAATTTATAAGTAATAAAATTTTTATTGAATGAGAGGAATATGAAATTGTATTTTTTGGCTATTGCATCTGACAGTCATTAAAACTGTTGTCAGCTAGAAGAATCCAGATTTCTTCACCTTTAAGTTAGTACCTTCTCAAGTAAGCCCAACCAAATTTATTTGTAAGTACAAATTTCTAATACCTAGCCTGCAAAATACAAATTCCTGAAGCCCCATTAAAATATAAACTTTTTGTTGATTTGATGAGCTCCGTTGGTTGCTGGACACCTTGTTACCTAGTTGCTGGAAATGGTTGAGGTGACTTATGGCCATGCCCTAATCAGTACTTGTGTTTGGCTGTCTGCATCATAATCAAACTCTTCAAAACAGGGTTTCAGTCATCACCTTTCTTTCCTTTGAGGCTTGTATTTTTTAATGCTTCATGTCTTTTGTTAAGACATTTGGCATTAACTTTATTAGATATTGACATGCAAAAACTAGCGAATGGTGCCTGTTTAATTACCTTTTCAATGCAATGCTAATGCTTTATGTTATTGTTATTACATTTTTACTGTCACAGAGGGCTGACAACCATGGGAATTTTTCCTGTGCCTTGATTGTTTTTCTGCATCAGTTGATGTGCATGATATATTGACCATTTTCCCCATTAATTTAACAGAGATTTATTGTGGTTGATTTTTTTCCCAATGAATTTTGCCTTGGTGTAGGTACTCTTCCAAAATGACTCGCCTGCAACATTACTTGCTCGAGTTATGGGAATTATAGCTCCCATTGATCAAAGCATGCTTGCCAAAGGACGGGATACATACAAATATTTTACCAAAAATCACATGCTTTATGAACGGAATCAGGTAAAAGTTGTATTTCTAGGATATTATCTTGTTTAGTTTCTAGAAATTGAATATTTATTACTTACCAAAAAAAGAAATTGAGTATTCGGCATTCTCCAATGCTGCTGATGCTAGTTATATGCTTGTAGAAGTATATATAGTGGAGAGGAACCAAGATTCGGTCTCTGACAAAAAAACCACTAACCAAAATGGACTGCAACATGCAGGCAACCAAGAAGCATGTTTTTGGGTGTACACAGGACCACATGCAATCACCCTCCCTCCTTTCTTTTCCCTCTCCTGGGCAGCTGGGAAAAAGCAGAAAATGCTTACATATTTGTGCTTGTATATTTATGTCTGTTAAACTATCGATTGTCCCAAAATATTAAGCTATTAGAAAATTGTGAATTTAATCACTTAACCATAGGTCAACACTCCCTAATGCGAGAGACGTAATAAGATTTTTATTTAGTATTATTTATGTTTGCAAGTCAATTTTATTTTTATGTTTTAGGTCCTAGTAGTTTATTAGGCTATTAGTATTTTAATTTGGAAGTAAGGTTATTTTTGTAATAAAGCAATTAGGGTTTCCTATCCAATTAAAACTAGGTTTAGCAATCCTTTATAAGCAGCCTATTATACTCCTTGAAGGGGATAGTTGATATTTTGATGAATGAAAAAAATGGCCGTTTGGTCTTTCTTTGGTCTGGTGTTGACTCCAGGTCCACCCTAGGTGTTGACTCCTAGTGGTTTTCCCGCTTGGTGCTAACTCCAAGTAAGGCTTAGTTGCTGACTCCTAGGTCATATCCTTTTATTTTCCTGTTGTCTTGTGTCCACTCGTTATACAAAGGCAATTTCAATTCTTGATACTTTTGCCAATGTCAAGTGTGATGTTGGACCTTGAGTATGATGCATTGGTTGTTGAGATGTTTCAAAATTTCTTTAAAATAATTAGGTTCAACCATCCACTTGCTATATTTTCAGCCATGGAAACAATTATGACTCTAATCATAGATGAAAGTGAAGAAATTTCCTTGGATCTTCTCAACTCACTTTTTCCTAGTGTTAGAAAGGAAAATCAGAATGTTTCACGTACTTTGTGGAAATTGGGGGAGCAAATAATCGTTAGGATTAATGCCTAGCTAGAAAAGATAATGACATCCACTCAAAAACTAAGTAGCAAGCTTGAGGGTGCACATGATTTGAAAATTGAAGTTGTTGAATGTACTTCTGATCAACCCTCCATGGTGCTTGAAGATCTACGTCTTGGTGAAGTCGAAGAGGTTAAAACCACAGTGCTTCCTATGGTTCATAAGGTACAAGATGAGATTATGTTGATTCCACACATTGATTTTGTGATTCCAAATGAGTTTGATGTGGTGGAATTCAAGATTTTTATTTTCTCTGTGCTCCCTAAGGTGATTCTAGACTTAAAGCAAGTGTTACTTGTTAGCATCCTAATCCTTCAATGCTTTAAAACTCAAGGTCGAGTTTTCTCCAACAAGAGGAGAATGATGTAGGAGATGCAAGAAGATTTTTATTTAATATTATTTATGTTTGCAAATCAATTGTATTTTTATGTTGTAGGTTCTAGTAGTTTATTAGGCTATTAGTATTTTGGAAGTAAGGTTATTTTTGTAATAAGTAAGGTTATTTTTGTAATAAGGCAATTATGGTTTCATAGCCAATTAGAACTATGATTTAGCAATCCTTTATAAGTAACAATAGGATATTTTGATGAATGAAAAAAATGGTTGTTTGGTCTTTCTTAGGTCTAGTGTTGACTCCATGTCCATCCTAGGTGCTGACTCCTAGTGGTTTTCCTGTTGTTTAGTTTTTGTTCTGGTTGTCCTGCATCACTCCCCCTAATATGTGGGCCTAACTCCCCCTTAATAAGTGGAGCCCAACACGTGAGATTTTTTAACATTTTAAATGAGAGGTAGATTGGAGACAAGGATTGAATTCAAGATCTCATATTTTGATACCATGTTAAATTACTGATTGTCCAAAAAGTTTAAACTATTAGGAAATGATGAATTTAATCACTAAACCATAATTCTAACAATGTTCTTTCACAATTTATTGCATGCATGGTATCCTTTTTTTTTAATAGGTAAATATTTGCTTACATAGCTACAAGGAATTGAATGTGTGATCTCACCCTCCATCTCTTGTATATGGAAGGATTTATGGTTCAGTCCAATGACCATTGGTATTGCATGTTAAGGACGTTATCTTTAAACACCCTACTGTCAAAATTGAATTCCTTTGCATTGTTCTTTGTCAAGTGGATCTCCTATAAAGCTTTGTATTCTTCTTGTTTGCATTCTCCTTTTCCATATATTTTGGCCAGACCTGCCAAGATTGTTAACAATGACATCTTTCCTTTATGTTACACTCTCACTGGCTTGGCTACATTGTGCATGATCATGACACATCATAGTCCAATTTCACTTGTGTGTGGAAATTAGATAGCAATCTAGGTACTTGTAGCTTGTGTTTTCATTTCTCAATGAATGATGGAGCTCCAGGAGTTATCTTCATGTCTTCTTTAGATATTAAGTTTATCCTTGGGTGGCACCTGCTTTGCTAATCGGCTTCCATCAGATGATGCCCTTCTCTTATTTTTGGCACTTCATAACTTGTTTATCTCGAGAATTTGGTTCATTTTGGTATTAGTAGATGAAGTGGCTGTACTTGTTATGAATTAGTTGAAATTACTTTTATGCCTTGAATTTTTAATAGAGTTAGAAATTAACTTTATCCCTTTACCTGTACTTGTGTTTAAATTGCTAAGGGCTATATATTTATCAAATGTATCCAACCATAAGCAGAATTTTTCCTACTTAACAGTTTTGATTGTTTATTCAACTGTAATTGCATCAATTTTAATTCATGGCTTGTATATGTGATGACAGAAATAGAATTCAGGTTTCTACTTCTTTAAATATTATTCAAATGCTTTTGGTCTTTTATTTATATGATATGGAACATAGTGCTATTCTACTATTCTCCAGGAAACAAACCGGCTGGAATACCTGATACCAAAAAAGACATCCTTAAGACACCGGTTGCCAATGGGAGATCAAGGCTTCATTGACTTTGTTGCTCATCTACTTGAGATAAACCCAAAAAAGCGGCCTTCAGCTTCAGAGGCTTTAAAGCACCCATGGCTATCATACCCATACGAACCTATATCATCTTGAGCCATTTGAAGATTTTTTTTGCTGGCAATGATATGCTGCAGGTGCCCTCGTGTTTGTGTTTGGGTGTCTTCTTAACAGGGGAAGGAGCCACTTTTATTTCTGGCTGAAATTGGTCGTCTGTTTTAGGGGGTCTTCAAAGAGAAATTGGCCCTTACATCTGTGCACAATGCATTGAAGGTTGTGTTTGGTTTTGTTGGTGATACCTATCTTTCCTTCCCCTTGCCAAGTTGTAATTCCAACTAACCATAATCAAGAATGTAATTTTGCACGCTCTCTGTATTCTTGGGGGTGCTTTGTTTGATCTGGTGGAAGAAATCTTAAAAATCGTGTTGTACATGATGTGTGATCATTCTTTTAGGTTATCTAGTAATATTTTGTGGAATAGTTTTCCATCCAATTTTGACTGTTTCATGACACAATTTGCTGCATTATATCATGTATGAGGCTTACACTGACAATGTGCTCGTCAATCAACATGATGCTTTTCCGCAGCAGCGCAATCTATCGTTAGTTTATTTCCTGTTCCTTTTGGGGGTCTACCTTTTCTTTTTCTGGCTGCCTGCCATTGTTAGCTTGCTATCCAATTTTGATTGTTTCATGACTCAATTTGCTACATTATATTATCTGTGAATCAACACTGCTTTTCTGTAGCGGCAATCATTCTTGGTTTACCCCTTTTATTTGCCGTTCTTTTGGCAGCATGCTGTGGTTGCATTTGAGGTTAAATAGTTGTATTTTACCCAGTTGGGCTGGGGTGATACTTTCGAAAAAAAAATTTAATCTCAAATCGTAAAAATTTGTACATGTAAATCACAAATTTATATATATATATATATATATATATGTTGGATTCTTTTGGTAAATTGAGTGGTTTATGCTTGGTCAAGGGGAATGGAGTTGATACTGAAGAGGCGTCCTCTTTAACAGCAGCAATACAATCTCAATAAACTAATCTTCTACTATCCTCAAACCCCGTGGATGCTCTTCGTTGTAACTCGCTGAAACCAGCATTCTGGCTCTAGATTCATTTGTTGGCCTTATAACTCCAATATCTCTAGTGCTGTAAAAATAGGAGTAGGAGGTGCTAGCTACTTTTGCCTTTTCATCTAATGGAGGTTTTATAGATTCATGAGGTCTTTACGAACATGGATTTTTAAGAGAACCATCCCTTCACCTTGTCAAATAATCGATCTCCCATGGTAAATATCAAGGAAAGGATTGTTAGACTTGGGAGCTATTAGCCAACTCCTTTTGGAATACTCTCTTCCCAAATGCACCACTCAAACACTGTCCCTTTCAATGCTCCAATCTTGCTATACACAGGAATCTCAATCTCTCATAATGGTTCCAAACCTTTCAAATTCGAAGCAATGTGGACCTTGGTTCTCACTGCCATAATCTTTGTATCAAAGATTAAGGAGGTAAAAACACCTTTGGGAACATTCAAGATAAGCCCCAACAAGTTAAAAGAGAGCAAGAAAAAAAAAAAAAAAAAAAAATTAAAGGCGTTCCCCCCTCCTCTCCAAGCTTGGAAGCATATAATTTTTTGAGAATTGAAATCCAATAGCTTCTGATCAGAGAATAATTAATTTGGAAGCAAAAGTCAAGGGTGCAATGACACCTCATTAATCTTAACACCAAATTCTTATACTTATCCACCTTCATAAGGAGGAGAAAAAAATCAATAGATTTTCAAAATTGGAGACCGTTTTGTGAATCACTTTCAAAATTTGTTGACCACAACGGCCTCCTCCTTTCCACCGGAGCCATGCATGCACAGAAAATAGTTGCTGTGCAAAATGCAAGATCCAAAAGAAAGCCCATTCAGCCTTGGGTCATTCAAAGTTTCTTCCCTAAAGGTATGTCTCTTTATCTTTTTCCTTAAAACATTATTGGTCCATCCATATTCTCATTTAATGTGATAAATGCTGCCTTTAGCTTCTTTGAGCAAGGTCATTTAATGACGACTTTCAAAGGTAGGTGAGACAGTGTATGTATGAGAGACTAGATGTCGATCCCTCTCCCTCATGTTACATCATGGGTGCGTTACTTGCTCCAACTGTGCTCGTGATTCTTTTTGTGTGGGGGGCGTGTGTATAAGAGTATGAAGTTGCCACTCATCGGAATTTGGTAGAGGTGTGACTCGTCACCTGAATTAAAAAAGAAGTGGTTTATTTCAAAACCAATTCCTTTAAGCTTAAATTAGATAAAACTGTGTTTGGAATTATAAATTTTTTGGGGGGGGGGGGGGTTAGTTATGGGTGAACAAGGTGTTAGGTACTCCACAATGCCTGATCATAGTCAATACTTAATTCTGATTATTTCTTGAAAACGTGTGTAATATGAAATAAAAGAAATAATTTCCCTGTCTTGGGGGAATATGTTTCATTATATAATGCATTTAGATATCCATGGTTTTGATTTAGAGGAAAACAAAATTGATTTTCGTTTGAAAATCATTTTGAAAAACCTA
Organism: Quercus robur; assembly: GCF_932294415.1. Lineage (NCBI taxonomy): Eukaryota > Viridiplantae > Streptophyta > Magnoliopsida > Fagales > Fagaceae > Quercus > Quercus robur. The sequence goes on from NC_065543.1 coordinate 26,941,417, forward strand.
TGATTAGCAGGGATTAATGTCGAAATGAACTGAGAATCTAAAAGCTTCCCATTGTATAGTCACATTTTGGGAAGAGTCCAAGCAATCATCAGGATTCCATCATTTTGTAGTGAATGTTGTGATTCATGTGCTGATGATGTTTGAACTTAGTGATCACACAAAGGAAATCTCTTTCGTGATATCTTTTTCTAATGAGGTTTTTGGAAAGGAAAACCCTTTTACCGAAATTTCTATTAAAAAGGGAGTTAGTTTTTCAAATGGATAAATCATATTCATGATCAAATTTTTAGTAGAAAATTAGAAAACCGGGTTCAAAATGGAGTTTTTGACAGAATTTCTAATTTAAAAAGAGAAATTTTGAAAACCATATGTTTTAATAGAAAATTAGGAAATCTAGTTTAAAGCAGTATTTTTTTACAGAATTTCTTCTTGAAAAAGGTAATTTTGAAAAATCATATTTTTAGCGGAAAATCAGGAAATCAAATTTAAAACTGGATTTTTGATAGAATTTCTACTTTAAAGAGTAAAGTTTTGAAAAATTAGATTTTTTAAAGAAAAATTAGGAAACCGGGTTTAAGACAAAATTCTAGACAGTATAGTTTTGTTATAAAAAAAATTAAAAAAAAAAAGAACTATAGAAAAAAAAAATGATTTCCTGGTGGAAAATCAAGAAACTGATTGAAGTATGTTTTCTACCACATTGTTGAGTTAAAAATAGAAAAGAAAAGGAAATTTTGAAAAATATTATTTTTGATGGGAAACAACATTTTTCTAACAAATTCGGAGATTTTCATCATTGGCTAATGAGATCATGAGAGAGGGGGTGGATTCATGCATTTATTATCATGTTATCATAAAAGGGTATTAGAGAGTGTACCTGACTAGCAACTACCTCGAAAAAATGGAAAAAAGATCACTTGGAACGGGCACATAGTGCAATTCAGCTGTCTCTTGCAGACGTGTTTCTAAGAGAAATTATAGACGAAGATACAACTATAGGAATATGGCTTAGGTTGGAGAGTCAGTACATGACTAAGTCTCTTACAAATTACTTGTACATGAAGCATCGGCTATAAACTATTCGGATGAAAGAAGTTACACTCATATCTAACCATCTTGATGAATTTAATAGAGTTGTTCTTGATGATGATGCTCGAGATCGTCAACCAGATTGCTCGTCCAGAGTGGAGTCGTTCTATGTCAGCCCGACTCTGAATGAATTGAGTGTGAAAGGAAGAGGAAATGGGTCACCGGTGTGGTGCTTGTCACAGAATCTCCGATGATAAAGTACCGTTAAGTAATGAATGATAAATGCTAAGTGCTAACATGGCTAATAGGTCAAAATAAAAAATAATTTTTATGCTAACTCAGATGCCAAGTGTGCTGCTTACTAGGATTAAACTTAAAAAATAAAAATAAAAACTAAGGGGTCTCACATTTGGATCAAAATCCCTAAATTAATCACATCCTCAACCCCAATCTGTTTTATGTTTTGGTCCAGAGAGGAGAACAACGAGGCCTCAAAAATTTCACATGCCTAACAAAAGAGAAATCCTTGCAAAAGGAGTTCAAAAGCAAGCAAAAGGGGTTCAGAGAATAATTTATGCCATTAACAAAGGAATTCAACAGACCAAAGTATAGAACAGTGCCGTTTGGTTCATTGGGTTGGGGGCGTGATAGATTCAACACACCAATACCATCCTCATCCACTCCAGCTTAGTTGCAAACCTGCAAGCCTACCCACACCCACAGGTACCCATTCCTTGTAGAGTAAAAATCTCATAAAAGCAAACATTTGAGTTCAAGATAAAAGAGTTTTATAGAAAGGCTCTAATCATAACCATCCAAAGAAGTCAATTGCAACTCAATTCCCTTCTTTCATGTCCCAGATCTCTCCAAGCGTGAGCTTGTCTGGCATTGTCCAAGCATATCTGCTAAACGTGTTTTCAAGATTCATGTTCTTTCTCGGGACCAAAACGAGTAATAGATTGGGGATAGGGCCATGGGGCGTGATTGATTTAGGGATTTTGATCCCAACGTGAGACCTTTATTAAACTATTTAAAAAAAAAAAAAAAAATCTTAGTAAGCTGTACACGTGACATTTTGATTTGGTAAGAATTTTATTTTTTATTTTAACTGTTAGCCATGTCAGCATTTTTCATCCACTACTTAACGGTATAGACCAATTTGACCCAATAACAAAAGGTTAAGGACTAAATTGATACATTTGAAACGTTAGGAACCAAATTAACATTTAGCAAAAAGGATAAGGACTAAATTTGTAATTTACCCTAAAAAAATGTTATTTCTTAAAGAAAATAAAAATAAAAGGAATTTTTTTATTGTGTGCGTGGATTTTTTTTTTTTTTTTTTTTTTTTTTGAGAAAGGTGTGCATGGAAATTTTGATTGCATAATAAAAGGAATTCAAATTTTTTTAACTGCAATGCCTATAGACCTTCGTAAAATGGATGATAAGAATTTACAGAATATATTTAAAATAAAAATCATGATTTTTTTTCATTTAAATAATAATCAAGAGACATTAAACTTTTGACTATAGTACCGTATTCCATCAAATTTTGATAGTGAAATCTAGACTTAAATGCTCTTAAAAAAATCACTTAAAAGCACATGCCCCTCTTTGAATGTCCCCTTAGGTGCTTCTAACGTGTATATATATATATATATATATATAGAGAGAGAGAGAGAGAGAGAGAGAGAGAGAGAGAGAGAGAGAGAGAGAGATTATCCCTTAGGTTACTTTATTTTACTTTGTCTAATAGTCTTATCTTTTTCAATAATAAAATAGTATTATTCGTTATGTCATTCCTTTTTCTTTTTCTTTTTTTTTTTAGGAAAAAGTTATGTCATTCCATTATGAAGTATTTGTTAGAATTGTTTCTCGATTACTTAATTTGTATTAAGCTTTTTAGAATTTTAAGGGTTGGATTTGTACCATCCTCATGGTTTAATCATAAACTAAAATCAATATGGATTACAAAGGTCATGAGATAAAATTGTATTGTGAAAGGAAGTAACTAAAAAATGTACATTTCTATAACTTTTCCCCGTTTTGAGTTTTGTAAACAGATATTATATAAGGGTTCTAGTTAGCTCAACATGTAAAATCTCCTATTTGTCGAATAAGAGATCGGGTATTTAAACCCCGCCTACAGTGAAAACAAAATGGTATCTTAACTTGATAATGAGAGCAATCATCATGAAATAGACGTCATATGTTTAAATTCTACTATATATATTATATATCAAATAGGTGTCATATTTCTTTACCAAAAATATTTTCCTCCCACCTAGGTCACTAACATATCCTTTGTCTTTATCTGACGCTGAGAATGGATTGGATCGAAACGACTTTCTTGTCAAACCCCTTTGTGTCTGTATGAATTTCTGACCGCACGGAATCTCCATAGCCAATTTTCTTTATTATCATTTATCTACTTTTTGGGGGAAGCAAATAAAAGATGCAAATAATTTTTATTTTTTTATTTTATAATTCGATAATTGCAATAATACATTGAAAGAGAAAAACGCTAATCTCCACTAATTTTTTCAAAACACATTAAGGTGATTGATTATAATTGAAAAACAAATCACTTTCTAAAGGCCCACTATTGACAAGACTTCTAATATATATACCACTCACAACCAACCACGTTAACAATTGTAAAAAAAAATGTTATTATTGCATTGTTAGATTTATTAATAGAAGTGATAACAACGTAGTATAGAAGACTAGAAGTGAACTTATAATTTATATTTTTCTTCAATACTTTGATCATGTTTGGTATTCATGAATCAATAGACTAAAATGGTTATTCCTTTCGAAACCATAATTTTGTTGTTTGATTACATTTTTATTATTGGAAAAAAAAATCCACAATAACTATTCCTTAAATATTGTTACAAGTGTGTCAATAGGAGTGTAAGATATTTTTTTCAATAAAAGGTAACAATCGTAATTATTGATTGCGTTTTATTTTTTAAAATGTTGAGAAGTATAAGGCTATTCAATTTTTATCTATTCATTTAAATTTCAACCAATTATTAACTTTTTTATGAAACATGTCTTTTAAAAAAAAAAATTAAAAAAGAAGCTTTTTTCATATTTTATCATTTTATTCAAAGTGAATTTGTTAGTTATTAGAATTCAATATTTACAGGAGATGTTGTTAACATTTTTTTTTTTTCTCTTTTAAAATTTATTGGATGGTAACTTTGGACAAATGATAATGATATTAATTGTAAAATTGTTTCATTTTATATAATTGAATGCTAAGCAAGACTCACAAATGGTATAAATATAAAGTTTATTTTAGAGATTTTATTGAAATATGATTCTATTCTATCATCTTATCATGTTGTATCAAACTTCGATACACATGGAGGTCGCTCTCTGAGGTCTAGTCCCCTTTTCCTACACTTCAGTGGAGCTTTTCTGTCCCTGTCTTCGTACAAGTTTCCCAGTTCCCTCTAGTTCCCAGCAATTGGTAGGGAGTTCCAAAAAAATCCATTCACATCACAATCGGTACCATTTCTGCAATGGAATCCCTTGAGGGATTTTGGAAAACATTCTCCCTTCTCGATGAAGAAGAAATAGGAGTTGCGTGCCCAAAGAAGGATGTCCCCGAAAAATTCATCCTTGCTGCAAAGTTCATGACAAAGTGAATTGTTAACGTGGAATCAGTTGCACGTATTTTCAGACCACTTTGGAGATTAGAAAGGGATGTTCAGATTAAAGACATGGGAGAAAATATTCTGTTTTTCAATTTTGAAGACGAGTGTGATCTAAACAGAGTAATTGAGCATGAACCATGGACATACAATAAGCATCTGGTTGTCTTCGAGAAAGTGGTAGCGAATGTCCCCATATCAGCACTATCCTTCCAGTACACCTCCTTTTGGATCCAAATCCACGATCTCCCAATTCACTGCCTTAACTTAGAGACTTGTGAAGCAATAGGCAGTTCGTTGGGCACCCCACTACTCATGACTGACTCGGAAGGGGAGGGAGGTAAAGGAAATTATTTACGGGTCCGGGTCAGGATTGATATTACAAAACCCCTTAACAGAGTTCGAAAAATATGGTCTGAAGGATTAGTTATTGGATGCGCCATCTTGAAGTATGAGCGTTTGCCAAACTTCTGCTATTGGTGCGGATTGGTTTCGCATGACGATAGAGATTACGAACGTTGGTTGTGTAGCAAAGGATCGTTGAAGAAGACAGACCAGCATTATGGGGATTGGATGAGGGCTGAGGTTGATCTTAATTCTAGAAAAACCTCCATCACCATACCTGGGTCCAGATCGAGGTACCTAAAATCTAAAACAACACTAAAACCACAACCTCATAGCACAACACAACCATCAGGATCAGAAGCATCCGAAGTGCAAGACACAACAGCATCGTCTGGAAATCTTCATCCGGCACCGGCAGAAAACCCAAAACCATCCCCTCCCGATAAACTTAATGGCATCATTAATGCTCTTAATTCAAAGGCGAGAAGTGAGGAAAAATGAAACTTAAATGCTGCCAACGGCTATGTGAACATTCCAGATTTGGTGCATGTTTCAAAACTCAGCATTAAGTCGGACAATGATGGTGCAAACGTGGAAAAAGTCCCGAAATAAACCAGCCCATCAGTACCCAAACCGCCAAGCCCACAGTGCAAACCTAATACCCACCAACCCTAGATGAGCAGCCCATCATTGAAAAGCCCAGTAAACATAAAACAAGCCCTCCCAAAACACTGCCAACCAAGCCAACTTGGGTAAGGATTCCACGTGACCATCAAAAAACCCCTAGCGATGTGCACATGATTGAAACAGAGCATATGAGACCACCAATACTAGAGGAGGATTGCAGACCCATGAAATGACAAACCGTGTCCCAGTATGATGCCCCTGAACCTTGTCAAATGGTGGTGGCTGCTAGGCAGCCCCATCAAGCACCATGAATGCCATCAGTTCGAACTGCCGTGGTTTGGGGCAATCACGCACAATTCAAGAACTCACCAAGTTGGTGAGGAAGCACTCTCCCTTAATTCTCTTTCTGATGGAAACCAAAGCAAAGGACAGCTACGTCAACAACCTAAAATCCAAGCTCCAACTAGACAACGTGCATATTGTTTCTAGACAAAATACAGGGGGCGGCCTAGCTTTGTTTTGGAAGTTTGAAATTAATCTCCACGTTATTGACGCATCGCCCTCGCACATAGACACAGTAGTTAACCCAGGAATGGATGACGCCTGGCAGTTCACAGGTTTTTACGAAAACCCCATGACGGCCAACCGGGAACTCTCTTGGGCACTACCAAAGCACTTAAATATAAAAATGGAACTCCCTTGGCAATGCATGGGAGACTTCAACGAGATTGTCAGAAATGAAGAAAAATGGGCGGGGCATTACAATGAGAGCGACAAATGATTGAATTCAGAGAATCCCTTGATTACTGCAGCTTTCAGGACCTGGGTTTCGTGGGTGCACCCTTTACCTGGTGCAACAACTAGTACAATGGAACAGTCACTTGGATCTGTTTGGATAGGGCGGTTGTTACTAATGCTTGGATTCAATTATTTCCATCAACTCATGTCCACCATATCTCAGGTTCACTTTCAGATCATTGCCCTTTATGGATTTGTACTGATGATGAGAATATTTGATTTTACAGGAAAAGAAGACCATTTAGATTTGAGGCAGTGTGGATGAAGGATGAAGGATGTGAAGGTGTAAAAAGAAATTCATGGGAGGGACAATCCATGTCCAACCTGATGGAAAGAGTGGTCAACTAGATTAAGAGGTGCAGCCAATCACTTCAGACATGGAGTAAACAGTCCTTGGGAAACATTTGTCGTTTGCTGCAACAAAAGAAGAAACTACTAGTGTAGGCTGAGAAACAGTCCATGGGTGGATCAAATCACGACCAAGTAAGACTCTTGAAAGCTGAAGTTCATGATTTGATGGTGAAGGAAGTGTGCTTATGGCAATAGCGAGCAAGGGTGGAGTGGCTAAAAGCAGGTGATCTCAATATTCCATAGTCAGGCAAATCAATGTAACCGATGGAATTTTATTTCCAAGCTGGTCCTTGATAGTGGCGAAATACTAGAGGAAGAACAAAAAATTTGAAAAGCATTTATGGACTACTTCCAATCCATGTTCTAGTCAACCAATACGTTTGGGCTTGATCCAATCCTCCAAGATATTGAGTCGAAAGTGACACCACACATGAATAATGACCTTACCCGGCCTTTCACAACCATCGAAGTGGAATAGGCTTTAAAAAAAATGAAGCCTTTAACAGCCCCTGGCCCAAACGGTATGCCTCTACTCTTCTATAAATCTTATTGGAATATTGTTGGTTCAGATGTTATTGATGCAACTCTATCAGTTTTAAATTCAGGAATTATGCCACCAAATATAAACCACACCTTCATCACCCTTATCCCCAAAACAAAATCACCAACAAGTCCAAAAGATTTTCGCCCCATTAGCCTTTGCAACGTCATGTATAAGATAATTTCCAAAACCATAGCAAACCGCCTCAAAAAAAAAAAAAAAAAAAAAAAAAAAAAACTTCGATACACATATTCAAATATAGTTTAATTATTGTGCTGTTACAATATTACCAAATAGATGTGTAGAAATGGAATTATTTTATCAATAATTTCTTTTATTACTTGTAATATTTACATATAATCTCAAGTAATTATCATTACTTTCAACAAAAAATAAAAAAGTAATAATCATTGCAGTAGACAAGCATACCCTTAGAAACAAGCTTTCTATCGTAATTATACAATGAGTAAATGGTAGTTTTGCATGGTTTGGTTAAGGCTCTATGTTGCATAAGATCGAATTATTGTGAAGATTTATTGGGCTACAATCTAGTTTTTCTTAAATCAAGAAGTTTAACAATTATTTTTAACCAAACTCAAAAAAAATATTGTAACCAAAATAACTAAATTAATAATAAAAGAGATCAATCATACACAAGAACACAAAGATTTATGTGGAAAATATTTTCTCTTTCAACGGAAGAACCATGAGATTAATTCGAACAAATTTAACTATTATAAAACTATGATTCTCAAGTTTTTGTCCAAAACTTAAGTCCATAACAATTACATAAATAATAATTCTCATCTAAATTTTGCACTCGGTCTTTATATTACTATGTTATTTTTACTCATTAGGTATCTTATGGCTAATGAAAAACATATGCTAATCATCTTTTTTACCCCCTCATTTTCTCTGAATAATCACAATCCATGAACTGTGGCCTCAAAATATGCCACAGATTTAGCTTCCATAGTGGATGTAGTAGTGATAGTTTGCTTTGAACTTTTCCATATTATTTCTCCTCCAACTAACATGAAAAAATAACCAAAAGTGGACTTTCTACTATCAACACATCTACTGCGACTTAAATAATGCTCTCAAGTGCAAGATTGTTGCGAAGAAATAACTTGGTAAGTCTGAGGTTGAATCCATAGGGAAAAGGGAATTAATTAGCAAATCACAACAGAACAAAACTAAAATAATAAAATTTAATTGGAGAGATTTTGATGGTTTAGTAAAGGTAATTTAAATTGAGATAAAATAACAATATATTAAGGCGCTAAGGTTTAGGGATCCACACATAACACATCTATTGGTAGTATTAACAATATTTATTTTAAAACTCAACTAAAATTCATATGAAGGATGATCTTAGTTGGATGATTTAATTATAAAAACTCAAGAATTAATTGTCTAAGGTAGTTTCATGAAATTGATTGATTTTAGGCAAAACATAACTAGTGAATTGGTTTGTAGGGAATAGGAGTTTATAATAAATCAAAGAAATATACATAACTAAACACTTTTCTAAATGAGTAAATCAATCAAAAACATAATAACATAAGCATTAAAATCATAAAATAATTGTTAAGAACATACCAATAAACGGTTGGGTTTCACCCTTTACCTTAACAAGGCTTCTAACAAGCCATAACATAAATAAAACTGTAAAGAAACTTTAAAAAAACCTAAATTACTTTCTACGGCAGCTCCCCCTTGAATTTTTCCCTAAAGAGCCTTTAAATAGGTCAAAGAATCCTATTACATATTGAATTCTCGTTTGGAGAAAATCCCAAGTTTTTAGGCTTTATTTAACCGGCGTTTTTGGCCCATTTAACATCAAAATTCGGATTTTGGGAAAACAAAAAAGTTGTAGCCCTTTAATTTATATTTTCAGCCCAACTTGAATCATCTTGAGTGGACATCTGAGTTGAAAGTTATGCCCAAAATACTAACTGGTGTGCAAGCTGGAATCCTAGTCCGAATTGGACTTGAATTTGGTGCAAATTTTCTTTGATTCCTTGCTCCAATTGGACTCAAATTTCATTGGGTTGTTCTAATTTGACTTCATTATGGCTCTTGTAAAATTAAAGTCCATTAACCTTATTCTCCTACAAAAGACAAATTCACATGTTAATATTCAATTAAGCACAAAGTTGATTATTCAAGATTATTCCAAAACCAAATATAAAATGCATGAATTAACTCAAAATGAGTATAATAATGCTTTCTAATAATGATATAAATATGCAAAATTAAGCTATTATCAGCATCTAGCAAAATCTAAATTTAAGTAACCAATGACCTCAAGATTATTAGATCTCTTAAAGGTGAGCATGTAATCCTTTGTTCCTTGCAAGTACCTCATCACATTCTTTGTAGCTTTCCAATGATCCAATCCTAGATTGCTTTGGTATCTTCTTAGCATACCAACTGCAAAGCTGGTGTCGGGCCTTGTACATGTTTGGACATACACTAAACTTCCTACTGTAGAAGCATAAAGAATTCCTTCCATTTTTTTCCATTCCCATTCATTTTGTGGGCATTGCATGAGACTAAATTTGTCCCCTTTTTGAATTGGGGCAACCCCAACAAAACATTTTTCCATATTGAATCTCTTTAGAACTCTTTCAATATATGCTTTATGAGACAACCCTAACAGTCCACGTGATCTATCTTGGAATATTTCTATTCCTATCACATAGGTTGCCTCACCCATATCTTTCATTTCAAAGTTCTTAGAAAGAAACTTCTTGGTTTCATGCAATAAGCCAAGATCACTACTAGCAAGCAAAATATTATCAACACACAAAATTAAATATATAAACTTACTCCCACTAATCTTTAGATAAATACACCGATCAACAGTGTTTTCTTTAAATCCAAAAGATGTAATGGTATCATTAAACTTAAGATACCATTGTTAGGAAGCTTGTTTAAGTTCGTATATTGACTTCTTAAGTTTGCAAGCTAAGTGTTCCTTACCATTAATGGAGAAACCTTCAGGTTGATCCATATACATCCTCTTCTAAACAACCATTCAGGAAAGCAGTTTTCACATCCATTTGGCACAACTCCAAATCATAATGAGCTACCAATGCCAAAATGGTTCTATGTGAGCCCTTCTTGGATACAGGGGAGAAGGTCTCCTGGTAATCAATGCCTTCTTTCTAAGTGAAACCTTTGGCCACAAGTTTATCTTTAAATCATTCAATATTGCCCTTAGAGTCATGCTTAGTCTTAAAGACCCACTTACTACCAACTTTCTTGTATCCTTCAGGCAATTCAATAAGATCCTAGACTTTATTTTGGTCCATTGATTTCATTTCATCTTTCATGACATCCATCCATTTAATAGAATCAACACTTTTTATGGTTTGTGAAAACGAAACCAAATCCGTTCTTATATCAAAATCATATTCACGAAGATAAACCATATAATCATCAGAAATAGTAGACTTTCTTTCTCTTTGAGATCTTTTTAATGCTATTTCTTGTGGTTCTTTTACCACCTATTCATTGTTGGGCATCTCATTCTAGAATTGTGATGCCCCAATTTGATTGATTGTGTGATGTGTGGGTGTGTGATGAGTCCCACATCGGGTATTTACTGGGTTGAACTGGGCTTTATTAACAATTACATGGAGCCTCAATTGTGACTAGTCCTTTTGAGGTACAGCGCAGATGTGGCTAACGTTTTTCCTTGGATCGTTACATATGGTATCAGAGCCGGCCAGGTAATCCTGTGTGGGCTCAGAGACATTACCCCACAAAGTGGGCCCTAACGAGGATGTTAGGGATTTAAGTGGGGGAGATTGTGATGCCCCAATTTGATTGATTGTATGATGTGTGGGTGTGTGATGAGTCCCACATCGGGTATTTACTGGGTTGAACTGGGCTTTATTAACAATTACATGGAGCCTCAATTGTGATTAGTCCTTTTGAGGTACAGCGCAGATGTGGCTAGCATTTTTCCTTGGATCGTTACAGGAATGGTGGTTCATTAATTTGTTGTTTTCAACATTGTTTGGTTGTTCAACAATTGTTGGAACAAAAATTTCATTTGAAATTATAGGTAGTGGAACTTGTACCCTAACTTCTTGTTTGTAGATTATCACACCCATTGATTTCACCATTTTCAATGAATCTAGCATTACCGGTTTTCACAATTCTCGTACTATGGTTAGGATAGTAGAACCTATACCCTTTAGACTTTTCCGAGTAACCTATAAAGTAACCACTGATTGTTATTGAGTCTAATTTCTTTTCATGTGGATTATAAATTCTAGCCTCCACTAGACAATGTTTTAAACTCAGTTTTCTTCCTGTCCACAATTCAAAAGGGGTTTTTGGAACTGCCTTACTAGGAACCCAATTTAATAAGTATACAACGGTCTTAAGAGCATACATCCACAATTATATGGGTAATGTGGAATTACTTAACATACTCCTAACCATATCCATTAGAGTATGATTGTATCATTTCACTACACCATTTTGTTGTGGTGTTCTTGGCATAGTGTATTCTGCACAAATGCCATGCTTTTCAAGGAGTTTAGCAAACGTGCCTAGCCATTGCCCTAATTCATCATACTTTCCATAATATTCACCGTCTTTATCTGATCAAATGATTTTCACTTTTCTTTCTAATTGCCTTTCCACCTTAGCATGTACACCACAAGGGCTTCCACTACTTGAGATTTTTCATGCAATAGATAAATATAAGTATAACATGAAAAATCATCTATAAAGGTGATAAAATATTTTTATTTACCGAAAGATGGAGCATCAAAAGGCCCACAAATGTTTGTATGGATAATATCAAGAAGCTCTGTACTTCTTGTGGCACCTTTCTTAGTGTGTTTGGTTTGTTTGCCCTTAATACAATCCACACACACACCGAGATCTGTAAAATCTAGGTTTGGGAGAATCTCATCTTTTACTATTCTCTTTAATCGGACCTTCGGATTGAAAGATATCACGAGACCACGTTTTCACGGTCTGCATGCATTTCATTTGGGTGAAATTGATCACGAGTGATTAATTGAAATTAATTTTGATTGGTTAATAATTAAAATTAATTATATGATTTTTTGTGATTGGTTAAATATTTTTCTTAAAGTGAGATTTGTTGCATAGGATTAAAATAAATAAGCTGATAATATTTAAAGACTGTAGATAATTAGGCTTTTGGGATAATTATATTAAAAATAATTATTTTAAAAATCCTAATTATCACTTTGGGATGAGGTTTATCATGAAAATTTGAGTAAAGAGATATAACCAAAATACTGAAACATGTTATGATATGAAAACTTAGCTTACTCCTATCCAAATCTCTCTTTTTTTTAGGATTTTCCCCACATGTTTTTTGCTTATTTTTTAATATGATTGGACTTACTTTTTAAGCAAACCTAGCTTATTTTCTGAGCAACTAACACCTCTATAAACAGAGGAGGCCTCCCAACATTTAGTAGACCTAATCGCTAACCCCTCTACCCCTTAACGTGAAAGAAACTCTGGAAGTCTTAACTTTAAGATTTTCTTTTCTGTTAAGTGAAAATACTTTAGGACTTAGAGAGACTCACTCTCTCTCTAACTCTAAAGTAACTCCCCCTGTAAAATTTATTCATGCATTGATGCAGGTATCACTTCTACTCTCTCATTAACATGTTCATTCTTTCATTAACATGTGCATCTATTTATATTTTCTCTATGAACATTAACTTCTAATATGATTTTCTTGTTTATGATTTTTTATTTCGTAGAAAGCATGTAAAGTTTGTTTGTTCATGTTTGCTCATGTGTTTGATCGTATAGATGTAGGATAAATATAATATAATCTTAGATCTGTTGTTCTTAGTTAACAAAAAAATCAGATTTGAAAATTCTTTTTAAAATCCATTCTGTTTTTCAATTAAATAATTCAGATCTGAAAATTCATTTCAAACTTATTCTGTTTTTTAATAAAAAATTCAGATCTGAAAATTCTTTTCAAAACCTATTCTATTTTCTAACAAAAAATTCAGGTCTCAAAATTCTTTTTAAAATTCATTCTGTTTTTTAATTAAAAAAAATCAGATTTGTAATTTCTCTTTGAAGTTCATTCTTTTTTTAATTAAAAAAATCAGATTTGAAAATTCTTTTTAAAACCCATTCAGCTTTGTAACAAAAAATTCTGATCTGAAAATTCTTTTTGAAATTCATTCTGTTTTTTAATTAAAAAAATCAGATTTGTAATTTCTCTATGAAGTTCATTCTGTTTTTTAATTAAAAAGTCAGATATGAAAATTCTTTTCAAAATCCATTCTGTTTTCTAACCAAAAATTAAGATCTGAAAATTTATTTAAAATTTATTCTGATTGTTAATAAAAAAATCAAAAATGAAATTTTTCTTTAAAATCTATTCTTCTTTTGATATTTAAAAAATTAGATATGAAACTTTTCTTTTAAATTATTCTTTTTCATAATTGGAAATTTAATATGAAATTTTTCTTTAAAAATCATTTTTTATTGTAATTAAAAAAAGTCAGATTTAATTTCTTCACACAAGAAGAACTACAGATCTAAGTTCTGTATTGTGGGGCTCGAAATCTGAGGTCCCAGCCCACTTTGTGTTAAGGGTCCAAAGCCCAAGCCGAGGAGCCCTACTGCCGAGGACGCGCAATGAATGCTCCTTGAAGGCCCAAGGATGTGGCCGAGGACGATCTCATGCTCAACACCTCACAAAACGCCTGAAGAAAAGGACAAACTCAGTACAAGAGCAGTAAAAGGAAGAAAGCTGCCAACACCGTAATGTGGAGTCCTGCGTCTGACAAGCCCATACTGCAGACCTTGCTATTTAACTTTTCCCAACCACCCCCAACCACTCTGATGTATGGATTGATAGGACGAGTCATTACCCCCAAAAAAGAAAAACTGACACGTGGACGAGAGACGGGAAGTAAACACTGGTATAAAAGGGGAAGAGAGCTAGGGGAGAAAGGGGGAGAAAAACAGAAAGAAACTACAAAAAGAAGAATGGGAAGAATGTGATGCTCCTCGGACTAAGTCCGAGGAGTCAAACCCTTCAGGCTACATCGATGTAAGGCTTAGCTATTCAGGCCAAACCTACCTTTGTATGAGCTCCCATAAAATCAGGACCAGGCCGCTGCCCGACGACTAAGGGCAAGCCTTTCAAGCCCACTCTCTACAAATTATATTGTTTGGGCCTATTACACACGAACTCAATATCATTCTTGGGTCGTCAAAAATCGTGTCCCTACAATTGGCACCGTCTGTGGGAAGGCTTGCGCGTTGGCGCAGGTGGCGGTGGAGTCAAGTCTCTATCAAGCAAAGGTCCGCGAAGTTTTCTCCATTTCCAACGACATGCAGTTGTTGCTCCGACATAAACTTCCACTAGGGGCTACGCCTTGCAGTGCCAATGGCACGGGCAGCTCTAGGGGCTTCCAACCTCAAGCTAACTCTCCCCGCCTTGGTCGAGGGGCTAACCTTCGAAAAATAAATAAATAAATACAAAGAAAAACTACTTAAAAAAAAAAATACAAGTTTTGGACAGAACCAAGGCCTTGTATGGTCCTCGGACTCAAGCCTATGGGGAAACCAACTACTTAAAAAAAAAAAATACAAGTTTTGGATAGAACCAAGGCCTTGTATGGTCCTCGGACTCAAGCCTATGGGGAGACCAACTACTTAAAAAAAAAAAATACAAGTTTTGGACAGAACCAAGGCTTTGTATGGTCCTCGGACTCAAGCCTATGGGAAAACCAACTACTTAAAAGAAAAAATACAAGTTTTGGATAGAACCAAGGCCTTGTATGGTCCTCGGACTCAAGCCTATGGGGAAACCAACTACTTAAAAAAAAATACAAGTTTTGGACAGAACCAAGGCCTTGTATGGTCCTCGAACTCAAGCCTATGGGGAAACCAACTACTTAAAAGAAAAAATACAAGTTTTGGGCAGAACCAAGGCCTTGTATGGTCCTCAGACTTAAGCCTATGGGGAAACCAACTACTTAAAAGAAAAAATACAAGTTTTGGACAGAACCAAGGCCTTGTATAGTCCTCGGACTCAAGTTTATGGGGAAACCAACTACTTAAAAGAAAAAATATAAGTTTTGGACAGAACTAAGGCCTTGTATGGTCCTCGGACTCAAGCCTATGGGGAAACCAACTACTTAAAAAAAAAATACAAGTTTTGGACAGAACCAAGGCCTTGTATGGTCCTCGGACTCAAGCCTATGGGGAAACCAACTACTTAAAAGAAAAAATACAAGTTTTGGACAGAACCAAGGCCTTGTATGGTCCTCGGACTCAAGCCTATGGGGAAACTAACTACTTAAAAGAAAAAATACAAGTTTTGGACAGAACCAAGGCCTTATATGGTCCTCGGACTCAAGCTTATGGGGAAACCAACTACTTAAAAAAAAAATTAAATAAATACAAGTTTTGGACAGAACCAAGGCCTTGTATGGTCCTCGGACTCAAGCCTATAGGGAAACCAACTACTTAAAAGAAAAAATACAAGTTTTGGACAGAACCAAGGCCTTGTATGGTCCTCGGACTCAAGTCTATGGGGAAACCAACTACTTAAAAGAAAATATACAAGTTTTGGATAAGACCAAGGCCTTGTATGGTCCTCGGACTCAAGCCTATGGTGAAACCAACTACTTAAAAGAAAAAATACAAGTTTTGGACACAACCTGGACGTTATATGGCACTTAGAATCTACCCCGGAGAGGAGTTACCCATTGATAGTAGGGTTAACCCATAGACTGAATGGGATCCCCAATTTACCCTCGGATCCTCAATACCAAGGGAACTGATGCGACTATCATAGGGTCAGGTATTATCAAAAACACGGCCAATGTCCCTCACTGCTCGGCAACCCTCTCGGACGGTTTATTTAGGGTTTATCATTCTCGGCCGGTCGCCTTGCACACGTTGCGGAGCACTCAGCTGTTATCTCGGTTAGTTTCATGAGTTTAATCTACTGTGAGTTAGCATTATTATACTTGATATTGTCGATAAGTTCGAATTAATAGGATTCTGTTTCAAGGTTTTCTGCTCTAAGTATCATTAAAGGAAAATATAAATGTAATATCCCATTCACAAAGTAGTTGTTGCAGAAAAAGAAAAATATTTAAAAGGAAACAAATCCATTTCTTATTAAGACAAAGAAACAGTACAGCGTACAATGAAAGAGCTTAAATAAGCTCATACTGAAACTAACTACATAAGCGAAAAGAAAAGATACAAGGGAGTGAAGAAAAAGCCGAAGAAGAAGTGCAGAGAAGAGACGTGCTGCCGTTCCAAAATTTTGTCTAAGGAAACCATTCCTCAATACTTTTACATGCCTATAACTCAGGCAGCAAAAGAGCCCAACTTGGGGCTAGCACCGTTGAAGAAAAGGTGCAGGGAGCACAACTTGAGGCCAGCACCGTTGAAGAAAAGGTGCAGGGAGCCGGAAGTTGATGAGCCTCCACGTAACCACGCTTGCGATAGAGTAGACGGCACTGATGGCGGAAAACTTTACTCCTGACGCACCAAGAATCTGGTGCGACTAGTACCTGCTTCGGATTTTGACTGAAAGAGGGAGAAATACCATTTCCCCCTTGTCAAGATGGAAGATTATCTTGAATCTGTGCCTCCCCTGTCCAGACCACGTCACCTTGAGACTCGGAAGGACCCGGCGCCTCTGTGGCGAATGTAGTTCCTTTACCCCTGCCCGTGTCTCAAACATATTGCACAAAGGGTGGATAACATTGAATATGAAAACTGTGATTATAGCTGAAGGATTATGATTTTGAAGAGAGCCGAAGGGTTTGTATGTAAGGAGAATAACCTCCTACCCTACTTATATAAAAGGTAAGGTGGTGGCATTCAATTCGTGCAGCTTTCCAAGGAATGCTACGGACAAGGCAGACTTGGCTCAATTTCCAACATCATCCGTAGCCGTAGGATCTGAAGATCCTCGTGAAGGCGTGCCTCGAATACTGAAACGTCAAAGGACTCCGCGTGAGTGAATAAAGGAATGCCTCTTAATTTGGCACGTCTCACATGTAAATGGAAAAACACAAATATTAGTAGAGTACAGAATTTGAGTGAGCCATGATGTGGGCCCAATATCACCAAAACCCTCCTCCCCAACTAAAAAATCGGGCAGCAGGATTTTGAGGGGCTATTGTGGGGCCCGAAATCTGAGGTCCCAGCCCACTTTGTGTTAAGGGCCCAAAGCCCAAGCCGAGGAGCCCTACTGCCGAGGACGCGCAATGAATGCTCCTTGAAGGCCCAAGGATGTGGCCGAGGACGATCTCACGCTCAACACCTCACAAAACGCTTGAAGAAAAGGACAAACTCAGTACAAGAGCAGTACAAGGAAGAAAGCTGCCAACACCGTAATGTGGAGCCTTGCGTCTGACAAGCCCATACTGCAGACCTTGCTATTTAACTTTTTCCAACCACCCTCAACCACTCTGATGTATGGATTGATAGGACGAGTCATTACCCCCAAAAAAGAAAAACTGACACGTGGACGAGAGACGGGAAGTAAACACTGGTATAAAAGGGGAAGAGAGCTAGGGGAGAAAGGGGGAGAAAAACAGAAAGAAACTACAAAAAGAAGAATGGGAAGAATGTGATGCTCCTCGGACTTAGTCCGAGAAGTCAAACCCTTCAGGCTACATCGATGTAAGGCTTAGCTATTCAGGCCAAACCTACCTTTGTATGAGCTCCCATAAAATCAGGACCAGACCGCTGCCCGGCGACTAAGGGCAAGCCTTTCAAGCCCACTCTCTACAAATTATATTGTTTGGGCCTATTACACACGAACTCAATATCATTCTTGGGACTCCGCGTGAGTGAATAAAGGAATGCCTCTTAATTTGGCACGTCTCACATGTAAATGGAAAAACACAAATATTAGTAGAGTACAGAATTTGAGTGAGCCATGATGTGGGCCCAACATCACCAAAACCCTCCTCCCCAACTAAAAAATCGGGCAGCAGGATTTTGAGGGGCTATTGTGGGGCCCGAAATCTGAGGTCCCAGCCCACTTTGTGTTAAGGGCCCAAAGCCCAAGCCGAGGAGCCCTACTGCCAAGGACGCGCAATGAATGCTCCTTGAAGGCCCAAGGATGTGGCCGAGGACGATCTCACGCTCAACACCTCACAAAACGCCTGAAGAAAAGGACAAACTCAGTACAAGAGCAGTACAAGGAAGAAAGCTGCCAACACCGTAATATGGAGCCTTGCGTCTGACAAGCCCATACTACAGACCTTGCTATTTAACTTTTTCCAACCACCCCCAACCACTCTGATGTATGGATTGATAGGACGAGTCATTACCCCCAAAAAAGAAAAACTGACACGTGGACGAGAGACGGGAAGTAAACACTGGTATAAAAGGGGAAAAGAGCTAGGGGAGAAAGGGGGAGAAAAACAGAAAGAAACTACAAAAAGAAGAATGGGAAGAATGTGATGCTCCTCGGACTTAGTCCGAGAAGTCAAACCCTTCAGGCTACATCGATGTAAGGCTTAGCTATTCAGGTCAAACCTACCTTTGTATGAGCTCCCATAAAATCAGGACCAGACCGCTGCCCGGCGACTAAGGGCAAGCCTTTCAAGCCCACTCTCTACAAATTATATTGTTTGGGCCTATTACACACGAACTCAATATCATTCTTGGGTCGTCAAAAATCGTGTCCCTACATGTATAATATTTAACTGTAGATTTGAGAATATACATACAACATGTTGCATATTATTGTTTAAGGATACTTAAGTGATCATAAAAAGTCTAGAAGACCAGACTCTGTCTTGGCAGAATGAGTACCTAATACCTTCCCATTTTGTAACTTAACCCCCAAACATTAGAATCTTAGGTTGGTAGAACTTGTGCTTTATTTTGTTTTGTTAGATTGTATCTAGGACTAAAGTTTTGTAATTATTACACAAATTGTATTTAGGACCAAAGCCTTGTAATGATATTATATCAAATTGTATTTGTATATTCAATTAATGAAACTTAAGGAATTTCAGATATGCAAATTGTACATCATAGTTTTTTTTTTTTTTTATTTTTTTTATAGTATTTTCTTATTTTATTAATAAAAAAATAAGTGGCGACTCCACATAACCCAAAAAAAGAGGTGCCGATGTCTTTATCTTTTTTTGATAGCACTAAAAGCCTGGTCTCTCACACATGGTTTTTCTTCATTTTTTTTTTTTTTTGGATAGAAAAGACTTGAAGAGAGGTTTAAGAACCATTTTATTTTAGGAAAAGGGTTTCCATGGTTTATTGAAAACCATGAGTTTTAATCCAATTTTCAAAGAGAGTTAAATTTTTTGTTTTTTGTAAAAAGGTAACTAAAAAGTTTCCAAGAAAACAAAGTTTGGTTTTGAAAATCATTTTTGAAAAGGACTAGAGAAAAGGGAGCAACAATTAATTTTGGAAAATAGTTTTGAAACCCTAATTAAAACATGAGAAAGAATTAATTTAGAGAAAATGGTTTCCATTGGTTTTCTTTTATAAATGGGAACTTTGGGTTTAAAAAAAATCCATGATTTTTATTCATCTTTGAAGACACATAGTGTAAGAAGGTTGTTTTAAGAAAAATCTTTTATAAGGGAATTTTTCTTAAGCAAGTCTTAAACTTTATCACATCTAAGCTCATGGGTTCTTTTCCATATTGAAAAATGGGAGTCTTGGAGACTTGTATCATTTTCTAGGAAACATACCCATATTACTTAGGAACAAAGTTTTGAACCAACCTAAGAAAGACTCAAAAAGGGGTTTCCATATATTTTTGAAAGATGATAGCAAAACCTTTTTTTTAAATTAAAATCATTTTTGAAAGAAAGAGAAAGAAGAAGGGTGGTTTTGAGAGGAAGACTTGAAAAATGCCCCTTTGGAAGGCTTTTAGGGGTTTAGGAAGAAACTTCTTTTGAAAATATTTTTTGAAAAAAATGGGTGGTCATTGGAACCATTTTTATCTTTTAGAAAAGACATTTGTTTAGAAGTTTATTTATACAAGCTCTTTGCTCTATGGTAATCTAGAGTTTATGGTGCTAGCTAAAGAGTTAGCACCCTTAAACCCCATTAGTCATGAGAAAGGGAGAGTGGAAAATAAAAGTGCATAAATAAAGGGCATGGAATTTAAAAACTTGAATGTAAAGGAATTTAAAGACAAGATAACAAATAAAGTGCTTGAAATCAAAGGAATTTAAAGACAAGACAATAATGTAAAATTTATTGGAAATTATTTTGGAAAATTTTCCTAAATAAGCTCTAATCTTGCCACATCCAAGCTTATGAGTCCTTTTCCATAATGAGAAATGGGAGTCATAGAGACCTCTACCACTCTCTAGGACACATACCCATATTATGCCTAGGTTTAGAACACATTTGAGAAAAACCCATCTATGATAAGGCTTCATTTTCCCACAAAGGTTGGTTGCTCACATGGATAATGCCATTGCATACCATCTAGTTAGGAATATGAAGATTTATCATAGATGTTAGGGTTGTTTTCTCAAGTGAGAAGACAACCAAAGAAAAAGGGGTAGAAAACATTTTTTAGGTGTAAAGAGAGAGAGAGAAGAGAATAATCGATGAATAGAGAACAATATGTAAAGAATAAGAAAATAAATGGACACTAAAGTAAGGAATTTCATATATGTAATGGAGTGTTTATAAGAGAAAAGGAAAAGAAATGGGTATAACCATAGGAAGAACTAACCCATTTCATTACAAAACTTACCCACTTACCTAATGCTTTTTGGAGAGGGAAGGTGGAGAAGGGAGGGGCTGGATTTTTAGAGAGGTTTCCTAAGGGAAAAAAAAAAGCTAAGGCTTAGAGAGAAATAGACTAAAGAAGAGAGAGTGAGAGAGAGAGAGGATAATTTTTCCTATTTTTCTTGATTTGTTCATGACTTTTTCAAGAAAGAGGGAGGGGGGGGGGGTATTTATGGGTGAGGAGAAATTGGAATGGGGTGTTGCTGCAACACCTCACCAAAATTTTGTGTCTTGCTCCCTACATTTTCCTTTTTTTGTCTTTTTCTTAGTTTTGGTCCGATCTTTGTGCTGTTATTTGGAAGTCTTCTTGAGCACGGATTTCTTTGTGCACTATTCTTGAAAAATTCATTTCTCCTAATCCGTGGCAGATATTGTCAAACCCTTTTTATGGAAGGTAGGTAAGACATCATACTTCTATCTTGTTAAGGTAGATTGCTCCAATTGTGGGTGAATTGGTATAGTTTTTTGAGCAAAAATGTTCCAAAAACAACTCTTTGTCTTAAAATAATAATACATTTAATCAGGATTTTGGTTTTCTTTTTTTGATATCTCATCCGTTTTAACTTTTATTTTGGCCCGTGAGCTATCGTTTTGAAGGGAATTTCATGATATACAAGATGGTCCAAAATTTACCTAATTTTGCACATTTAGAGCATCAACATCAATGAATGCAAAATAGTATAAGAATTCTTTTTTGCACATTTAACCCCAAAAATCACTGACTTTAGTTTAGTCAAACTTGTGTAAAATAGCATTAGAGCTACAACAACCGTACAAATATACAATATTACTATTGATGTGTAAATTGATAAAGAAATAATAAAAAATGAGAGAGAGAGAGAGAGAGAGAGAGAGAGAGAGAGAGAGAGAGAGTATGATTTGGGAGAATAATAAAGATTTGATAAAGAATTAATAATTTAATAAAATGTAGAATAAATTAGATAATTATTTTTTAGAAGAAATAAAATAGATAATCTCATGTAGGATATTTTGAAAAGTGGTTTTATAAAATAGAAAAGTAGTTGCTAATGCTAAAATAGACAAAAGTTTTTGCATGAGCTAATGCGAATGTTCTTACTATCCCAAATTGCCTCCACAATATGAGTTTGAATACTATTTTTCAAATTTTGCACATTTTAAACTTAATTTGTTTAAAGATAATTACAAATTGTAAACCATTTTTCCAAGGCATTTAATGATCAAATTGTTCCCCAAGAAATTGCAGGCCTTTAGTCTCTCTAACTCTTAGGCCTATAAAGATGATAAATGAAATATGTTTATTAAACAATTCCCTCTCTGAGGTTTCCTCACAAATTCAGACACAATTTTGTTAAGAGAATGAAGTTATAAGACAACTTATGTCATCATTTATTTTAGCATGCTTTATTTATTGAGCAAGACTTAGGTACAGACTTATGTGCTGTTTCTTAGGTTCTCATTTTAAAATTTTGCCATGTAATAAAAACAATTAGACATTAAGGGTTCGTTTGGTTGAAGGAGTGGAAAAGTGAGAGGATAGAAAATGATGGAGGGAGGAAAAGTGAGAGGATAGAAAAGATTTTAATTTCCCTCATTTTTGTTTGGTTGGGAGTGAAAAAATGGAAGGATGGAAAAAATGTGTTTGTATAAATTTACGCATGTACCCTTATTAAAAAATGATGCCCTATTAAAACAAAAAAAGAGACAAAAAAAATCACCAAATTTATTAGGAAATAAAAATCATATCTAGAAAAAAAAATCACATCTAAAAAAAGCAAAAACAAAAAATCACAAAAAAAAGAAAAAAAAAAAAAAGAAAGAAGGGAAAAGGCAAGTACTGACCAGATCAGACCAGACAAAAAAAAGAAAAAGAAAAAAAGAGCAATGGATTGGAGTCATTGGACAAGCCCATGTGAAAGCATTTTTGTCATTTACTTATTAAGTTCTTCTCACTCAGTTTTCTCTCAATTTTGGAGAAAAAACATTTAAGGTACGTTTGATATGCTGTAATAGCTCTTGTAATGGAATAGTTTTTTTTTTTTTTGAGAATTTGTAATGGAATAGTTATTCATGTGTAATATCAATTCGGTCATTTGGTTACATCTTTATTACATGAATTAGTTATTACATTGGAATAACTATTTTTTAAATTGAAGAATAGTTATTCCTCTTTAAAATTGATGTAATAGCTATTCCTTAGTGCATATAATAGGTTTTAAAATTAATATATTTCCATAAATATAAAGTTTCCTTATACATCATCTTTTACAAGCTTTCCATATGTAACAACCAAACTTATGAATAGTAATAGTTATTCTATTACAATGTCTTCAATTCCCTGTAATAAAGATTACTATTTCTAATGTAATCTACATTCAGTGTACCAAACGTACAGGTCAGGAGAGAAAATACTTGGGTCTTACCAATTTTTTTCCCTTTCCTCCTTCCAACCAAACACCCATAAAAAAAAAAAAAATTTCTTCTTATTTTCTTTCCAAAGTTTTTCATTCACCCTATTTCACATCTAAACAAATACACCCTAAGTGACCAACCACATTTAGAAAATCCTATGATTAACAGGGGATTGATTGATGGGTATCTGGTGTTTTGGTAACATACCCTAAGTGACCAACCACTTGGGCTGTCCAGATTGATCCGGTAACCCAACTCACTCGAAAAACCGATCGGAACCGACCCGAATCCGGTTGACCCGACTGCTCCGACGGGTCGGCGGCGGATCTTCACCACCAGAAACCGATTCCAACGGATCGGTTTCGGTTTTCCTCCCTTAAAACCCGAAAAACCCGAACCGACCGAAAGATTTCCAGATTCCGGCCAAAATTTCCAGATCTCGACAAGAATTTCCAGTTTCCGGTGAGAATTTTCCAGAATCCGGCAAGAATTTTCCAGAATCCGGCAAAGAAACCCAAATTTCGGCGACATTTCCCTTAGATCCAGTGAGATTTTGACCGGATCTTGCGAAATCTCATCAAATCCAGTTAGATTTTCGTCGGATCTAAGAGAAATATCGCCGGAATCTAGAAAACTATCGCCGAAATATGGGTTTCTTCGCCGGATCTGTGTTTTTTTCACCGTTTTCTCGCCATCTTCTCAGATCTACGACTCCGACCGACCCGCCCGCCATCCGTTCATAATCTGAACCGCCTGACCCGATTATTCAGGCGGGTCGACGGCGGGTGCATTTTTTCCCCACCCGATTCCGACGGGTCGGTTTTGGGTTGGGCACAAACCCGACCCGAACCGACCCGTGGACAGCCCTTCCAACCACATTTAGAAAATCATTTTTTTTTTTTTTTTTGAGAATTAATGGGGGATTGATTGATGGGTATCTGGCGTGTTGGTAACCTGGTATAACGGATTCGTGGTATCCTATCTCAAAAAAAAAAATAAAATAATAATAATAGGGGTGCTGTGGGGGTATATTTTTCCCCGGAATGGGTGCTTACTATAGTCATAGAAGTGATCAGTCGCAAAATCCGAATACGAAAACGTGGAAGTCATAAAAACCTGAGGCAATGGAAGAGGAGAAGGGTTTAGCAGAACCAAAACCCTCTCTATTTCCTCTATTTCCTGCTTCGGACGCCTCTCAATCCCACTCTCACCAACTCATCACTCCAACCCCCCCGAGTCAATGGCTCTCAAACTCCAGCTTCACCGCCGACCTCTCCGTCATCAACGACGCCGTTTCCATCCAACCACAACCACAATTAGAAGAAGAAGACGAAGAAGAAGAAGAAGAACCAGAAGAGAAGCAACCTAAATCAAAGGAGTATGAGTTTCTTGAATCCGACCAAGACGATAACAAAAAGAATTCTAAGAATAAGAAGAAGAAGAAGAAGAAACGTAAACGGTCCAAAGAGAGAGAAGACGGTGCCAGAAAGTCCGGTGTTCGAGCTTGGGCTGGTTCCGATTCCAATTCCAATTCCAATTCCAAAGATTATTACTTCGAATCGCGTGGCGATCCCGATAATTTGGCTTTCGGCTCCCTTTACAGGTTAGGTTCCTTTCAATTGCATATTTACTACATCGTGCACAAACATATATACATCAACTCTTTTTAGTTTTGGGATTCTTAGTTTGACTTGTATTCTAGTGGTTTCTCTAAAAAGCCTAGTGAATTCATTTCTTAAATTCAACTCCACGACAAAAAACAAAACATTATAGTGATTAATTTTTAGTTCTATCAAATTTTGGACACAACCATTTCCACACCAAAATTCAAAATATGCTTAAGCGTCGGTTTGTGATTGGTGAATTCAAGTTCACTTTTTCACGAGTACCAATGGCAGTCCCATGTGCAAATGTTGATTTCTAACCACAAGTTGACACCCGAGCATTTTGTGGATTTAAGAAAACAATTGATGCACTTTGATGTTACTGGTTTAAAGGCTGAAGGTTTAAAGTTCTCACTTTACTGCAGGATGGATATTGCCCGCTACAAACCTCATAACCCTTTGAAGCTATCCGGGCTTTATAATCAAGGTTTGTACTGGTGGAACCGGACAGGTGCAATGTTGGATAGAGATGGTGATCTTGATGCATTGGATAGTAAACTAGTATCTGCTGGTCGTTATTGGTCTGCAAAGTACACAGCTTTGGAGCGCCATAAGAACTTAAAGCGAGTTCGTCTTCTTGCACCCATAAAGTCGACAGCAGATGATTTCATTCCTTTATCAGACATTCAAACCTCCCATGAAGGTGTGGATAGTGGTTCTGTCTCGAGAGCTTCAATAATTGAAGAATCTTGGGAAGATGAAGTTCTACGCAGAACACGGGACTTCAACAAATTGACAAGGGAGAACCCGCATGATGAAAAGGCCTGGTTAGCTTTTGCAGAGTTCCAGGACAGGGTTGCGGGTATGCAACCCCAGAAAGGTGCTCGCTTGCAGACACTTGAAAAGAAGATAAGCATACTGGAGAAGGCAGCTGAGCTTAACCCAGATAATGAAGATTTGTTGCTTTGTCTTCTGAAAGCTTATCAGAACAGAGATAACATTGATGTCTTGATTACTAGATGGGAAAAGATACTCATGCAGCATCCAGGGAGTTACAAATTGTGGAGGGAGTTCCTGCATGTTGTTCAAGGAGATTTCTCCAGGTTCAAGGTTTCAGACATGAGAAAAATGTATGCACATGCAATCCAGGCTCTATCTGCTGCATCCAGCAAGCACTTTAGGCAGGTTCTCAATCTAACATATTCCAGTTTTTCTTTTTCATGAGGATGGCTAAATGAATAATATATAGATGAAATTATCTTTTATATCTCTACTTTTACTGTTTTGGAC
Source organism: Quercus robur (assembly GCF_932294415.1). NCBI lineage: Eukaryota > Viridiplantae > Streptophyta > Magnoliopsida > Fagales > Fagaceae > Quercus > Quercus robur. The sequence goes on from NC_065543.1 coordinate 26,967,855, forward strand.
AATCAAAGCCACTAACACGTGGTTCCTATTAATGCTTGTGGATAGTTTAAGTTTCATATTTCAATAGTTCATTTCGCATACATACTACACGGTGTCTCTATTCCTATGTTCTGGCTTTGGTTTCAAGCTTTGTATATATTGTTGGAACTGTTTTTAATATCATAAGCTTTTGTGATGATTGATTTCCTAACATGGTATCAGAGCCCTGTTTGGCTAAGCGTTTTTTAATCAAGTTTTGGCTTCCTTCTGTTCGTACATGTGAGGGCTGCATACTTGTAAGGCCTGTTCTTCATTCAGGACTGTTAGTGAGCTTGCACATGAGGGAAAATGTTGGTGCAAATTTTATTTACATTGTTGGACATATTTTCCAAATGTAAACAACTAAAAAAAGGGCAAGTAGTTGTGGTTTATCAATATGTAGTCAGTTATGAATAGATATTCTGACATTTTTAACAGTGTTATGTTTTTCATCTTTTTATTTTATTTTTCATGGCATGGGTAAAAAAAAAAAAAACCTTCTTAGAACATGTTATGTCACCTCATTTTGGTTTTTATGTATTCTCATTTAATGCAGGGTCATCAATCTGCAAAGCCATCAGATACTGCAATTGTTCAGCTGGAACTTGGTCTTGTTGATATATTCCTCAGTCTATGCAGGTTTGAGTGGCAGGCTGGCTACCAGGAGTTGGCTACTGCATTATTCCAGGCTGAAATTGAATTTAGTTTGTTTTGTCCTTTACTCCTGACTGAGCAGAGTAGAAGGAGACTTTTTGAGCACTTTTGGAATAGTGATGGTGCAAGAGTTGGAGAAGAAGATGCCCTTGGATGGTCCACATGGTTGGAGAGAGAGGAGGAGAATAGGCAAAAGGTTATCAAAGACGAGGAGACCACACGTGATAATGAAAAAGGTGGTTGGACAGGTTGGTCAGAGCCACTTTTCAAAGATCAGGATGGTAGTATAAATTCAATAAACGCAGCCAACAATAACTTGGATGTTGGGGAGCCTCAGGAGGAATTTGAGGATGAAGATGTCAAGCAGGAAGATGAAACTGAAGCTTTGCTGAAAAAATTAGGTATTGATGTTGAAGCTGAGGCTAGTTGTGAGGTTAAAGAAACTTCAACTTGGGCTAGATGGTCAGAAGAAGAGTCATCTAGGGACTGTGATCAATGGATGCCTCTTCGCAGGAAATCTGGTTTCTCTCTTTCTCCCTCCCTCCTCTTGTGTATCTATGAGATTTACTGTATCAAAGCTTTTCTTAGATGTTCATTTCTGAAGTTATTTGTATCTGTTCTTCACAAATAAATACTCATGTTTTGAAAACTGAATTTGACCATGAAACAGCTGGGGGCTTGCATAGTGATGGGACACCTGATAGAGAAGGTGATGAGCAACTTTTGAGGGTTATATTGTATGAAGATGTCAATGAATACCTGTTTTCGTTAAGCTCAGTAGAGGCCCGTTTATCTCTCATGTCCCAATTCATTGATTTCTTTGGTGGGAAAATATCTCAATGGTAAGTTCTCTATTGATACCATACCTAATTTCCCTCATCTATTTCTGCTCCTACTCTAAGCTTGATTTGTACTTGTTTGTTTCCTTGTCTTTTTTTCTTTTTTTTTTCCCCCTTTTCCCTTTTCGTAGAAACATCCAAACATAAATTGAAAGCAATGAAAGAATAGATAACGTTTTTCTTTTTCAACAAATACTGATTTTTTGTTTTTGTTTTGGATAGGTATAAATACTGAACCAATTTTTTGCATATGAATTGTTTTGTCCCATTGCTTGGAACTTTATGGGTATAATCTAAAATCATTAGTAAGCAATCTGAAATGTGAAACAGTGGCATGGGATGGGTAGTCTGTGGCTGTGTAGTGGAGCCCTAGTTTTAGAAAATAACTAGCATAACTGAGGGTTGGTGTCATTAAGTGGTTTAAATTGATTGATGGATTATATTGTTATGAAAAATGAACTCATACAGTTAATCTATAGAGTTGGGTTTGTTAATAGTAATTATAACTTTTTTTTTTTTTGGGGGGGGGGGGGGGGTGGGGGGGTGGGGGGAGGGGGGCTGTGTACACACAGAAAGAGTATCTTTTGGAGTAGTTCTTCAAGAATTCATTTCTGAATGGAACCACTTTTGACAATATGTGGGGAACTTCTGAGTTTTTTGTTCCTTTTTTTTGGTTATCTTCTCATACAGCTTTCAGAATTAGAAAGGCCAATTGACTCTTGTTTTAACATGCGATTGTGACATTTTCCCATAATTTTCTTTGTACACTTGCACATATTCCTAGGTGCCTATCTTGTTAATGAGAACTTTTGAGGCTTGGTTAGAAGATATAAATGGATGAACCTAAGTACACAGACACTACAGCTGGGTGAACAAATCACTTCATATTTTCTCCATAAGAAATAAAATATATTAGAAGAGTGCAAAAAGGGTGTGTGATCCTAATACACAGAACATTTTTTTTATAAGTAGTAATAATTTTGATCATCTTAGGGAACTTTGGGGGAATATACGTACTATACATAATCTGTTCCCAATGTATTCTTTTTTTTTTTTGATAAGTAAAAAAAGAAAAAAGAATACATTGGGAACGGATTATGTATTCTTTGTAATTTAATTTTAATTAATAAAACTGCTGTTACTTATCAAAGAACAAGCTTACCTGTCAATTTTTATTTATTTTTTATTTTTTTAAGTATCTTTGAAATCCAACATATTAATAAAAGAGAACAAACCATTACAACCGCCCATTCATATAAAAACATAATTTTTATGTCCAGAATTGCAGTTTTGTTCTTGCCAAAATAAATCTTCAATGGACAAATAAATCCAATTGAAAGTGACTGTTACTGTGAACACTGAACAATACTGTTTAAAGTGACAGAGTGCCAAAGGCAAAGTGAAAGGACGAAGAGAAACAGGGAAAAGAACACACTTAGGTGAACATACCTCAATATTATATATATATCTCACCATTAATTGTTTTGAGTAAATCAAGAACAAATATATAAGAACTCTTTCTTGTAGTAGCATTAGAGCTCTAAATATGATTAATAAAGGTATTACCGGACCAAAGACCAACTTAGACTCAATGAAAATAAACCTAAGACAAGATATCCTATCTCAATTATCAATCATGCTGCAGAAATTATAGATCTTAATTCCCTATACCTGTGGGGTAGCAAACAAAAACTTCAAAGAGATTTCCTATGGGGTGGCGTGGGTGATGAATTCAAATTTCGCTTAGTGAATTGGGATTCTTGCTGTGCTCCTATTTGTCATGGTGGATTGGGCATTAAGAAATTAACTCTATTTAACCAAGCATTGTTGGGAAAATGGTTGTGGTGTATGGAAGTAACAAATCGGCATTATGGAGGAGGATTATTGAGTTGAATTATGGTTCTCCTAGTATGTATTGGTGTTCAAGGGAGGCTCGGGGCTCGTAAGGTGTGGGTCTGCGGAAATATATCCATTACTGGTGGGGTAAATTTGTGTGTTGCATCAGATATGATGTTGGTTGTGGTACTAGAGTCCAATTTTGGCATGATTTGTGGGGGAAAGCTAATTTTAAGGATTGATTTCCTGGTTTGTACCTCCTAGCTTGGGATAGTGAAGCTACTGTGGCTGATTATGTAGAATTTAGACATGATCATATTTATTGGCACCCGGTGTTCAATCCTGCTATGCAGGACTGGGAAGAAGAGGCCATGACTCAGTTATGGGACTTTATGGGAATCATATTTGTTTTGGGGAGGCTGACAAGTTGGTGAGGATTCCTTTGGAGAAAGAAGGATTTTAGGTAAAAATTTATCATTATGCTTTGCAAAGGGGGAAGGGGGGGGTGGGGTTACAGAATTTCCTTAGAAGTGTATTTGGAGAGTTTGCGTCCCACCCAGAATGGCTTTCTTATCTTGGTGTGTGGTCTTGGGTAGGGTTCTGACAGCAGACAACTTAAAGAAAAGGGGTATAGTTGTTACGAAGTGGTGCTTCATGTGCAAAGCTAATGTGGAGGATGTAAACCATTTGTTCTTACATTATTCTGTGGCATCAGATCTATGGGCTTTGATTTTCTGCTTGTTTGGAGTTTTTTGGGTGATCTACATCTGGGAAGTCTTTGCGTCTTGGAAGGAGGGCTGGTCTGGTAGAGGAGGTAGTGGGAGGCTGTGGCGAGCTGTTCTGGTGTGTCTTATGTAGTGTATTTTGTGTGAGCGGAATGCGTTGTGCTTTGAGGGAGATGAACACAGTGCGGTTTAATTAAAGAAAGTTTTCTGAAGATTTTATATGAATGGACCTCATTGACTCCCTTGTTCTTCATGGATGGGTTTCTTGATTTCTTGGCATCTTTTCCTTCTCATTAGTTGTGGATTTTTGTCTTTTCCCTTTTTCTTTTCCCGTCGTATACTGCCAGTGCCCATATACGCGGGCACCTGCTTTTTTTTTGGTTTTTCATTGAAATTATTTACTTATCAAAAAATAGATTTGTCCCTAATTAAAGAATTAACCATAACTTACAACATGATATCCTAAAACTAAAATTGTTTTAACCCTAGCATACTTATAGCCACCAAGGCGTCAGCAACAAAGCTTTAGTTGCAAAACTTTGGGGTCGGCTATGGATCCTCAACAAACTAATCAGGGTTGGCCACATTTATTCTCACTCTTTGGTATAGTGTACTTAAATGATATCCTTAAAATCATGTGACTTTTGCTTCAATCGGATTTTACACATTGACTCAAGAAATTAAATCTTGAATGGATGAAATTCCAAGTAGCAACAAATAATCTTCCATGGTTGCATCAGAGGATTTCCTAGGTTTTATTAATGTTTATATTATGTGTGCAACTGAAATCAGAATATACAGTTATGTATAAATTCTTATATAAAATGTAATAATAACTAATCAGTGACATTAAGCTTTCTTCCCCAGCAGCATTTGCACAAACAATTCTAGTTGGATTGAGAAAATCCTTAGCTTGGAGGCATTGCCAGATGTGATATTAAGTACTTTGAGAAGGGTTCATGATGCTTTAACCAAGGCTCAAAGCAGTTTGAGTAGTTTCAGTTTGGAAGAGCTTTTGGGCAGCACCAATGATATTTCTAAGAGAACTGACATGATGAAATTTCTCCGCAATGCTACCTTACTTTGTTTAACTGCTTTTCCACGTAATTACATCTTGGAAGAAGCTGCTTTAGTTGCTGAAGAGCTATCTGCCACGAAAATGAACTCTTCCCGCAGTTCAGATACCCCATGTCGAGTTCTAGCGAAGCGTCTGCTAAAAAGTGATCGACAGGTATTATATTTTTGTTGTTATATTTCATCCATGAAGGGGACACACATATACATGTTATATCTCCCATTTGCAAATACAAAAAACTTTTCCTTCCTTTCAGTTAAGAACCTGATATGTTATTATTTCACTGGAGTTTGCTGCAAAACTACAGAAATGCTGATGTACTGCTTGGTTGAAGTCCTTTGGTCTGTTCTGTGAGCTTCTGTTGGTATTAATTGAAACAACTAGTTTCTGAAAAAAAAGGTTTTGAAGTAGTCTTTTGAAGAGAAATTGAGAAGTTCCTTTGTAAAATTGGCAATTGCTAGAAAGACACACAGATCACATGGTGATAGGATGCAAATTTTTATTCTTTCCTTCAAGAATATATTTCTCATTTGCTAATTTATTTATGGTCATATTCATCTATAATTGATATGCCTAGAGTTTCTGAATGTGTAAGTCCAACTGGTGACCGTATATATTTGAATATTTCGTAGTCTTGCGCTATTCATTGTACTAAGTTATCTTATTTACTGCATGTCTAGTATTATGTATGTTGACCGGTTATTTTGGTATTGTAACAATAATAGCTTTCATTATTCCATCATGTTATCTTTGGTTATTGTACTAGGGTGTCCCTTTTTTGATATCAGTAAAACTTATTACTTATCAATAAAATGTTATCTTTGGTTATCACTTAAACACGTTGGCTGCTATATATTTTCAAAGTGTGAAAAACTTTATTGAAAGAGCTTTTTAGTTTGCTGGAATGTTCTCAAAGCATAATAGTTTTTAGTTTATAATAACAAAATGCCTTTTCTTGAGTTCCTTCTAGATTTTTTTTTTGGATAAGTAACGTAAGAAATTTTATTTAAAAAAACCAACCAAGTACACTAGAAGTGTACTATAGTGGCACAAATCAAGAACTCAGATTACAACAATCAATAAGATCGAGGAGAGAAAAACAAGAATAGGAAGGCAAAACTAAACTCCACTCAAGGAGAGTACGGAAAAAGAAAAACTTAATGTCAAGAATAGACCGTTCACAATCCTCAAAGCTTCTAGCATTTTGCTCCCACCATAAGCACCAAAACAAACAATGTGGCACAAACCTCCATAAACCTATATTTCAATGTCTACCAAACTTCCCTTGCCAAGAAGCTAACAACTCACTAACTTTGTACGGCATGACCAAATGCATACCAAACAAACAAAAAACCATAGACCACAGCTCATGTGCTATAGGACAATGAAGAAGAAGATGATCCACTGATTCCCCTCACTTTTTACACATAAAGCAGCACTACACTATAATATGCCTTTTCCAAAGATTATCCATAGTTAAGATCTTACCTAAGGCAGCAGTCCAAGAAAAGAACGCTACTCTAGGAGGAACCTTTGATTGCCACATCATTTTCCAAGGAAAATCAATGACAGAAGGAGATAAAGAGTGATAGAAGCCTTGAACCTCAAAATCTCTCCTCATTGCTGGCTTCCAGCAAAGTTTGACGTCACCAACACCCCGCACATTCGTAGAATAAAGCACAACCCAAAAAAGATCCAACAATTCTGACTCCCAATCTTGTGGCGGACAACGGAACCAAATGTTCCAATGAAGCCTCCCATTAGAGAAATGCATAACCTCCAACACAAAAAACTCCCTTGTTCTACTAAAACTATACAATTCTAGAAATGCTTCCTTAAGAACAACCCCTACACCATGCATCCTCCTAGAACTTTATCCTAGTATCATCACCCACATCAAACCAAAGAAATTTAGAAAAGTCCAGCCAACCACTTCTAATGGATTTTCACACACTAACACCATAGGTCCCTAACACTGGTTTGGTACACCAACCACCCCCTTCATCCCCATATTTAGCCTCAATGACCTTCCTCCAAAGGGCATCTCTCTCCATTCCATATCTCCACAACCATTTGCCTAACAAAGCAGAATTAAATCTTCTCAGCCACCAAATCCCTAAACCACCATGATTGGTTACAATCTATCTCATTTTCATTAATTTAGTTTGATATGTCTGTTGAGACTTAGGGTAAGTTTGGCATAAGTTTCAAGTTTTAGCTTTTAGCTTTTATTTTTTAAATTTTATATACAGCTTTTTAATACTTTCCCCCCCCCCCCCCCCACTTTTTCTCACTTTTTCAAGGTGCAAGTATACTTTTAGCATACTTTCATAAAAAAAATTTCAGCAAAAAGTTAGATAAGCTGTTCCCAAACAAATACTTAAACTTTTAGCTTCTATTTTGAATGTTAAATAAATTTTGGCTACTTTAATTGTCATTTGTGGGGCTCATTCTGATGGAGAGGAGTCCTATTTAATGAGTTTACTATTAAATGATCATCTCCTTTTTTTTTTTCTTAATTTTAATTTTAAGGAAAAATGAATAATCTAGAATTAGATCATTTTGATTTGCGTCCTTAGACACAGTGGCAGAATTGTAGTTTCTTGCAAATTCTCTGCAGCAATTTACTTGGCCCCATGTTAGCATGTTTTCTTTATTAGTCATATAGAACGCCTGGTTATCTCTGATCATGAGTGCTTCCTCTATTGCGTTGATTTGAATTTGTCTCTACATTATTTCTATTAATGTTTTATTATATAACATAATTTTGATTCATTATAATCTTGTTTCAAGAGATGATTTGATCGTGCTTGTGCCTTTTAATTTGATTATGTAGTGCCTTTCAATTCTATGATTTCTCAAAATTGATTGTTTATTAGAGCTTTCCATATTTGTATGAAACAACATAGTGAGTATTTTTTAGCAAATTGACCTCTCACCTAAAATAACAAACAAACGCAAGGAAATAGATTTTCTAATCTTTTGCGCTTTTGGCTAATATATTAACGTGTTGCAGGTTCTGTAATTAATTTTTTTTTTTTGAAAAGTAGATTCTGCAATTAAATTCTATCACTATCTGATGTTTGAATACCTATCATCATTCTTTGTGTGTTGAACTTGAGATTTCCCATCTAAACCAGATCCTTGCTGCAGTCTTGACCAGCAGGTCTTCATATAGGCATAGAATGCCTTGTTTGGTGGCTACGAAACTTCATCTATGATTCTCCCATCCACCACTTTGAATTTAACACTGCCCATTCTACCAGTTATCTTCCTAATGTCTTGCAAGACCGGCTGCAACTCTCATGCACGTCTTTGTTCCCCATACAAATTTCAATTACTCCCCCGACTTGACCAGCACTTAATGTAACACCCACCTCACTTAAATTTAATTTAATTGCTTATAGAGGGAAATTGATGAATTATTTAATTTATTTTGAAAGTGATATTATTTTATATTATGATATCTACAAAAGAAGATGTAACGTGGAGAGTTATTTTGTGGATTATTTATATTTAAATTTTAGTCTCCTTATCAGTTAAGGAAAAGGACAAGAGATTAAAACCTATTTGGATTAGGAGTTTAAGTGTTATTGGAATCTTTTAAAGTTCTAGGCTTCTAGCCTATCAAAACAACCTTTTTTTTTTTTTGATAAGTTGCCTATCAAAACAACCTTAATTTGAGTTTAATTGGGAATTAATATCTTGGAAGCTTATTTAAGTTTTATGGGTTTCTTAGAGGCTAAAGAGACAAGTTTTAGTGGGTCTTAAACTCCAACCCAAGTAGGAAGCATACTTAACGTGTAAAGCTGATTTTATTTAACGCTCTGTTTGTTTCAGCAATAATATTTTCTAGAAAATGAGTTATTTTCCAAGAATCATTTTCTATAAAACTATTCTCATTTTCCAATATTTGATAGTAACTTTAAATGATTTGAAAAACAACCTCCTAACTTCCCTTATTTAGCTTGTTGCGAGATAGAGTTGTTTTCCAAAAAAATTTAGTGGAAAATAATGTTTAAAAATAAGCCATACTTTTTATGTTGACTAAAGATAGTTTTCCTTTGATTTATCTTTTTGTATGCTACTAAACGCTGGAAAATATGGAAAATTATCTTTATACAAGATTTTCTATTGAAACAAACGGAGCGTAAGAGTACTAATTGGAGTGGGATTGGTCTTCCTAGACTGAATTAGAGTGTTATTTTAGAGGTATATATGTGTGTGCGCACGCGCGCGTGTGTGTATACTAGGTCTTTTTAAGTCAACTATGTGAAAGGTAGAGAGAGACTACAAGATTTCGAAAAAAAAAAAAAAAAAGAAGAAGAAGAAGAAGAAGAAGAAGAAGAAGAAGAGAAGTCAGTGCTTAGCGTGTAAAGGTTTAGGAGTAGAGAATTAGGGTTTCTCTACATTGAAAAGAATAGAATAATGTGGTACTACTAGAGCAGCCAGCAAGTTCATATTGTACTGAGGTAAACATCTAACTATGCACGCTTTATTGGAATCATTAAACGCATCTTTGATTTAGGATTCATCATCTCATAGTCGCATGGAAGTTTTAGAAATTATATTGATATAATTAAGGGAAAATAGGCTATCATGGAAGTACCTATATAAATGTACTTTAGTTTATTGATTTTGAAAGAGATTCTAATATATATGTAGAGTAGTATCACCATTCTTTATAAGTTAAGCATAGGTGGTGTTCAATGGTATATATATAGGTATAGCAGATTGTAGTATTAGGGTTTACACTACAATTATATAAAATATAGTATAGGCATGATGTATATTAGAAAGCTATCTTAGATTTAATATTGTGAAATCTTCACAGTGGCTAAGGAAAAGTTTTATAAGAGGACTTTTTGGTTATTCGAAACCTGCCCTTATTGAGTTATTTGATTCTTAATTAGGTTCTAGTTGACATTGTTTTGGACAATTGAAGTGAAGCTTGGTTTAGCAGCTAGAGGTAAGTAGACTTCAGAACATGATGTCTCTCAAGACGTGTATATTTATATATATATATATATATATACATTTTCACAAAAGTGAAGTTTCAAAACTTATATTATTGTTAATGCTTTATACACACCTAATTTTATTATTTCTTGTGTGTTATTTTGAAACTGTATATGTTAAGAATGACTCAAAAACTATATATTTGAGAAAGCATTTGTTATATGATATATGATTGGTATTGACAATACTATAGTAAAATAAGAATAATTTCAAATGGTCAGCTAGATAGTCTGTGACCTTTGCCAATACAGGGTTAAGTGTGTCTTCAACCGAAGTAGTGTTATTGTGGTGTGGTGCAGTGTTATCGTTTGCTCTTTGGAGTAAGTGTTGCATCTTTGAGATTAGTGTTATTGTTTCCCATGGGAATTACCCACCGAGTGTTTAGCATTTTTTGTCTTTGTCTAACTAATGTTTTCCATATCGACCTACTGTTTTATTGTTATTGACCTGAAGTGGAAAAATTGTTTATTACTATAATATATTGTTTCTACCTATTTAGTGTATTTTGGCCAATTAAAGTGGTTATTATTTTATTTATTGATTACAGTGTTATATTTAAATATTTTTTTTGTGACAATTTTACAAAGTATATTATATTACTGTTAAAACTATTTGTAAATATTTTGTAAAGATTATATTTTGTCAATGATACTATTGATTTGTTTTGAAAGACATACTCATGTTACGTAGTCTCTTATTGAGCTTCTAGCTCACCCCCCTTTCTCCACCCTTTTAGGTTAGAGCAGTGGAATATCTTTTGGTGGTAGATCATTGGAGCCATAGACTGAAGATTTCTTTTGGAGCTATGTTAGTTGATGGACTATTTTATTATGTTTACTTAGGATAGTGAGTTTAATATTCTTGAAACTATTAGGGATTGTATTTGGAGACTTTATTGTTAAAGTTTTAGTTTGATGGATTTTATAAGAAAGACTTAATGGTTTGATTCTTATTTGTGGATATTTAGTTATGTTCTGTTCCATTATAGCAAATGTGGATTATTTATAAGACAAGTCGTGCATCTAAATCCTTGGTATGGGTTTGGGGTGTTACACTTTAGGTTTCTGCAACCCACCCCTTGTAGCATGCATCAATGTTTCCCTGACAGGCTGACAGCCATAGGCTGTGATTCCCCATTCCATTTCTGTGGTTCACTAGATGACATGATAAGTTTAATCTGTTAAGAAGTTAATGTTCGACAGAGTTCCAATACGATATGAACCCCCCCCCCCCCTCCCCCCGCGCGCCCCCTCTTTTTTCTTTTTTTTTGTACATAAGTCAAACACTTCTCATCCCACCTACATAAAGAAAACATAAAGCTGTGTATTCGAGTTCCCATCTACATAAAAGAAAACATAAAGCTGCATTTTTGAGATATATCATTATCATGCTTGAGGTTGTGGTGCAAGCAATGCAATCTAGGAGGCATGATTAATTATGGAAGTATATTTTCATTCCCTTACATATGCTGTCTAAGACGGCTACTGGGATTTTATAAGCTTGGGATCCTAGCATAGGATAGCTAGTTACAGTAATTCTCTGTCACTTTGTCTTTTTCTAAAGGTGGCCAGTAAGGTGGCTTAATTATAACTGAAACTAGTTGCACAAATGAGATGCTTGAAAGAGGCAATCTTGTCAATGTTTAATGCTATGCAGAGTTTTCTCTTGTTCTTGTTTTGTATCTTAATTATCTTAGTTCTACCTGGGTGTGAGATTTCTTTTTTAGTTGTCTATTTTGGTCTTTGTTGTAGGATGTATTACTATGTGGGGTATATGCACGAAGGGAGGCTGCTTATGGGAATATTGATCATGCGAGAAGAATTTTTGACATGGCACTGTCATTAATAGAAGGGCTTCCAATGGTAAGGTCTCTGTTTATTTTTTTCACAAAAAACAAAATTTAGTTTGGTTTGCTGAAGAATGCGTTTTGTTTTGTTATGTCAAAGAACGATTAGTTTATTTTCGCTGGTCTCTGTAGCACATTTATTGATACAAAATGAAGTCTGCCTTTGGATGGGTTTCACTTGCCAATTATCTAGAAAGACAACTTTTATATGTTTGTGGGTAAATAGAATTATTGGTTACATATGAACTGAAGCCTATAATGCAAGTGGTTGACAAGTTGCTATGTGATCACTGACTAAAAGGTGTCGTGTTGCTCTTCTTGATAATTACTTAAAGATAATTTTGAAGATTCAATGTAAACCTTCTTATGAAATGCCCATGTCTTTTGCTATTTGCATTTCATAACTAGAGCACCATTGAGTTTTGGTACAGAACATACTTAATCTTTATCTAAAAGCTTTTGACTTGTAATGTGATTTTATTTATATAAAATTTGCTTATTGCTGGGATGTTATTTGAATCCTGGTTTGGGTAAATGTAAGATTTTTCACTAAATATTCTCCTCCAAAAGAATCTTTCATAGTTCATTACCATATATGACTCCCTTTTTTATTTTTTATTTATTTTGTTTATTTTTATTTTTTATTCTCTTGCATTTCTGCGTATAAAAAGAATGTAATAAAAAATCTGGCTCAATGTTGGTTTAAATTGCATATTTTTCTTCCTTCTAACCGTAGGCATTAGTAATACTGGAAAGTAGAAAAATATCCTTATTATTAAGTTAACCGGTTTCTAGAATGTGATTCATAGGCCTAGTTTATGTAAAGAGTTCATAGTTGTGAACCCTTGGGCTTGTTTTTTGTATTCTTGGTGATTATGAGCCTTGTCGATTTAACAGATGGCTCAGTACTTATCACCTGAATTTTGCTTAGATTGTACTGATTCTTGATAATAATAAAAAATTTCTTCCTTTTAACTGTAGACATTATGGGTTTTTAATTTTTAATTTTTAAACAATGCAATTATTGTAGTTGACTTAGGTGCTTCTCCATTTCAACTTATAATTTCTTTTGGCTTTATAAGTTAGAGAAATGGTTATATTTTTTATTGGCAAGTATGTATACTTTGACTACACTGGAATCCAGGACCTGTGACCCACTTGAATTAATGGGTGGATCAATGGTCTGTTTCTGAAACATTTCCGTCATATAAATTGCTTTTGTACATTTGCTCTTCATAATTGATCATATCCAGAATTGCAATCCAAATATTGCTTTCCTTTATCTTTTTTTTTTTTTTTTTTTTTTCCTGGGTCTGGTTATCCTTTTCATATTAGATGTGACCTTTTCAAAGAAGTAGTAGTTATAGTATTAGTTGCAATGGAGAATTTGAAGTTAAAAATTAATGAAGTTGAGATCTGAATTTGTTTTATGGAGTTATTATAATAATATTTTTTATTTTCAATTTTTGACTGAATTTGTTGGTGCATGAACTATCAGGATATAATATTGTATTAACCATTAAACAACTGGCAGGAACTATGGTCTAATGCGCCTCTTCTATATTTTTGGTATGCTGAGGCAGAGCTTGCGAATAATCCTGCTGACAGTGGTGAAAAATCATTTCGTGCACTGCACATATTATCGTGCTTAGGAAGTGGTGAAACATATAGTCCATTTAAAAGTCAACCGTCAAGTTTGAAACTGCTGAGAGCGCACCAAGGGTTCAAAGAAAGAATAAGAACAGTAAGATCAGCATGGGTACGTGGTCTTATAGATGATCAATCTGTTGCTCTCATATGTTCAGTAGCTTTATTTGAGGAATTGACATCTGGATGGGCTGCGGGTATTGAAGTTTTGGATCAGGCTTTTGCAACTGTGCTTCCAGGTTATTAATATTACTTTGTACTTCTACCTCTTTTTCAATCTCTACATATGTCATGCTAGTACCTATTCTTTCAAAGTTAAATTGATGCATTGCTTTATTTGACTGTAAATTTCTAGTTTCTGCCCTACAAATGATCATCATAGCACAAGCTATACAGTTTAGCAATCAACACCTCATATTTTCTAGTATAAAACTTCTACTTGTGATGTAGCTCAAGTGGTCAGCAGTAGGTTAGGAAAGAGACAGTTTTTGTTTTTGATTAAAAGTCAAGTGAATGAGTAATAAGTAATGCGGTAAAGAGAAATTTTTATCATTATTTTTTTTTATAAGTAATTGTAATTTATTAAAAAGGAAAAGCGTATACAGGAAGTATACAAAGATTTGAAAAATAGAAAGAAACAAAAGAAAGCTAAAAGATTAGCAATACAAGTGCAAAGAGAGTTTTGTTATATTTTGTTTGTTTGTTTGTTTTTGGTGTTGATGATGAACATGCTAAGGAAGACACTCTGTTTGGGGCTAATGGAGTATAAGGCATGAATTAATACTGCACATTTTGGAAACTAGGACGTGGACACAATGATACCGATGCAAAATATAAATGATACAATTTTTTTTTTCTTTTTAAAAAAAAAAAAAAAAAATTCAATGATTAGATTATTTTAGGGTAGATTTTTAAACTTCCCCATTGAAGCTCAAATTCCTAATTTAGGTTGAAGATTATTCTCGAAATGTTCAAAATGTCTCATATAGGTTGACAATCTCTATGAGATAAGACCTTCAGACCTTATTGGGCGTAGTGGTTTGTCTAAACTCTACACCTGTGCCCCCAAAGGGCTATGAAAATAATAGAAAATCAATGGCCTAATTGTCTATGATGATTGGCTATTTTCCAACATTGGCTTCTTTGGAATAATTCTGGTGCTGCCTGTATTGGGTAACACATTGGGAACCACTTTGATGGATGAAGAAGTTCTAAATCTAATGCTAAAGAAATAGTTAACACTGAAAGTCAATCCTAAATAGCTGGCTCTGGTAGATGATCTCCTTTAACAACTGGACCCAAACCCATATTGTCAGATAGTCAGGCATTGCTTTCAACAATGCTACACCTGTGCTTCTCCTCTCAAAAAATAGGAATTGTGCACATCACCACCTATATTTCATTGTGGACGGGGAAAAGAAATTGTCACTTGTATTTTAGAACTTTTATGAGCCATCCTACAAGCTTTGGAATCTGTAATTAACAGCTGAGATATGAGTTTCAATTCAATAATGATTTCCACTACCATAGAGGACAAGTAATAATCAGTCTTATGATTTTTTTATATTACAACAGAACACAAGTAATTGCATTTTGCTGCGATTAACTGTTATCATCACTGGAGAAATTAATTTTATGCATTTTAGAACATCTCGACCTTTTCCAATTATAATTCAATTTATCATGTTGATTTTTTTTTTCTTTATCTCTATGTTACAATCCCACAGAAAGACAAAGTCATAGTTATCAACTTGAGTATTTGTTCAACTATTATGTGAAGATGCTTCAGAGACATCATAAGCAATTGAGCCTATCAAAAGTCTGGGAATCCGTTATTCGGGGGCTGCAAATATATCCTTTCAGCCCAGAACTTTTTGGAGCTTTATTGGAGATTGGCCATCTTTACACAACTCCTAATAAATTGCGGTGGATGTTTGATGACTTCTGTCACAAGTAAGATCTTCATCCATATGTCTAATCATACTTTAATTTCTTAAATGAATGTTAGGTGTTCGTGAATATTATGAGAGAGAAATTTATGTAAAGAATTTAAAACTCTAAGCTTCCAACTCCCTACCTTGAATCTGTTGCTAGCCTAATTTTAACAATCTAGAGCCCTGAATTACAATAGGTGATGATTTGATATAGTTGGTCCTTTGGGCTTTCCATAGGCTTGAATGGCTCGGTGAGGGGCTGTGTTCTCCTGGGTGGTGAGGCCTCGTGGTTTGTCCAAATGACCTGACTGGCTTGTTTGCCTGCCAAGAGTGAGAACGACTCTTGAGAGGTTAAATTTGCTTGAAGAGTAAGAGGGGGAAAATACAATCAACAACATTCTATTGTGGAAGACATTTGAACAAAAGCTACTTCGTTTTTTGTAATTGAAATCTCTCCCACCTTCATAAGGAGTTAAGGTGTGCCCCCCTAAAAAAACAAAAACTAGTGAATAGGTTTTAATGGGACCCATCCCATGAAATTAAGGACGGCAAGGCCGCGGGATGGGGTCGGATCATGGGCGCTTTATGCTTGCTCAGCACCTCTTCAGGGTGGTTAACACCACATGGTGTAGGAGTGGCATGCTGGGCAAAGTGTGGGTGGAGCCATTTTTGGCATCCCTAATGAGACTCTTGTTGTGATGAGAGAGGGGGTAGTGAGTGTTCTTAATGAAATATTATTACTTATCAAAACAATATTAAATAATGGATAGAGGACAGTTCCTCCAACTCACTACGTGGCAATTTATAAGATTATCCATGTGTACTTTTAGTCACATGACCTTAGATCTATTTAATAGTCATGCAATTTATTTAAATGATTTAATAAATCACGTGATTTAATATACATGGATGTTCATATAAACCATTGTGTAATGGCTTGGAGGAGATTCCTCCAACTTGGTTTGGTGGAAAATTTTGTCCTCAAATAACACACACTTGGGACAGGTTGGACAAAATCCATCCACCCCATCCCCTCTTTGGGACAGGGAAAACCCATACGGGGCGGGGCAAGGTAGGTTCCATGGTGCAGGGCATATTTGCAACCCCTACATGAAATAGGCCGATATATTTCTCTCTTATACAATCTAACTGCCAATTTGTGGAAAGCTGGATTGGACTTTTAGATTCTAAAATTCCTTATTGTAGAGTACATACTATGTGGAAAGGGGAGACCTACCTGACATAAATTACTAGACCTAAAATGCTTTCTAAGACTCTAGGTTGCTATGTTACACAGATGTGTAAATTTACCAGTGGTACCTCTACCAACATGACATAATATGAGTAATAGTATGAAATCTAAGTCTGACACACAGCTGGATTATCTGGCAACTTCATATCCCTCTCTGAAGAGATCAAGAGGTCAAAAGGGAGGCAAGGGGCTAATATGTATGAATATAATGAAACATGTTTGTTCGACCTCAAATGGTTCATTGGAGTGCAATGATTTGACCCTGAAACCCCTCATCATTGCAATTCCCTTTAGCAAAAGATCTTAATCATTGTAGCCTCCTCTGATTGTCCTTTTCTTTCTTTCAGATCTTAATCTAAGTCTGGCACTTTAGTTCCTTTAACATCATGTTGACCGACAGTGCTATGTCGATAAATAGTTTCTTCATGTCTTTTCCCACTTTGATCCCTGATACCAAGCTGCTCACAATGCACCACGTGCCTGCAAGCTTTTTTGTTTTTGTTTTTTTTTTTTTTTAAATAAATGACAAAGCAGTGGTCAATATTAGGCCACATTCTAAATTAATTTTCTGTTTCTTGGCCTGAAACCACTTCTTGAGTTAGGTGGCAGCAATGGATGCATATACAATTGGGCCTGGGTATTAAGTTGCAAATGGCTCTTTAACAAATCATACGCATGCTAAATTAGGACTGGGAGAGCTTGCCAGATACTAAACTGAGTGACGAGAAGGCTGGCTGACAAACTATGTATAAGCTTTGCCCGTAGGCTTTACTAGCTAAAAGTGAGTCCAAAGGGCCCTTCTTTAGAAAGGTTTCCTACATTATTGGGGGGACAAAAAAAAAAAAAAAAAAAAGGATTTGCCAGACTGCAAGTGCCTGTTTTTCATTTCTTGGTATTTTTCCTTCTTTGGGTTGTGTACTAAAATTAATTCAAGTTTTCATTCCTATCATTTAAACTAAATAAATGAAAGAATTTCCTAAATTCTTATTTAGATGGTAAAAAAGTTGGTACCTTTTAGGACTAAATGTTGTTGTATTAGGTATTACCTAAATTTAACACAATTTTGTTCTATTTATATGTAGTGCATCCAAGTATTTATACCCTATTTTTGATATTGCTTTGTGTTTCAAGTTCAAACATTAATTGAGTCTTACACTTAGAACCATCTCTTGACTTGACACCTATATCCAAGTCCATTTTGTTTTGTACTGAAAATGTTGAAAATTTCACTTATATATTCACTCATTTCAGGACTTGGAAATTGAATCTATGGAGAATCTCTTTACTTTTTGTCTAGTCAGGGAGAATACCATTTAGCATTGATTTGATCTAAACATGGTTTTTTGGTGGCTAGTTCATACTGTGATATTTTGAGAAGTGTCAGCCTAAGGTGTCTCATAATGTTGCATTTTTCACTTGGATAACTTTGGGTAAGATCTTAACGGTGGACAATCTCTAGTAACAACATCTCATAATTTTTGACTGGTGTTGTATGTGCAAGAATGATGGGGAGTTAATTAGGCATCTTTAACTATGTTGCTTAATGGCACAAGGCAGCTGGTCGTTTATTTATTTATAGCCGCTTCCACTCTACAAGTATTCTTTCCATCCCTTTCTATGATAGGATTTCACACTGCAAAAGCCTTGAATTTTGACCCCAGTGGCAATCCCAAAAAAGTTATGAGCAAATGTCCTAGCTTTCAGCCCAAAATTGAAGCCAGTGTTATTACCCTTCTCACATCTCCTTCTGGGACCAGTTCACTCTTACTCAGATTAACTTTCAGGCTGAAATTGCTTCAAAAAATATAGGAGTACACAGCGAAGGTATCTAAGTTGAGTTATGTTTGCATCAAAAAATAGAATTGGTTCATTTGCAAAAAGAAGATGAGAGATCTCCGTAACCCCTCTGTTCTTGCCTGCCACCTTAAATCCTGTCAGAAAGCCTTCTGCCAAAGCCCTTTGTATCATCCTGATTTACAGATTAAGACTTTCATAACCAAAATAAAAGATGTGGAGATAACCAAAATAAAATACTTCCCATTTTCTAATGAGAAGTCATATTTCTAATTACTTATTAAAATAAAATTAAAAATTGAGAAGTCATATTTCTAAACTGTAGTCATAGTTTGTTGTTTTTCTATGAACTTTTTATGCTTTTGGATATAATCTATGTTTTAGAAGGAATTAGCCTTTATAGCTATTTTCTACAATAAAATCCTTGTTTGACAATGCTTGCGATTTGCATGAGGTATTCATATTAATTTCCATAGCTGTCCAACCTTTTTTGGCAAATAAAGGCTGTTACACTATGTAGGTCCGAAAGTCAAGACTTACCAATGCACTAGAAAATAATAATAAATGCGCATTTGATGTGTGTATTTGATTTGGATGGACGTTGCATTTCCCATTTCCAAGGTTCAATATTTTGTTGCATTTCAGTTTTTTGGTACATGATCATGATTGTTCCATAATTTTTATTCATTCTCTCATTTTAACTTCATCCAATATTGTCAGGAAACCATCTGTGATTGTCTGGATTTTTGCTCTGTTGTTCGAGATGAGTAGAGGAAGTTCCCAGCATAGGATCCATGGATTATTTGAAAGGGCATTGGCAAATGAGATTTTGCATAACTCAGTTGTACTCTGGCGTTGCTATGTTGCATATGAGATTAACATAGCCTGCAACCCTTCTGCAGCCAGACGAATTTTCTTCCGAGCTATCCATGCCTGCCCATGGTAAGGATTATTGAGATCATATTGTTCCTCTCAGCCTTCAAACAAACGGTTGTTTTTGCTTTGTTCCTATTCTGATTTTGATTTTTCTGTTTTGCCCTGTTTTTACTCTCTCTATTTCTGTCTCTACCATTTTTTTTTTTTTTTTTTTGGGGCCAGGTTAGATTCCTTTTATACTACTTATCCTGAATGTGTCTTGTGACCCTCTTTGAAAGACTTAACCGAACAACACCCCCCCCCCCCCCCCCCCCCCCAGCGCCCTGGTCCCCTTTTTCTTCCTGCTGTCTTTTCCCAGTTTGAGTATGTCTTTGTGGATCAAAGCCATGATATTTTCTTGGAACTGAAATTGTTGCCATATGTGGGCTTGCCCTGCTGCAAACTCTCATGTGACATTGCACTAGTCCCCAATGCCAAGAATAAAATTAAAACGAAAATACAATTCATAGAGGAGTCAATTGTGGGATTATATCACCTAGCCCCTAATTTATTGGTTAAATTTCTAGTCTGTGTGTAAGTGAATGCTCTGGAATGACTGCTCTCAGATATAGAGCATATATATTTTGAACTTCCAGTGTACTCCCAGAGATTTGCTTGTTCCATCTTTGACCACCATTTTGTTCTGTATAATTGTCAGGTCTAAAAGTCTTTGGCTTGATGGTTTTCTCAAGCTGAACAGCATCCTAACTGGAAAAGAGCTGTCAGATCTCCAAGAAGTCATGCGGGATAAAGAATTGAATCTGAGGACAGACATTTACGAGATCCTTTTGCAAGATGACCTCATACCATGACATTCTTTCCAGCCATTTCTTATTCTGCTTCTAGCAGGCAAGAAATTGAAAAATTGTACGGATTGAAGATGTGCAAAATCTTGATGTCATGGTTCACTAGCATGGAAGACAAGCATTTAAAATAGTAAGTATATGGCATCCTCTTTTCTGCGAGTGCTGGTGAAAAAATGCATAGAAATTGAAGTCGTTTCTCTTTGAAAACAATTTAAATTATTTTTATTAAATGAGGTTCATGAGTGGCGTAAAAAAGGAAACATGTATGGAGATATGGGATTCAAACTCCGCTTACATTAAAAATCAATTGGTCTTTTAATCTAATAGTAAAGAGCAATCATCATAAAGCAGGTGCCATAATTTGAAATTCTTGTATCTATTAAAAGAAAAAAAAATAAACATGCATGGAGAAGTAACAGAATTGTAACATAATTGAAAGAAACCGAGACAGAGAGAGAGAGAGTTTGGAAAATATCTGAAATTTGTATAATCATTTACACTAAAGCAATATTTATATACACAAAGTACAAAACTAACTCTATCCAATTAGTTATAGCATGTGTGAACACAGCCCATGTGTATGTACATGTGTGAAATAATTAAAACACTAAATTACTTGCAGTTTACACTAGCTTCTGTTGTTTAGGTGCTGTTTCTGTGGTTTAGCTGCAGATTTAATCTTCAACACTAACTCTTGCTTCTGATCCTCTTCTTCTCTTTTGTTTTGATGTTTAGAGCTTTTACAAAGTTAACATCAAATATAAGACCAGATTACACTTTTGCCCCTTTATGTTTGAGGTTGTTTTCATTTTGCTTCTTTTATGTTAGAAAATTTTCTTTTTTCTCACGTTTTACTTTTTTCAAAATGGTCATTTCTGTCCATATTTGTTAGTGATGTGGCTGTCAAATGTCTAAATAGCAGTTGATTCATGTATAAGTGAGACACTCACATGTTGGATGTTGCCATGTCATAAAAATTAGCTGTTTATTGTTTCCTTTTTTTCCCCCCTCAGTTATCATACTGCTATGCACTCCAACCTTATGTCTTCTAATCAAGTTTGAGGCTCTATTTTCTATCAGAGGGTTGGATGAGATTTGGTGGACAATTTACAAACATGAGAAAGAGCAGTGGCTGGAAGCCCAATCACGGGGGTTGATTCGCTGGCCTGAGTCATCGTTGGCATATTTGGATTAGAACAAAACACAATAGAGTAGGAAGGTGAATTTGAAGGAGATTTGAGTTGCCTCCAACTTTTGTTCCTTTTTTGTGCCTCTTTGCATACTCTAATCACCTTAACTGGCCCTCATGATTTTCAGCTCATTTGTACCTTTTGCATTTACCTCCTCTATCTCACCTTTTTGCTTGACTTTGCATTAGTGTTTTGGGTCTTTGATCGTATGAGATGTAAAGGACGAAAAGTTGTAGGAGATAATGTTGATATGTAGAAAATTGTAGATAGGGGTGAGGAATTGTTGAGCCGGCTGGAATGGTTAAATTTGGGGGTTGCTGAGATTTTGGTGGGTGGATTTGTAACTATAGTTGTGTAATATGTGTGGGTTTGGTTAGCTACATGGTTTAAAAACCGAACTGGACTGGCCGGATTGACCGGTTCAATCAGGAACTGGACACTCATTTGGTCTAGTTATGACTAAAAACCGAAAAGCAGCCAAAAACTGAGAATAATTAGGAATTAGCTGGTTCAACCATGAAAACTAGGAACCAGTATGATTGAACCGGTTATTGGCCAGTTGTGCTAAAAACTAAAACTACATTTTTCAAAAAGTTGCATTTTTTTCCCTTCAAATCCAGCCTAAAACCCATAAAGAATGAGGATCCAAAATTGTGGGAAGGAAAAAAAAAAACTCAATGAAAAGAGAGAGGGGTAAAGAATTAAAGATTAAAATGTGATTCTTGATTATTTTAGGCCGTATTAACAACAGTAACAACAAAACCATTCTAGACCTTTTCTCTCTTAAACATCTCTAAACTCAATCTCAATCAAAATACAAACTCAAATCACAATTTTAAAACTAATTAAATTAGAACCAAAAAAAAAGAAAAGAAAAGAAAAGAAAACGAAAAAAAGAAGCAAAGCTGACCCATCTGAGCCTTGGTGGGGAGGACAAGTGGAGGACAAGCATGCGTGAACGTCGATTTAAAAGGTTGTCTCTCTAGCCTTTGTCATCTGTCAGCGATCTGAGAGCTTTTGGCTGTTGGTATGTTCTGGAATCTGGAGTGGACGAAGTGGTAGTCTGGTAGAGAAGAAAAGCAAAAGGAAAGGTCGAAAGTGAAGATAGAGAGAAGGGAAAGAATGTGTGTGGAGGAGAAAAAATGAGGGAAAAAAAATAAAGAAACGTGTGGATGAAAAAATAAGATAAGGGAAAAAAAAATAAAGAATAAGAAATTAAAATTAAAAAATGTTATCACAATATTTTCATAATAAATTTTAAGTGGTAGGTTGTTACTTGTTACTAGCTAATATTAGTGAAAAATAATAATTTAAATAATGGGTTCAAATTAACATCAGTAACAACTTATCACATATGATTTGTTATGAAAATATTGTAAAAATATTGGAAACGTGGCACTTCTTATTAAAATTAGATGATTTTACAAGTCATTATATCACCGCTCCACTAGATTTGTTAAAAAAAATATCATTGGAAAATTTAAAAATATTACCGTTGGGTTTTGTTATTTTTATTTCCTAAATTTAATACACGAAAACTAAACTCACATTATTTTTTAAAATTATATATATATATATATATATATATGTGTGTGTGTGTGTGTGTGTGTGTGTGTGTGTGTGTTTAACTTGAATATTCGTAATTTAAAAACTTAAACTATATTTTTTTTAATTTTTATTATTTTAAAATTATTAATTAAACTATTTATGACGTCACTAATTAGACCATCGATTCGACCCTAATCTGACTAGAAAACCAATAACTAGTCCATTTTTCGGTTCTTTTACCGTACCAGTTTTTAAAACCATGGTTAGCTATCCATGGAGATGGCAATGTGCGTGGGGTGAACTTCCCATGGTGATCGAGTGTTGTTTGGCCATGGTGGTCTGACATCATTTTTGTCTTAGTATGATTCAAAAAACAATTTATTTATTTTAGACGAGGAGATGTATTTGTATCTTGAATGTCTCTTTTGAAAAAGTTTGGACGTGCCAATTGAAATGATGTTTACAAGATAATAAGAGAGGATGGGATGAGTTTAGTTATTAAAGAACTAACCCATCCCTATAAGCTTACAAGTCATTTTTTTTCATTTTTCTTATTTTTGTGGGTTTTTGGAGCTATTTTTCAGAATTTCCGGGGTTATTTTATTTTCTTATTTTTCTCTCAAGAAAAATTCCAATTTTTTTACAAAAAATTGAGGGGGTATTTATAGGGAAATGAGGAAATGGGAGGCTAGCTCTAGGTGTAAGTGTGTAAGATGTTACACAAAAACGAACCTTCCATTTTTGCCACCTCACTAGCCTACTTTGTCTTTTTCTGATTTCTGGCCTGATTTTTGCGTAGCTGTTTGGAGGTTTTTTCGAACTCCATTTTCTTCAAACTTTATATGCTTGGAAAGCTCTGGATGTCTAGTAATGGTCTTGGCCTCACTCCATTTGGAGCTACTATCGTTGAGATATCATGCTCGGAAGGAAGGTGATGCAGTGCTGAAAAATTGTATGATGTTTTTTCTTAAAAAATTCATATCTTCTAATTTGGAGCAGATATCGTCAAGCCCTTTTGATGAAAAATAGTTAAGAATTGGTTCTTCAAGATGATCTAGCCTGCTCGCTCTAGTTCTTGCCTAATCGAGATAGATTATTGCATGAAATCAAGTCAAAAACTGTCAATTTTACCTATTAAAAAAAAAAGTGAGGATTTTATTAGGGTATTTGGTATTTTGGTGACATCTCATCCATTTTAACTCTAATTTTAGCCCATAAACAATCGCTTCAAAGGGAAAAATATGCTCTACGAGAAGGTCCAAAATTCAACGTGATCCAATGGTCGAATCAAAAAGTCAACTTTTTGACCATACCTAGCTAAAGTTTTAGCCTTGATTGCTACAAAAATGATTTTCAAAACTTGTGACCTTTTGATTCGCCATCCCATCATATTGTTTTTATTTTTACCCTTTTTTACTTTAAAATTTATGATTTTGCACCTTATTTCAAAATTTTTTGATTTTTTGGTTTTTGTTTTGATGCATGTGAATCGGTGCCGAACAAAATATGGTATCAACAGTACCAATATCACACGTAATCATACTTTTGTCACATTTGATAGTTTTCTTACTGTTTCTCACATTTGATGGTTTCATTGTCACATTAGGCAGTATCAACATCACATTTGACCATACTTTTGTCACATTTAGTAGTACCTTTATTTTTTTTCTCACATTTGACAATTCCATCATTACATTAAACAGTACCAACATCACATGTAACCATACTTTTATCTCATTCAATGGTTCTCCTTTTTCTTTTTCTTTTTTTTCCCCCCTCACATTTGACAGTTCCATTGTTACATTAGGCAATACCAACATTACATGTGACCATACTTTTGTTACATTCGATGATTCCCTTATTTTTTAGTCACATTAGGCAATACCAACATCACGTATGATTGTACCATTATTAGATTTGGGGGTTCCTTTTTTTTTTTTTTTTTTTATGTCACATCAAGTATTACCAACATCACATATTACCGTACCATTATGAGATTCGGTGGCTCCCTTATTTTTTAGTCACATTAATCAGTATCAATGTCACATTTGGTGGTTCTTTTATTTTTATTTAATCAAATTGGACGGTACATTAGTCACATTGGAGGGTAGCAACAAAACATTAGGCAGTACTATCGAATTTGACTAAAAAGTAAAAAATAATATAGCTAATGGTCAAAATACAATAGTAATCATAAATGAAAAACTTCAAAGCCACTGAACAAAAAGGAAGACACACGTGTAATAATAAATGAAAAATCAGAATGACTGCAATGATTTATGTAATGAAATCAAATTTTCTATATAAAAAATAAATATGTAAAATTAAAGTTCACATTACAAATTTACTGAAGGATTCTTCAATGGGAAATTTTCACATGGGTTTTCTTCGGGAATAATCGAAGCAAGTGGCTTGATTTGCAATTCAAATCTGCCTATTACGAAACTTCAGTTCAGATTTCACAACATCCTAATGTTGAGTACTCCAAAATTCCTAGAGGAAACAAAAACCAATCAAATAGGCCCAAGTCTTGACAATAAATTCAAGGAAAAGGAAAAAGGGATGAAGAAAAAACCTATCCTACTCTCACTTTCACTTGAAATAAATAGTTAAACCCACCATTCAAAAACTCAAATCTTGACGATAAATTTAGTGAAAAGGTATGGAAAATGGTTACCTAAGATTTGTATACAGAAGAGGTGGTACCATTATCAAATTTGGTGGTTCTCTTATTCTGTCACATTTAGTGGTACCTTTATTTTTTTTTTCTCACATTTAACAATTCCATTATTACATTAGGCAGTACTAACATCACATGTAACCATATTTTTATCTCATTTAATGGTTCTCTTTTTTTTTTTTTTTTCTTCTTTTTTTCTTTTTTTTTTTCCTCACATTTGACGGTTCCATTATTACACTGGATAGTACCAACGTCACATGTGATCGTACTTTTGTCACATTCGATAGTTCCCTTATTTTTAGTCACATTAAGCAATACCAACATCACATATGATTATACTATTATCAGATTTGGTGGTTTGCTTTTTTTTTTTTTTTTTAGTCACAGTAGGTAGTACCAACATAACATATTATTTCTATCCAAAAAAAAAAAAAAAAATCACATATTACTGTACCATTATGATATTTGGTGGCTCCCTTATTTTTTAGTCACATTAGATACTACCAACGTCACATTAATCAGTATCAATGTCATATTTGGTGGCTCTTTTATTTTTGTTTAATCAAATTGGAAGGTACATTAGTCATTTTGGATGGTACCAACAGAACATTAGACGGTACTATCAAATTTGACTGGAGTAAAAACTAATATGGCTAATAGTCAAAATACAACAGTAATCATAAATGAACTTCAAAGCCACTTAACAAAAGGAAGATACACTAGTAATAATAAATGAAAAACCAGAATGAGTGCAATGTTTCATGTAATGAAATCAAATTTTCTATATAATAAATAAATATGTAAAATTAAAATTCACATTACAAATATGCTGAAGGATTCTTCAATGGGAAATTTTCACATGGGTTTCATCGGGAAAAATCAAAGCAAGTGGCTTGATTTGCAATTCGAATCTACCTATTACAAAATTTCAGCTCAGATTTCACAACATCCTAATGCTAGTGCTCCAAAATTCCTAGAGGCTAGGAAAACAAAAACCAATCAAATAAGCCCAAGTCTTGACAATAAATTCAGGGAAAAGGAAAAAAAGGATGAAGAAAAAACCTATCCTACTGTCACTTTCACTTGAAATAAATCATTAACCCACCATTCAAAAACTCAAATCTTGACGATAAACTAAGGGAAAAGGTATGGAAAATGGTTACACAAGAGAGAGAGAACGTGAGACAGCGAGAGAGGAAAAAGAAAAGACTTATATATTTTTTTTCTTGTATTTGATTTTATACGTTACCTGCTTAACTGGTAATTGGTAATTCATTTAAATTACATAAACGGCAGGATTAAAATAAGTGAAATCAATAGTTAGATCTATTAGTGGGTACCGTACCCACACAAGAAAAGGTGGGTAGCATAGAATGACCAACTATAAAAACTTAAAACTTTTAGACAATATTTTATTACTTATACCAAATAGGTATTTTATTTTAGAATTAAGAATGAATATTAATGTCTTATTCTCACAAAAATAATGAATTTAAGTGAGGTTTTTATTGTATAATCTATTTTGTAGTCTTATAATTTTTTATGATATATTTTTGTCACTATTTTTAAGTTCCATAAAAGAATTTTTATTTTTTATTTTTTAGGGGGGACCAATTCATACATTGCAGGATGCCAAACAATTAAAATTTTTAATTTTTTCACTATTCTTACTTTTTTTAATTAAAAACAAAAAAAAACAAAAACCTTGGGCCTGAAGTGGGGCCTTGGCCATATGTAGCTCCATCCCTGAGGTCATGGATACCCATTCCATTGTTGACATTTAAACTAAACCAAGATTTTAAGTCTAAGTATTTCCCCAAATAACTTGTTTTTAAGTGCTTAGACTTAGAGAGTGCAAATGGATAAATGAAGACTCGTAACTGCATGGGTAATGAAATACCGAGTACCGACTTCCAAGGCCTCTTAAATTCACTTACAATCAATTTTTATAAAATCCTTTCTCTTTCTTTTCTTCTTCTCTCAAAAAAAGCATAAGCTCTTAACAAATTGGCAAAACCTAAGCTTAAACAATTCCTTAAATTATAGAATAGACAAACAATGTCAAAGTTCAATATGATTCATGTTCCCAAATTTCACACACAAATTTTCTGTCCTCAAGAAACTGACAGGTTTCCGCCTCAATCAATTCATTAAAAGGCTTAAACTTGTTTAATTTCTCATGGGTTTGGAACCATTTCCCTCAAATTTCATACACATTAAGCCCAAAAATGTTTTGATTTTTGGGCCTTGGCTCTTTCAAGCCATAAGGCTCTGTACGCTTCCAGGCCATAAAATTTTTTGAGACCACGGACCTCCAAGTCTCCAACTAACAAGACACAATAGCCACCATACACCAATGATAATCACAACATACACAACTAAGAAGCCCACAAATCCAAAATCAATTAAAGAAAATGAAGCAGGGAAAAGAAACTTCACCTAATTTTCTAAGCTATCCTAATCAAAGATGTCTTGCAACTCTCCAATGAGCGATCGGAATGAATCTGTATGCAGGGAAATTATTTCAAGATATTTAACTAATTTTGTAAAATACTATTTTAATCCCTAAATTTTACGAAAAGTTTTTTTTTCATTCCTAAACTTTAAAATTTTCTTTTTTCATGCTTAAACTTTGTAAAGAATTTTTTTAATATAGTTTAGAGACAAAAAGGGATAAAAATAAAACTTTATTTTAAATAGTTTAAGGACAATAAATGAAAATTTTATAGTTAGAGATGAAAAATAAGCTTTTGATAAAGTCTAGAAACTAAAATATTATTTTACCATTTTTTTTATTAGCACAATGTTGAGGGCCATTTGTGAGAAAGAAAACCCAATAACAAAGGCAACAAAAAATTGACAAAATAGGCAGCAAAACCATTAGGCCCAAGCGGTAGGAATAATGGATTGTAGGCCCAAGAAATAAACAAATGGGTCTTGAAGAGGCAAGTGGGCTCAAAGAAGCCTGGAAAGAAAGAAATAACATCTCATGGGTAATGTATGAGATAGAAAAGCGAGAAAGGGCCGCCGCCGCAGGCCCAAGGTAATGCAAACTAAAAAAGTAAGGGGTTTATGGCAAGCTCATAAACCCCAAGGATGAGAATAAGGTTATTGGGTCAGGGAAGCCCAATAAAGTTAGTAAAAAGCCCATGAGAGTGTGGAATTAGCAAATGAGCCAAGGAAGCCCAAAGAAAGCAAACGGGCCGAGGATGTCCAAAAGAAAGCCCAAAGGGACAAAGGAGCCCATAAGTAAAAGCAAAATAGCGGCCATGCCAAGCCACTAAGAGAAGGAATAAATGGCTGGCCCAAAAGAAGCCCAGTAGGATTAAGTTATTACGGCATGAATAACAGAACGACATTGCAAGAAATAAAGAAAACCAAGGAGTGGGCCAAAGAAATGTAAGGCCCATCATCAGACAAAGTCCAGCTCTTGAATGGAGCGGGAAAATAAAGAAAAGCCCACATAAGAGGTCAAAAAACACGGACGGTGAGCCTCCAGACCACGGCAAACGCATGAGCAGCAGGCAAATTTTTGGACATATCTGAAAGGAAAGTACGCGCGAGGTCCAGACACCACCAGCCTGTACCCAACCAATATGGGACTTGGTGGGGTCATGGGTCAAAAGGTAAGAGGTAAAGGGGGTATGGTTTGGTGGTGGGGAGAGGGGAAAAGACCTATTTTGCGGCTCCTGCCCAAGCCGTTTTGGGAGGTACGTCCTACTGGGATGACAGACCACTCAAAAGAGGCAAGGTTGAGGGGGAACCGTTAGGTGCATGCCTTGAGGGAAAGAGACAGAAAGCATTTACGCCGTGGTAGGTAAGAGTGCTACGGTGGTCTAACAAACGAAACAAACCTGCCTGTCTGGCAAGGGTGAGTGGCACCCAGACGAACCCTTTGGTGGTCGGCAAGTACGCCCAGACTACACAAAGGCGATTAAGGGGTAAAGTGGTAAAATCTGGTCATGACAGGCACTATAAAAGGACCCTTGCCGTGCCCTAAATAGGTGATCGAAAAACAGTGAGCATAGCGGAGTAAAAAAGAAAAAGAATACAAAGAAAACAAGAGAAAGAAAAGAAAAAGATAAGAGAGAAAACAGAGGAAAAAAGAGAGATAATACAATAGGCATGCACTAGTAGGTCGATTTCCCTCTCTCCCCTTTTAAATCCTACTCTCTTCTAAAAACGTAACAGGGATTCCTTTTGGGCATTAGCTATTCAGGTCCGACTCCCTCAAAGTCATTAATCTCCACGGTAGAATTTTTTTCTTGGGAGATTATTTGCATTGAGAGGAGGCGTTCTCCCCTCTTTGGTTTTCCTTTTGCGGACCAAACTTAAACTTGACTTTATACTCATTTTTTTGATTAGTTCATATTACCTTCTTTCTCCTTTACTTTCTTTGTAAGTGACATTGTAATGACTGTCATTATGTTTTAAGAGTAGGGATTACTTGGCCATTTTTCATTAAATAGTCAGAGTACTCTGTTTTGTTATTATTATTATATCTGTCTACCGTAACTCATCTGAAACAGTTTTGCTTGCCGTAAGCACACTCCTGGCAAATAAGGCATAGTTTGTGCGCAAGCCGGCCCAAGTTGAGTTACAGTTGGACCAGTCTCAACTCCCTTACTCAAAAACATTCGGGTCCATTACCGCGAGAGACAACCCAGCCCAACGCACGATACGCAAAAAATGCCCCTACACACAATTAATCTCTAATTTACGTTGGGTTTTAAAATCAAAAGGAAATTACACTTCATCACCCTAAATTATTCCTCATATTACACTTTGCACCCTTAACTTTTTGAATATTTGTTTTGCACCATAAACTATGACATTTGTTATACTTTGCACTCCGATGTTAAGTTTGCTGTTAACTTGGATGAAAATTCAAAGTTTATGGTGTAAAGTATAATCAAGAGAATAGTTTAGGATGGCAAAGTGTAATTTATCTTTTATTTTTAAAGTACTGAGTAGATGGGCAATTAGGTCTTTTCATGTGGTGTCATATTTTTTTTATCCCTGTTAACAACAAACTTGATGTCGGGGTGTAAAGTATAACAAGGATCATAGTTTAGGGTGCAAGAAATATATTCGAAAAGTTTATGGAGTAGAGTGTAATCATAGATATAGTTTAAAGTAGTAAAAAGTAATTTTCCCTAAAATAAAAGGTGTCTTCCCACCAATTAAATGACCAATATCTTTGAATAATATTTCCAAAACTAGTGTTCTTTATAAATAATAATCCCCATAATATTTCATATTTCTCAAAATTAGGATTTTGTGTATATCAAAGTCTCACATAAAATTGGATGCCATAAAAAATGTGGGGAATTAATGAATTTCATAAATATTTGAAATCCAATCGACTATAAATCAAATAATCAAATAGTTAATGTGATGGGATACAAAAAAATTCGATTGTACTTTGAATTATATCCAATGGATACAAAAAATTGCATAGATCAGTGAAAACTAAAAAAGAGAAACAAAAATATTTTATGGAATACTAAATTGAAATTCTAGATCACGAGAAATTATTAGGTCCACT
Source organism: Quercus robur (assembly GCF_932294415.1). Lineage (NCBI taxonomy): Eukaryota > Viridiplantae > Streptophyta > Magnoliopsida > Fagales > Fagaceae > Quercus > Quercus robur. Next base: position 26,999,181 of record NC_065543.1, read on the forward strand.
AAATGACTGCTAAAGTGGTCCTCCCAACCAATTAAACGCTACCACCTCACTTGGTAATTTTTCATTTTTAATTTCTTATGCTGATTAGAAAGCTGACTCATACATTTGCATTTATAGGTGACATCATTTCATTGGTTGTGATGACGACTTCAACAATCCTTTTGGTGAACCTAATAATTTTTCATAGAACACAAGGTTTGTAAGCTTGCGAATTTATTGTAGGGCTTTAAACAAGTCTCAAGCAATGGTGCTTTCAGTCTTTCATAATGCAATTATAAGATTTGGCTTTAAAGTTAATAAAGATAATGTGTATTAACAGAATCCTAATAGTATTTTTATAATTCTGTGTTCATATATACATACACACATTTGTGATGATATTTAATTATTAGAACATAAGGTTAGAGAAATCATGTTGCATCTATAATTGACTATTTGGATTTGGCATTTGTAGCGTGAATTTAATGTTATTACAAGAATCGCCAAAAGCATTGTAGCTCAAATGGTACTTCTTGGTATTTTTAATAAAAAAATGTAGAGTTTAAATCTATCTCTATTATTGATTTTTTTTTTAAATGTTAATTTGTTGCGAAAACCATGACAAAAGCACTACGTTTTTTTGGGCAGTCGACATGAGATGGAGAACCTCTTATGTATAGTCTTTTCGATCCAAATAAAGTGGACTTATATAAAGTTGCCACTTAATCTTTAATTATATCATGACAAATTTTAGAACAACTGCATACTCTTATTCACTACTAAACAGGGACGGAGTTGCCCCCCTGGATTTAAAAAAAAATAGTATATATATAATATATTATTTTTAGCAATTTGTTTCAATAAAATTGCATTTTGCCCCTCAACAATATTATTGATATTTTTAAAAGCTATAAAAATTAGCCTGACAACAAAAATTAAGCCCAAACAACCACCCAAAACAAACATGAAAAAGAAAAAAAAAAAAAAAAAAAACTCAAAGTCGATTCTAACTAGAAATTTCTAAGCCAACTTACGACAAGGCACACATATAATAAAAGGGAAAAAGAAGAAAATTTCTAAGCCATTACCAAAAAAAAAAAACTAATTTATGGCAGAAGACCTTAGAACTAAGAAGTTAGGCAGCAGCACTACAGCAGAACAGCAGTGTAGCAAAAGCAAAGGCAAACCAGTGCACCACGCCTGACGCCACCAGTCCATTGCAACGATCAGCACCACCTAAAGGCCTAAAAACCCGGTAACATTTTATCCCTCTCTCAGGTCTGAGTCTCTAATGCTTGATTAGTTGGTTGATTAACTTAGATTTAATCATATGTATTGACAGTGTTGTGAAGAAAATTGAAAGAGAGGCAGAGCTGAGAGACTCCACCACATCTGAACATAGAAGAAGAGACTAGAAAAAAAGAGTCAAAGAGAGAGAGGTAGACTCTGACTCCATCTTTGATCTTTCTCTTCTTCTTCTTCATTTTTTTTTTTTTTTGGTTAAAAGGAGATTGCATTAAACATTAACTAGCCAAAATGGCCAAAGTAGCAGTGGTAAGTCTACCATAATACAAACCATTAGCATCATAAATTACAAAGGAGTTTATATCACTAGATGGAGGGGTATCAAAAACCGCAAAATCCTCATATTAAGATAATCCCCTCCTAGCCAAGGTGTCGAAATAGAAATTTGCCTCTCTAAACACATGTTGCACTCTGATTTGATGAAAGCTTTTAGTAGTGATCTACAATCATTGAGTACGGCAAAAAAAGTTTGTTAGATACTGTATTAGATTGCAAAAGATCAACAATGGTTTTGTCATCAAGTTTGACTTCTAAATTTTGGATTCCCAGCTAGTTTGCCAAAGTCAACCCATCTCTTATGGCCCAACACTCAGCCATTACACTCGTAGCAACCCCAATAGATCTTGAAAGTTCAAAAACGTGTACAAAAACACTTTTGAACGTTTAGACCCCCAAAAACCAATTTAATCAACACACGCAATATGTTAAACAACTAGTGTGCGGAAACTTAACATATGCTATAACATGGGATTGATTAAACAACTATCTAAGCCACAACAAAATAAACCACAGCAGATAATGTAAAGGCAGAGATAGAGAGGAAGGAAGATGCAAACACAGCGATAACACCAGATATGTTATCGAAGAGGAAACCGAAGACCTCGGCGAAAAACCTCTCCGCCGCCCTCCAAGCGGTAATCAATCCACTAGAAAATACAGTTGGGATACAAGGACAGCAATAGACCCTCCAAGCCTAATCTACCCAATGCACCTAAGCCCTCCAAGCTTCTTGCTCCAACGAGGTTGCGCCGAACCTTTTTCTTTTCTAGCTTTCCGGATTCCGCTACTACACCGTAGCATCAACCAATAAAGATTGGCTCCTTCCTAACTGCTTCCCAGAACTTCAAACGACTGTCTCACAGAGATGATAATGGTGAGAACCAGGTTTGGTATAAAGGCCTCTCAAGGATTTGACAATGGAGAGGAAGAGAGTGAGGGATTTTGATGAGACTCTAAGGTAGAGATTGTGGGTAAAACAATCTGGTTTTTCTTTAGGGTTTCTCTCTCAAAATTCTCTCTGGAAGCTCTCTTTCAATCGTGGGTTAAAAGGGTATTTATACTGAAGTGGAGTGGAATGCGAAACGTCAGGTTTTTCCAAAACAGGGGTGGCTCGCGGCTTGACCTCGCGGCTTGACTAAGTCGCGAGTTCCAGTCGCGAGTTAACCGTATGGCCAGTTGTCCTGTAGTGCTCCAGCTAGCATGACTGTTCATCTTCCAGCATGCTTGGCACGTGTGCATCTTCTGGCGGGTTGAAGCCGCGAGTCCAGCCGCGAGTCCCAGCCGCGACACTCTGTTTTCTTGCACACTCTTGAGCAATCTTCACACTATCTCACTCACTACCCTTACAACAATCCCACCTAAATACAGGGTTACTAAATGCTGAATTACAAGCAAATTTGGCACGGAATAAAGCCAATTAGATGGTTGAATAATTTCAACCTTACAATCTCCCCCTTTGGCTATTCCGTGACAAAACCCTAAAATAGACTCTAGACTTAACATGTGAGTTGGGAACAGTTGATCAAAACTCACTCACACCTAATTCTAGAAGCTGTGAAGCACTTGAATCATATGAACATAAACTCCTGAAACACAACAATACACCATGATCATTGTAAGCAGAAAATTATAAATGCATATGAAACAGGCAAAAAGAGATCAAGCATAAGATGGAGTTAATGAACAAACCATGGCTTGATCAACCAAGTGAACACCACAAAGTAGTGATCACAGTGCTCATTCACACTTGGAATGAACACAAGAACATACAAGTTAACAAGCACAAGGCAAGGCACTTGTATGCTCAACACTCAACCAATGCATAGCACACATGGCATATGCATCTAGGAACAATCCTACAAGGGCACAAGAGTGACAGTACAACAATCACAATGCAGAACATTTAGATTAAGGTACTGATTTGAACATAGCATAAAGGCTGCACTTAAGCATGGTACATACCACAAGGCCTACAAACTATGCATAAAACATAAACCCTGAAAGCTTACAGAAGCATATGGGTACAAACACATTATATTGAATAAAAACTTAAACAATATAAACTAAAAGTGTTTAAAATTTCTCCCCTTCAAAGTGATGAGAAGCTGTGATGCACTTGGAACATATATATACTTGTACCCTGAAACACTTGCACAAAACACATTAGACCCTCAAGGTAAAGCAAGTAATAAATGACAAGTATAACAAATAGCAAATGATCATCTGAACATGCATTCAATGAAGTATAATAACATAGGGATATGTGCATGTCCAAAGCACAAACATGATGCAATGAGAACACCAAAGCATAACACAAAGCACCATAAAGCCAACAAGAAAACAAACAGAACAAGGTTTTCTAGTTAACACAATGTCTTCTCCCCCTTGGTATATGCATCTCCCCTATGGAATATCTCTCCCCCTACAAATGTGCATGAGAAATAGAATTTCTCCCCCTAAGGATGTGCACAAGAGTCATATAGAAAAGACAAAATACTCCGAAACATTCTCTAGAGTATACTCTCCCCCTTTTTGTCAGGAATAGACAAAGGGTCAAGAAGAAACGAGGGCAAGAGATGAAGGCATGAACAATGCTAATGATGCATGAGGGGTGCAAGATGAATGAGAAAATGAAGCTCAAACCTAAGACAAAGTAACATGCTACAAAGCATAAGGTAAGCATGACATGCTAGGATGAAACAGCAAGGTCAAGACCAATGCATGACAAGGGTAGCAAAGGTGTGTGCAAGAGGTGGCTAAGTGCAATGCATGACCAATGCATGAAAAATGCACATGTGGGGCAAGGTGTGTTAAATACACAACCAATGAACCAAACATGTTCCTAATGAGGAAACATGAGAAACCCCAAAGTTTGGTACTCATCGGAGTCCAAACAAGCGAGAAAAAGTCTAAGAGGTATTTTATCAAACACCTAGCATGCACACTATGAACAAAAATGTGAAACAATGCATGAACATCATGAAATTCACCCTTAATACATGTTCTTTCTGCCACAAGGGGCCAACAACCAATGCATATCAACAAAAGAAACCAATCCCATGAAGAAATTTGACAAAAATTAAGTTTTCCCAACCCCAATGATAAAAATCCCAACCAAGAGCACAAAACTCTCCAAAACATAATCTAAGGATCAAAATCAATGAAAAGAGTTTATAATTACCTTAGAGATGTTAATGGATTGAAAAACCATTCAAATTGGTTGGGTTTTGATGTAAAAATATTGAAAGAGGGGTTTTAGAGAGGATGGGAGAGGTTTAAAACAAGTTTCCCACGAAAAAGCTCTTTAAAAAGCTGATTCTGGGCGACTCGCGACTGGCGAGTCGCGAGCCAAGTCGCGAGTGAGCCGCGAAACCTCTCTGTCTGAGCTCGCGGCTTAGACTCGCGGCTTGCAAGCCGCCAAACCGACCAGCCAAAACTGGCAGCTCACGCAAGTAGCCAAAATGAGTGGCCAAAAAATCTGACACTTGTTTTTCAAACCAGAACATGTTTAAACATTGAAAAACAAAGTAAGCACTAAAAATAAACTCAAAGAGTGATAAAAATCACTTCCAAAAACATATAAAATGATCAAAAATCTTTTTGGATTGAACCATATATGATTGAACACACACACATCACATTTAGACAAGTACAATCTAACAAATGAATAAGACATTCATTGAACATTAGGCATGTGTGTTGTGTGTGTGTATCAAATGTGGAATAGTCCTTAGTTTAGAATGAAGCTTCAATGATCAATTCAATCAAGTCATACACAACTAGTACTAAGTCAAGTGGTCTATCTCAATTATAGAAATGAACATATATGACCTCCCACAAGAAAATGATTACATACAATGAAGCTTTTCATTTGGCTTCTTTACAATTCTTAACATTTGATCATTTTGAATCAAAACACCTCATTTTGAGATCGATGCCTGAAATTTGTGATATCTCAATTTGATGAACAAGCCTTTGGCTTTTTGGGCATCATACACTTTCATATAAGTCGCTTTCCCTTTTTCCTAGTCAAATACTAGTATATGCGACGGCTTTTGCAGCTCATTATCTCTTTCATTTTGAGATTTACATTTATTGAGCTCTTTAAGCAATAAAAATAAAAGAGTGGGAAGAGATATAAGCACAAGTCTACGCATGTATCAAAACCAACATGACTATTGACAAATCATTCATGACAAGCTTGAAGATCGATTTACAACAATCATACAAAGATGTCAAGATTTTTCCCACAAAGATATAAGTGCAAAAATAACAAGCTAAGCTCGAAAATGCACAAAGCCATTTGTACAAAGGTACAAGGCCAAACTCACATGTGATATGTGCTCAAACATATACGATCAAACTTTTTGAATTTTTCACTTTTTATGTGGTTTTGGATTTTTACTCACACAAAATAGAAACATAAAAGTAAGATCAAAAACGAAACAATGCATACAAATAAATGCAAGATGCACAAAATGCATGAAGATATGACATTTAATGCATGAAGGGTCCTACAAAGATCGAAAGAATTAGATCAAGGACCAAAAGAGCAAAAGCTCAACCATAGGAACCCTTCCTCATCCAAACGGAACGATTGTTTGGAATGAGTGTCTCAAGAGAAGCGAGACGAGGGTTGGAAGAATGAGAACCGGAGATGCACATAGTCAAGGAGTTAAGAGCATTAAACATTTTCTTTAACAACATGCTATTTTCACTCAAATCCAGTTTACTCTTTTTAGCACAACTTCCAAAAAGCTCAAGTTTCTCTTTTCTTTTGATTCTCTTAAGAGCTTGAAACTTAGAGCAATGAGGTCTTAGATGACCAAAGGCACCACAATGGTGACAAATAATGTGTTTAGGTCCACTAGGCTTTTTGGGAATGGATCTAGCAACATGATTTTGTTCCCTCTTCAACTTATGACATTGAGGTCTTATATGACCAATCACACCACAATGGTGGCAAGTTGGAACAAACTTAGATCCATCCAAAGCCTTAGGTTGAGACCTAAACGAAGGCTTTGACTTAACAGCCTTTCTCTCCACCTTTTGATTTCTTTTATGTGGAGGAATGTACACCGATTTGTCCTTTAAGGTAGAGCACACACTAGGCACAAAATCGGGTACCACAACATGATTGCAACAAACATTATCATCCTTTTTAACAATAGGTTCAGCAATCAAACACTTGGCATGCATCTTAAGAGATTCATTTTCACATTTAAGATCATCAACAAGTTTCTTAGACAAAACAAGTTTAGCATCCAAGTCCATATTCAAACATTCAAACTCTTTCAGCTTTTCAAGAGAAATTTCAGCAAGTTTTTTATATTTCTCAACCAATTTGTTGGATTCATTGAGCTTAGCAATCAAATCATCCTTTTCACAAAATAACTTGCTCAAATTCTTTTGAAACTTCTTAGCATTTTTCTTGAAGAGTTTGTCAACAACACCCATAGATTCAAATAACATGTCATCACACTTATGAGGATTAACACTCATAGAGGCATTTTCACAAACACGTGGCATGTTACATTCATCACCAACCAAATCATGCAAAGAGTCATACAAAGCACAATCCATGGCAAATAAACACAAGGGGTCAAGGATCACACTTAGGTATTTAAACCACAACAAGTGTACCCGCTCTGATACCAATTGAAAGTTCAAAAACGTGTACAAAAACACTTTTGAACGTTTAGACCCCCAAAAATCAATTTAATCAACACACGCAATATGTTAAACAACTAGTGTGCGGAAACTTAACATATGCTATAACATGGGATTGATTAAACAACTATCTAAGCCACAACAAAATAAACCACAGCAGATAATGTAAAGGCAGAGATAGAGAGGAAGGAAGATGCAAACACAGCGATAACACCAGATATGTTATCGAAGAGGAAACCGAAGACCTCGGCGAAAAACCTCTCCGCCGCCCTCCAAGCGGTAATCAATCCACTAGAAAATACAGTTGGGATACAAGGACAGCAATAGACCCTCCAAGCCTAATCTACCCAATGCACCTAAGCCCTTCAAGCTTCTTGCTCCAACGAGGTTGCGCCGAACCTTTTTCTTTTCTAGCTTTCCGGATTCCGCTACTACATCGTAGCATCAACCAATAAAGATTGGCTCCTTCCTAACTGCTTCCCAGAACTTCAAACGACTGTCTCACAGAGATGATAATGGTGAGAACCAGGTTTGGTATAAAGGCCTCTTAAGGATTTGACAATGGAGAGGAAGAGAGTGAGGGATTTTGATGAGACTCTAAGGTAGAGATTGTGGGTAAAACAATCTGGTTTTTCTTTAGGGTTTCTCTCTCAAAATTCTCTCTGGAAGCTCTCTTTCAATCGTGGGTTAAAAGGGTATTTATACTGAAGTGGAGTGGAATGCGAAACATTAGGTTTTTCCAAAACAGGGGTGGCTCGCGACTTGACCTCGCGGCTTGACTAAGTCGCGAGTTCCAGTCGCGAGTTAACCGTATGGCCAGTTGTCTTGTTTTGTCTTGTAGTGCTCCAGCTAGCATGACTGTTCATCTTCCAGCATGCTTGGCACGTGTGCATCTTCTGGCGGGTTGAAGCCGCGAGTCCAGCCGCGAGTCCCAGCCGCAACACTCTGTTTTCTTGCACACTCTTGAGCAATCTTCACACTATCTCACTCACTACCCTTACAACAATCCCACCTAAATACAGGGTTACTAAATGCTGAATTACAAGCAAATTTGGCACGGAATAAAGCCAATTAGATGGTTGAATAATTTCAACCTTACAGATCTAGAGAATCCCTTCACCCATTTACCTAAGCTATCCCTAATGACACCTCCCCCACCAGCTTTCCCTAGGTTTCCAAGCAACGCCCCATCTGTGTTCAGCTTAACCAATCCATTGGAGGTTTCATCCATCTAACCGGGATTTTAACCAAGTGATTTTGCTTCCTAATCTTTGCCACACAGTAAAAGTACTCCAAGGCTTGGTTGATACAAGAATTGTGTAGAGAGAGATTTGAGGGAGTGTTGTCGAAACAAATGTTGTTTCTGTGTTTCCAGAGAGACCAAATAGCAAAGGGAAAGAGTGTGCTTCACGGTATGGATGACTGATGGTGCACACGGCTTAGGCAATTGACTCGGAGTCAGTCAAGTAGATTAGCATCAACAGACTATCTCATGGCAGGGGGTATTTGGAGTCTGTCCCAGAAGACTTGAGCAAATTTGCAGTCACTTAACATGTGGATGATTGTCTCCTCCTGTCTATTGCAAACAGGGCATTGGTTGTTGCAACTTATACCTCGAGAAGCCAAGACTCCTCATTGGGACGTTGTTATGATGACAAAGCCACAGGAAATGGACTATCTTAGGGAGTGTGTCAATTTTCCAGATCCACATACACTCCACTAAAAGGGGGTTCTAGAGGTTGGTCCAAGTTCTTTAGGTGATAGGCAGAGCTTGTGGAAAAATCACCATCCTTGGATGCAGTCCACATTATAGAATCCTCACTCATACCAAAAATTTGGAAGGGAATAGCTCAAATACTATATTTGAAGTGTTGGGGGAGGTCGAAGGAGATTAAGTTCCAATTCCAAGCATGATTTTGGTTTAGCTCAACCACTTTCAACTCACTCTCTACTAAAGGTAGAGGGCCTTCAATAAGTTCCCTTAGAGTGCTTCCCTTTATCCATCTATCATGCCAAACTCTAGCTCTTTCTCCACTCCCAATTCTCCACCCAATGCCTTCAGAAAAGGTGGCAAATCCAAGCTTGATTGCTTGCCAGTTTGGGGATGAAGGCAATTTGTCCGGATCCTGTGATCTTCTTCTTGAAACTACACAATACTTTTTTCAAATAACTTTTGCCCACAAGGAATCCTTTTCTTGGAACATTCTCCAATTCAACTTTTCCAAGAAGGCAATGTTCTTTCATCTAGCCGCTTGTATCCCAAGTCCCCCTTCTTCTTTGGATTTTATTATTTTGTTCCACCCAATAGGGTGGATTTTCCTTTTCTCATTTGTCGTTCCCCATAGAAAATTCCGATTAACTTTGTCCATCTTTGATCTTTCTCTTTCAAACTTTAATGAGGCCAAAGTTATATTTTTTTATAATAATAAATGGTGGATAGGTGGTGTCTTATTTCTAGTCTAGTGACTAACAACTGTGAACTATGTAAAACAACATGATGCCTATGTGATGTTCTGACAGTTCTGTGCATTTTAGTATAGATTTGTAGTTTTGTTTGGTAGTGTTTTTTTCTTTTAAAAAATTAAATATTTTTTTTAGGTAAATAATTAAAGAGATTATTTATAACTTTAAAATTTGTTGGTTATTTGTTAACTGCTTGTGTGCATAATGTTTATCTATTGTGTGTAATGATTGTAAATTACTGACCATATAATGATATGATAATTTCAAATTATATTTTATTTGTAGACTATGAAAGAGTCAACTACCATATTTGATTTTTTCAAAAGAAAAGCTTCAAATGATTTAGAAGCTAATACTAGTGATGCAACATTGCTAACTACTAATGTTGAGGAAATCTAATGTCCCATTTTCATAAATAATTGCACTGTAATATTTTAAAAAACAATAATTTTATGTATTTTTCTTTGTTGATGGTTTATTAAATGAATGTTTATTTGGAGTTTAAAAAAAAAATGTTTATACTTTTGCCCCCACTAAGTCCAAGTCCTGGCTCCATCCTTGCTACCAAACAAAGTTATAAGAAAAGAAATGCCCAACAAATGAAGAAGATATAAATAAAAGAATAATAACTAGTGCGCACACACTTGCACATAAAATATACATGCACGATTTTGGGCTAAACTCTTGACTCAAATTCATGATTCCAAACACACACGATTTTGCATTGAACTCATGACTTGAAGTCACATTTTTTAACTTGAAAATTGTGATTTTGAGTCACGAGTTCAAAGCGAAATCGTGTGTGTGTTATATATGCAATAGCTTGTGTGAAATAAACACCACTCAAAAGAAAATGCACAATAAACTGTTTAGACTTTTTTTTTAAAAATTTTATTGAGTAAATGTTGGTAGTTTAATCTATGCAATACTATATGTAGTAGACATACCACAATTTGTTGTCATAGCCATGTGATTAAATTTCAAAGTAATCTACGTAATATCTATTGGTTTGGTGACAAAAGAAATTTTGAGACTTTAGAAGAAGGAAAAAACTATAGGCATTAATAACGTTAATGAGGAAGGCTGGAAAAAAGTTTTTTTTTTTTTTTTTAAATTCTTATTGATGAGTCAAAAAATGGCCTAAGATCATCATTTCCATTAATGATGATTAGAGCGAGCATTACACATTTATTGCATGCATTGATGATAAAATATAACTGACGGAGCAACGATAACAAGTGAGCTGTGCACTTCAAAGCTCCCATTGATAACGTACTAGCCATTGCTCATAAATGCCATGATTCATTGTCCATTAAGGCAAGGAATAATAGAATCCAAAGGTATACACAAATACTCATCCAAAAATCACTCCAATTCATTTTCTCTCTAAACAAACTTTCTCCCTTTCTGACTTAAGCATTGGAGTGTTTTTGGCAAACACCATATTGGTGTCTTCCATTTCTTTCCAAAGCTTTCTTGCAGGTTTGCATAGAAGACACAGCCAAGCACAGCATCATCCATCCACTAAGACGAGGATCTCAATTGGTGATTTTTTGCCTCATCAGTTTGACGTCGTCTGTGGGAATGCTACTCATTCAAGCCGTTTTTCCTAAGTGACAAAAGAGAACTTTGTAGCACAAGATGGATGCCGAACAAGCCGCACAATAGATTCAAGCCTTGGCAGCCAACGTGGAGGAATTGACTTGCTAAAATGAAGAACTAAGGAGAGCCGTTGAATCTCGGAACAAAGAACAACAGTGGACTGCTGAGAACCTAAATGAAGAAGAACGCTAGAGGATCGAAGGAAACCATAATGAGGAAGAATCAGACAGTCAGGTTAACAAGAAGATGAGGGCATCAGAAGAAAACTCGTCTAGAATGGAGAGCAAGCTCCTTAACATGAGGAGGGAGATCGATGAGCTCAGGAATGCAGTAAAAGACAGAGCTATTTAGAACTTGGACAGAATTATTCGAAGGACAGATTCACCATTCACCACAGAAGTGTTGAATTGCCCTCTCCCACCAAAGTTCCTCCTTCACTAGCTAGAGTCCTTTGACGGCTTAAGAGATCCCTTGGATCACATCCAGTCGTTCAAAACTTTGATACTTTTGCAGATGACCCCAGATGAAGTAATGTGTAGGGCCTTCCCAACAACGTCGAAAGACACAGTTAGGGTGTGGTTCGACAAGCTACCTTCAGGTGGGCTTCTTCTCAATATTTGCCAAGCAAAGGGAGAATCGTTGAGACAATATGTGACGTGCTACAGTAAAGAATTGCTGTAGGTGGACGAAGCGAAAAATCAAGTCATCCTAACGACTTTCCAAGCAGGATTACTACTAGGAGATTTTTTTTTTCTCAATCACCAAGAGTCTACCAAAAACAGTGGCAGAGCTACTTCACTAGGCCTAGAAATATATGAATGCAGAAGACGTAGTGATCGCTAAAGGAGTGACGACTAAAACAAAGTAAGACAAAGGAACTAGCCACAACCCTGACAGGAAGAAGGAAGCATGAGGCATTGGACATGCAGCAGACAAAAAGAGGAACCTCCTAAAATGAAGGCCGAAGTTCACTAACTTCACTCCCCTAGTGATGCCCATTGAGCAGGTTCTGATGCAAATAAAGGATGAACCCTCTTTGCAATGGCCTAGATCAATTTACGCTCCAGCAGAAGTTAGAGACAAAAGCAAGTACTGTAGATTCCACCAAGACCACGAACATCGCACTAACAAATGCAAACATCTGAAGTACCAAGTAGAAACCCTGATTCGTAAAGGGAAATTACAGAAGTTTGTGCGAAAATTGAAGCCGTATAAACTACAACAAAGGGACGAGAAAGATAGGGAACCAGAGACGGGGGGCAAGAATACCTCCATAGGAGAAATAAGGATGATCTCAGGAGGATTGGTAGCAAGAGGATCCTCCAAGTCGTTGAAAAAGGCGTAGTAAACAGTGTCCATTCGTACCTCCCACCTTCAAAGACGTCTAGATGCAGCGAACCAGACATCACCTTTTCCGAGAAGGACACCAGCGGCATCAGACAACTCCATGACAATCCACTGGTGATAATGCTTAGGTTGGAAGAATTCAACATCCATTGGGTACTAGTAGATAATGGAAGCTTAGCAGACATCATCTATCTACCAGCCTTCCAACAAATGAAGTTGAGCAAAGAAAAACTTCGACCATTCACTTCCCAATTGGTAAGTTTCACTAGGGACAATGCCATTCCCAAAGGTGTTGTTACGCTAACCATAATTACAGGCACTTATCCAGCACAATTTTCCAAGGAGATTGATTTCCTCATGGTAGATTGCCCATCGACGTACAATGTCATCCTTGGACGACCAACACTCAACAAGTTGAAAGCGGCAACGTCAACCTATTACCTAAAGATGAAATTCCCTGCAGCCCACGACATAGGGGAAATTAGAGGAGACCAAGTCCTTGCAAGGGAATGCTATCAAGCTGCTCTAGCATCAGGGGAAAATCACACATGGATGATAGATGAACCTGAACCAATCCCCAAACCGTCAGAAGTGCCACAAGAGGTTGAGGTCGTCCCTAGAGATCCGACCAAGGTCTTGAAGATAGGGTTAGCACTTTCAACCTTAGAGAAGACAAAGATAACAAAATTTTTAAGAGACAACCAGGATGTTTTCGCTTGGACGCATGAGGATGTGCCAGTAATCAATAGGGAAGTCATCCAGCATCGTCTTAACGTCAATCCAGAGTGCAAACTAGTGCAGCAGCAATGGAGAATATTTACACTTGAATGCAATAAGGCAATAGCAGAAGAGGTTGAGAAACTCCTAAAGGCGGGCTTCATAAGGGAAGTTTTCTACCCTGAGTGGCTAGCCAATGTGGTAATAATAAAGAAGAACAACGGCAAGTGGAGGATGTGTGTTGACTTCATAGATCTCAATAAGGCATGCCCAAAGGATAGCTTTCCCTTACCCAAGATCGACTAATTGGTAGATTCAACTGCCGGATACAAGCTCTTAAGTTGCATGGATGTCTTCTCCGTCTACAATCAAATCATGATGGACAAAGAAGATCAAGAGAAGATCGTGTTCATCACTAGCCGAAGGTTGTACTGTTACAAGGTGATGCCTTTTGGACTAAAGAATGCAGGGGACACGTGCCAAAGGTTGGTAAACCGCATGTTCTCTCAGCAGATAGGAAGAAATGTGGAAGTATATGTAAACAATATGTTAGTGAAGAGAAATGACGAGGCTGATCACCTAGACGACCTAAGGTAGACCTTCGACACACTACATATGTATAAAATGAAGCTGAATCCAATGAAATTTGTTTTTGCTGTTTCATCAGGGAAATTCTTGGGATTCATGGTATCTCAACAGGGGCATAAAGGCTAATGTAGACAAGATAAGGGCAATAATGGAGATAAAATCCCCAAAGACGGTTAAAGAAGTGCAAAGCTTGAAGGGAAAAGTTTCAACCCTAAACAAATTCGTCTCTTAAGCGATAGATAAGTGCCTGCCCTTCTTCAAAGTCTTAAAAAATTCCTTTCAATGGACTGACGAATGTGAAGAAACCCTGATAAAGCTAAAAGACTACTTAGCACAACCGCCATTGTTAAGCCTTTCAGTAACAAGAGAGAAGCTACATCTCTATTTGCCAATATCTAATACAACAGTAGCTCAGCACTGATCAAAGAAGAGGAGGATGTGTAGAGACCAGTGTACTATACCAGCCAAGCATTCCAAGAAGCTGAAGCGAACTACCCAAGGTTAGAGAAGATCGCCTTCACCTTAGTAGTTGCCTCGAGAAAACTACGCCACTACTTTCAGGCGCATCCCATCATCGTCATGATAGACCAACCGATAAGGTAGACAATGAACAAGATAGATGCAACAAGGCACCTCGTCCAATGGGCCATAGAACTTGGCCAATTTGATATAAAATATCGGCCCCATGTTGTAATCAAAGCCTAGGTCCTCACCGATTTCATTGCAGAGTTCACTTACCCTCAAGAAGAAAAAGAGCCCCAAAAGACAATATAGACGGTCCAAACAGACGGGTCCTCCACTAAGAAAGTTGGAGGAGCAGGTGTAATCCTCATATCACCAGAGGGAGAAATCCTGAAGTACGTGGTCAGATTGTAGTTCCCATCAACAAAAAATGAAGCCGAATATGAAGCATTTTTAGGAGGAAGTAGAATATGTAGTTGGCTAGGTAAGAGGAGATCATGAAGCAAAGGAAGAAAGAATGCAGAATTATCTAAAGATTGATTTCCAGTAAATCTCTCGAGCAAAAAATGCTAAAGCAAATTTCTTGCCATGATTAGCCTCGTCAAACGACCACGACCTATCTCTTGAATTATGTATGGAAACAAGGGGACAACTTAGCATGAAAGAAGAGTAGGTGATACGGGTATAAGAGCAAGGCAAATAGATGACCCCCATCGTTCGTTACTTGAAAATAGGATTGCTCCCAGAAGACAGGAATGTAGCACAAAAGGTACAGATCAAAGCTACTCGCTTCGTCATTATTGACGATTTCTAATATAGACGAGGACACTCCCTCCCTTATCTCCGATGTGCTAACAAGTGAAAGTTCAAAAACGTGTACAAAAACACTTTTGAACGTTTAGACCCCCAAAAACCAATTTAATCAACACATGCAATATGTTAAACAACTAGTGTGCGGAAACTTAACATATGCTATAACATGGAATTAATTAAACAACTATCTAAGCCACAACAAAATAAACCACAGCAAATAATGTAAAGGCAGAGATAGAGAGGAAGGAAGATGCAAACACAGCGATAACACCAGATATGTTATCGAAGAGGAAACCGAAGACCTCGGCGAAAAACCTCTCCGCCGCCCTCCAAGCGGTAATCAATCCACTAGAAAATACAGTTGGGATACAAGGACAGCAATAGACCCTCCAAGCCTAATCTACCCAATGCACCTAAGCCCTCCAAGCTTCTTGCTCCAACGAGGTTGCGCCGAACCTTTTTCTTTTCTAGCTTTCCGGATTCCGCTACTACACCGTAGCATCAACCAATGAATATTGGCTCCTTCCTAACTGCTTCCCAGAACTCCAAACGTCTGTCTCACAGAGATGATAATGGTGAGAACCAGGTTTGGTATAATGGCCTCTCAAGGATTTGACAATGGAGAGGAAGAGAGTGAGGGAATTTGATGAGACTCTAAGGTAGAGATTGTGGGTGAAACAATCTGGTTTTTCTTTAGGGTTTCTCTCTCAAAATTCTCTCTGGAAGCTCTCTTTCAATCGTGGGTTAAAAGGGTATTTATACTGAAGTGGAGTGGAATGCGAAACGTCAGGTTTTTCCAAAACAGGGGTGGCTCGCGGCTTGACCTCGCGGCTTGACTAAGTCGCGAGTTCCAGTCGCGAGTTAACCGTATGGCCAGTTGTCCTGTTTTGTCCTGTAGTGCTCCAGCTAACATGACTGTTCATCTTCCAGCATGCTTGACACGTGTGCATCTTCTGGCGGGTTGAAGCCGCGAGTCCCAGCCGCGACACTCTGTTTTCTTGCACACTCTTGAGCAATCTTCACACTATCTCACTCACTACCCTTACAACAATCCCACTTAAATACAGGGTTACTAAATGCTGAATTACAAGCAAATTTGGCACGGAATAAAGCCAATTAGATGATTGAATAAATTCAACCTTACAACAAGGAAGATGCCAACTATGTACTGCGAGAGATACATGAAGGAGTCTACGGTAAACACACGGGAGCAAAGTCCCTGGCAGGAAAAGCACTTAGAGTAGGTTATTACTAGCCAACACTATAGAAGGACACACATAAGCTCGTCAGAACATGCAACCAATGCCAACGCTTTGCGAATGTCCAAATGCAACCAGGAAAGCCAATGACGTTGATAACTATACCTTGATCTTTCGCCCAATGGGGGATCGACATAATAGTACCACTCCCTATAGGAAGGAAGCAGTTCAAGTTCCTCATCTTCACAATCGATTACTTCAATAAATGGGTGGAAGCTGAGCCAGCAGCGACGATCACAAAAGCCAAGATCACCAGTTTCATATAGAAGAACATAATCTGCAAATTCGGGATTCCTAACATAATCATATTGAACAATAGGAGGTAGTTTGACAATCCCAAGTTTCAAAAATTTTGCCAAGACTTAAGCATCAAGAATCACTACTCTTCCCTAAGACACCCCCAGGCTAATGGTCAAACGAAAGTGCCAAATAGAAGCCTACTGAAAATTATCAAAACTCAGCTTGAAGGGACAAAGAGTGCATGGCCTAAAGAATTGCCTAACGTTTTATGGGTGTACAAGACAACCACAAGAGTGCCAATGGGGAAAACACCATTCAGACTGACGTTTGGAACTAAAGCCATCATACTAGTGGAAGTTGGGCTGACGAGCATCCAGATCAAAACTTATGAAGAGTAGAAGAACCAACAAGAACTTAACAAAAATTTGGATATGATCAACGAGGTGAGAGACGAAGCTATGAAATGAATGGCAAAGTACAAGGAAGCAATGGCCAAATACTATAACAAGAAGGTGAGGGTGAGAAGACTTTACAAAGGTGACCTCATCCTTAGAAAAGTCTCGTAGGCAGCAAAGGACCCATCCTAAGGAAAGTTAGGGCTAGCATGGGAAGGACCCTACAAAGTTAGAGTCTTTTGTTATTCGCGTACTCCAACTTTATTCTCTAGTGGATCGATTTCGACTTGGAGGGTCGCGGATAGGTTTTTCATCGAGTTCTTCGGTTTCCTCTTCGATAACATGTCTTGGTGTTATCTTGTATTTGCATCTCTCTTCTCTACTCTTTTAACTTTCATTTTATTGTTGAATATTGCTTAGGGTAGTGTTATCGGTTCATTGCGCTTATTTACTCTTATTCCACACTTAATTTAAGTTAGAGTAAAAACAATCTAGCCGTAATTTTTAATTGGGGGTCTAAACAAGCTCTTGTGTTTTAGCACAAATTTGAGCTTTCAACCTCCAATTAATTGAAGAGTATTCATATACCAAATCTCAATTTAATTGGGATTAGATCTCAATTAAGTTGAGTTGAGTTGAGTACAAATGATGGAAAGTAGACCCCAAGTTATATATTTCTAGTAGACCCCAAGTTATATATTTCTAGGCAGAAGATCTATTTATTGGTAACTAAAAGACAAATCTAAGTTGTTAAAAGCACCGTGGAAGTTAAACATATTGCATGAAGCAACGTAACATGTAAGGTTGTCAAGATAAAATGGATGTTATGCATGTTTTGCTCATGGTGAAAATGATTAAATTAAGAAACATATTTTATTTTTTTAGATAGGAATTAAGATACATGTCGTCATTGAGTTTGGCAACAGAAGTTGATTCAATGTTACTAGGAGGAAAAGTCATAGTTTTGCTCCATTTGAGTGGTCGATCGGTTTATGGACACGATTTAACTCAACACAAAGTAATGGGTGGTTATAAGTCCTTTCAAGGAGTACTATTCATTCTCTCAAAATGTATAGGACGGTAAAATCATCCTAGATGCCGTTACTGGAGTTACTCTGAATGGCCTATATATATTACAACATCACAGTCCTTGACACAACTCAAATAACTTAGATTTGAGGAATTTCCACCCTTAAACTATACCAATGGGAAAATTAGAGTTTGTAAAATGGTAAGTTAAAGACTTCAGAATAAAATTTAGGGCACAGGGCCAAACTTATCATCTAGCCTGCCTCAATATCAAAGTCACTTTTGCATTTCAAGTAAAAAAGAAAGAGATAATAAATAAATAAACAAAACCAGGAAAATAACTAGCTAGCAAGATTCGGTTAGGCAAAACATCTGGAAATTAAAAAAATATATATATATATATATATTTTTTTTTTAAAAGCCTTCATTTCGACGCCATTTTGAGCTTGCAATAAAACGCACACACACCACAAGGTACCAATTAATGGAGCAATTTATTATACATAGAACAGCCTTATGTACATGCAGAAATTAAATATTTCTTTGGGTATGTAGCCGGTAACCTTAAAGGAAAGGCATATCAACTGCACTTATCTCTAGTTTCAGGTTCTTTTCCTTTTTCACTAGTTTTTAATTGAAGTGTGCATGATATGATATCTGCATTAAGCTTATAGAAGCAGTAAGCATATATGAAATTTTCTTCGGCAAGAAGAAGAAGAAGAAGAAGATTTACTTCATGCATGCTATGTATATTGGCAAAGATAGAAATAAATATATGTGTGTATATAATATATACTGTCCCCTTTAGATCCGTATGTAATTCAAGAGAATCAAACATTTAAGAATCCAGGGAGGTCAGAGGTGCATATATATAGTTTAGTCATTCCTGCTTTCCTCCAGTGTGTCATATACAAACACTTCACATAAAGCTTCAACTCTTCTAAGTATATGCCTACATGCTACACCTCTCTTTAAATATATTCTGTCAGTTCAGTTGCAACATGCATCTGGGTGATGGGGGTATTTAGTTAGGAATAAGTAAATGTAAGTGATTGTTTTACAGTAAGTGTCATCGATCAAGATCATAATTCAGACAACACAACCATGCTAAGAACTTCCAGCAGATAAGAAATCTATGAACGGGACAACAGCCTTGCTCTGTTGTTCCTTGGCTTCCTGATCCACCTCCTCGTCATCTCTTCTTGGATTGTCTATCACTTCACTACCATTAGACTCAGTATTTACTTGTAGAAAGTCATAAAACTCAATTGGCTGCTTTTTCTCTGCAATAAGAACATAAGGAAAATAAATAAATAAACATGAGTCAAGTAGCATATAATAGAAAATATATAAATATTTATCAAGTTATGTAACATTAACATTTTTCTTTTATTTTGTTTACATGGGTGTTTCAGAGCTCTTCTAGCATTCTTCTGAGTTTGTGTAGTCTCTCATTACACACACATCAAGTAATTACAACAAAAAATCTCTTGGAGATGAACCTAAGATGGTAATTAGGAATTATGAACCATAAATCTCTGGATCTTATGAGGTCTTGATATCAATAGACCAACCCTTTGGGGTTTAACATTAAAGTTAAAAGTTATACACATAGTATAACTTGATATTGACCTAATATATATTACAAGATTTTCCATATCTCTCTTGTGTGTGTGTGTTTAATAGCTATATGGCACATTAGGAGGCTATCATTTGGATGTAGTTACCTTGACGTGGGTTGATACAAGGAGCTAGACGTTGAGAAAACAAGTCTTTTGGAAATGGGGGACAGTAATTATATGTGAAAGGGTACTGATATCGTTCACGGCATTTCTCAACAAAAGAAGCATTAGTAGTGATTCTTTTCTCACAGTTCATCATCTGGACCTCTTGCTTTAAAGATGATTTTTGGTCATTCATTAATGTTTGAGCAGCCCTTTTTGCATAAAGTTTAGATCTCTCTCTGCATCTTCTTGCCATGATGACATGCCAATGGTTCTTCACTGCGTTGTCAGTGCGACCAGGGAATAGCCTTGCGATTACAGCCCATCGGTTCCCATGAATCCGGTGAGATGCCAAAAGCCTCTCTTCTTCCTCTTCTGTAAAAGGGCTTCTGTTAATCCTTGGATCCAACTGATTGAACCATCTCAACCTACAGCTCTTTCCTGATTAATTCAATTCATGCATGCATCACTTATATATGTTAGTTATTTTTATATATATAACTAAAGCTTTAAATCACTATTATATACTTTGTTAATATCAAACCCTATCTAGCTAGCTAATAGTTTTGAATAACAAAGACAAAATTAATGACCAAATTTCACAGAGACAAATTGATTAGCTAGGTCTAATTATTACCTGATCTTCCTTGAAGTTTTTCAGCTATGGCGTTCCAATTGTGGGGTCCATAGCGTTCCACCAACTCCCTAAGCTTCTCATCTTCAGCAGGTCTCCAATGGCCCCTTGTGCACATCTTATCTTAAATAAAAATGAATATAAATATAAACAAAAAATAACAAAGTTTGTATATTATAGAGCAGATCAAAACCCTAGCTGATAGATGAGCAATTCTTTCTATCAGACAAAAACTAAAGAACGTAGAGTCAAGACTTTAATAGACATAAATAATAAGAGAGAGATGAGTTCAGAGGCAAGGGATATGAAGAAGAATGAGGACAAATAGAGAATATATGGGGGAAGAGAAGAGTAGAGATGAGAGATCGATGTAGTGTTTTCCGTTATAGAGTTGGAGAGTTGGGACAGACTTTGCACCTGCGATTGATGCAACGTTTTGGCTAACAAACGCCTTAATTATTATTATAAGTAATCAACGAAACATACATACATACAATATAACATATATGTGCGTGAGAGAGAAAGAGATAGAAAAGGGGTTGCTTGGTGGTGTGAATTTGGTTCTGCTTTCAACGTCTCTCCAAGTTTCTAACCTACAACTTCTACTTATAACCCACCTAGCCTACTCTCTTTTTTTTTCTTTTTTTTTTTATTTAAATTTATTATATAACTCTTTTTTAATTAAAGAAAAAACAATATTAATTAAGGCAAAAACGGAAAAAGGGTTATAGTTATATATATATATATATATATATATATAGATTGAATCTTTTACTCTTTCATTAACGATAAACTGCCTGCCTTTATATGTAAACAAAAAGCTAGCTATCCCTAACCCTAATCCAAACCTTATCTAAAACAAGAATTAGAGCGTATTTTAACTTTTTGGTTTATAATCATAATAATAATAGAAAAAAAAAAGGGGGGTGGGTTGGTATTCTTGTTAGACTTGTGATGTTCTACGTGTGGCTGTTCTAGGTTTTGATCACCTTTCAGTACCTAACTAACAAATTAGCTTAGAAAGCTCACAACTGCACGTGGAGATTCGGACATCTGCCGTGATTTATATCTTAAGCTGCTCTTTGCAGTCAAATAACCGGTCTTCCCGTAGTTGTGTAGTTGCTGTTAGACATGCGAAATTACACATCCATCCAATAGCCCTACACCTAGCTAGTTCAATTTTCCACAAAATTTCCACTCCCTCCTTTCATCCGTTACAATATTATTGTTACCAACTTTCCATCTTTAAAAACAAAGAAAAAAACACAAAACAAAACAAAACAAAAAATATATAATTTTACAAACATTTGTCATGATAAATCAAGCTCCAATCATTGGGAGTTTTGTAGTTCCATGAGTTCTAATTGTAATTTGACTAATCTTTATAGGTTTTAATAATGCATATGTGACTAGCTGGTGCTTTCTTAGGTCATTACAAATTAACCATATCAGAGCCAATCTAATAATGTCATGTAGGGGACGCAATTACCAACCCGCCAATCCACTAAAACTGATTCAATCCAACTCAATCCGCCGAGTTTAGTTGGTTTTTAGGAGTTAATGGGTTGAGTTGGATTGTCAAAATCTTTTTTACGGTGAGTCGGATTGGATGCGGGTCAACAGATTCACAAATTTGCCTAACCCAACCCGACCCACCTATATTTAAAATATATTTTAAATATATATTATATGAGATTGTATTATTTACTCTTTTGTATATCAATTGAGTTAGTATAAAACTATATAATATCCTACTAAATATAAAATAATAAAAAGATAAAATTAATTTAGCTACAAAATTAGTTGTAGTCTAAGAGTATAACCTTACTCAATATCCTTTTATTGGATGTGAATTTTGACAAATCTATCATTGGATTAATTCTTCTTCTTGTTTTCTCCATGCTAGCAAAATTTCTAGAAAATTAAAGATCAATAGCTATGTTATCAATAAATTGTTCAAATTACAAGTTTTTGTAATTTAGAATTATGCATAAAGTATAAGCTTATAGATCATATAATAAATAATATCTAAATGACACAAAATTTGACATGTGTATTAAAAGTGTAAAGAACATGCAGTATAACGGTTAAATTTTCAAAATATATAGTAATATTTATTTTATTGAGTAGGGTTGCAGTCCTAAGCTACAACCAATTTTGTAATTAAATTTTCCATAATAAAACTAGTTTATGTTTAATTTGTTTATCAACTGAGTTAAGATTGAACTATTTGATATCTTACAAACCAAATGAAATGTCATTTGATTTAATTATAAATTTGTGTTGGTTTGATGCACTATCAATATAAATTTGTTGTTTTTTGTCCAGTTTAAACGTTAAAGCACAAATAAAATAATTTGTGTTGGTTTGGTGATATGCTCAAGTTTATTAGGTTAAAAGTTTGTTCTTATTTGTGTTGATGTTGTACTGATCTAGGTGGTTTGGATTGAATTGGTCTAGGTTGGATTTTTTTTCAACCTAACCATGGAGAGTCAGATTGAAAAAACTCATTAACCCGACTCATACACACCCCTTTGTCATGTGATTTGGGGCACTAAGGTACATCATGACCCTTAATGAAAGGGCCAAGAATTTAAGTGGAGGAGATTTTAATGTCCTACTAGGTCTAACACAATCTTATCTCTCTTTTTAATGTTCACACCAAAATAATGCTAGTGACTGAACAATTTTCATAATTTTTTCACAACTATTAATTTGGCCTATTGTGATTGAAGCGACATCACTTTTATTTGGGTCTACCACCAACACTACTTTTATTATGAATTAATCACGACAAATCATGTCAACAATTGTGAAAACCTTGTGTCCATAGACTTATTCTATGTGTGTGTGAGAGAGGAAGAGCATCGGTTATATCTCGAAAGATTGTACTTTAGAGCACTCACAATAAAGATGCTAAAATAACTCAATAGTTGTTTTAGCATCTCAAACACACAAAATCCCTCCAATGAAGTTGCTATAGCTAAAATATTTAGCTATATTTTACCTTCATGCTACAATGAGCTGTTATCGATAATAGCTCATTGTAGTATGAAGGTAAACATAAAAATCCTTTTTTTATTCCCTCCTCTCTCTAATTATCATTCACACCTCTCTCTCCTCTCTCACTTCCTGTTATCTACTCTCTCTCTCTCTCTCCCGGTGGGTTGTGGGTCCGATTGTGGACATCGGAGTGGGTCGATTGGTTCGTGGGTTGGAGTAGTTCAATGGTCGATTTGTTTGTGGGTCGATTTGGTCATGGGTCGGAGTGGTTCGTGGGTCGATTTGTTTGTGGGTCAATGTGGTTCAATGGTGTGTGGGTCGAAGTGGTTCAATGGTGAGTGGTTTGAGGGTCAATTTGGCTGATTTGGTCATTGATTTGTTTGATTTCTGTTAAGTTGTGTTGTGTTTGTGTTTGTGCTGTGTTTGTGTTTGTGGTTGTGGCTAAAGAGATGCAAGAGGAAGGTTGGTGGTGATTGTGGGTTTGTTTTCTTTTTTTTTTTTTTTTTGCTATGGTTGGTTGTTGCAAGTTGAGAAGTGGAAGAGGAAGGTTGTTGGGGACTGGAGTGTGTGTGTGTGTAATTTTTTTTTTTTTTTTTTTTTTTTTTTTTTCCTGCTGCTGTGGTTTGTGGTTATGGCTGGTGGGGCGACGATAGAGGTGGTGGAGGTGGCTATTGCTGTTGCTGTTGTGATGGTTTTTGTGGTGATTGTTGTGGTGGTTTGTGGTGGTTGTTGCTGTGGTGATGAGTTATTTATATTATTTTAAATGAGTTGCAAAAAATATAGATTTTTTTATGTTGGGTGTATTGTAAAATGAGTTCTTAAAATAAATAAAATTGTTTTTTAAGTTGCTAAAAGTTATAATTTTTAGAATCTTTAATGCATGTGAATGCTCTTAAGATGAGAGACACATCCACAATATGTCAAACTAAGCAAGGCGAAGAGGTGGTGTAAGGTTGCATTTCGTGCAATCACCATCACGTCCAAATTTGTGATGGCCGCCACCACATCAAGCTTCATTCTTGTCACCACCAACATATCATAATTCATAAGTGTTATTCAAAGTGAAAATGGTTTTTTTTTTTTTTTTTTTTTAAATAATTTGTTATCTATGGACAGTTATAAGGATTTGTGTAGATCTATTTTGTAACTTTCATTTTATATATTATATGATACTTGTCACTGTTAAATGTATATTGTGGCCAATTTCAACCGATCTAGCGCGATTAGCAACGAGTCTAAGTAAGACTCTTTCACCAATGTGGTCGAGAGCTAAAAGTTAGATTTTAAATAACAAAAAACAAAAACAAAAAATCGGTCTAGCCCATCTGTGCGTGATCTCTCCTAGTATTAACCCCAAATATTGTACGTATAAATTAAGCAGTGCTATTTTTTTTTTATTTTTTTTTTATAAAATACTATTTTGGTCTTTAAACTATACTAAAAGTTTGTTTTTCGTCCCTAAATTTTAAAAAATTATTTTTTCATCCCTAAACTTTGTAAAGAGTTTTTTGAATAGTATAGAGACAAAAATAAGGATGAAAAAAAAAACTTTTTTCAATAGTTTATGGATGAAAAACAAACTTTTAGTAAAGTTTAAAAACATAAATAAAATATTTTCAATAGTTTAGGGGCGAAATATGAGCTTTTCAATAGTTTAGGGGCGAAATATGAACTTTTCAATAGTTTAGGGATGAAAAATACTTCTTAAAGTTTAAGGATAAAAAAAAAAAAAAAACTTCTGGTAAAATTTAGGGACCAAAATAGTATTTTACTTTTTTTTTTTAATAGAAAATTTTAACCTATGACGTCCGCTACTGATGATAACTCTTTATCATCAAACTAAGACACTAATCGGTATTTGGTGTAGGTGGGGATTGAATTCTAAATCTCTTATTCAACCATCAGAGATTTTACCAGTTGAGCTAACTGAAACCCACTAAGTTTCTGCTATTAAAGAACATATACATGTTTACGTATATATCAAGGTATATTTTGTTCAATCCAAAACTTTAACAATTTTTTGAATGTCTCTTTTGAAAACACTGAAAAGTATTAATTAGTTGAAGTACAAAATTCTTGGCAAAAATAAATATTAGAATTCAAAAAAAAGTTTTATGGAACTATCGTACAAGTGGAATTCAGTAAGAAGACAATACTTGTCACAACCCGAATTTAGGTTAAACCACCAAAAAAAAAAAAAAAAAAAAAAAAAAACTGATTGCAATTTAGGCTTATCATAATCACATATAAAACTCAATTGACTTAGCATATAACTAATGTGAGACTAAACATATGTCTATGCAACACCTTCGTAATTTGTTGCTTCTTTCTTTATTCTTAATCCTTTTCAAAATCACAAGATGAAATTTGTAATACACCAAATTGTGCAGATCCCTCAGCCGCCCCCAACAAATAATAATAATAATGACATGAAGTTCCATCCATGTAGAAGCACAAAAAAAGGAAATGCGAAGGTTGATGTGGAATTTTGTTGTTCAGCCATGTAGGATTGCTATTATAAAAATATACAATCAGATGAGAGAGTAATATGTGTATAGCTTCTTCCCATCAAAAATATATATATATATATATATATATAAAAATTAAATCACCATTGAGGCCAAAGGCAAATTAAAACCATTCAAAATAAAACAAAACAAATACAAATACCCATTGTTCTTGCAATGCTGTCTGGCCTTTACAAATTGTTGGCAAACACAACTTCAAGTCATGGGCATTATAGTAGCAATGACAATGACATGATTCCAGAATCTCACATCATCTACTTTTTCTGGTTATTTGTTTTAGTGGTTATCAGTTAGATACATCCTCCTTTTGATCGTTAATTATATATATGTCACTCAACTAAATCGCTATATGTACGTACTAGGCAAGTTTCTTAAAAAAAAAGTAAAAAAAGAAAAGCAGATTGCTGGATATTGTTCTATGCAGTACATGTAATGCAGTTTTCTAACCATTTATGTTGAATTATCGTTGACGTTCTGTGTACCCTTTTTTTTTCCTTTTTCTGGTCTGAAAATGTGGCTGTACGACGTACGTACATATGATTGTGTCTGAATACAGCATCGTGAAACCCTTTTTTTTCTCTCCCAAAGCCACTACCAGAATACATGCTACAAAAGGACTAAGAATCACCTCCAGTTATTCTAAGATTACATAATATCTTAAACCAGGGTGTATATATAGCCTGATATACAAGATGATATTCTCTCTTTTTTTTTTTTTTTTTTTTTTTAAGTAAAAAATTTAATTAGTTAGTGATTGATCACAAAACTTTTTGTTTTGTTCTGGCTTGTCCTAGACAACTGAAGTTATAATTAACCTCAATAAATCGAGAAAAAATAAAATCACACAATATTTATAACATGTAAAAGATTATGGTTATTAGTCTTTGTCAAGAATAAGCATTATTAACTTACAGGTTCTTTTTGTACCAACTCTTTTTCTCAATCTAAACTTCACTTTTGTCATAATTTACACAGTGATGGAAGGCTCAGCAAAGGACTTCAAGCCCTAAAATATATTGGTTCTACTAGAGCCAGTACATTATACATATAGCCAACCAGAGAAGGAGGCAAAGCCTATATATAACGACCTCCGCGGAATTCATTTTGAGGGCCGGTTAATTACATCCAATTTTTATTTTTATTTTTTAAATGCACCCATATATACAAACCCAAAACTTCTTTTTTAATAGATACTAAATTAAACCAAGCTTTCTTGAGGTTTTAAGAAATGACTCCTAAACATTTCACAAAATAACTCTCCCTTGAAGTTTTTATAAGTGCAACATTTAAGTTTTACTAATAGAATATTTCTTTTTTTCTTTTTTTAAATATTCTAATTAATTTATAAATAGTTGAAAGAGAAGAGTGTCATGCATTCACAAACCTTTAGTCATTTTGTCCATAGTTTAAGTAAGAATATTTTGAAAACAAAATAATTGCATAAGTTCAATCACAATTTAAGTGGACATGAACTTAAATGCATCTATAAAAACCTCAATGTCATTTATACAAATGTTTTGGGAAGTGTCATTTTGATAAACCACAAATTAAGAAATATATCCATTCTAATATGATTGATTTTTTCTTTAATAAATCACAATCTCTAATGCCTTTTTTTTGTATATGCTTTGAATTACTTTTGGAATTTCACTTAAAAAAGGAAAAATTACTTTTAGAATTTGAGGAATATCAATAATATGATCAATGCCAAGTTTTTTAATTCTTCAAAGAGGTTTGTTCCATGCATGCATGTTGTGGCAAAGATTAAATTTAACTTTAAAATTTGTGTTATATATATAATATATAATAAAAATGTGATATTATCGTCTTATTAATTGGAATTATATATTGATAGGCTGTCTTTAATTCGGAAGTAAAAAATATTAATTTAATTTAAACTTTTAGAGGTAATTGACTCCTTTTAACATGTCAAGGAAGAGTGTCCATATAGTTAGCCAATAGTACCAAACTGGTAGGTCATGGTTACGACTTCAAACGAAGCACGAGTTTTGATTTGTGGCTCATCGGGTAAACAGTTTGGATTGAGTGACATCAGTCATCGTATCTATTTCTCATATATATATATATATATATATATATATATATAAATGGAGACATGAGTCTACATTTGACCGTTGGCCTAACATTCTCCAATTAGGAGAAGAAATAGAAATTGCTTGTTAAAAAAGTGAGAAAAACCCAACTCCCCATCTCTTACCAACCATATATCAATAGAAAAGTACTGTGCAGGAGATTGCTATAACTGCCACTCAACTGTTTTCTCATCTTCAAACATCTCTCTCTCTCCTAACTTCTGACCTTTCGGAAAGAACAATTGCCAACCTCTGAAAATTGATTTAGGTACAGAAAAATAAAAAAAAAATCTCTTATTTTACACCAAAAAAATATTTATCATGTAATAAAATTGCAATTAAATATGAAATATTCTAGTTTATTCATCTCCAAAGTGTATAAATGTCAGCTATATTTTCTTTTTCTTTTTTGGTAAATTACTAGTCACCATATCCTTTGATTGGGCCTAATCACGCTTACTTCTTTGACTCTAAAAAAAAAAAATGGAACTTGCAATAGGGCAGCATTATATTAGAGTTGATAGGTCACATCATCCTTTTATGTATAGATAAAAACCGTTACATTTCCGCAAATATAAAGTTAAATTGTTCTCATATTTTATTTGAATCAATGAAGTAAAGGAACTTAATTTTAATTTACTTAAAAATATATGATTAGTATTGTACATATGAGGCAAAAACAAAACCTTATTTTCTAGTTAAAAAATAAAGGTTGAATTTGTAACTTTTCATAGATATCGATTATATAAAACATGCTTAACCTATTGAATGGTCTAAATTACAACAAAGATTCACCATTTGACATAAAAATATAAAATAAAATAAAAGTGGGCTGGCTCCATCAATTGTAATAAGACATCCTATTATCATAATTTATCCCTTTAATAAATACACTAACCTTCTTATGATTTGAATTATATAAATTTATATATTTTGTTTAACCAATCAAGTCAGACCACATTATCATCTATTTGATTAACACAATCATTCTTCTTCTTCCTTTTACCTGAAATTCTTTGTGCCAAGGTTATTGAAGAGAAAGAATGAAGAAGGATTGTTTACTACAAGAATATCAGTTAGATAGATGTAACATTATTTGATTGGTCCTCTAAAATTTATCTAATAATCTAAACCATAAGAAAGTTTACACTTTGTTTGTTTTAACGAAAAATATCAACTTAAACAAACTAAAATGTGACAAATTTTCAAATAATTTATGTAACTATATTTTTTTTGTGTAAAGTGTGAGTTTGAGATATGTTTTCCCATTTGAATTTCCCAAATATCCTAAAGAAATTTTTTTTTTTTAATGGTTTTCTATTTAGGGTATTTTTGTGAATGAAAAAAATTATGTTCATATAATTATTTAGAATCATAAGAAATAGTAATACTTGTTCGTGCAAGTTACTGACAAAGTCAAAGGAACGTAACCAAAATGTCACAACAACATCCAAAGGTTGGCAAAGTCAACACTAATTAAGGACTGGGGCGACCGGACTTCAATAAAGGCTGAAAGAGGGGCTTCTAACCTAATCAAAAACAATAAATTAAAATGAATTAGTTTTCTTGGAAAATGTTTTCCAAAGAATGAATGAGTCATATGTTGAGGGTTGAGGAAAAAGGAATGTTAGGTCTAGGTAATTAAAAAGTATAGTGAAATTAAGACATAAGAAAAGGAACCTAAATTCTTTTTTTAGGTGTGATAAAATGGAGTGTGGGGGGTATAATTAAGTTTTTTTTACATATATGATGGATTTGAGTACAAAGTTCTAGATAACAAAATTTGGGCATGTGAATTTGAATTTAAGCGATTAAAATTCAAATACTATATTTGAATAGTTTTTAAAAATGAAAGATTTGGATATTAGACCAAATCCACCATGGATTTTAAAATTTTAAAATTAATGAATTAACTAAAATCAATAGATTTAAAATCCAAACCAAAATTCACATTATTTCCAAACGCAACCTTGGTGAAACAATCTTTCCCTTTTCTGGTAACAAGTTCGTAAGAGAAGTTGCAGTCAATGCATGTAACTTTCTCCTACAAGAAAGGAATATCAAATTTGCAGCCATGTTTTTCCTTTCCGAAAATGTATAGTCGAACCAATATAACTGTTTTAGCACTAACCTGAAGGGAAGGCCAAATATCATATGTTCCTTAAATTACAGATTACCGCTCCTAACTGCTTCATGTACAGAGAGCTCTTTCTTGACTGTTCACCAGCTTTACCTACTTTTTCTTCAAGCCATTCAGCGATTATATTGACCAAAACTAATTTTCTTTATACGGAAACTTCATTCTATTACACATTTGCATGTCTATTAGAATATAGAACCCTAGGATTTCTTGTTGAAGCTGTCTCTCCTAACAATAAATACAATCTTCTCATCAAACAGAAACACCGAGTTAATTAAACCCAATAAGGCAAGGCATCTTCTCTATGTAATAGTGAACTAGAATCCAAGAATTCTTCACAGTGGATCAACAATACACTCCCTAGCTAGCATAAGATTCCGGCTACATTTATTAATTAGCTAGTCAATCTGGATGATTTAACTAATCTTATATAACTGGAACTGGAGAGAATGTTGTTATAAACATCTCTACTAGTGGAAAAACACGAATGCGTGTAAATGTAATCATCAAACCTGTAGAAAATTTCCTTGTATATTACACTTGAACCTTAAAAAACGAAAAAGGTTATCAAGCATATTTACAATATGAATATATGATATGCATGAGACACACACAGTCAGACAAACCCATATATATATTCACATTAACAACAAGACTTAGCCGTCTAATTTGAATAAACGTGTTGACATATGTGTTTTTCATAAAACCTGTTACTTTCTGCTTTTTATTAAGCTGTGACTAAATTCAGATTTACGCCCTTAATTATTGTTTCAAGTCATCATCTGATATGACGCATAGTCACCTCGTGTGGGATAAAGGTTTTCTCAAGGCCATGGGTCCACACTCATCTAAACTTCTCAACTGTGAAACCACCGAATGAAAGCCAACTTGTGAACCATTTGAAAGGATTCTAGCTTTATTTATTTT
Organism: Quercus robur; assembly: GCF_932294415.1. NCBI lineage: Eukaryota > Viridiplantae > Streptophyta > Magnoliopsida > Fagales > Fagaceae > Quercus > Quercus robur. Next base: position 27,030,378 of record NC_065543.1, read on the forward strand.
TTCTGAGCTTGACTCAAGAAGAGGTACGCCTACCTACCAATGTGTATTAGGAGTAGGACAATCACCGCCCAATTCACAATTTTCTTCCTTATTTTCATCTTATTTTCATTGTGCTTGTTCTCCAAATGTCAAGGCTATCTCTTTCACCAGTACCAGTACCAGTATAGTAGTATAAATATCAATTCTTGACTCTTTTAGAACTTTATAAATAGTAAGTTTATTCTAAAATAGTACAGTTGGTTATTGTGGTAAATAATAAATAGAATAGAACATATATATATGCTCATTGAGTGCAACTCACTTTTGGGCTTGTGGGTATTAGGTAGAAGACAGAGATATAAGTGTCATTGTTTGGCGCGGATACACATTCCTTTAAATGGATTTTTGTACTAACCTTGATGGAATATAGCACCTTTATATTTTGTAATTGAAACTGGATGCGCCTTTTCCTATATGTTTCCTGGATCGACATATCTCTTTCGCTTGAGCTGAAATAGTGAAGATTAACAGACAGAAGTAACAACATGTAACTTTTAACTTGTACCATATATATATATATATAAAATTTACATTTGAAGGTGATGTCTTCAAAACATGAGCTACTGCAGGCGTCAGTATGTTATGTTTTGATTGATACTTAATAGAGCTCCCACTAGCGTATTGGACGTGTAATTGAAGAAAAGGTTTGCTTTATAGTATTATATGTAGGATATTCTATCAATAGCATAAAGAACAAATGCACTCAAACCATTTCTTTCGGCTCAAGTGTAGATTGGCGCAATAAGCTCACAAGTCCAAAATGATTGCAACATTTTGTCGTGTCCAAATTCTGACTAATGCAGAGCTTATATCCTCATAACAAACCAATCTAGAGATAATCAAGGAGAAAAAGCATCAAGAATCTTCAACATTACTCAAGAGTGCAGTAGCATTCACTGAAAGAAGGCCACTAAGTTGATGACATATTCAATATCCAATCACAAATTACCAAGCTAGGAGTGCAAATTGTCAAATTTCGTGCCACGGTGTATTCCACAAAGGTCGAAATTATTATAAAATGTCTGCGTGTAGACGAAGGAATACCTGCTCATCAACTGTTCCTTGCCATCCCAACTTCTATGTTCTCAGTCAAAACATCAATGATGCTAAAAACAAAATGAGTGCTACCACTAAAATGGAAGGTTCCTTCTGTAATTACTTCACATGTAGATGGACCTTTATACAAATCATATTAATACTTTCACTTTTCCTGCTATATATAACACAAGGAATTATCCTGATGTAAAGGGTACGTGATATAGAAGAGAGTACTTAGTTTTTTAGGTGATAATTTATAACAGCCAATGGATTCTGCAAAACCTTATATAGAGCTATAATTATAATTGAAAAAACATAAGTAGTATATCTAAAAAGATCAGTATGCTTGTTTAAACCTGACATAGGGAGGAGACAAAACTACAGTAGTAGAAAGGTATTGGAAAAAGAAGAACACACCAATGATGATAGATTTGAGAGTTGAGACAACTACGTAGAAAGATGGTATGGACGCATAAAAAAAGTTGGTATAGATCATATATCTCGATTTTGTTAACTCTGTCTATTACTGAATTCCTAAAAAGGGATTTGTAGAACCATATGCCTATGTTTGTCCCCATACAAACAAATTGTTCAAGCACATCCCTGAAAACAAAAGGAAATGCATGGAAAACAGCTATTTGAATCTTCAAGACTATGGTCAGGCATACGAGGAAAAAGGTCGAATTGTTTCTAATTTAAAGGTTTGGTTTACTTCCAGTTCTTTTTTAAATGGATGTCTCTTTTTGATTTAAATACACAAAAGCAAGTGGTAGTGAGTTTTAATCTCCACATTTTATTTAGTTAGTGATAGATGTGGTAGTTTCTCATTAAAACAAAAGGAGATTCCAGTTAAAAAAGTACTGGAGGTAAGCCAAACCCCTAATTTAAGTCCCCACACCAATTTGAGCCCCAAAAAAAGTTCCCTCTCAAGGCTTGAGATTTGAAACTAAAGGGTTTTATTACCCAAATGCCATACTCATTTGCTTCTTTTCATTGAAATAAAACCATGCGGAAGTTAAGAAGGTAAAATTTCTCACTATAATATAGTCCTCAATTTGATTTAAGAGAAGACAAATGCAATACAGTATATGCGTCTAAGTGTGAATAAAAACAAATGCAATACTGCATAAACAAGGAAAGGACCCTGAGTTGTATTAATCTACCAAATAAGTAAAGAAAGGGGGGGGGGGGGGGGGGGGGGGGGGGGGGACAAATATCCTCCAACTTATTATATAACTATTTAAATGACTATCCACATGATTCATTAAATCATGTAAGAAAATGTCACACGACTTTTTAAATAGATAACATCACACGATGTCACACAATTTTTTAAATAGATAATGTAATTAAAATACATGTGAATGCTCATTTAGATAGTCATATGGTAAATTGGAAGAACTTTTCTTTATATTTGAGGGAAACTTCCATAATTTATATGAAAATGCTAATAGTGATCCCCCAAAATCAAATACCTATAAAAAATGACCCTCAACTCCAAATTATATTCATTTATACCTTTATTTTGGGCCCCTGTAAATAATATTCAGGTTCCCCCCCCCCCCCCCCCCCCCCCCCCCCAACCCTGTATAGAAAATACTGCAAAGTGCATACTAAGATTTTGACCAAAAGAGAGTTAAATAATTAGTGTGTTGACACCACAATCCTTATTATATTTTAAATCATTTCGTTAGTGAATTGATGGAATTGCCATTTTTCCACACTGTTTGTTGAAGGCATGATTTTACAAAGGAGACATAATGAATGCACGAACTGAATCATTTTGACAAGCAATATTTACATGCCAGCAGTATTTTCTACCCCAGAAGTACGATGTGCTTCCACTTAAAACTATCAACTGCCTAATCTTCTGTACACCACAAATTTCTAGTGATTGAAGGGCTAATTTTCAATTAAATACTGGAATAATTGAGCTGTAATCCTATTCCACCTAACATCACATAGAATGCATTGAATCAGATTGGCCTGCTGAAGAACAGTGTAGAAAACCTTTCTCAGATTCCTTCATCACTGACAATCATGCAGCATTTCACAAATGCCTACAGGGCTGACAATTCAACTTCATGAGTACAAGGTCGATATGCCACAAATGTATAGTCATTTGAGAAGGAACCGGGATTGAAACAAGTGATTCCTGTGTATTTGAATGCCTTCTGCTCACTTTTGTCCCCTAAAACAATCTGAATGAAAAGACAAGAATGAAACATGCGTCAGATTGTTCTTGTCAAGACTAATCACTATGCAGTTCTGATGGCATCAGCCAGCAAGTCTAATTTCTTTCCAGTTATTCAGTTTTAAATGTTATGCATCAATTTAAAAAGAGCCACAAGTTCCCATTCTTCAATGTATTTTGAACATGTAATGAGTTCAAGTCAAGCAATCTGCCTCCAAGATCATAATTTAAAAGTTGTCAAGCAATTTTTCCCCCAACATCCACTTCTTTCTTGAATTGATGAGAAAATATCAGAAATATAATCAACAGATTCAATTTGAATTCTCTGGTTGTATATCATAGCTTTTAACATCATTACCATGGGTGACCTTGCCCTTTATGTGTTTATTGTTCTAATGACAGGAAAATGAGCAATTCAGAACATCATAAAACATAACAATGTTAAACAAAGTACAAAATATTTGGAATTAGTATCAGTACCGTATGTGGAGTAGGATAGAGATAGAGACAGTGGTCATAATTCCAGACAATAGGTTGTACAATAAGAGGGAGTGGACAGAGATGACTTTGATGAATTATGGTAGCAACAAGCTGCAATAAAAGCTCAAAAGCCATTTAGCACAATCAGCTAATATCCACAAGCAAAAAAATGGGTCAAAGATGTATCTAAAAAATATGAAGATATAAGAAAGAAAGAACAGATTACATGCTGAAAAGGATCAGTAGTTTCTTCCATAGAAGGGGGCATCAGACATGAGCGACGCATTCTATAGAGCAGATCCTGACGGAAAAATACAATTTCTTGGGTATAGAATTTGATTCTGTACACACGTGATAAATGTATAATTATGAGGAAAATTATAGCCACATCAGTTGCTATTAGCAAGCGCACAAGATAAATTCAAATTCCAAGCAGCAATTATGATCTCAATCTCGTAACTACATTTTCTTATTTCCGTTATCAGATGGTCCTTCAATCAAAGAACACAACTTAAAAATAACATTCAATGCTCCAGACATCAGGAGAGTGTCTTTGGAAGGATATTAAACCTATCTTCACAAGTGATCAGAAAGGTTAACCTGCAAGGATTGCTTGAAAATATGGCATTTGGAATGTGCTTCTGAAGCTCTTCAGTTAAATATTTAGGTAAAGCACACCTGGGTAGAACTGTTGATGGACCTGAAAATGTCAAAAAATAAGAATTTTCTCAAGCATGCCACTAAATGTGAGGGACATCTGAAGTATGTGGTAGTCAGTTTAGTATACCTGCATCATCAGGTCCTGGAATAAAAAGAAATCGACTATGTTCCTTCAGCCGTGGATGGGCTGCAATCAATTGCCCAAGCTTGCCGAACTGTGATCTGCACACCTCAGTTGCTCATTATTCCTTTTACTTGACATAATTATTTTTATTGTTGTTATTATCAGACAAGAGTAAGCTATATCTCACCTGAGACTTGAGAAAGAATGGAAGGAAAGGTTACAGGGGTGAGAACAAAAATTCCCCATGAATACAAATAAGGAAGGAACCACCTCAACACTCTCAAAACCATCGAGGACAATCTCTAGTTTTCCCATAACCTTCTCATGAAGAATAGAGTATAAAGATTAGACTGAGCTATTCAGGAGGTAAAAAAATAAATAAACAAGAGAGAGACATCATGAATCACCTCTTCATCGTCTAGCCAAATGTCAGAGAAGATGACAAACATGTCGTTAACTGCTCTCTTTTCAAACTCTGCAAGTCTGAGCTATGGGAAGAGTATAGGAAATTTTATGAATTCAAAAGTGTTAAAAGTTATCAAAGAAACTTCAAAATTTTTTTACTAGAAATGCTTTTTCAATTCTTAATCATAGCAAAGGCAATTTATAAGATACAGTCTCTTCTTTAGTTAGTATGCCACCACCGAAGAAGTCATGTCCTGCTTGTGATTTGAGCGACTTATCTCTGTCCTCTAATGGAGGAAATCCACAAGTAATTACCTTCACAACAGAGAGCAATTTTTAGCATAAAAATCAACTCAAATGATGCCCAGGGAACTTTGGAAAATAGACATGTGATTCTCAAAACAAGATTGCTAGCAGAGTATAAAAGTAGTATGTCCCTCGGTAATGACAAGTTCTATTCAAAATTATGATAGCTAGATAATTTTGCAACCTCATATCATATTATTCCACTAAACTTATTAAAATGATACTACCTCATTCAAAAATTAAAATGTCTACACTTGAGGGACTTATTATGATGATTTCACAACAGTTACAAGGTGAGAAAAAAAAAATAGATTGGTTGCTCAACAGTTAAAAGAGCAGCCAGAGTCTTAATTAGAATAAGAAAAAGAAAGGATAAGAAAAGGTATGAGGTTCCTTTAGTACAAAAATTTTCTAAAGAATCAGCAACTGTCTAGGTAAGGATTTGCCCACTATATTACATGAATTGAATTCATACACTAATATCCTCCATCTCTATCGAGATGTTCTAGAGATTGAGATTAACAGTTTCCCTACCAACCCCACTCTTAGTCTCTTACAATACATTTTGGTGCCCTAGTTCTAAATTAATGATATGAGATTATAATTTTAGAAGAATTTCCATATAAATTTATAGGAGACCATCCTAAATTATATAGTAGACACCATATTTTGTAGATAGGAACATTAAACAATTGGTATGAATATTAGTATTTCTTCCAGAACCAATATTCTCAATAATGCAAAACATGACTGCCAAGACAAGAGGTACTGAAAATTTCCAAGATGTTTTGATTGAATGTCCAATGTGCTCACCCAAAACATCATGGAAGCAACAAAAAATCCTTGTCATTTGCCAAAACCAAGTGTTTTTGGACAAATTATTACAGAGTAATATATAATAAATAACTAAATAAAAATTAAAGCACATACAAACTTGAGAAACTATCTGCAGTTGTTAAAAGATCAGATTTATTAAGGCAGATTTCAAGAAAACGAAATATAGCACCAACCTGAAATATGCCCTCTAGGAGCATCTCACCTTCTGCTACAACAATGGTATTCTCTGAGAAAAACCCTGTAGTTATCTTGTATTCCTTGTCAAAGAAAAATTCTGTTTGTATATCTCCATTTTGAACACAATAGGCAGCAACAAAATGGGTCCAAAGTAAAGAATACAAAATTCAAAGACTAAGCAGAGGGATGATGTAGACACAAAAAAAAGGGACAATCCACAGAGCCAATTGAAACTAGTGTAGCAAACAGAATTATGAAGATTTTATACGCCATTACCAAGTAGTAGTCAAATTAAGTATTAAGGATATTGCATTAGATAAACTGATTTCAACGGAAGCAGTTAGGTCTTCCAAGAAATAATGGCCATCTTCCAATTGAGATATCACACCCATGACCCATCTTCTTCCAGTTTGGCCAACTAGAGACTGAATTGGAGATATCTGGCAGACACAAGCATTCAGAATCAGAGGCAATGAATGAAAAAATTAATCAATAAAGTGGATGTGGGTTTGAGTTTTGAGAGCACCTCACAACTTCCAACTTGTGAAATTTCAGTATCAAACGCAGGCTTGGAAAAATGGTGGTCGCGAGCAAGCCTCTGGAACAGCAATAGGAAGCGGTCCCTATACAAACCCGCTTTGGCAGAAGCTTCCCCATGAATTGCTAGACTTCCCGTGTGCCTATCAATATCATTCATCAAGTTTAGATGAGAAATTAAAACATTGCCCAATTGCACTTTTATCCTTTCCCTAATTTTGAAAAGTAATAGTAGTAGAATTTTTTTAAGAGGAGAGAGTGACATGACATACTCGTAGAAAATCTTTTTGATGGGGTCGTAACGAAATTTGGGGACGAAGAAGGCATCAACAACGCGAATAGCAGAGGAAGAGGAGGAGGGCCCACCGGTGGGTTCGTCGTCAACGTCGTCGTCGACGGCTGCTTCGGCTTCTAGTAAAAGGGTGACGACACGGTGCACGGGTTCCCTGTCGATTATTGAAGATTTCACTGAAAACAAACAAAGAAAGAGAGTAAAGAGAATGCATTTAGATTAGATTAGATTTAGATTTAGATTTAGATTTAGATGAGGAAAGAGAGATATACAGGAATCGTGGTCGAGGAGATGGTCGAGAAGGAGGTCGAGGGCGTCGTCTTCAGCGCCTGGGAAACGGTTGACGAAAGAGAGGATCTCATCGAGAGCATCGACTTTCAGAGTGTATCCTCTTATCTTGCATTTCCTCTGCACCTTCTTCCGTATCATCATCGTCCCACTATCCATCTCTTTGTCTCTCTCTCTATCTCTCTCTCTCTCTCTCTCTGATTTCTTTCTTTGACTCTTAGATCGATCGCTCTTGGCGGGAAAATTGAGCTTTTTCAATGCTCAAAATGGCGGGAAACTGTTATATTAAATAAATATAAATGAATGAATATAACCTCTCTCCGTCTAATGTTTATGTCTCGTCCTCCTACCAAGCTTTCCAGATTCGGACAGTACCGTAAAAAGGAGAGGTTCAAAATTTTTGAGGTCAAACTGGGGTCGAATTATGATAACATCATAATTAATTTAATAATTAATTAAAACCTAAATATAGATATTAAATTTATAAAACTAGCAAAATTGACAATATATCTATATATGTGAGGGAAATTTAATGATTTTCAAGCATATATTTAATAATTAAATAAGAAAGTTAATAAAATAAAATAATAACCATGAAAACATAAAAATTTATGATTAATTTTTGAAGTAAAGTTGAATATCTTTGTAGGATTTTAATTATAATTTTTTTTATTCCTTGTAAGAGATGGATAATTTAATTAAGTAGAATAAAATTATGTTAAGTTTTTTTTTTTTTTTAAATTGCTAAGGGGTTGGACCGCACGGTTCTCACCGATTCTTGCGGTCTAACCCCGGTTTTAGCAGTTCATGGAATTAATAAAAAATCTGGTTCATTATGCTTAAAAAACTGATTTTCATCCCGGTTCTCGGTTTTTACAGTTCGACCTCCCGGTCTGGTCCGGTTCTGAAAACTATGCTCCCGCTGGCTATTTTTTTCTTTGAATAATATATATAACAATATAAAGTGTAACCCTACCCTCCTAATGATGTGGTGGTATCATCTGAGCCTTTTTTAATTTTTACCTAAATGCTCCCTGCCTGGGACCGAGGACATCCTCTTTCCACTTTCAAGGGCTTTTTTTAGGGATAAAATTGTACTTTCTCTTTTCAAACTCACTGCTTGATCATATAAGGGTCTCTTTGGGATCCACTTATTTTACTGAAATTGGAAACTTTTTACTGAAAGTACGGTATATAAAGGTAAAAGTTAATTGAAATAGTATAGTGGGATCTATAAATAGTACCAAAAAGTGCAGTGTGACCATAAATAGTAGCAAAAATAAACTAAATAGTAAAATAAGTTGGCAAAATTAATCGTGCCAAACAAACACAACATATCAAACTTTTCTCTTCTTCTTTTTTCCTTTTTTAGGTGGCAATTCCTAGAATTGTATTCACACGTCGACTTATAAATATTCGACTATATAGGTTAGCATTAAGGTGGCATTTCATGTTCATGGGTCGGGTTCGTGTCATGTCGAGCCATGAGTAACCTATTTGACCCATGTAATAACCTATTTGATTAATAGTTCAAACCTAACTTGAATTACTATATAAAACAACCATAAATATAGTAATAAACATATAATTACAACAAAAAATTAAGCAATAATAACAAATTTTAATACTTTTATAACCTAAATAGGTCAAACGGGTCAGACGAGTTCACCTGTTGATCACGAACATAACCCGTTTATTAAATGGATCAACTATGTCGACCTGAATATGACCCAAACCCGTTTTGCCTCAACTCATGACCTGTTTATAAATGAGTTATTTGTGTTGATTTCGCAGGTCGTGTCAAATTTTGCCACCTTTAGTTGGCATAAATGCAACACATTTATTAATTATATCAAATTCTCTCAATTCTAATATGATATATTTATTAAACAAGTTGATATGACACAACTTGTATAACTTGTTTCATAAACAAGTCTTGTTAAGGTCAACATGATCTAACACAAACCATTTGATAAATAAGTCATGTAATGAAGTTAACACGTTGTGAGTCCCTTTTTTGGACAATTCCCAGACCCAATGCTAACGTGGATCCTAGATCACTAAGAAGGGCTTCAAGTAGGTATTGGGTGAACTAGGCTCAGCTCACCACAGCCTTGTTGGGCTGTTATACAAATTGATCTGTGTACAAGTTAAATGAACTTCACAATAAATTTATGTATTATATTGACTAAGCAAAGAGAACAGCAAGTACACAACATGAAAGTGAATAATGATAATTATGAATGCTTCAAGAAAGTTTTATTTGATTAAGTCAAGTGTTAGGAGTACATTTGGTCTCACATTGTGAGGATACTCCACAAGGTCCAATAAGCCTCAAAGATCACAAACTTGGCTAGTCCCCTTTGGGTTCCTAAGACTTGTGAAATTTGAGCCCTTTGAATCCGAGTGGTTCCTTGAATATAAATGTAGGGACCTCTTACAATGTTCTTTTACACTCAATGAACTTGACTTAAATCACTGAAAATCTCTTTCTTATATTTCTAGTCTTTTTGCACCTTGCTTGTCTTTCTTTTCATGTCTTCCTTGCTCCTCTTTTATATTGCTCTTTGAAGGCCTCAAATTATAGTTTTATCCCTTTACTTCTCTTGGTAACATGGCTAAGTTTCTTTGCCTGGAACATTGGTGGTTGTTCCTTTCCTTATCTTCTCTTATTTTGTTTTTCTGGGAACTCACCCCCGAAAGTGTATTGGTGGGTTTTCCACTCATAGAAGCCTCTTTTTTAAGACAAATCAGATCATCCTCTAAGGTCAAGATTTTGAGACCTATTTTCAAAGCTTAAAAGGACATTTCGAAGGTCTTGAAACCTTGATGTCAACTTCTCTTGGTTGGGCATTTTCCTAGAAATGGCATAGATCCCTCCTTGCAAAGGGTGAACTTGGAAAGTTTTTGACTATCCTCCCTCTTACTGCATATCCTCCACTCTAACTGAGGTCCCTCAGTTCCTTCATCGGGTTTGGGGACATCACTTGTCCCTTTCACTTCTCTCTGCCTCTTAGGAACTTGATTTTGACAGGACATCCAACGGTTCCGCCCCTCTTTTCCTTTCTCAAGGATACACATGACTCATTCCCAAACAATCTTCCGGATTGCCTACGTCCTTCTCAGCATTTTCAGACTTTCCCCCAAAGGACCCGTTTCTTGGGGATGGATGACCCGTTCGTGGCCCAAGTTTGGGTTCTCTTCCTTTTGCCTTTTCTTTCACCTTTCTTTGACTTCCTTCACTTGTTGGGCCTTCATAGCCCTCCTTAACTTCACAAACTAGGTTTTCTCTTATCAAGGCCTACAACCCTTCTTGGACTGGACTTCCTTGTTGCATTTTTGGACCTCAACACACGTTTACCTAATACAAACAACCAATTAACAATTCTCTTATTTATATATATATATAATGCATAAACAAAGTCACCAATAATTAAAATATAATTACAAAACTATGAAGGGTAAATTGGTTGAAATTAATCTTTAGTTAAATGAGTTAGACAAATTCAAATGGGTTTTGCATGTCAAGCTCAAATTAGTCAACTTGTGTTAACCTGAATTTATCACAAACTCATTAAGTCTAAAACTTAACCTGCTAACTTTGTGTCATGTTCACGGATCATGTCAAATATTGCCACCCCTACCTATAACTAAAGATTAAGAATTAGAGCCTTTTTGTTTTTAGATGCATTAAAGTTTCTAATTAAAAATGGGGGGATTCTAATGTGAACCCCGTCAAGAATAACGAGACCCAACAACGAAAGAGAACCCAAGATTGTTCTATGGACAGATTCAAATGGGAGACCTCGACCCGTTGTTTATGACAAACAAGAACCTCGGTATAAGGAAGACGCCACAAACGGTGGTGGAAACTCCGTTTGATAAGTCGAGATGAACGCCACAGGAATTCCCGATAAGTTTGAGTAGTTCTTCAAAGAACCAAAGAGAATAAACCTCACAAGTTTTATCAATAATATCTGAAAAACGTTTATAGACTTAGATGACTATTTAAGGGCTCCTTAAAACTTGACAGACAAGAAAATATATTATAAAATAACTTCTAATTGATACCTAACCATATTAGGAATAAAGTTTGACCTAAAAAGTATTAAATGCACCTAAAAACAAGGAAATAAATCACCTAAACCTAGAATAACGTTTTTTACATAGACCCAAAATATTTCATGCCAATTCTTAGCCTTGACCGGATCCTTCTAGAACTTGAATCAAGTTGATGATTTTTTGTTGCCCACGTGGATCATGCTCAATGGGCCTCCACGAATTTGCTTGAGCCCATAAATCTTGGATGAGTCCGTTAAGTACATCCTTGAACTTCTTTGCTCGTGCTCTCGTAACCGGCCCAATTGGTACTTGAACGAGATCCTTCGAAGCGGTGCCTTGATCTCCATCATTCCCTTCCTCTTGAAAAGGATTTGCCCTCAAATCATCACCTACATCAAAAGGACTCAAATCAGTAACATTAAAAGTGGCACTTACATCGTACTCACCAAGTAAATCTAGCTTGTAAGCGTTGTCATTGATACGCTCGAGGACTTAGAAGGGACCATCTCCTCTTGGGAGCAATTTAGAACATCTTTTCGCCGGGAATCTTTCTTTTCTCATATGCAGCCAAACCCAATCTCCGGGTTCAAAAACCAGTTTGCGACGTCCCTTGTTGGCTTGTGTGGCATATTGCTCTGTTCTTCGCTCAATGTTGAGTCTTGCTTTCTCATGAATCTGCTTCACAAAATCAACTTTCTTTTTGCCATCTAAATTAACGTACTCCGTCAAAGGTAAAGGAGATAAATCCAATGGAGTTAAAGGATTAAACCCATACATAATTTCAAATGGCGAAAATTTGGTAGCAGAATGAACAGCTTTATTATATGCAAACTCAACATGTGGTAAACATTCTTCCCATGTTTTGATGTTCTTTATAATGATTGCCCTTAATAAAGTAGACAAAGTCCTATTTACTATTTCAGTTTGACCATCAGTTTGTGGATGACAAGTAGTGGAAAACAATAGCTTAGTACCTAACTTACACCACAAAGTCTTCCAAAAATAGCTCAAGAACTTAGCATCTCTATCCGAAACAATTGTCCTAGGCATGCCATGTAATCTCACAATCTCTCTAAAGAACAAATCAGCAACATGTGAAGCGTCATCCGTTTTGTGACATGGAATAAAATGTGTCATTTTAGAAAATCTATCCATGACCACAAAAATTGAATCTCTTCCACGATTAGTCCTAGGCAATCCTAACACAAAATCCATTGAAATATCAATCCAAGGCTCACTAGGAATTGGTAAAGGAGTATACAAATCGTTGGGCTGCACTTTGGATTTAACTTGCCTACATGTGACACATCTACCACAAATCCGTTCGACATCTCGTTTCATGTGAGGCCAATAGAAGTGTTCCTGCAAAATAGCTAAAGTCTTTGCAATTCCAAAATGTCCCATTAATCCCCCACCATGTGATTCCTGCACTAATAACTCCCTCATAGAACAATTAGGCACACATAGCTTATTTCTCGAAATAGGAATCCATCAAGCTTAAAGAACTTACCAGAGGCGATTTTCTCACAAGCTCGATATTCCTCACAAAATTCATGGTCTTCAGCATATAATTCTTTAATGTGTTCAAAACCAAACAATTTTGCATCAAGTGTGGAAAGTAAGGCATACCTGCGAGAAAGTGCATCGGCGACTACATTCTCCTTACCTTGCTTGTACCGAATGACGTATGGAAACGTCTCTATGAACTCCACCCATCGCGCATGCCTTTTGTTTAGCTTGTGTTGGCCCTTCAAGTGTTTCAAGGACTCATGATCGGTGTGAATCACGAACTCCTTAGGCCATAGGTAGTGCTGCCACGTCTCTAAAACCCGAACCAATGCATACAACTCCTTGTCATAAGTTGGGTAGTTTAAGGCTACCCCGCTAAGTTTCTCACTGAAGTAAGCAATTAGTCATCCTTCTTGCATAAGAACGACGCCTATACCAATACCTAAAGCATCACATTCAATTTCAAACGTTTTAGAAAAGTTGGGTAAAGACAACAAAGGTGCGTTAGTCAGCTTCTCTTTGATTAATTGAAATGCCTTCTCTTGTTCTTCTCCCCACCGAAATCCAACATTCTTCTTGATCACTTCGGTAAGCGGTGCGGTTAAGCTGCTGAAGTCCTTTACAAACCGCCGGTAGAAACTAGCAAGTCCATGAAAACTACGAACATTACCTACACTTGTGGGGCTCGACCAATCTTGGATTGCACGTACCTTCTCTTCATCAACCTGTATACCTTGTGCACTAACAACAAATCCCAAAAATACAAGCTTATCGGTGAAAAGTGCACTTCTTTAGATTAGCAAACAACATTTCTTTCCTTAGCACATCTAAAACGGATTTCAAATGTACTACATGATCGTCTATGTTTTTACTATAAATGAGTATATCATCAAAATAGACAACAACAAATCTGCCTATAAATGCACGCAAAACATGGTTCATAAGTCTCATAAAGGTGCTCGGAGCATTAGTCAAACCAAAAGGTATAACTAACCATTCATACAAACTATATTTTGTTTTAAAAGCGGTTTTCCATTCACCTCCTTCTTTTATCCTAATTTGATGATAACCACTTTTTAAATCAATCTTAGAAAATATGCAAGAACCATGCAGCTCATCTAACATACCATCTAAGCGTGGGATAGGATGACGATACTTTACCGTTATGTTGTTGATGGCTCGGCAATCAACGCACATTCTCCACGTCCCATCCTTCTTAGGTACAAGTAAGACCGGAACTGCACATGGGCTCATGCTCTCTCTCACGTGCCCTTTCTCCAACAATTCACTTACCTGTCATTGAAGCTCCTTTGTCTCCTCGGGATTGCTCCTATAAGCTGGTCGGTTTGGAATGTTTGCACCGGGAACAAAATCAATTTGATGTTCAATCCCTCGGATTGGAGGTAACCCATGTGGTGTTTCCTCGGGGAAGACATCCTCGTACTCCTGCAAAAGAGAAACAGTAGAACTAGGCAAAGTAAGGTCAAGTTCGTTAGTGTTTAAAAGTGCCTCTTTGTACAAAAGTACAATCATCGGCTTATTTGAAAATATTGCTCGCTTTATCTCGCTCACTTTTGCATAGAAATTCTTTTGTTTTCTCTTTGATTTTCTCTCAAGGGCCGAACTTTGATTTTCTTTTTCTCCCTCATTTTTCTTGACCTCTCTCTGATTTTCACTCTTTTTCTTTTGCTCACTCTCTTTCTTTTGCTCACTCTCTTTCTTTTGATCACTCTCCTTTTGTAATCTTACTTGATCCTCGTATACTTGTTATGGTGTCAATGGTACAAGAGTGATTGATCGTTGATTAAGTACAAAAGAGTACTTGTTTGTAAAGCCATCATGCTTCACTTGCCTATCGAACTGCCATGGACACCCTAGCAATAAGTGTCCCGCTTGCATCGGTACTACATCACACAGCACTTCATCTTCGTATTTACCGATTCGAAATGCAACTAACACTTGCTTGTTCACCCTGATCTCACCACTATTATTTAGCCATTGCAACTTGTACGGTCTAGGGTGCTTTACCATGGGCAATCCCAATTTCTCCACCATAATTGTGCTTGCAACATTAGTACAACTACCACCATCAATAATCACACTACATACCTTGTCTTTAACGTAGCACCTAGTGTGAAAGATGTTCTCCCGCTGTATTTCATCAACTCCTTTTGCTTGCAAGCTCAACGCTCTCCTCGCCACCAATGTCAATGCGCCAGGGGCTAAATACTCCTCATCGGAAACATCTTCTAATGGCGGCATGTCGTCAATGTCGGAATCTTCATCATCGGTCACAATTTCACCATTGGCTTGCAACACCATGACTTGCTTGTTTGGACATTGACTTGCTATGTGGCCCCTACCTTAACATCTAAAACATTTAATATCACGATTCCTAGAGGTAGAGGCTTCGGTTTTACCTTGAGGAATGTGGCTGGTGGTCGTGGACTTGGGCTCGAGTTTGGGCGTTTGTGACTTGTCCAGCGGCTTAGCATGACTCGATTTCCAAGAGATAGAACTAGAGTTATGGCCTGCACGTGTCCCATTCCCTCTCTTGATTTGTTGTTCCACTTTGATAGCTATATGCACCATATCTTCCAATTACATAATGCTGCATCTCTACCTTATCATGGATCTCCCGGTTTAAGCCAAGCAAAAATCTAGCCATTGTAGCCTCCCGATCCTCCTCTACATTAGCGCAGATCATAGCAATCTCCATCTCCTTGTAGTAGTCCTCTACGCTTCGACTCCCTTGTCTAAGACCTTATAGCTTTTTGTACAACTCTCGGTAGTAGTAACTTGGAACGAATCGCTTTCTCATCACTACTTTCATCTCCTCCCATGTGTCTATTGGGTGTTCTCTATTCCGCCTCCTGTTTATCACAAGCTGATCCCACCAAGTAATAGCATATTCAGAAAATTCAATCACGACTAATTTTACCTTCTTTGTCTCGGAGTAATTGTGGCAATCAAACACGAACTCCATCTTCTTCTCCCACTCAAGATATGCCTCAGGATCAGACCTACCTTGAAAGGACGGAATCTTCATCTTAATACCACCTAAGTTGTTATCTTCACGATTCCTAGCTTCTCTAAATCTTCCTCCAGGTCTCCTATTGCTAACAATGGAATCCCGATCTTCTTCTTCATCAAAACCAGACCCATAACGCTCTTCATCCTCCTCCCTCAGTGGAACTCTTTCCCTTCTACGCAAATTACGACCGTTTTGTGGTTGCTTCTCATGTCTATTCTCCATTTGATCTATCCGTTCGTGAACCTGGGTCATCTCTATCTTCATCACACGCCTCATCTCACTCATCATGGCCTCCAAAAACGCTTTCGGATCAGCCAATTTTGTATCATCTTCGGTAATGCTCTTACCACTATCGTGAGACATAATTGCTGCAAAACAAAGGTTAGAAGAAAAAAAGAAAAAAAAAAAAAAAAAGGAACCTCACAAATCACTCCCTTACGTGTTTACACTAAAGAATGTGGATCACTCTCCACTCGTGTTTCACTCAAAATAATATGGCTTTTACCCTCTGATGTTCTCACCACTCTTGCCTTTTTCCACTCAATAATTCTCTTTCAGTTCTTTTGAAACTAAACAAACAACTCAAAATTTCCAGCAACAATTCACCAAGAACTAATCAAGGAATCTCAAATTTGAACGTAAGGAATATGGAAATTTTCAGATTAGAATTAGAAGGAATATGACAGTTTTGGAATTTTGGAAGCACAGAATAGTGAATTTTTTTTTTTTTTTTTTTTTTTTTTTTTTTTTTTTTTTTATGATTAGCAACTAGCTTTTGAGAATAATGAAATAAGATTTCGAAATAACTAAGAGATGTGAGACCAGACCAATAGTTTAGACATCAACAAGACAAACAAAGATTGAACAGATAGGGTAAAGGAAATTCGGCTAAGAAGAGATAAATATGTTAAAGGATAGGCAAACCTGAACTAGAAACCTTACTCTGATACCAAATGATGTGAACCCCGTCAAGAATAACAAGACCCAACAACGAAAGGGAACCCAAGATCGTTCTATGGACAGATTCAAATGGGAGACCTCAACCCGTTGTTTATGACAAACAAGAACCTCGGTATAAGGAAGACGCCACAAACGGTGGTGGAAACTCCGTTTGATAAGTCGAGATGAACGCCATGGGAATTTCCGATAAGTTCGAGTAGTTCTTCAAAGAACCAAAGAGAATAAACCTCACAAGTTTTATTAATAATATCTGAAAAACGTTTACAGACTTAGATGACTATTTAAGGGCTCCTTAAAACTTGATAGACAAGAAAATATATTCTAAAATAACTTCTAATTGATACCTAACCATATTAGGAATAAAGTTTGACCTAAAAAGCATTAAGTGCACCTAAAAACAAGGAAATAAATCACCTAAACCTAGAATAACGTTTTTTACATAGATCCAAAATATTTCATGCCAATTCTTAGCCTTGACCGGATCCTTCTAGAACTTGAATCAAGTTGACGATTTTTTGTTGCCCACGTGGATCATGCTCAATGGGCCTCCACGAATTTGCTTGAGCCCATAACTCTTGGATGAGTCCGTTGAGTACATCCTTGAACTTCTTTGCTCGTGCTCTCGTAACCGGCCCAATTGGTACTTGAACGAGATCCTTCAAAGCGGTGCCTTGATCTCCATCAAATTCTTTTACCAACCTTTTTATTGAAAAAAATAATAATAAAAGAAAAGAAGAGTTTCTTGGGATTTAAGTGATAGCTTAATGGTAACGGTATCTTTTATGATGTTCGATGTAAGTTTTATTGTTGCATGACCAACGTTACATCTCTAAAAAGTTGATTGAATCCTAATTTCCTCTTTGATGCTTGTTGATACTCATTTTTGCAACACATTTTCTACAAGCCCAATTTGACCAAGCTCAACTTCCTTATAGGCTCAATTCATGTATTATATTATATTTTATTCTTTTAAGCATGGTCCAAGCCTATGCAACTTATTAGGGAAAATTGAGGAAGTGTGATTTAGAGAGTATGGGTCGATTCCTTTCGGACCTTTTGCATAAGCCCAACACATACGTGCTACCAAGTGGGCAAGGAACACTGGTAGCACCTTAGGCCCATGGAGGAGGTCTTGTACCCGAAATTTCCACCCAAAAACAGCTTTTATGCTCTAGGTGACTATGGCCCAACTTTTCTGCTATACCATTTTTGCCTAAAACACATAGCTGACCCTAAGTGGTTGGCCTGGTCTGCTGCAACAACCAAATGCAATCTCCAAGGACCTGCCATGTCTAGGAAACATTAGCCCATGAATTTAGGCTACTTTATTTTCCAAATTATGCAAAAAGCAAGGCATCCCTCTTACCCAATTAAATCAAATATGACCATAACTTCTTTGATTCATACCTTAGGGTTCAAAGCCTCTTCTATTGACCAAAAGCAGTTACTTAGAGCATCCCAAGTTCAATATAAAAGGCCCAATCAGATTCAAAATCAACTAACCACATTCTACCCACATACTTGAAACTTCAGAGCAAAAGCCCATTCAGCCAGTCAACAATCTCACAATTTCAAAGCTAGGGGGTGGAAATATGGGTACAGGGGAACCTCCCCTCTCTTCCTCACAACCTCTCTCAATTTCCTCTTCTCGCTAATTGTGGGTCGAAATTTCAGACCTGTTGAACCACGTTTTCCTCATAGAGCTGAAACTTGAGAGCAAAAACTCACTGAGCCAAGAAACATTTTCACAATTCTGAACTTTAGGGGTGGAAATATGGGTACAGGGGAAACTTTCCTCTCTTCCTCAAAACCTCTCTCAATTTCCTCTTCTCAATGACTATGGGTCGAAGTTTTAGACATGTTATGTTTTTATGCTTTTTCTGTACTTTTGTTATTAGCATTTTGATTCTATTTTGTCAAAGCACCATTATCGTTATGTTCATTATACATTTGGAATTTTGGACTTGATTCTCCACAATAAACACCTCTAAAGAACCCAAGGAGAGATTTGGGCCGTTCTCGCATTTTCGACCCTTGTCGCAAAAATGTCCCCGACAATGCTCAAGTCATTTTAACTAATACTCTAATAGTTCTCGTCAACACCATTTCTCAACAAAATCCTGAAAGGAAAATTATACCCACTTCTTCACACCTCAGAGAGGAAAATGAGAGAAATAGAATATCTTGAATTCTAAACAATGCTTTTAAAAGTTTTTCATCTTGTTCTATGTACAACTCATGTCTCTTCAATGCCTATTGGCAAGTAAGGCATTTTGTGATTTCATAACAAAGATTTAATTATTTATTATTATTAGTCTTTCATATTCATTTTTCCACGTGATTCCGTTGATTCTTTTTCCTTCTTTTTGATCCGTTTTTCTTCATAATTTTATTCTTTTTCTTTTCTCTTTTGTAACCTTTTTTGTTTATACTTAAGATCCATTTTTTCTTTTCAAAGTGTGATAATATTGAGTTTGTTTGAGTCATATTATATGGCCACTATTCAACGGACTTATATGGTTCCTTGATTGAAGAGATCCAGTTACTTGATTGATAATATCACAAAGGAAAAACTTAACCAACAAACAAAAAAAAAAACTTATGACTAACGAGTCTTGTCGTAATGTTGATATTTATTTAGAGGATGTTGATACTCATTTTTGTGACACATTTTCTACAAGTCCAACTTAACCAAGCCCAACTTCCTTGTGGGTATAATTCATGTATTATATTATATTTTATTCTTTTAAGTATAACCCAAGCCCATGCAATTTATTGGGGAAATTGAGAAAGTATGGTTTTGAGAGTATGGTTTTCTTTCGAACCTTTTACATGAGCTTAGCCCATGTGTGCTACCAAGTGGGGAAGGGACATTGATAACACCTCTGGCTCATGGAGGAGGTCTTATACCTGAAATTTCCATCCTAAAAGAATTTTTATGCTTTGACTGACTGTAGCCCAACTTTTTTGCTTTACATTTTTTTTTTTTTTTTTTTTTGTGTGCCTAAAACACATAGATGACCCTAAGTGGCTAGCCTTGTCTGCTACAACAACCAAATGCAGCCTCCAAGGACCTGCCATGTCTAGGAAACATCAGCTCATGAATTTAGGCCACTTCATTTCCCAAAAAGCAAGCAAACTCTCTTACCCAATTAAAGCAAATTTGACCATAACCTCTTTGATTAATACCTTGGGGTTCAAAGCATCTTCTATTGACCAAAAACCAGTCACTTAGAGCACCCCAAACTCAATAAAAAATGCCCAAATCAAATTCAAAAGGAACAAACCACGTTTTACTCTTAGAGCTGAAACTTTAAAGTAAAAGCCTATCCAACCAACTATCATTCTCACAATTCTAAAGTTTAGGGGTGAAAATATGGGTACAGGGGAACCTTCCCTCTCTTTTTCACAATCTCTCTCAATTTCCTCTTCTCGCTGACTATGGGTCGAAGTTTCAGACTTGTATTGTTTTTATGCATTTTTCAACATTTTTGTTATTGGTGTTTTGATTTCTCTCTTGTTAAAGCACCATTAGCCTTTATTTACTAAATTTTGGAATTTTGGGCTTAATACTCTCCACAAATAATCACTTCTCAAGAACCCAATGAGAGATTTGGGCCGTTCTCGCATTTTTTGGCCCTTGTCTCAAAACATCCCCAACAGAGGACATATACTCTATTTTGATTGTTTCAGCAAATAGAAGTATGTTCTTTATTTTATTTCTTTTTTCTTTTTTTTTTTTAGTTTATGAATAAACTTTCTAACCTCTTCTCGAAAAAAGAAGTTGATTTTTTTTTTTTTTAATGGGGTTCAATTAATACCCAATGGTCCTAACAGCTCTTATGTTGTCTAGGTAAGTGGGTATTAGAGTTGCAACCAAAGTAGTCGGATACTAGCCATTGAACTGATACAAATTTTCTCTCTCAACCTTAATTCTCAAGTCCTTTTTAACCAATAATTCTCATCAACACTATTTCTCACAAAATTCTAAAAAGAGAATTCTACTCTCTTCTTCACTCCTTGGAGAATAAAATGAGAGAAGAAGAACATCTCTAATCTAATTCTAAAAAGCAGTTTGAAAAGTTTTTTGTCTTGTTCTGTGTACAATTCTTGTCCCTTCAATGCCGATTGGCAAGTAAGGAATTTTGTGATTAAAAAAAAAAAAAAAAAATTCTTTCATGTTCATTTTTCTGTGTGATTTAGTCATTTCTTTTTCCTTCTTTCTGATCCATTTCTCTTCATAATTTTGTTCTTTTTTTTTTTTTTTTTCTTTTCTCTTTCATATATGTTTTTTTTTTTTTTTTTTTTTTTTTTTTTTTTTCAGATCCATTTTTCTTTTCAAAGTGTGATGATATGGAGTTTGTCTGAGTCATATTATACGGCCATTATTTAACGGTCTTGTATGTTACTTGATTGAAGAGATCCAGTTGCAACTGACAACTTATTGTTTCTAGGAGTTTGCTTTTGTACATAGATATGAGAATAGAGTGGCCAAATTGATGATATCACAAAGAAAAAATTTATAAAAATAAATAAATAAATTATGACTTACGGGTCTTATTGTAATGTTAATATTTTTTTGGAGGACATACCCTCTATTTTTGTGGTTGTTTCAGAAAATAAATGTATATTCTTTTTTAAGTTTATGAATAAAATTTCTAACTTGAAACTCGAAGAAAAAGAAAGAAGTTAAATGGGGTTGAAGGGATACTAATGTTACTAACACCTCTTATGTTGTCCGGGTCAGTGGGCATTAGGGTTCAAACCATATAGTCAATAGACAATACTCAATTCCATACTAGCCACTGAACTGATACAAATTTCATTCTTGAAACATATTGGATATAGATAGCAACATATATAAATTATACTAGGAATTTTTTGGGTGTTTCAGCCGGTATTTATATTTTAACCATGGGTCTGGCTTACCTCCAGTGAAATTTTAATAGGAAATCTCTTTTTGTTTCAAGAAGAGACAGTCACATCACCCACTAATAAACCAGCGGTAGGGATTAAAACTCAATGCCACACCATTTTATTTTAAGCAACAACTAACCGAACAAACCTTTTGAGCTAACAACACGTTAACGCTTGTAGTTTAAACATCGTTTTTTTTATTCTGCAGCATCACCTTTGCAATGCTGGTGTGAACACACACCTGGGCAAAAGTTTAATCTATTCCCCATTGTTTCAGAGTAAGCATCTGGCTTTTTTTGTTCAAATTTTTTTATGCGATCTCCACACACAAAGGCACAGTCAAACAAAAACAGATCTCAGAAGAATGCCAACAATGTGGTTTCTAAATCTTCAAATTATGCTGCTAAGTAACAGAGAATCAAAACATAAATAGTCTTGTTATTTTGTAATTTTCCATGATGAACACTGGTTGTTTTGTAATGGGGGTGGCGTGCTCTATAAACGGGCAGTTTTTTTTAGGCGAAAATGCACTTTTCGTCCCTACATTTTGGGTCAATTCCCATTTTGGTCCCAAAATTGATTTCTTTGCAAATTTCATCCCTAAAATTTGAAAATCATTTTTTAAATCATCCTTCCTGTCAAACAATAGATGGAACCCTCCTACGTGGCAGACGGATATCCACGTGTCAAGCCCACCTATCAAAATAATAATATATAAACCAACATGGCAAGCCCACTCACTCTAAAACGCACATGCCCCTCACGTGAGGGACACCTTAGCTTCCTGCGCTCCCAACCCTCCCAGACCTCCCACGTGACCTCACTTGACCCCAGCTGACCCCAAATCTCCAACTACCTCAGTCATCATATATTAAAATCCCCAAATTTCACAAAAAAAAAAAAAAAAAAAAAACCCTAAAATCCTCTCATCGTCTTCCTCAGCCCGATCCCTAAAATCTCTGAATCAAACCCAGTACGACACAAACAGACACCCCTAAAACAACGAAATCCCTAGAAAAATAAATTTCTCTATAGCAGTTTCAAGATTGTAGCACTGAAAATTGAAGAAAACGAGGGAGAACATTGTGGGTTGGAGCTTTAATCCAAAATCTACAACAGTTTCAAGATTGTAGCAGTGGGTTGAAGCTCGAAAAGGTAGCTCTATCCACTTTATCTCTCTCTGTGCATGTATCTCTGTCACTCTGTCTCTCTCTGTATCTTTTGCACATTATATATGTCTCTCTCTAACTTTTTTTACACACTCAGTATGCAAAGGGACCACTATTTAATTGGTTGTTTATGACTTTATCACTATTTGCATTAAGGGAGCAAGGTGGTCCATGTGTTCCCCTGTTTGCATTAAGATGTAGTTTTAAGATGTGGCCTTTAGTGGTTTAATTAAATAATGTTGACTGTTTGGTTTTTTTTTTTAAGTAGTTGATTATTTAAATAATGTTGACTATCTATCTCATGCATGCAGAATGGACGAGCTCTTTACTTTGTGTGTGCATCATGGTGGGTATTTTGATGTAAATCCTTAGAAGTATGTGGGGGGTGAGGTGGGGGTAGTAGATAATTGTGATCCTGACAAGTGGTCTAAGGTAGAAATTAAGTCCATCTGTAGAGAGTTTAGGTATACACATGTGAGTAGGCTATGGTATAGAAGCCCTGAGGATAATGAGGAGGATGGGGTGTTCCAACTAATTAAGGATGATCATGATCCAATGGAAATGACTAAGTTGGTGAGGGGTCATGGACAGATTCATGTCTATGTAGAGCACCCAATTTATGAACCTATACTTATTAATGATGGTAATGGTGTGCATGTAGATATTGTTGTAGGGCCTAATCATGATGACCCTTTTGTTGTTAGTGATTTTGAGAGTTGTAGCTCTAGTGAGCTTGAACATTCTTTTGATGGTTATTATAATGGATAGGGCTATTATGCCAGTAGTGGTGATAATTTTGAGGATGATGATGAGTCAGATGATGGTAATGATCACTAAGGTGAATTTTTTGCTCACTAGGATGGTGGTGATGCTCACTGGGATGGTGGCAGGGATGGTGATGAGTTTGGCAGTGGTGGTGCAAGGGATGTAGGTGATAGGAATGATGATAGTGATGATGAAATACTTGAGTACAGGATACCAGGGAAGGAACCAATTGTTGAGTAACCAATTGTAGAGGAACCACAACAGGATGGGGCTGTCACCACTAACAGTAATGACAATTCTGAGGACAGTGATGTAGAAAGGGCAAGATCAATGAACTCCAACCAGAGATATGTGGGTGAAGATAGTGCAAGCAGTGACAGTGAGGAGCTGATGCACATGCGTGAATAGATGGGGATGGGGTAATGAACTTTGACTACACTACTGAGGAGTTGTTGAGCCTAAGTGAGTCATCATCTGATGGTGGCTTTTAGAGTGATGGAATTTATGACAGTGAAAATGATGCTACTGTCAATGAAACAGTTGTGGACAATGTCAGAAGGAGGAAGACATTTCCTGTGTTTAGACTTATGTCCAATCCTAATGACTTGGTATTTGAGAAGCATGTGTTATTTACCTCAACTAAGCAGTTCAAGGAGGCCATTACTGAGTATGCAGTGAAAGGTGGATGGGGGGTGAAGTTTGTGAAGAATGACAAAGTTAGGGTTAGAGCCAAATGCCAACCTCCCTGTAAATTTACAGCTTACCTTGCAAAGCTGCCAAGGGAGATGAGCTAGTAGCTGAAGACCCTGAACATGGAGCACACATGCACTAGGAGCTACAAAAACCCTAGGTGTTCTGCCAACTTCCTTGCAAAGAAGTTGATGAAGAAGGTAAGGAGACAACCTGATATTGAGCTAAGGGACATTCAACAGGTTGTGCATGAGAAAGATGTTGTAAATATCAATGCAGGAAAAGCCAGCAGGGCTAGGGAAAAGGCCCAGGAGTTTGTTGATGGGTCCTATGTAAAGCAAAACAATCAATTATGGGATTACTATGCAGAACTGAGGAGGTCCAGCCCTGGCAGTACAGTTCTAATGAAGACATACACATTCAATGAAGGTGAGTTAGCAGTTGAGATGGACTTACAGGCTGGTCTACCTTATTTTGAGAGACTTTACATATGCTGGTCTGGGATGTAAGCAGGGGTTCAAGGTAGGTTATAGGCCAATAATTGGGTTGGATGCTTGTCACCTAAAGACCAAGATAGAGGGCCAACTGATGGTTGCAATTGCCAGAGACCCCAATGAAGAATATTTCCCTCTAGCAGTTGTAGTGGTGGAAGCAGAAACCAAGGACTCATGTATTTGGTTTATAAATTTGCTTCTAACAGACATTGGTAATGAGAAAAGGTGGACATTCATATCAGACCAGCAAAAGGTATCACTATAGAACATACTCATTTTTTAACTTAACTACATTGAACAAGTAGTGAAATATGTATATATGCTAAACATTGTTGATTTTCTTAGCAGGGGTTGGTGCAGGCATTTGCAGACAAATGGCCACAGTATGAGCACATAATTTGTTGTAGACATTTGTACAACAATTTGAGGAAGCAGCATCCTGGCATAATGATTAGGGAGTTGTTTTGGAAAGCAGCTAAAGCCACATATGCACATGAATTTGAAAGGATAATGAATGAGATGAAGGACATTGATGAGGGTGCATATAATTGGTTGAAAGGACATAGCACAATAGTATGGGCTAGACACATGTTCAGAACTGATGCATTGAGTGACACTATCATCAACAACATGTGTGAAAGTTTCGATAGCAGGATACTGAAATTTAGGGGGAAACCCATCATTAGCATGGTATGTATATCTTTGGATTTTAGTAGGTGGAATTTGCATAGTTTGGTTAGCTGTATACCTTGTTGCATGCACTGACTTGTGGATTTTTCCTGTTTGCAGCTTGAGGACATAAGGTTATACCTAATAAGCAGATTCCAGCAAAACAGAAACAGTATTATGAGGGTTGAATCTGAGCTCTACCCTAAAATTTGTAAAAGGCCACATAGGGAGAAGGTGGGCAATGGTAGGTGGTTAGCCTGTTGGGCTTCTGACACCAAATTCGAGGTGAAGAATGGACTACAAATCTTCATTGTAGACCTGGCTAAGGGGGTGTACAGCTGTAGGAAATGGGATATCACTGGTATCCCATGCTGCCATGCAATTTCATGCATATTCTTCAATAGAGAGCAAGCTAAGAAATACACTAATGCCTGCTACCACACCAGCACATACAAAGCATGTTATGAGCACACCATTGATCCACTCAATAGTGCCAATATGTGGACCTCAACTGGTCTCTCCCCTGTGCAACCTCCCATAAAGAGAAAGCCACCAGGCAAGCCCAAGAAGAAGAGAATCTTAGAACCCAATGAACCAAGGAGGGGTCACTACAAGGGCTTAGGTATTGCCAAGAGGTGCAAGTCCTATGGGAAGATAGACCACAACAAAAGAAGCTGTAAGGGTGAGGTTAGAGGTAATTCTTCACTGCTTGGTGCCCAAAACCAAAGAAGGCATAGACCAATGCAGGTAAAACCAGTGTTTTTTTAATTCTGCATGTTTTGAAATGAAAATTAATGTTCTAACTTAGTTGTATTTGCTACTGCTTGAAGACAAATGGCAATGACCAAAGAGCAACCCAAGAGCAACCAAATGCTACAAGTATGCCATCAAGCCAACAACCTAGGACCAACCAGCAAGGCACTAGGCCATCAAAGTTGCAACCTAGAAGCAGCCAACAAGGCACAAGACAGTCAAACCAGTAGCCATTAACCAGCCACCCTGCAAGTAGTAATCTAACCAACACCAATCCAAGCAATCTAACCAGCACCAATCCAAGGAAGAGAAAGAGGGGGACTGTGACAAATGAAACTTTAACTGCCTCAAGAAATGCATCAAGGTACAGGGAGGCACTGAGGGGTGCTGGCAGCCAGGCATCTGTGCATGGTCCAAGGGGATAGACTGGTGGACATGGCCTATTTTTTGTAATTAGCAGACATTGCCTATTTTTTGTAATTGGAAAACATTGCCTATATGTGGGTTCACTTTGGTTTAAATTCACTGCTTGAAATATGGCAAACATGGCCTATTTTTTGGTTTACTTAGGTTTAAAATCACTGCTTGAATTATGGCAGACATGTGTAATTGGCCTGTGTTAGTATTGCATATTTATGAATGACTTATTAATGCAAATCTGTGAATTGCAGAATTGTGTGATGCAGATTTGTGTATTGCATATTTGTGAATTGTGAATTGTAGTATTTGTGAACTGTAGATTTGTGTAATGCAGAATTGTGTAATTGTGAATTGTGAATTGCAGAATTGTGAATTGTAGAATTGTGAATTGCAGGTTTGTGAATTGTGAATTGTAGTATATGCATAATTGTGTATATGCAGTATTTGCATGTTTGGTAAACCTATTGTGTTGTGCATTGCAAATTGTTTAAACATAACTAGTGTATTGCAAAATTGGTAAACTTGTGTAAATTTGGGAAACTTGGTAAATTAATTGCAACACATAATTGCAATACACAAACATAATTGGTAAATTTGTGTATATCAATTTTGCAAGTTTGGTAAATTTACAATGGTTAGCTTACCAATATTACAGATTTGGTAAATTGTAATCTAATTGCAATCAAGTAAGATAATTAACACATCATCATCTACACCACATTACAGACCTGTCATTCCATATTTCATTCATACTGAAATCAATGGGATACATAGGATAACAACATCATCATCTACACCATATTCCAGTAATTGGGACACCCATAAAACCTTCTCCCTGGATTATTATCTGTCTAGGAAACCACTATCACGGGCTTCTAAGGGGAGGGGTAGTAGCACACGCGTGGTGCTCTCCTCCTCAAGCTTCCTTTCAATGATGTAGAGGCACATGCAGAGCTAGCTTCCATTCTTCTTCCTCCTCAAGCTTCCCTCGGTCTGTTCGTGTCGTTCTGGGTTTGATTTTGGGGATCAGGCTAAGGAAGACGACAAGAGGATTTTAGGACTTTTTGTGAAATTTGGGGATTTTCGTGTGTGATGACTGAGGTAGTTGGAGAGCTGGTGTTAGGTGGGGTCACATGGGAGGTCTAGAAGGGCTAGGAGCGTGGGAAGTTGAGGTGGAATCTGAGGTGTCCCTCACGTGAGGGGCATGTGTGTTTTAGGGTGAGTGGGCTTGCCACATTGGTTTATATATTATTATTTTAATAGGTGGGCTTGACACGTGGATATCCATCTACCACGTAGGAGGGTTCCATCTGTTGGTTGACAGGAAGGACGATTTTAAAAACGATTTTCAAATTTTAGGGATGAAATTTGCAAAGAAATCAATTTTGGGATCAAAATGGGAATTGACCCAAAATGTAGGAATGAAAAGTGCATTTTCGCCTTTTTTTTTATTTTTTTATTTTGGGTTTAAAATTAAGACATGCCAACTTGCCAAGTGCTTGAGAAAAGTTCCCTTTAGAATTTCTCCAAAAAAAAAAAAAGAATTTCAAATTGGGGCAGCTATTAATGGTGAAACTATATTTAAATTGGAAAAATATGTATGAAACTACCACTATTTGCAAAATCTTTAGCAATCTATCACCTTTTTGAAACTCAAGTTCCAAAAACTCAAGTTTTTTGAAGAAATAGCCTTCAAATTTGCGGTGTTGTTTTTTATGGAACTCGAGTTTCATAAAAAAATTTCAAAATTTTTCTATGGAACTCAAGTACCATGGAAAAACTCGAGCTCCCCAAACTCAAGTTCCCAATTAGTGGTAGATCCCTACATATTTCAGAAACAGTAGTAGATTGCATAATATTTCAAAAACAGTGTTATTTGACCATTTTGACCGTTATTAATTATTTCAAAAGTGCAAATGTATTTACCTTCTTGTAAATCTTCTTTAAGATTAGATCAATAAAAATTTCTCTTTAATATTAGAAGTCTCTCTTGATGACAATTTTTTGTTTTTTTTTTTTTTATTTTTATTTTTTTGGAATAAGGAGGAACTGGCTGTCTGGAAAAAAAAAATGAAAAAAAGAAGAAGAGAGAGAGAGGGGGAGAACCTTGGCCAGAAAAATGTATTTTGCTCATTAGTCAATTCTTATTTCTTCTCCCATTCAATTTTTTTCCCCGAAAAGTTGTGCCTTTCACACTTGTGCTGCAAATGGTGATGCAGCGAAAAAAACAATGATGTTTAAACTTCAAGAGCTAATACATCGTTAGCTCAAAAGGTTTGTTCTGTTAATTTTTGCTTACTCAAAAGGTTTGTTCTGTTAATTTTTGCTTAAAATAAAATGATGTGGCATTGAGTTTTAATCAATGTCATTGGTTTGTTAGTGGGTGATGTGGTTGTTTCTCCTTAGAACAAATGGAGATGTCCAGTTAAAATTTCACTGGAGGTAAGCCAGACCCTTTATCCATTATAAGTTTCTAAAAATAAACCATTACAAGAAAACTAATTAAAAATGTTTTCAAAATGGTCATGGTCATAAAACATGTTATTTAAGCTAATAATACATTTGGTTAATGTACTTTATCTTTAGGCTAATATTTAATCTTCTAAGATGTATGGATTTTTAAATTCTATGTTTATAAATATAAATAAAATAAATGAAGAAAGAATTTAAAAAAAAAAATGATTTCTATGTTAAAGCAGTACTACTTATTTATAGGCTCCATTCCTACTTTTTTTTTTCATGATTTTTCTCAGATAATCCCATTCCACGCAGCCATAGATCTTGCTGTTATCGAGCTTCAATGCCATTTAACCATGTTTCATTTACCTTTTAGTTTTTCATGGAATGTTTCAGGTCTCAAAAGCAACAATGACATTGTGTGCCATTAATCTGCTTGGCATGAAAGCATTATGTATGTCCGAGTTTAATTTAGACAATAGGGGTTTCAATTTGTTTATTAACATTGCAAAGACTAATGAGTCTTTATTAAGTCATGGTCTCTAAATTCTTTGTTTTGATTGTTGCATTTGAAAGAGCGTTTGGCGTAACTCATTGAGGTGAAACTTTTCTCAGCAGTTGTTGGTTCATGTCATTCCACACCACTTTGTCAATGAGGTTGGCCCCCTCCATATTGTCCTCTACAAGTGCGTACGCCATCCCTAGTTGGTGTCTCGCTCTATTCCGCTTGCTTCCAATCTTGTTTCCATGAAGAACAAGATATGAGGATTTTCTCGCTTCACTAAGACTTGAAGTTCTCGAACTGCTCATAGATTCCCCAAACCATGGCAATCATGGTGCTCGAAAGTTCAAACTAGGTGCAAGCACACTCTAAAGCTTCGAATAAAACCAATCACTGCTCCAATGACCCTTTTTGGTTCTTTGTCAACCTTTACAAATGAAGCTTCCCTCTGGCCTAATCTTGCTTTTTAGGTTATGAAGGAGTTCAAGAACTGAAAAAAGGAATGAAAGGTTCTAAATGGGGTAGTTTCAGTACATGTATTGAATAGGTGGGGTGCACGAAGGTTGCAACTTAATAAACTTGAATAAGAGAGGAGATGGAGAAGTTTGGAAGTGGAGAAGGGAAAGGGGGGTTGGGGGGAAGTGGCAAGGACAAAGAGGTGGGAAACAAAATGGAACTAGGAAAAGAGGAAAAAATACCCAAAGGGGCTAGCACTGAACACGGTCAAGCTAGTGGCTAAAAGATCTCAAGTGAAGGCCCGGTGGGGGGGGGGGGGGGGGGGGAGGGAGAGGGTGACGGGTGGATTTGGCTGGTGATCAACTGTTCTCATAACTGCATCTGAAGTTTTCAAGAACTAAACTTCATTAGTCTAGGGAACATAGAGACCGCATTCATTTCCTCTAATTATTTTTGTGAGTTATAATGAAAGAACTTAAGTCATTTTACTTATAAATACATCAGATTTTATAGTGAAAACCATCAAATTCGTCGATAATCCCATACAAAGTTAATACATCCAGTCCTGAAGAAAGCCAAGCAATTTCATCAATATTAGAAAAAATTGCAGAAGACAATGCCTTTATATATATATATAGGAGCAGACATTGCTTTTAATTTGGAGGACTAGCAAACTCCAGTTTTCTTGCGAGCCACAAGCTGCCTCCAGTAGGTGGCTATCTCCTCCGGAGTCTCCCTCGCACTCTTTTTTATGTTCTTTTTGCCTCCATCCTCTCCGTCTTGTGTCTCATCAATAGTAGCTGTGACATGGGCAGTTTTGGTGGAAACACGGATGGGGTGTGTCTCCATCTCCTTCATAACTTTCACTATGTCTGAAATAAGTCTCTCAGCCAAGGCCCGGCTGAAATCCTCTCTAATTACTACACGAAGAACAGCAATGTGTTGAGCATCAGGTGGCATTGTGTAGGCTGGAACGATCCACCCAAACCTTCTCAAACTCCCTGATATCTCAAACACATCGTATTTGCTACTGTCTTTGAGAGAGAAGGCTACCAGGGGTACTCCTTCCTCCTTGGAGACAATGTTAAACAACCCCGTTTTCTCAATTCCTTCTTTCAGTGCTGTGGCATTCGCCAAGCAATTCTCCATGACGTTCTTGTAACCCTTACATAACATAGACAAAAGAAGCACAAAATTACATAATGAAACATTTAAAAAAAAAAAAAAAAAAGTACCCAACTATAAGCTATCTATACTATTACCAGGCAAATCTACTTCAAATATATAAGTTGCTTCTAGAATAGCTTATGGGTTGATTTTTGCCCTCACTTTATCTTTCATTTTAATAACCATGGTTTACAATTCTAATTGTAACCAACTTTGCATTCTCTAATGGCATGTTTTATCATTCCATAAAAATTATGTCGTCTATTATGGTTTCAATTGTGGGATTCTGTGAAATGCAGCCTTTTTAAACCTTTTCAAACTCTTTCCCTTGTCTGAGTTAATGTGTATAACTTCTTTCGGGGACCAACATTTTTGGTGACAAACTTGTAATAAGATCATAAGAGGCTAAAACAAAAAAAATTCATGCTTGTTTACTGGACGCTCCTAATTCCATTTGTTACTCCAAAAATGGACTCTGACAGAGCATACTTTACTTTTTCAATATCCTAATTTGTGGATATGCTTAGAGCAATTCTCATATCAGTCTTTTGGTTTTCCCCTTCTAATTGGGGCATATTTCTAAGCCTAAGCTCAATATAATGCCAGTACTCTCTTTCTTGGCCATATATTGTACGTTTTATCTCAAACTCTATATTGCAAGATAACAGACCTTGGAACCCCATTAACATTGCATATTAAAATACAGATAAAACTAGGAAAAAGATGAAAGAATAAAAGTAACCTCCAATATGCTGAATCAAGCCATGAAGGTATCCTTCAATTCAGAATAAAGAAACTATTACCTCAAAGCCCAGCCGAACAAACTGATAATATTGAGCAATGATTTGACTAGAGCCTGCCAGAATTGAAAATGTTGGAAAATAAATAGAGAGAAAGATTAATGATAAGGTTACTGAGAAAATCCCTAGTCTACAAATCCTGTTCAATGAGATGAATGTATTCAATTTCAAAGGGACATCTATGTTGAGAGTGCATGAACACCAATAGTCCACCCTGGATTTTGCTCATTAATTGAGCTTGTGTGGTGAGGTACTTAGTACAATGGGATTTCAACTTCCTTTTTTATTAGGTTGTGTTCCTATAGGAAGGCAGCCTTTTCTCAATATTGGTAAAAGACATGTGAGGCTTTAGGGGTGAGGGAGCCGCCTGAGATTATTTTTTTTGATTGGTAAGTTACATACGCATCCAATGGGTCTTGAACCAAAGCCCTCCACCTAAAATGTATACAGGGAGGAGAGGACAGATTCACTAGAGTTCTTTGGATTTTCATATAATTATTTTTTGCAGTGATGAGTTCCAAGATTGCCCAAATTTATGATGGTTTCTATTTTGTTAAAAGATAATGACCATTTGCCTTCTTATGAAATTCTGCTTAAAAAATTGATGGAAATGATTCAGTATCAAGATTGAATTTAAAAACAAGCTGGGTGAGTACATTTTACAAAAGCAAAGGATTCACCAAGACTTAAGCAGATGCATATAAATCCGTGGATGTGTCACACCTATATATGCACGTATATTATATATAGATATTACCTTTGGAGAAGTTGAGGGTGAATGTGGGTTGATCAGATCCAAGATAGTTGATGTGAAAGACAAGGTCATCAGGTAAGTCCTCTTTAGTCCTCCAAACAACCCAGCCAACACCAGGGTAGACAAGGCCATACTTGTGACCACTAGCATTTATGCTCTTCACTAAAGGCAAACGGAAATCCCACTCAAGATTAGGGTAAATGAATGGGGCAATAAAACCACCACTAGCGGCATCAACATGGATTGGGGTGTCCCATCCTGTCTCCTTATTCTTTTCAGTGAGGAGTTCATTAAGGAGTTTCACATTCTCAAACTCTCCAGTCAAGGTTGATCCCAGAATTGCTGCAACACAGATGGTGTTCTCATCCACCATCTCAACTGCTTTCACAGGATCCATCACATAATATCCCTCTGACAGTTTTACCTCCTTCAGTTCAACCTCAAAGTACCTAGCGAACTTCTCCCAGCAAACCTGGGAGAGCATATTTTGAGGTAAATCAGATATTGATGCACTAAGGGACTAATCCTGAACCAGAATCATCAATGAAATCATCTTTAGCTGTAGCAATGTTGTAAAATTATCTTGCAAACATCAAGTTCCCTTCATGCAAATATAGCCAACGATATAGCCAAAATGGTTCCAAAAAGCAAACATATATCACACATAGACATTTGGTCAGATTCAGGAGTTCCTAAATTACAGTTCAACAAAGTCTTAATCACAATACAGAGGGATCTATCGGTGTACATATTTCAACCACAGTGTCAAGAGTTTAATCTTCTTTTTGTAAATTCATGAAGTGGTAAATTTAAACAAGAACAATGTACTTCACAGTCACACTAAATAAAAATATGAACAAAGGATGCATTTATAATATTTTAGCAGCTTAAAGTACTAATAACCACAATGTGAAACCCACCTGAACATTAGCTCCAGTGACTATGTTGGGCTTATCATATGGTTTGCCCTCTAATTTTCTCTTCGACTGCCACCTCCTTTTAAAAGCTAGACCTGCCAGCATTATTGCCTCTGATGATCCCACGGTACCCACACCAACAGCAGTATCAGTTTCTCCAACAGGAGCATTAAACAGGCGGGCTATCATATTCACGCACCGATTCTGCAGAGTTAATACATTAGCAATGCTTCGTAATTAACAACAGGAACATTTAGACTAAAATTCATAGATCTCATTTTCCAAAATAAAGAGGTTGTGCCTTAAGAGCTGACATGTTTGACCAACACTATCATTATTCACGAAGAAGAATGATTCATTTTCCATATCATGAAGAGTAAGTCAAAGAATTGATTTCCATGAGCAAATCACATGTGATTGAAGTAATCAATTATATAGTTCAGATTTTGTACGTCATGAATGTAGGTTATCCAGGCCAAAGCATGTCAACCTTTGTGTCCTTCAATTCTCTATATTTTCTTCTTTTTTCACAATTTAAGTCCTTTCATATTATTAGATTGGATTGAACAGAATTTAATTTTATTATATTATCAAAGTGAATTTAATGGACTTTCATTGAATCGCTCCCCTCCTTATATTCCACTTGTTGGTACTTTCCATCATCACCTTGTTAATTAATTTTTATTATCTGCCATCTTATTCATCTTCTTATATTCAATAAGAAATATTACTGCTTTTTATGCATTTTGGCAATTTCACCTGTGAATTTTTAGCTCCTACAAGGCTAGAGCCTTGCAGCATAACAAAGGATTTCGTCACATTAGTACTGAAGTAAATCAGGGAAGCATGTTTTGTGGATTTCTAATTGAGGGAGTTTCTTTTTTTGGTAGGAAATTGAGGAAGTTTCTTTTGA
The DNA here is from genome assembly GCF_932294415.1 of Quercus robur. Classification (NCBI taxonomy): domain Eukaryota; kingdom Viridiplantae; phylum Streptophyta; class Magnoliopsida; order Fagales; family Fagaceae; genus Quercus; species Quercus robur. The sequence continues at coordinate 27,065,163 of NC_065543.1, forward strand.
ATGGTAGTACTTTTATGTGGCTTTGGAGAATCCAATTTGGTTCACAAACTAAGTTTCACCTTTTATTGTCCTCTTTCCTTGCATACCAAAAGAGTAGTGTAAGCTAGCTTAGAAGAAATTTTCAGTTTCTAAAAAGTTTGGTTCCAAACACCAATAAAAAAATAACATGTCCAGTCATGTGTAATGTTCATGACTCAATGACAAATATTATCTTCCTGTTGGTCGTTGGAGCTCAAGGCTCTAAACATGTTTGAAGACAAATTTTGTTCATTTACAGGATGAAAAAATAACTTTTTATAGTTGGAAAACATTTTCCTCTGATCTAGGTTGGAGGAATCTTTTCAAACCCATAATCCATTATTATGTGGTATTTTATCAGACTATCGATCTACTTGTTTTAAATCCATAGTTTTAAAAACCAGACCAGCCAGTTCAACTGGAACCAGGCACCAATCTAGTCCAATAAAAAGCCCTAGCCCTAAAACCAGTCAAAAACTAGGAATCGAGAACTAAAACCGGATCTTTGACTGTTCCAGTTTTTAAAACCATGTTTAAATCATATAATTCATTAATTCATTTAAACAAATCACATGACTATTAAATAGGTCATGCGAATAAAAGTAAGCCTATATGGAGTAGTTTTTTAAGTTGCAACGTAGTGGGTTAAAAGAATTTTCTTCCAAACTGGTTTGTAGGAAATTTTTGTCATTTAAGTTTTAGGAACAAAAAACATGTTTTATGCAAACTTTTGGGAAGAAAATAATATTTTAACTCTTTTATTATTATTTTGTGTGTGTTCGTTTTTAAACGAAAGACTTGGACTTATCAAACTAGGTCACTTATTTTATCCATAATAATATATATAAAACCTAAATAGTTAGATATTTTTGGTAAACTTGCCATATAAATTTTTAAGACCTCATAATTTTACACGTTATTATCTGTATATATTAAGAGGATTTAGAAAGTTAGTTATCACTTTTTTTTCCTGTCAAAAATACCCTTAAATTAATTAACCAACAACTTAAAAATGAGACTAAAATACTAAATTGAAAAAAGAAAGTTCGTTATTGCTTTTTTTTTCTGTCAAAAATACCTCTACCTAAAACTTAAAAATGGGGTTAAAATAATAAATTGACAAAAATAATAAATTTCTACTTCTACAATGAAATGCCTTCCTGCTTCTAATAAACTCTTACTTTTACGTTGATTTAAATTCTTACTTCTACTTACTAACTCCCTACAAAATAGGATTACTCTTTTATTAGTTTTAAAACTCTTCCAATTTACAAAACTCACCCCCCTTATTCATTTTTTTTACTTTATCACGATGCATTTGTTTCTTTTGTCCTCCTTTTTTTTCAATTTTTTTTAAAAAAATTTCATTACACCCTTAGGTTTTTTTTTTTTTTTTTTTTTTTGTGAATGAAAAAAAGTAGAAATCTCACATTATAATAAATGTAAATTATTAATTTTCACCCAAAAAATAGAAGAGCTATGAGGCTAGTATAATATTATTGTAGTATATTTAAATTGAATTTAAATTCAGTTTTATATTTAAACCCCATTTAAAATTTTGACGCGTCATATTTTTTTTTAAAGGATAGAATATGTAGTTCTGACAGTTTTATATTATAGTTTTTATTTATTTATTTATTATACATATGGCACAAAGAAAGAATATCCACTGTGTCACAACTCACAACCATAGTTTTGAAGAGGCCTAAGTTTTATTATAGATTGAAATCTTTAACCTTTTGTTGCCATATAAATTTTCAACAGCACACATTTTGTATCTCATCATTTGAAAATATAAAATTGATTTTTAAAGGTACAAGTTGAAAAAAATTAGAACTGATTATATTATTTAAAATAAATAAATAAATCTCAGTAGTACATAAATTAAAATTGAAAAGAAGAGAGAGAGAGAGACCTGGAGCTCGGTGGTAACAGGGTATTCGTCCATGTCAACATAGTTTTTGTTCATGGAAGCCATCATAAGCTTCTCGCATTCAGGCTCCATCCAGGTGGTCACAAATGAAGCCAAGTTCAGCCTGGGTGTCCCATCCAGCATCAACTCGTCATTTATTATCTGATATGCCGCTTCTTTTGGTATCGGATTCGAAGGCATCTTGTACCTATAACATCATCACTCAAAAGCTATTTCATGATCGAGTAGATCGAGTTCACAGCGAGTGAGTTTCACTACCGCATGCAAGAGTTTGGTAACCTCATAAAACCGTGTTATAAGATAAGATAATTTTAAGAATTTTGTTTACTGTACACAAGCGGTAATAATGGCCCAGGCGAGAAATTAAGAGTTGTGGAAATTAATTAGCTTTACACAGTCACGTTATTACTTATTACTACATAAATCTGGGGTTTAGAGGACTTTTTTTAGCGGCGGTTGTTTCTTTAAAAATAAAAATAAAAACCTTGAAAAACAAATAGATAGAGAGAGAAATGGCATGAGAAAAGCAAGACTTACTTGGGAACGGGAGTACGGACATATCTGGAAGCAAAAGTAGAGTTCAACTGCTCATCGCAGTCTGGAATTGTGGTTGTGAGTACCATTTCTTTTCTTAATTTCTTTTTAAGTCAGGAAATTAAAAACATATATATATATATATATAGAGAGAGAGAGAGATTTTGAGAGGAAAGTAAGAAAGACTGGAGGAAGAAGAGGGAATGGATGAATATTGGTGTGCTTTGCTTTGCTTTGCTTTGCTGTAAATAATGATGATTCCACCAATCAAATTAGGGACACGTAGCGTATAAGAAAGTGTACAAGGGTTGCGTAAGTAAATACCCCTACCCTTCTACTTTCTTTTTTTTTGAATGTTACCCTTCTACTTTTTAATTGCAAGCAGCAGCAGATCAATGTTATTTTTACGCCAGCCAATAGACCTTCACCACGTCACATTTTGTATTCTCAGAACAGAACGATTTAAAAAAAAAAAAAAAAAAAAAAGGTTTCACGCCGTTTGGTTTGGATCTGCTTCCTTCATGTCGTGTCTCGTGTCCTCTCCTTCACACCATGATAGCCCAGACCTAGTTTCTGAGACCAATAAGAGTTCAAAATGGGTTAGGGAAAACTAAAGCTATTGCATCAACTGGCGTGAAGAAAGTTAAGGAAGGAACCGCTGTGGGTCTTCATTGGATCAGAGACAAGTACCAGAAGAACTAGCTGTTGATGCATGTCTCGTTTTCAATAATCATCATCTTTTTTTGTTCTTCAATTTTATTTGGGTGTATATAATCTTCATTCTTCTGATACTTCTATTTATTTTCTTTGCTCCTACTTTTGTTTAACAAAAACTCATTGTTGCTGTGTCCAGATTTGATTAGAGCCAGATCTATTACACTTTTGTCACTTTATATATATGCAATTTTTCTTTTCTTCTTCTCTTTTTTATATTTATTTATTTTGTTATTGAGAGGGGTAGAAAAATTAGAAGGGATATAATCGTGGCAGGAAACCAATATATCATTATCAACAAAATCTGTATGAGAACTGTTAAAAAAAAAAAAAAAAATCATGAAACCAGATTGTAATGGCACTTTATGTTTCCAATTTTTGTTTTGCAGAGGACACGGCGTGAAGGAAGCAGATCCAAACGGCGTGAACCTTTTATTTTTTGGGGCCGTTTGGTCATCCTTTCCAAAACACAGTGTTCAGTGTTTAAATACTGAACACTAGTGTCCAAAATTAAAAAAAATGCGTTTGGTCAATTTACTGTGTTCTGGGTTGCTCCAACCATTTTTTATGAAATCGTTCTGTTTCTCTATATCTGATTTAGGGGATGAGAATACAAAAGGTGACGTGGTGGCTGGCGTAAAACTTGTTTCTTATGCCACAGTCTGACATTTTGTAATGATAAGAATGTAATTTTATTATCCCTCGTGAACATTGAATAGTTAGCGTTGGTTTGGCATGGATTATTTTTATAAGTGGTTTTGAAACAGATACTTAGGATCTATTTGGATAGAACTTATTTTACTGAAATTGAAAACTGAAAATTAAAAACACTGTAGCAAAATAATTTTTAAATGTATAAATAGTACTATGGAACCCATATTTAATGAAAAAATTGATAAAAAATGAAATTTATGGGTCCGTAAACAGTGAACGGATGTACTGTTCAAGTAAAACTGGTCAAAAGTTACGGTTACTGTTTATGTACAGTACATGAACAATAACCGCGTTGGGGTAAAACGCGTGCTCCCAAAAAAAAAAAAAAAAAAAAGAAGGCAAAACGTAGCAACTAAAACGCAGCAAACAAAACGCGTATCCAAACTAACACTTAGTGTATGAGGCTTATTTATTTTAGACAAAATTTAGTTATAAAATTAGTTGTAACTTAAAGTTACAATTTTATTTAATATCTTTTTATTGGAAATAAATTTTGATAAATTCACCGTTAGATTACATCTTCTTCTTATATCTTTTATACTTATAAAATTTATAAAAATAAAATAAAAATCAATAGTTATGTCATTAATATGTTGTTTAAATTACAAGTTTTTATAATTTAAAATTATGCATAAAATATAAGTTTATAGATCATATTATAAATAATATTTGATTGACACAAAATTTAATATATGTATTAAGAACATAAATGACATGAAATTCAACGGTTAAATTTTTAAAATATATATAATTTTAATTTCATTGAGTAATGTTATAACTTTAAACTGCAACAATTTTATAACTAAACTTTACCCATTTATTTATATTATATTTATATTTATAGTGTGCCGTTTTGGTTGGTAGAGTGGGAAGTTGGTACTACACTAATTACTTACTAGTATCTATTGTGTTTTAAGTCCTTTCCTTAGCCTTACCGTGGTCACCACGGAAATAACATGTTATGTTAGGACAAAGTGAGACATGGTGATTGATGGTCCGCCCAACACTGTCTCCTTTTTATTCCTTAATCTTTTTTTATGCCTTCCGCGGTCTGACCATCCTCAAACTAATTTTTCTATAATAAAATTTATATACAAAATATTTTAATTTTAATCCTAAAATCAAAATGAATCCAATTGTTAAGAAATCCTTCTATATGATAAAGAAATATAAGTAACACTATATATTTATAATATAAAGCAAAGCACTATATAGTATTATTAGTAATAATTTGATAAAGAAATCCTCCTGGATATATAGATAAGATATATGGGTCCTCCACTCCAACTCCGGTGCAGTCCGCATGAGTCGACACTCCTCCACGTCTCCTACTTTTTGGCCTGTCCAGTTTTGGACACGTATGCTCGATTGGGACTCGGAGACTCTATTAATATTACTTTTGTTTTTTTCTTTTCTCCTTCTTTTGGGATTCCACCAGCTACAGCTACAAGAGAATACTGCAACATAAATAAATTATTAGATGTGTGGTCCTAGACTCCTATATTTTAATTTCCCAAGTCTAATATTTTGGTTTATTTACACACAACTGCTTTTTTGGCCTTATTTACACACATTTGAGTTTTGCGTTTACGTTTTACTCATTATTATTCTTCTTTTTTTTTTTTTTTTTTTTTTTTGCTACACGCAAAATTTACTGTTTCCGTACTGTCTAATACTATTTATGTACTGTTTATGAGACTCACAGTTACTTTATTTTAAAAAAAATATTAAAAATAAATCACACGGTATTATTCACACATTTAAAAATTATTTTATTATAATATTTTAAATTTTTAATAAAATAAATTATATCTAAACAAACCTTTAATTGTGTTGGCGTTAGTTATTTAATTTAATCTAGTCATTCAACCGGTTCATAATGATTGACCATAAATCCTAATCATACCATTAATTGTTACTTACTTTAGAAGTAGAAGGGTGAAAGTGGAATAAGGAATTTCCCTTTGTGGAAGAGGAGGACAATCGATGTCTCCGTAGGGCTTTGGATGCTTAAAAAGTTAAAATAAAAGCAGTGGTCTGTCCCATCAAAAAAATAAAAAAAGCAGTGGTCTGATCTGGTCTGGTTTAGTCAGAAGGAATAGAGTACAAATTATTTTACAAATTTTTTGTCACAACTCTATTATAGTAGATTATATATAGTTAATTATTATTTATATATAGATCTATCAATTTTTTTTTTTTTTATCTATCACGTTATGTCATATCACAATTATAACAAAAAATTGTGAAAAATGACGTGGTTGTAGAGTTTTCCAGTCGGAAATGGCATGAGCATCATTGTTGAGAAGCAAGTCTTGGACATATTTAATTAAAAGCAGATCAGATCACTGAAAGGGTCCTACGTACGTTTTGAAGTTTCAATTGCTGGTCGGCCACTTCCTGTGCTTGATATTTTAGAGGCCTGCCTCGCACCGTTTTAATGTTGTATTTTTATTATTATTTTTAAGAGTTTCAATTTATAACATATGCAGCATGAATATATTTTTAAATTTGGGTGTAGATGCTGGTGCGGAGTTAGTTAATTTTTGAAAAAGTAAGGTATGAGTGCAATAGGATATGATGGTTAAAAAATTATTAAAAATATTTTTATTTATATTTTTTTATATATTTTTACTATTAAAATATTTTTTTAAAATAAATTTTTTAAGGCCCTCCTCTTCTCATAACCTTTGTCTATGACAACCTCGCTGCTGACAAGTCAAGACCCTAAACATAAAGCAAGACCTTTTTGTTTTTGTTTTTCCAGTTATGCCATTCACATGTGCCAAAACAGCCACCTGACTTTGGGTGCAACTAGGTGGTCCAATAAAATACAAAGCAAAAGAAATTTTGGGGTAATCAAAGTCCTTTTATATTGCAACTCACTTTGTCAAGGGCCAACAGAGTAGCAGCTGTGTTGTTGTGGGTTCCTGTGGAGCTAGTCCCCCTTTGCCAGAGTGCGAGGCTCGCCTGGAATCATTTCTCGGCAACCAAACGAGGTCAAGGAGCAAGTCAATCATGATCATCTCTAAAAAATGAGATATATGTATGATTGCGGATCATTGAGCGGTTATTTTGCACCTTTTTTTTTTTTTTTTTGAATTTCGACCTAAATCGGCATTTTGGCGATTTCACCCGATACGGACCAATATGGCCCAAGTCGGCGCGAATTAGCCCAATTTAGCGTGAATCAGCCTAAGTCTGCACTGCGTCGGCGCGAGTCGTGAAACGAAAAAAATATATAAAAAAAAAAAAAAAAGGATTTGGCACCGACGCACAGGCAACGGCGTCCCTCGCGTGTCGCCGCGTCGGACACAAGTGCGACAGGCGTTTTGCCACGTCCGTGCATCCCAGCTTATAACATCTGCTCTTTATAATAATTCTTTATCACCAGACCAAGACACCAATCAATTTTCTTTCTCATTAACTCTTACAATTCTCAATATCTTATTCTTTTATTTAAGAGATTTAAATGGATAAATTTTTGCTACAATGTTTTAACTTTTACTCTATACTAGATGATGTCTTATGCGACACGCAGACTACTTTACAATTTCATTTGAAATCATTTATATATATATATATATATATATATTAAGACCTACATATAATACTTTTTTTTTTGTATAATAATATTTATGTTTGCCCGCAATATTGTTGAATACTTTGAAACTTGATTTTCTTAATTCATATTTTATTTTTTAAAAATTGTATAACACTATAAGTCTATAACATATCATAATATTTTCCGTTAAAAATAGATTTTATTTTTAAACTAATTAAATGATTTTAAAATCTTTAGATAAGAATTTAAAGCATAAAATAAGATTTTATCAAAATTTAATTGTTTTTAGTTGGGATTCTGTGTCCTTTAAAAAAAAAAAGTGGAAAATTCTTTGAAATCATCATCGATTTTTATTTTTTATCACTATGGCTCATACTACACAAAATAGCAGTAAAAAACCTACAAAGAAACCTACAAATTATGAGTTCTAACACAGAATAAAAAAAAAAATAGCTAACTTCATAAATAATCAATTAGAATTTTTCTTTTTCTTTTTCTTTAGTTCTAAAACAAAATACAATTATGACTTTCCCAAACCAAAATCTCAAACATCCAAAGACTCAAAACAAATCACAACCTTCACAAAATCCACAATGTCCGACTATCAAGGAATAGAAGTTAGAACTTAGAAGGGTGAATGGAAATGCAAAGAGTTTTTTGTGTGTGAGAAAGCAGAAAAGTCTTGAAACAACCAAATGAAACAAATGGTAGTCTTAAAACATTGAATAAAAAATGTAATAAAAATTAGTCTTGAAATATTGAACCAAAAGAAATAAAGAGTCCTTATTTTTAAATTTATTCTTATCTTTGATGTGGCTTAATAGTATTTCAATTTTTTCATAGAGTGCGCCACATGGCAAAACCCCATGCTCTCTCGCATGAGATCTTTGCTTTTATATATACTAGTGGATGTTCCACGCGATGCGCGTGTTCGCTATTAGTTATTTTATAATACTCATATGTGTTATAATGTTTGGAAAATTAATTTCGATTATGTATTATACGCCACTAAAATAACGAATGAAAAAGAAATTGTAAAAAAATATATCCATAAGTAACCATAATTAATTAGACTCTAAAAATGCCACTATATGCCCTTTTTTGTTTGATTAAGTGTACATGAATATTTAGTTCTTATATTTGACATTTCCAATATAAATTTTTTATTATTTCCTTTTATTTTTTTTAGAAGTTTTTTTTTTTTTTAAAGAAAATGCGTTAACTTTTCAAGGCTAAACATCTAAGATTTAAGGTTTATAATTTCTAATTCGCAAAACTAAATATACATGCCAAGAGATTAAAAATAAAACAATAATTAAACAGAGAAATATAAACTTATACTATTTCATATGTCATGTTTAATTTTACTTACATCTAAGTGCCTTAATCACTTACAAAGATTAAACATTTTCCAAAAATATAAATAAAGACAAAAAACACATACCTTTTAGAAACCCCATATGTTGTTAAAGCATTGTATCAAGCTTTGATAGTGTTGTTAAGAAGTTTAGATCATATGCACCTGAAACCAAAGCCAATTTCATACTCTTTTTTGTTTTTTTTTGGATCAGCCAATTTCATACTCTTTTTTACACTAATTTCCTCACTCGTCTCTCTATCTCTCCAATCCTACTTTTCTTTTGGCCTTTTGATATTTTGTGAAACTGGAATATATAAAAGAACATAAAAACTAACATTGAATGGAGAAAACCTTTCATTTTTTAAAATTAATGAAATTAAAAGTGGAAGAGTTTAAGAAGTTGGAAAAGGGAGTATAACCAAATCTTTTAATTTTCTGCATTTATGGCTTAAACTAATCATTGAGAAGAAGATGGGAGGTAAAAGGCTAAACAAAAAAGTACTCATACAAAGCACCACATGACAGAATCCCATGCACTTCCGCATGTGGTCTCTCCTTTATATATGAAAACTAACATTGAATGGAGAAAACCTTTCATTTTTTAAATTAATGAAATTAAAAGTAGAAGAGTTCAAGAAGTTGGAAAAGGGAGTAGAACCAAATCTTTTAATTTTCTACATTTATGGCTTAAACTAATCATTGATAAGAAGATGGGAGGTGAAAGGCTAAACGAAAAAGTACTCATACAAAACGCCACATAGCAGAATCTCATGCATTTCCACATGAGGTTTCTACTTTTATATATACTAGTGTTTAACCTATGCAACGCACGGGATCGTTTTACATATTAATAAATTATATTTAATAACGTAGTATATTTAAGCATATAATGTCCAATACCTAAAACTATATACATTGGAGTACTTCCTCATGGGATATGACTTGTACCAGCCATCTCAATTAAGTGTCAGCCCAAGGAGTCCCTTGAGTCCTTCTTGTATTGCCCCGAAACTTCTTTCATCCAAAAGTAAAAGGAAGTATATATTGTCATTCAAATAATTATTCATTAGTGACAAACAAATTCTGATAATAAGAACAATAATTGATTGTGATAATAAGAACAATAATTGATGGTGACTTTGCTTTTTTCAAGTTTTAAAATATCTCTTTTTCTTGGCACATTATTTAATTGTATACCATAGTTGCTTATGCAAGAGACTTGTTAGGTAAGCTGGATTGTCATACTTTTTTTAAGTTTGAGAATTTCTGGTTGGTTCATACGTGGAGCGGAAGTGGGCTTACGTTGTATGTCTCCATTTTTACTATGCTTTGTTTAATAAGGCTGTGTTTGTTTTGACTTCAAATCATTTCCGGAAATGCTTTTCCGTAAAAGTGGGTGTTTGGCAGCACACGGAAAATACGGTCAACAGTAAATGATTTCCACTTTGACCGGAAAATACCCTTGTTTTGGGTTGTGTTTGGTTGGAAAATATTTTCGGAAAAGGAAAATATTTTCAATTGTTTGGTTGCATTCTAAAAAATGCTTTGGAAAATATTTTCTTGTGTTTAGTTGTATTGCTGAAAATACTCTAGAAAACCTATTTTTATCATGTTTCTCACATTTTCTCAGCTTCCAAACAAATATTAATATCATTTCTCAGTAAATAAACACAAAAGAAAAAAATCCCAACAAAAAAAATTCATCAAATCCGGTCAAATTGAGAGAGAGAGAGAGAGAGGCGACTGGGTTCGATGAATGGGGACGACGAAGCTGGGTCGGGGATGACGAATCTAGGTCAAGGACGATGAAGCTGGGTCGAGGACAAAACCCAAATTCATCAAAACCCAAAAGAAACAAAACCCAAATTCTCAATACCCAACAAAAATAGCACGAGAACGATAGGTTTTAGGGTGCGACGAGAACGATCGGTTTTGGGTGGATCAGTGCTGGGGTGCGACGATCTTGCTGGTGGTGCGATCGACACGATGAGGGTCTGAGATGGTGCGATCGAATGGGTTTTCTAGGTTTGACGAATGGGTTTGGGCATTGCTCAACGAACGAGCTCAGTCTTGGGTTTTCTGGGTTCGTCGAAGTCGGTTTCTGGGTTCGTCGGAGTCGGTTTCTGGGTTCGCGATTTCTCTTCTCTCTCTCTCTCTCTCTCTCTCTCTCTCTCTCTCTCTCTCTCTCTCTCTCTCTCTCTCTCTCTCTGTGCGCATCTGAGTCCAAAAATGGTTTGAAGTGAAAATAGTAACGGAAATCATTTTACACCAAAACAAGGGTATTTTCCGGTCAAAGCAGAAATCATTTACCGTTGACCGTATTTTCCATGTGCTGCCAAACACCCACTTTTACGGAAAAGCATTTCTAGAAATGATTTGAATTCAAAACAAACACAGCCTTGGTGTAAAATGATTTCCGTTGCTATTTTCACTTCAAACCATTTCTGAACTCAGACGCGCACAGAGAGAGAGAGAGAGAGAGAGAGAGAAAGAAGAGAAATCGTGAATCTAGAAACCGACTCCGACGAACCCAAAAAACCCAAGGTCGAGCTTGTTCGTCAAGCAATGCCCAAACCCATTCGTCAAACCCAGAAAACCCATTTGATTCCACCATCTCAGACCCTCATCGCGCTGATCGCACCACCTGCGAGATCGTCACACCCCAACACCGATCCACCCAAAACCGATCGTTCTCGTGCTATTTTTGTTGGGTATTGAGAATTTGGGTTTTGTTTCTTTTGGGTTTTGATGAATTTGGGTTTTGCCCTCGACCCAGCTTCGTCGACCTCGACCCAGATTCGTCGGCCTCGACCCAGCTTCGTTGTCCCCATTCATCGAACCCAGTCACCTTTCTCTCTCTCTCTCTCTTTCTTTCTTTCTTTCTCTCTCTCTCTCTCTCTCTCTCTCTCTCTCTCTCTCTCTCTCTCAATTTGACCGGATTTGATGAATTTTTTTTGTTGGGATTTGTTTCTTTTGTGTTTATTTACTGAGAAATGATATTAATATTTGTTTGGAAGCTGAGAAAATGTGAGAAATATGATAAAAATAGGTTTTCTAAAGTATTTTCAGCAATACAACCAAACACTAGAAAATATTTTCCAAAACATTTTTTAGAATGCAACCAAACAATTGAAAATATCTTCCTTTCCCGAAAATATTTTCACTGAAAATATTTTCCTTTCCAGAAAATATTTTACATCTAACCAAACGCAGCCTAAGTATCATATTAGACACTTTCAAAATTAAGTGTGTCTAATATAAATTGTAGCTTCATGGTAAAGCAATAAACAAACATAAGGATGATCAACAAATACACACCCTAAGAGCGTTCACATCAATTGGTTGGATAATATGAAGTTATCATGAAAGAATAGCTGCAAGGCTGCCATAACAATAGAAATTTCACAAACTATAAACAAAAAATCAACGAAAAGATATTAAGATAATACCACTAAAAAGCTGTAATGCATCTCAAGTCCAAAATTCCAAAAAAACTGCAATGAATACAAAATTCCTCCTGTCACAACTAAACCAATTCATAATCCTTCACTAAAATTCAAGGCAATATGTACAAAGAAAATGACATACAATAACTTAACAATATATTTAGTTTACTCTTCTTAAAAAAAAAAAAATTAACAATACAATGAAATACATTAAAATTCATAAGGTAATCTAGTACGTCCATTTGTTTATCTTGCTTGTAAGAGTATGTTATTCACAAAATACATTGAGACCATTAGACTTCAGATTTTTTTTCTTCTTTGATGCAATCTGCTTAGTACCCTTTTGACGTTTGAAGCATTTGGAGCGGCATACTTTTATCATCGGTTTCTTCAACTTTTGTAGTTACAGCAGCAATTAATTAAGGTCTTTCAACAGATGTTTGTCCTATTTCTATTTTCTGACTAGCAATTGACTTGCCCTTCCTTGATTTCCTTACAATTTCCTTTATTGTGCCCTGCAATAATTTGCACTTCTATTAAATGCTGTTTGAAATAATGAAAGAATATATGCATGTTACTTAAAATTTAGAGTGCTTTCATTGTACTATACTGACTTTGATGGTGTCATACAAAAATTTTAAGATCATATAGCAAGTAAGGTGGAGTGTATGCTTCAATTTCAATGAACAGTATATAAAGCATATTGGAGATACCATGTAAAGAGTAGTTATGAATCCTATGGTACTTAGGTGTGATAAATATATTGGAGATAGATTTCAACTTTATTATTACCTGATGTCTTTCAACTTTATGTGAGATTTCCATTTCCAAAATCTTCGAAACGGTATAATTTTCTCTTCCACATTTCAAATTATATTCATCAAGATGCAGTTGGAAGAAATATTCATTGCCAATTATCCTTTGAATCTCTCTTAGTAGGACATTGTCATCCAATTTCAAATTCTGTATAAACAAAGATTCATACAATTAGCAGGTAACACATAAATTAGAGAATGATGCACTATTCAAAGGATTATATCATAAATTATCCAATATGTTTGTCGTTGACTGGGTATGGGTGCAGTAAACACATGCATGTAAAAAATTTTGGGTATAAGAGAATATTAAATGCAAAACAAGAGAATTCATTCCTAAAAAATAATTCTTTTAGAAAGAAATTAAAAATATCAATATATATTTTCTTCTGTTAATGGAGACTTACAATTAGCATGACTTTTATAATGTATTGAAAAGCAATCAATCAGGATAATGATCCAGTATGTTTTTGATAATATTGAACATCAACAATAATGTGCAGCATGCATGCACGATTAGCACTTTTCTCCTTTTACTAATAAAGTTGCATCTAAACTGCAAGGTAAGTAGCCTTCTAATCTACAAAAGGGTCAATGTAGTAATGTTAGTCCTTTATGTTGTCCACTTGTATGTCAAATTTACTATGAAGCTTCCTATCAGGCTATTAACAAAATGTAATTGGTTCAACTCATATGTCATTAATTTCCCATAGAGTCCATACATGAATAAAAAGCCTTTACTGGAGATGTCATAAGGACACATGCAAAACCATTTTTAATGGATTAATTGGACTTCTGCCTAATCAAGCTATGTTTTTGGCATTACCAAATGTATTAGATCTTATTGATCTTCTACCAAAAGAGAAAAAATTAAATGATGAGTGCATTGACAGGAAGGATTTGAAAAGCGGAACATTTGGTCAGCCCGTAGCCTGTAAGAAACCGCGCCCCTGACCCGTTTTATAGGATGTTGGGCCAAACCCACGTGAATTGGTGGAGTCATGTTAATTGCCTCTCAAAATGGAGGTTGGACTAGTTATATTTTCCCCTTTAGATTAAGAGTTTTACAATGGAGTCGCCACTTATTTAATTATTGGAAAAATAAGAAAACCATAATTGAAAAATTCCTCCTTTTATTAATTTGAAATTAAATTTACATTGATCATAGGAAAATAACATGGCTTTGGTTCTAGATACAATTTAAGATAAAGTACATGGCTTTATTTCCTAGTTACAATCTAAAAATTGAAAATTACATGGATAAACATTTAATCTACTAACCCTTGATCTAAGCTTGAAGGCTATGTTACAAGGTGGGAAGGTGTTAGGCACCCACCTTGCCCTGTGAAACTGGTCTTCTAGACTATGGTGACCAATATTCATATCACATCATCCAATATGTTATCAATCAATTTGCATGTTGAATTTAATGTGTGTGCATGTGATAAATCCTAATTCAATTTATTAAGCATTACATTTGGATTGAAAAATAAACTCTAGTGAATGTGTGTGGATGGTGATATCCTAAATTCAAGAATTTAAAAGAATTATTAAACAAACATCTTTTTCATGTTTTTTGATGTGGATTTAAGATTAAAACTAGTGTTATGCATGAACATGTGATGAATAACTAAGAACACATAAGAACATTTAAGAACATTCAAACATATCCAAGAGAATTTAAATAGTTACTATCATACTTTAATCCTAAATTCTCATCATGACAACACAAAAAAACAAGTTAAGGAAATGAATTATACCTTCATGCAAGATCCATATGGTGGTGGAGGAGACTCTTGGTAGAAGTCCTAAAGGTGGAGGAAGAAAAGAGTTAGGAGAGGAAGAGTGAGTCTCACTCAATATCTTGAGTCTCAGGAAGACCAAGATATGACAAGACTACTTAACTTCACTAGAACTCAAGAGAGGGTAAAAGAGTGGGTTTTTTGTGTCTTGGAATGAAAGAAAGGGAGGGTTTATATAGTAGTAGTAGAGAAAATATGAATGAAAGGTCATTTAATGAGGGTTGACAAAGAATCATGAACCTAGATCTCATTTTAGCCTTGGGGGAAATCTGATGCATTAAATGGAAAGATTGGTGGGAGTGAAGAGCAAGCCAAAATTCGGTTTTCCCGTA
The DNA here is from genome assembly GCF_932294415.1 of Quercus robur. NCBI lineage: Eukaryota > Viridiplantae > Streptophyta > Magnoliopsida > Fagales > Fagaceae > Quercus > Quercus robur. The sequence goes on from NC_065543.1 coordinate 27,080,396, forward strand.
GGTGCTATAACAGCTTGTAGAGCCAATTTCGAATAATCATATCTGATTTAATTCTGATCGGAATTGTCTCGTTCTTATGCTCAAACTGAAGCCCCAAATGTCTAGTTTCTGGGAAAATTAACCTCATTCACAGATTCAAAATATTCTGAGAGATATCAACAAAATGGTGAGCAGAGGTCATTTGTTTTTTTTTTTTTTTTTTTGAGGAAAAACACGTAACATACTTTTATTCGGATAAGCCTAATAAATCGGCTTGAAGTACATCATGAAAATGTGAAGGAATATCCTCCATCCAAACTAACAAATCTGGAATGCCAGCGGCATGTCTAGCCAGATTATGAGCTAAAACGTTACAATCCCTCTTAACATGAGAGTAATGTAATTCTTCAAAATGTTGAGATAACTGTTTGGCCTCCTCAATGAGCAATCCCATTGGTGTTAGCAGCCTTTCTTCCCCCATTAACCCTTTGATAACAGACAAAGAGTCACAGCAGAGGTCATTTGTTAGAAAACAATTTCAGCACAATTAACATTAATAGGTCTCAAATTAGTTTCCAATTAACATTAATAGGCTCCAATCACTCTTATTTCAGACCTAATTAGTTCCAAATTTACTCTATTAAAAGATAATTGCACAAATTACTCATTGAATGATTAATGTTCAACTATCTAGTTAATTATGTGTGTGTGACCCTACTATAAAATATAATCTTAATCAATCAAATTATGACACATCATTGATCTCAAATTTATTATACTTATAACCAATTGAAATCAATTGTTCATAATCACATATAGTCGGACTCAATTTGTGATAGTGCATCTCAGCCATTAAAATTTGATTTGATGATAACTTTCAATCTGGTGGTTCGATTAGGGCTTATGACCAATCGATTTGATTGTTACAATATCAAGATCACTTTGGTGGAATAAGAGATTAAAGGGCTGTTTGGATTGACAAATTCCATAACTCAATTCTTAGTTTTCATAACTCATAACTCAAAAATGGTGGGACCCATAGCAAAAAGGTTGTTTGGCAAACGATAACTCTGTTTCCATAAGTCTGTTTCCATCACTCAATTCTCTAATTTTTGAGTTATGAGTTATGGAAACTAAAAACACATTTTGGCTATTTTTAGTTTCCATAACTCATAACTCAATAGCAATATTGTAATTAAACACACATAGAGGACCCACAAACAGTATCAGCTGCACCTTTTGAACACTTTTGACTTTTTTTTTTTCCTTTCTCTTCCTGGATTGGCTGTTCGGTTTTTTTTTTTTTTTTCCTTCTTCTTCTTCTTTCATTGGTTCAGTTTGTTCTGGGTTTTTTTTTTCTTTTTTCTTTTTTCTTCTTTCACTGGTTCGGTCTTTAGTTTTTTTTTTTTTTTTTTTTTTAGCTTCAGTGAGTTTGGGTACTGAAAAAAAAAAAAAAAAAAAAAAAAAAAAAAAAAAAAAAAAAAGCTGCACAGGTTGACAGGTATGGGCTCACAAATAGTGTGAAAAATATTAAATGATGGAAATTGGGTGATGATGCCAAACGGGTGTAAAAAATTGAGTGATGTGTGATGGAAATTGAGTGATGAAATTTTCTTATCCAAACAACCTCTAAGGATCTAATGACCAGAATCAAGATGCATATTCTCAAGGTGAAATTACCATTTTACCCTCCATGTAAGGTTAAATACGGGTTGCAAAATGGAGTGTCAACATAGCCAAACATATCCTATCCAATCTATTCCAATTTCTCTCCAAAACTCTGGGAATAAAACAATTATGATGTCAGAAATTTACTCGACAGAATTTCAATATAGTTCGGTTTCCTATTATGAAGGTTAAGCCAACAAATTAATCCTAACTTGAGCTCAAGACAATGTAGCCGGTGCTAAATAGACTACAGTCTAGTACAGCCTAGTAACTTGCAAGCATTAATTGTGAGGTTTCCTATTCAACAAAGACACTATATTTTTTTTTAATGGATTAATAATTTACTTCAGCAGTTTCCACCCAATATATGTCACCTATCAAATTTCCATTCTATGATCAATATGAATGATGCAGGGAATATGAAAACAATTTTATTTAAATTTGAAGTCAATCATATCCTTACTAATGGTCCATTGGATTCATATTTAACTCTTATTAACTAATCAGCTTATTAGTATTTTATTTAATTTTCTCAAGTCATGGCTTTTTTTATTATAATTCTATAATTAGGTTTTAGCCCAAATCAAATAAGTTTAGAGTTTAGCCCTAGTAGTTATGATTGGATGAATATAATACTTTTTGAAATTCTCCAATGGCTTGGGGCTAACTCCAGGTAACCTTAGGTACTGACTTCTAGTGTGTGTGTCTTTTTTTTTCTTTTTAAATTTTTATATCCCTTTTCCTCCACTTGGTGCTAGCTCCTAGGGGTTTTTTTTTTGGTTCTTTAATTTGTTTCCTGCAGTTTTCTTTCATTTTGTGGGACATCAATGAATCAAGTAATAAACTTGTAATGACCATCAATATCTTGATGTGAGGATCATCTTTACAATTGATAAATCCATAACTTATACAGATGATGGCCAACCAAACTTGGCATCCATGTTTTGTCAAAGTCAGCATACTTGCTGCTGACCGCAGCACTTATAAATCTTACCCTACCTTGACGTATGAGTTACACAAAACCAAAGTTAGAAGCTAAAGTATTGCATATATATCCTTATACTTAAATACCTAGAGGTTCTACCATATTTACCCGAGAAGTACCAAGAACTTCTAGACTTCAAATTAGAATTGATCTGATGATCTACTATTCTGCAGTTACTTTCCATTTTTCTTAATATCCACTTTGCTCTGTGTGTGTTTTTTATGAGGGGCAGAAGTGCCATGGCATGTAGGTTTAATGGGGTTTTTATTTTTGTGTGGGACAGAAGTGCCATGTCCTCCTTTTCTTTTTTCTTTTTTTGTATGTGGGCTAAAAACAACAATGTAGCCTAAGTATAAAAAATAAAAATAAAAATAAAAAATAAAAAATCTGTCAGTAATTTTAGGACTAATGCTCTACGGTTGTCTATCAACTCATGCTTGTTTACAAAATTTAAACTATTAGCAAAATATATTAAAAAACAAACATAGATTAAGTACAATATAAACTGATAAGGAACTTCATTAGCACAACTATCCAACAAAGCACAAAAGCATACGAAAAATAAAGAAAGTATTAGAAATATCACTATTAAAATCAAGGGTTGTTTCCATTTGAAAGGTAATTAACAGTTCAATGATTTTTTTTTTCTTTTTCTTTTGAGAACGATTCAACAAAACATAGATCTGCACAAAAGTATAAATTAATTCAAATTTTAGGGGTGAACTAAAAAAAGCACAAACATAACAAAAAACTACCGAACAAAAACAAAATTTAATCAATACAACAATCGAACAAACAAAACTCAAGAAATTGTAAAAATAAATTGGAAATTAAAGAAAAAGGTAGCCAAACCTTAAACCTTAATTGAGTAATGCGGCAAACCAGTATTTGAATGTTCAAATAGTGTGTAAAACACCTTAAACGTTTAGACCCCCAAATTACAAATTACCAATTCAAGCTTATTATCAAACAATGTATGTGCGGAATATGAAAATAAGCTAAACCAAAATTGATAAAACAATCTAAACCAAATAAAATCACAACCACATCAGAAATTAAATGGCGAAAATTAAGGAAAGAGAGATGTAAACACAAAGACAACATAGCGATGTGTTATCGAAGAGAAAACCAAAGTCTTCAGCGTAAACCTCTCCATCACCCTCCAAGCGGTCAATAATCCACTAGAGAATGAAGTTGGGATACATGAATAGCAGAAAACCCTTCAAGCCTAATCTACCCAATGTACCTAAGCCCTTCAAGTTTCTTGCTCCAACGAGGTTACGCCGAACCTTTATCTTCTCTAGCTTACCAGATTCCGCTATAGCCCATAGCATCAACCAATATCAATTGGTCCCTTCCTAACTGCTTCCCAAGCACCAAATAGCCTCCTCATAGATATGGGTACGATGAGAAAAGGTTTTAGCTAATGTACCTCTCAAGGATGTATCAATAGAGAGGGTGAGAGTAAAGGAATTTGGAGAATCAAATAATGAAGATTGTGGATGAATCAATCTTTTTTTTCTCTAGGGTTTCTCTCTCAAAATTCTCTCTGGAAGCTCTTTACAATACGTGGGTATAAAGGGTATTTATACTGGTGTGTGTTTGGAATGCGAAAGGTCAGTTTTTCCCAAATAGAGTAGTCTGGCGACTTAACCTTGCGACTTGACTAAGTCGCGAGCTAATTGCCTGACCAGACTGGAAGTTTTGTCCTGTAATGTTCCAACTAGTGTGACTCTTCAGCTCCTCTGCATGCTTCACACGTGTGTCAGCTTTGGCAACTTGCTAGCCGCGAGTCAGCCGCGAGATCCAGTCGTGAGGTCCTGCTGAGTACACACTCTTGAACTTTTCTTCACAGTCTCTCACATACTATCCTTACATGATTCCCACCTAAATGCAGGGTTTCTAAATGCTGAATTACAAGTAAATTTAGCACGGAATAAAGCCAATAAGATGGTTTATTAAATTCAACCTTACAATATTTAACAAAATCTTTGTTATCTATTTGTTTTTTCCTATTAAAAAAATGCAGTAAATAATTTCAGGAAAACCATAATTTCACTTTAAGAGAAATCATCAATAAATCTACACTCTACAGTACTTTTCAAAACCCTAGAAATGGTAATTGAATCGAAAACAAAAAAGGGGAAAAAAAAACATGCTTACCTTCTGAATTATCTTCTGAATCGCCTGTTGTTGTAGAGGACGAATAAAGTTTTTTCAGTTTTCACTGTTGTAGAAGACGAAAGGAGTTTTTTTTTTTTTTTTTTTGGATTTTCTTTTTTCGTATGCTTATTGGTTTGGAACACGTTATTCTGATCTGTGTGTCTATGGAGTTGCAGCGAAGAGGTGGAAGTCAGAGTGAGTATGAACTTTCGATTGGGAAATATGGTGTTTGTGTTTTAGGGTTTGCATTTTTTTTTTTAATTTTTTGGATAAGCGGCTTGGTGTTTTTATAGATATACATTTGATGAAAGTGAGTCTTCCAAACGCGTCGTACAGTATTTTAAAGAATAAACTGTATACGTGGTAGCATTTTAAGGAGCCTTTTTTCCTATTTAGCAGCACCTCCTTAAATGTAGGAAAAGGCTTCTGCTATTATATATAGTATATGATATTGATTGATTGATGAGATATATATATACATATATAGATTTTAGATTTATCAATTAAATTTAAATTTAACCGACTAAAAAACGTTAACCATATAACATTGAAAATTACAATTTTATAGAAAATAGATTGGTTGAAGTTACACTTACAACTGGCGTAATTTTTAAAAATTTACATCTTTCTAAAATCGTTGAACCTTGGCTCTTACCTTCCACACCCCACAAACACTTATACTTATGAAGTGACCATCATGCACCCTTTTCTAATGAGAGATATCATTTAATTTACCATTATTATTTCCTCTTTTCTCTTGACGCCCATCTTGACTACTGCCATAGAAATAACACAAAATACCACTATCCTTGAAGAGGAAGGAATGTAAAAATGACGGATACATTTGGATGGGCTTGACAGATCATGATAAGTGGGCCCAAAGTGAACAGATCAAGTATGAACGGACTAGGGTGGACGGACCAAAAGGCCACGTGGCACTAAAGTGGTCATTTTGAGGCCTCCACGAAATCCCAAATGGAAAAGACCTGTGTCTCATGATTAACCCTAGTTCATATAATCCCAGTATGAGCAGAATTATAGCATAAGGAGGATTCTGGAAGATACGCACGTTAATGAAGATCTTCCCTATAGGGAAAAGACTTGTAACGCAAGTCAAGGAAATACGATTCTACGCCACTATAAAAACCCAAAGACCCTAGAAAACAGGTACGCATAATTCACCCCAGCTTTGACACTCTAGAGTTGTGAAAACATTCTGACTTGACCTTCGGAGGGTATTTGGCCGGCACCACATCGGTGCTCTTTGTTAGGTCCTTTTGTGTTATTGTGCAGGTGTTGTTGTGAGTGTGTGAGGATTATGTAACTCACTGGTGATTTTTTTGGCATTATCAGTTGGCGCCGTCTGTGGGAACGATTATGATTTGTAAGCCATTCAAACGCTTCTCGGATAAAGAGTTGCATGGTACTTACTCACTCGATGGCGACCACCAATAACGTTCAGGGAGGAGAGCCGCGACCCAATGCCCTACAAAGGTAGATCCAAACCCTCACAACAGCAGTGGAACGTCTTACTAAACAAAACCAAGATCTGGAGGAATAACTACGGCAAAAGAACGTGGTGATGGGTACCTAAAAGGAGGACCGAGAAGGTACCGGTGCTGAACGAAGAGACCAAGAGGGGTCGGAAGGAAGTAATGCCCCAAGCAGACCAGAAAGACAGGTCATGAGCCGTCCATCAATCACTGACACGGCTCCACCACACATTGTTGCAGATATGCGGATGATGAGAGAACGGATGGACTTTATGATGCACGCCCTCAAGGGGTGAGTATCGAGCGACCTCGATGACTTGGTCTACCAAACGAATTCACCATTCACAGCACCCGTCACTTCTTTCCCCCTTCCATCAAAGTTTCGTATGCCGCAGGTGGAAAACTACGATGGAAACAAGGACCCACTAGACCACTTGGAGTCTTTCAAGACCCTGATGCATCTTCAGGGGGTACCGAATGAGATCATGTGCAGAGCCTTCCCCACCACACTAAAGGGCCCCGCAAGGATCTGCTTCAGTAGGCTGACGCCCAACTTCATTAGTTCCTTTAAGGAGTTAAGCACCTAATTCGCCTCACACTTCATCGGGGGACACAGGTATAATAAATCCACTGCATGCCTGATGAACATTAAGCATCGGGATGATGAGACTCTGAGGTCCTACATAACCCGTTTTAACAAGGAGGCCCTCTCAATCAATGAAATGGACGACAAAATACTCGTAGCATCATTCACTAATGGTCTACAGAAAGGTAAATTCTTATTTTCTCTATATAAGAACTATCCAAAAACCATGTCGGATGTGCTCTATAGGGCTACCAAATATATGAACGCGGAGGATGCATTATTGGCCTGAAAAGAGAAGCCTAGAAAGAGGGATAAGTACTGCCGTTTCCACCGTGATCACGGCCATGACACAGCCGATTGCTACGCTTTGAAACAGTAGATAGAAGCTCTTATAAGACAAGGGAAATTACAGAGATTCGTTAGTAAGGAAAAGACGGATCCACCCCAGGAGCAAGCCCCAATATGAGAGAATGAACGTCCTAGACCACATATAGGAGATATAAGAAAGATCATAGGGGGCACAACAACCACTGGGTCATCCAAAAAAGCTCCCAAGACCTACCTTAGGATGGTCCAGAATGTCCAACTTACAGGATCCGTACCTAAAATGGCACGGATAGACAACCCCGTCATCAGGTTTTTCGAAGAAGATGCTTGAAGGCTTCACCACCCGCATGACGACGCACTCGTTGTCAGCTTACAAGTAGGGGATTACAACATGCACCAAGTTCTGGTAGACAATGGGAGCTCGGCAGACATCCTATATTACCCAGCATTCTAGCAGATGAGGATTGACAGAGAAATGGTCCCAACAAATGCTCCCCTAGTAGGTTTCAGAGGGACAAGAGTGTTCCCCCTAGGCTCCGTCACATTGTTAGTAATAGTAGGCGATTACCCCCAGTAGATCACCAAGGATGTGACATCCCTTGTGGTCGACTGCTCGTCTGCTTACAATGCCATTCTCGAACAACCCACTCCTAATTCATGGAAGGCTGTAACTTCAACCTACCACTTAATGATCAAATTCCCTACGAACTATGGAGTAGGAGAGCTGTAGGGGAATCAGGTGGCTGCACGCGAATACTACATAACCATGCTGGAGATGGATGATCACCAGCAAACAATATGCATAGAGGAACAGCGGGCAATAGCGGAGCCGGTTGAAGAACTAGAAGAGGTGACCCTTGATGAGTCAAGGCCTGAATGGACAACTAGAATGGGAACGTCATCTAGTCGGATGGTACGACAGGCACTCATGACATTTCTAAAAAAAAAACCAAGATATGTTCGCCTAGAGTCACGAGGACATGCCAGGGATTGACCCTTTAATCATAGTTCATAGGTTGAATGTGTCATCCTTATCACCTCCCATCCGACAAAAAAAGTGAGTGTTTGCTCAGGAAAGAGACAAAGCTATAGCTGAAGAAGTTCAAAAGTTGTTGGATGCAGATTTCATTCAGGAAGTGTACTACCTCGACTGGTTGGCAAATGTGGTCATGGTAAAAAAGGCCAATGGAAAGTGGAGGATGTGCGTTGATTTCACGGATCTCAATAGAGCCTGCCCTAAGGATAGTTACCCACTCCCACGGATAGATACCTTAGTAGACTTGACCGCGAGGCACCAACTTCTAAGCCTCATAGACACTTTTTCAGGCTACAACCAAATCAAAATGGAGGAAGCTGATCAAGAAAAAACTTCCTTTGTTACCAGCCAAGGACTCTTCTGCTACAAGGTAATGCCATTCAGACTCAAAAACATAGGGGTGACGTATCAAAGACTAATGAACAAGATGTTTGCACACCAGATTGGGAGGAATGTGCAAGTCTATGTAGACGACATGCTGGTGAAAAGCTTACGAGAAGACGATCACTTAAGCAACCTCCGAGAGACTTTCAAGACCCTCCGAATGTACAACATGAAGTTGAATCTGAGTAAGTGTGCGTTCGGAGTTACTGCGGGAAAATTCTTGGGATTCATGGTATCCCAAAGAGGTATAGAGGTCAATCCAGAGAAAGTACAAGCTATAATGGAGCTAGCCCCACCGAAGACGGTCAAGGAGGTGCAAAGCTTGAACGGCGAGATAGCAACGCTAAACAGGTTCGTCTCAAGGGCAACAGACAAGTGCCCTCCCTTTTTCCGCATATTGAAGAAATCGTTTGAGTGGACGGACGAATGCCAACAGGCGTTTGAAAACCTAAAAGTGTATCTTTCATCTCTCCCATTGCTCAGCCCATTAAGGCCAGGGGAAGAACTTTACCTATACTTAGCTGTCTCGCAAGCTGCTATCAGCGCAGCTTTGGTAAGAGAGGAAAATGGATCACAGAGACCCATTTACTTTACAAGCCAAGCGTTTCGAGGAGCAGAAGAAGGTACCCCTAAATAGAGAAGCTGGCCTTTGCACTAGTAACCGCAGCACGAAAACTTAAGCCGTACTTCCAAGCACATACCATTGTTGTTTTGATGGATAAGCCTCTGAAAAGAGCCATGAGTAGCCCCGAGGCTACAGGACGGATGGCTTTATGGGCAGTTGAGTTGAATGATTTTGACATACAGTACCGACCGCGAACCGCTATAAAGGGACAGGTTGTGGCTGTCTTCATCGCTGAATTCACTCAAATGGATGCCCAGGGGGTAGAAGAGATTCCGCATTGGAACATTTACACGGATGGGTCTTCCAATAAGCAAGCAGGAGGGGCCGGTGTAGTACTCATCTCCCCAGAGGAAGATAGGATCGAGTGCATGATCCGACTTGAGTTTCCAACGATCAACTATAAAGCGGAATACGAAGCTTTGATAGTAAGGTTGGACCTCGCAAGAACAACAAGGATTGAAAACATGATCATACACTGTGACTCCCAAATCATAACTAGTCAAGTCAACGGTAGCTACGAATGCAAGAATGAAAGGATGAAAAAATACCTCGATAAGGTGAAGGGTCGAATTGGCAGTCTCCAAATCAAGTTCGTCCAAATCCCAAGGGAGAAGAACGAATGCGCCAATCGACTTGCTAAGGTTGCCTCAGCAGAACGCATAGTTGTCCCAAATTAGGTATTATCTTTCGTTCAAAACTCTTCACTCATAGACGATAGTATGAATGTGCAGGAGATAGGCACTGAAAGCAATTGGACCATGCCATTAATTTCCTACCTGAAGAATCAAATGTTGCCGGATGCAAAGGGCGAAGCAAGGAAGCTGAAGATTCAAGCCTCACGATTTGTTCTAATGAAGGATGTTTTGTATAAAAGAGGTTTCTCCCGCCCTTACCTGAGATGCTTAGTCCCGAGGAAGTAGAGTATGTCATGAGAGAAGTTCACAAGGGGATCTACGGAAACCACTCGGGGGCACGGTCGTTAGTACACAAGCTGATTAGAGCAGGATATTATTGGCTCACCATGTAGAAAGACGTGCAAGCTTATGTCAAAACCTGCAACAAGTGTCAGAGGTTTAGCAATGCCATCAGACAACCTTAAGAGGAACTCACCCCTATGACGGCCCCATGGCCGTTCACCCAATGGGGATTAGATATCATGGGCCCCTTCCCGACAGCAATCAAGCAGCTAAAATTCCTTGTAGTTGGAATCGACTACTTCACCAAGTGAGTGGAAGCAGAAACCCTAGCCACTATCACAAAAAAGAATATTCGGAGCTTTGTTTGGAAGAACATTATCTGCAGGTATGGGACACCAAGAGTGCTTGTCTCTGACAACGGAAAGCAGTTCAACAACAACGCATTCAGGAACTTCTGTTTGGAGCTAGGTGAACAATACAAAACTGCAAGTGCACAGTATCGTAGTTTTATAGTAAAGTGATGAGAAGAGTTTCGTCCTCAGGAATTGGTAACTTACTTTTGACAAATACCAAAATTATGCTAATCTCGATTTTATCTAGAGAAGTCACTAAGGTTTTTGTAATTGGAATTCAAAATAAAATCAATTTAAATAAAAGATACGCAGAGGAAAAGAAAGATGTTGCTTGAAAATCAACTTAATGAGAAAGAAACTTCTAGGAAATCGATTTCACCTAATCCCTCACTATGCTTTACTTATCTAGCTAATTGAATTTAATTCTCTCTGTTTGTTAGCAATCTCCAAACTCATCCAATAGCCTCTTTCGATAGTCAATTGGAAACATTCTTGTTCATTATTTTACACAAGAGTATGCAATTTAATAAAGCAAGAAAGCATTAAGACCAACGATTTTAATACTACATAAGTTCATACAAGTCTTTCGATCTCTATATTTACCTATGCTGAAATATTCAAGATCTATCCTATAATCCCCTCTTTCGACAGCAAATCACAAGATTAAAATCATCTAATTAATGGCCAGTTAATTAGAAGCAATAAGCTTAGAGTAGATCAGACAAACATGAAGAGAATTTGTTCAAATTAACATAGAAAAGCAAGCATAATTCGAAACTAGATTACATCGTTTTCCTAGAATAAAGAAAGTTTAGTTCATGCTAAAAATTAAATCCAACACAAACGAGTTCACCATAATTTTTCTGAGAAGATTTGAAGGAAAAAATGGACGCAAAAGAATATTTTTCAGTGTCTTTTCTGCTTCAACCCTCCTTTCTGCTTCAGCACTCTTTTCTTTTGTTCTCTGTTCAGCCCTCTTTCTTTCTTTTCTTCTGTTTCAGCCCTCTTTCTTGTTTCTGTTCAGCGCCACTTTTCTTTTTTTTGTTCAACGCCCTTTTTTTTTTTTCTTTTTCAGCACTCCTTTCTTGTTAAGCGCCTCCTCTTTGTTTCTTTTAGCGCCTCCTTTTTGTTGTCTTCTTGTAGCCCTACGTTTTTAAAGGCCAGCCCAAAACTTGTTGCAGCCCAAAAAGCCCAAAACATTTTGCTTCAAAAGCCCCAACGTGTTGCTCCTTTTAGTTCAGCCCCTCTTTCTGTTCCAACCCTTTTTCTTTTCAATTTTTTTTTTCCTTGCCAACTTCTAAGGCCATAAAGAAATCTTCCTTTGGTTCCATTTATCCAAGACCCAATATTCTCTCTAGTTGCTTCACATCTCTTTTATTTGAGTAAATCTTTATTTTCTTCAAATCTGAAATAAAATTTAAATAACAAAAATCAAGTCTAAAATCAACAAAATAAATAAAATTAGACTAAAGTTAAAAGTTGAGAAGTGATAAATTACACTCAATTATGCAAGTCATCACTAGGGATCAAGAACCACTACTCGTCACCCGCCCACTCATAGGCCAATGGACGGGTTGAGGCTACAGGGTGGACAACCATGATGAACAGAGGAATGACAAGGCTATGCGCCTAGAGTTGGACTTACTAGACGAGGTCAGAACAATAGCTGAACAAAGAATGGCACGTTATCAGGACCTCATGGCCAAGCACTACAATTTCAGAGTCAGACACAAGGACTTCCAGGTCGGAGATTTTATCTTGAGAAAGGTAATGGGCGCCACCAGAGATCCTACCCAAGGAAAGCTCGGCCCCAACTGGGAAGGATCCTACAGAATTACGTCATGGCAAAGGAAAGAAACCTACCACCTCTAGACACTAGACGGGCAAAAACTACACCATCCATGGAACACCAAGCACCTAAGAAAGTACTACCAGTAGAAAGCAACATCCGACAGACTCTCAGTTTATTCAAATTTTGCTAGTTTAAGTTTATTATTGCAACAGTCTTTGGTTTTCTAGTTTATTATCTAGACGGTTTATTTTTGCTACAATACTTTAAGTATTCTTTTTAAGCTTCTTTTCCTTTAAGAACTACTTTTGGTTTAATAATAAGAGGAATATTCAGATATGACTGATGTGTTTTCCTACGAAATTTTATTTAGTCCATAAAGTGGACGGTTCATCCCAGGAGGATGGAAATTTTATGTAGTCCATAAAGTGGACGGTTCATCCTAGGAGGATGGAAATTTTATTATAGTCCATAAAGTGGACGGTTCATCCAAGGATGGAAAAATGTTTTGAAGTCCATGATAAGGACAAGTTATTACTTAAAGTCCATAAAGTGGACGGTTCATCTCAAGATGGAGAAATGTTCTAAAGTCCATAAAGACAAGTTATTACTTATGGAATAATTGAAATCCTTATGGATGCTTCATCCCAGGAGGATCAAAAATTTTAAAGTCCATAAAAAGGACAAGTCATTACTCAAGTCAATAAAGTGGACGGATCCATCCATGTACAATAAAATAATTCCAATCTGCCAAGATGGATGGTTCACCCCGGTAGGGCAAAAATATTATTATTAGACCCAACAAGTACACGAACTCATCCTAAAGGAAGGTAACGGTAAAGTCCATGTAATTAATGGATCCAGCTATAAGGTCCATATTAGGACGGATTCACAATAATATTCCAATCAAAATGTGGACAGATACAACTTATGGTCAGATTTATGATACTAATCCATGAAAGGACGAACTCATCCTGAAAGATGAATAAGGTCCATTTAGCGCACGCTTAACATAAAATTGATGTACTTCAATCCACAATTGATACATGTAGTGGACGGATCTAACTCATAGTTGGATAATAGTTAGTCATTCAGTAGATGGACTCGCCCTGAAGAACAGACCCAACTTAAAGTTGAATGTTCCTCACTAATTTGCAAGTGAACGGATCCCTTTTGAAGAGGATAAATTATGAGACCCCTATTACGGGTTCAACATAGAATTAAAATTGCCACACATTCATCAGAGGACAGATCCATCTAAAAGATGGGTTTTTAATCATTGACTACGTGTTTAAAGACATAAAATAGACATACGATGAAACAAATAAGTATTACTTAAATCCCCTAAATGGAATGTTTTACATGCCATAAGTGACGGATAAAAAGTTAAAAGGAAGTTCCCCAAATAGGTACAATTCCAAAAAAAAAAAAAATTATTGCCAAGGGGGGGTGTTTTCAACGTTCTCTTCAACATTCTTAACCTGACGGACATCACTATCGACGCTGGGTGCGGTTCTCAACAAGGGCTGACTCCCGATCACCAGGGACTACATCCTTAACAAATAAATCCTCCATACTCTCAGAGACGACGGGTTGAGCAGTAGCTTGGGCTTGAGTATCAATGTTGAGTTGAGAAAAGTCAAGGTCAGGGTAAGCTTTCTTAGCCTGACGGACGGCGTCATCAAAACTATCAGAATAAGAAGTCCCCAGCTCTTCTAGAAGGGTGTCGGAGTCGCGATATTCACGGATCGCTACCTCTTTTGACTAATGGAGTTGGTCCTTGGCATCCTTAATTTCTTTTTCTTTATCTTCCAAGACCTTCCTTAACGTCTCCAATTGGTGATCAAGCTCCTTCCTGACCTTCTCTGAGAGGGAGAGTTTTTTTCTCCATACTAACCCTCTAAGCCTTAAAATCGTTCAACTCTTCCTCCATCTTGTTGGCCCTCGACCTTACACCATCCAACACCGTCTCATGGTTCAAGCACCGTCCCATTCGACCCTTTATCATCACCATCGCCTGAAAACAAAAGTTGTTAGTGACAGAGATAAGTGGACGGGGATGATAGTGTATAGGACGGACATAACTTACCTGGGCAATACAAAAGAGCCTTGTCTCCCCCATAGCCTCCGTAGCATGGTTGCCTAAATCCTCATAGTCCTTGGACGTTAAGATGGACGAGAGCTTCTCCAAAGCATATTTTGAATCCTCACGAAGAAGGACAAGTGGCTCATCTTGGGTGGTAAACGGGCCTTTCATTAAACCTTTTCCCGCTCCATGCTTGGCGGGAGTGACCGTCTTCCTGCCCTCGGCCTCTAATCCCATGATGGGCTCCAGAATTGTTTTGGGTTTCTTGGGGAGGCGACCTTGTTTCTCTAACAGCTTTCTTTTTATGGACGGATTGGATGAACCTATCTCTTTAGGTTGTTGTCCTTCAACCTCTTTCTTTTTTGTTACCTATTCTTAATGACGGCTTTTCTCTTAGCAGCATCCATTTCTACACAAGGGAAGACAAATGGTTAGAGCTCTCACAAACAAAGAAACCCAAGGATAGGGTGACGGACTTACGTTGGCGAACTTGGGCATCGTATCAACGGGCAGCTAAAGTTGGCTTTGGTCCGTCACAGTACCAATAGATAGTATCTAATGTGACCAACTTTGCCCACGTCCTCTCCTCTAGCTTGGACTTGTTGAAAATTATCTCCACTCTTCAAGAGAAACTTGTGGACGTTCACGAATTACAAAAGAAGACGGTTAAAATGACATGGCAAAATAAAAACTAAGTCAAATGTAGATGGATACATACCAGACGGTGGCAATATGCCCCATGTAGTGTTGACGGGCATAAATTCATCATCACCAGGACAACACATCCATCCGTCCCCTTCCATGAAAAATACCGACTCTTCTAGTTCCTATTGGAGTCGGGTGTCTCACACACAAGCCTTAGCAAAGGGCTCCTAGGTACAAAGCTATACATACCCTTGGACTGGGTAATCTCATCAGGACAGTAACAATGTAGGAATCCCCACACCGTCAACCTCCTGACACCGTCAGACACTGCCCCATACAATACCTCCACGCCTAGGAAGACCCTCCAGGCGTTTGGAGAAATCTAGTTGACAGATAGGCCTAAGTGTTGAAGGAGTTGATGGTGGAGTGAACTCAGGGGGAATCTAAGCCCTGCTTTCAGCATTTGCTCATAAACCCTGACACCTTCAACACTATCATAATAACATTTCTCCGATTTGTAAGGTAGACGGATGGGTATGCTGTCAGCGATTTGGAACTTGTCCCTAAGTGTTTTAAAATGGGTTTCTTTAATTGTGGAAGTAAAGTCATTAACCGTCCATATGGATAACATTATAAATTTCCTAAGTCCATTAGGACCCACGACGGAATGAACTGGGGGCTGAGTGTCATCCAGGTCTTGAATTAAGTCATCCTCTGGCCCTTTCGTCTCCAAACCCTCATCTCTTGAGGAAGGAGAATTATCCGACGGACTTCTTTCTTCACTTGGAAT
Source organism: Quercus robur (assembly GCF_932294415.1). Classification (NCBI taxonomy): domain Eukaryota; kingdom Viridiplantae; phylum Streptophyta; class Magnoliopsida; order Fagales; family Fagaceae; genus Quercus; species Quercus robur. The sequence continues at coordinate 27,096,222 of NC_065543.1, forward strand.
GTCGGGGTCTTTGTGATCCGACGGGTACATTTCATCGTAGCCTGCTCCATCACGGACAAACGAATGATTACTCGATGCACTAGACATGACCTACACGTGACGATAAATCCTAAGACTCTGATGGGTCTATAATGGATGACGGTATCATACGTAGTCTATAGAAATGAAAAAGTGCATAAAAAACTTTAAAGGAAAAGAATGCTTACCTGGTTGTAGCTGGACAAAAAAAGGCGTTGATGACGGATGTAACAGTTGGACGGTATGGTCTGACAACGATGACGGGTGCGCTCTGATCATAGATTTAGTAGAAAGTAAAGAAATGGGAAGAGGAGAGAGATTGATATATATAGAGGGAATGGCACAGAAGACAAAGGGGCGCTTTTATCCAAGTGATCAGCCATTCAGCAAATAACACGTGTCCTTCATCATTAATGACTTTAAGCCAGCCTGTCAAGACTGTAGGTGTTCCTCAAAAGGCCGGATTGAACCGTCACCCCACGAGTCCATCCACTCGGTGATCATGGACCCATGGGGTGAGGGGGCAACTGAAGAGGAAGGAATGTAAAAATGATGGATACATTTGGATAGGCTTGACAAATTAAGATAAGTGGGCCCAAAGTAAACGAATCTAATATGAATGGATCAGGGTGGACGGACCAAAAGGCCACGTGGCGCTAAAGTGGTCATTATGAGGTCTCCACGAAATCCTAAATGGAAAAGACTTGCGTCTCATGATTAACCCTAGTCCATAGAATCCCAGTATGAGTAGAATTCTAGCATAAGGAGGATTCTGGAAGATACACACGTTAATCTGTAGGGGAAAAGACTTGTAACGCAAGTCAAGGAAATACAATTCTACGCCACTATAAAAACCCAAAGACCCTCAGAAAACAGGTACACATAATTCACCCTAGCTCTAGCACTCTAGAGTTGTGAAAACATTCTGATTTGACCTTCGGAGCGTATTTGACCGGCACCACACCGGTGCTCTCTGTTAGGTCCTTTCGTGTTATTGTGCAGGTGTTGTTGCGAGCATGCGAGGATTGTGTAACTCACTGGTGATTTTTTCGGCATCATCAATCCTCTTTTCTCTTCTTCCCTCCCTCCTAATAATAATGCTGCTACAATGCAAATAAAACTCATTTTGATTGCTGCCATTGAAACAAACATCACTGTTTCCTACTTCTTAACAGATTTTGATTAGCTATTCATCTCAAACAAAATCTTTTCTATTTTCATTTTTATATCCAGATTTTTTTGGTGCTTCTTTGAAAGTCTGTTACGGCTTTTTTATCTCTACTTCATATTTCTCTTCATTTTAATTTTCTCCTCTCCCTAAATTACTCCCCCTCCTTTCTCCATTTTTATTTTATTTCTTACATTCTTTTTCAAAATACATGTCCAGTTTCATTTTGATATTCCAAATCAACTCTTCATTTTCATTTTTTATTGTGTGCTTGTATTGGTAGAGGAACTAAACAATACTCTCCCTTAATTGAGATGGAAACTTCTGAAAGTAATGAATAGGAGAAAGAAAAAATGCTTTTAATTTAATAATTGAGGTCCTAAGTCCTAACAATAAATATGATAGTGGTGATTTATATATATATATATATATATATAAACTAACCACCCTAAATTGAAATAAAAAATTTTATATTCTCCCCCTACATTAAAAACTAATCACTTTAAATTGAAAATTGCCCAAAAGAATCTAGAAGATAAAATGGTCATATTTTTTATTTGTGTTTGGCATTACAAATTGCTTGTTTGATGTTTAAGACCTGTGGTTGAGTTTGAGAGTTGATACTTTGAGATTTGTGTGATGTTGTGCTGCTTCGTTCCACCTAAATGATTGTTTTAGTGCTTTTTATTTTTTGTCAATGAATTCCTTTTTTTTTTTTTTTTCTTTCAATTACTTGACAACACAAAGTGGTTTTTAATAAGAGGAATATTGGACATATTATTATAAAAAATACGAGTTTCAAGTTACATGGTTCATGCTATTTTGATTATAAAATGGCTGTACCTATTTGCTCTTTTAGTTTTACAGAAACTATGAAACAAGCTCACAAGCTAAATTTCAGTTTGTGAGCTTATGAGCTTATTTGATGAAAAATACAATTTTAATAGATTGTATATAAGCAAATAAGCTTATAAGCTAAATATCAGATCAAATATGATTTTCAAACAACTTATTTGATCTTGTATATTTTGAAATTTTTCTCAGCCTCGCTTCTCTCTGAGAAACCAGGCTGTGGAAACTCTATTATCTTCTTCGGAATGATATCTCTTTCCCTCTGCTAACACTGTTATCAGTAGGGCTTGTTGGTTTTATTTTTTCGTGGGTTTTAGGGAAACACATCCTCTCTTTCTTTCCCCCTTCTCTAATTCGAATATGGATGAAGTCCTCAGTGAATGGAAAAAACTATCCCTCACAGATGAGGAAGGTGCAAAACTTAGCCTAACAAAGTCAAAAAATCTGAAAAGAAAAGAATATGTTATTGCAGCAAAGTTCCTGACAAAACGTGCCCTGAATGTGGACGCCATTGGAAGAACTCTCAAACCATTATGGAGAGCCAGAAAAGAGTTTAAGATCAGAGAAGTAGGTGACCACACTCTGTTATTCGTTTTTGAACTGGAGACAGATGTGCAAAGAGTTCTAGCTCAAAAACCGTGGTCTTTTGATAAGCACCTTATTCTTCTACAACGATATGACTATTCGATCCCGGCCAAACAACTACGTTTTACAAAGATAACGTTTTGGGTACAAATACATGGTTTACCTTTGAGATTGTTAGACCCTGAGAGAGCCATTGAACTAGGGGAAACACTTGGAGAAGTGGTAACTGACGAAGCAGAAAAGGAGATGGTGGGTGGAGATTTTGTACGTGTGAGGGTAAGAATAGATGTCTCAAAGCCATTGAGCAAAGGTCGAAGAGTTGTTCTGGATGAGGGAACTGAGACTTAGGTCTCTTTTAAATATGAGAAGCTCTCCAACTTTTGTTACTGGTGTGGCTTGGTAACACACGATGAGAAAGAATGTGAAAAATGGCTAGCCGGGAAAGGTTCAAATCACCAGGTCCAGCTGGAATACGTTGCATGGTTACGAGCCACTCCGTTCAATCCAAGAAGGTCCTCATACACGATGGTCTTGGGAATGGGTGATGGGCTTGGTGGAGTGACGGAGAAGACGTCTGAATAGAAGAATGGAGTAGCGATGGAGATTCCGTTGGTGGCTTCACAGGGCGGACCTTCTCCGGCAAGGGTCAGTAACAGTCATTCCAACGTGGATAGTCCTCGTGCCTCTCACATGGAAACAGCGGATATTGTGGAAGATTCTATGCGGAATTCCAGCCCATCATTATCACCAATTATACGGGTAATTAATTCCACCCCAAATTCCGCCCCATCAAATAACCGTTCACATGATTTTGAAAATCAGATTGAAGAAATTGATTTGGCATTGAATATGTTTGACTCTCACTCAATCTCTACAACTGTCAAGCCAACTGTTATCCCCTCACACTCATAACTCGGTGCAAACAATTCTGAAATAAATGCAGATATTTTAGGATCGAATGCACTTAGTAACCCCCCCCCCCCACGTGACCAACCATGCTACCCCACTTGACACCACTACCATACGCACGTGGAAGAGAATGGCTCGAAACATTATGCCACCTGAAAGCTTTACCCAACACTCTGTTTTAAACAAAAGAAACAGAGAGATTGACGAGGAAGCCCATCCTGAGTTACCAAAGAAGAAAGTCTTGGTTTCAAAAGATGAGAACACAGAAACTTCAATGGCGGAGGCTGCTATGCAGTCCCGCCAAGAACCATGAGCATCATTGTTTGGAACTGCCGCGGGCTTGGGAACCCACGGACAGGAACAGAGCTTGAAGTAGTGACTCGAGCAAAAGACCCCTCCGTTCTGTTTATAGCCGAAATGTGGGCGGATGAAGCAAGGTTGAAAGAGATCAAACGGAAAATTGAATTTGATAATTTATTTTTTGTAGAAAGAAATAACAGGGGGGGAGGTCTAGCACTCTTTTGGCGAAACTCAGTAGACTTGCATGTCGATTCTTTCTCGCCAAATCATATAGATTCCATCATCAATAAAGGGAAGGAGGAAGCATGGCGTTTCACAGGCTTTTATGGCGAACCTGTGACGCATAAACGAATTGACTCGTGGAATAAGCTTCGACAACTTCACAGAAAGTTTAATATCCCTTGGTTGTGTGCCGGGGATTTCAATGAGATTATGAGAAGCTCTGAAAAATTGGGCGGAAGCAGCAGGAACCAATCACAGATGCAACTGTTTCGGGATGTAGCAGATGAGTGTGGCTTTATTGACCTCGGTTTTACAGGGCCCTGGTACACATGGCAAAAACATTTTTTGGCAGGCCATTCATTATGGGAAAGACTTGATCGGGCCTTGGCTACTAACGATTGGTTTTTAAGATTTGCAGGTACAAAAGTCCACCACCTCAAGTCAGATTCTTCAAACCATTGCCCAATATGGATAGATATGGCGGGCCTAGAACTTCAATGTGCAAAAAAACCATTTCGGTTTGAAGAGGCGTGGTTGTCGGACCATACATGTTCAGAAGTTGTTGAAGCTAGTTGGGAAGAAAGGGGAGTGGATGATCCAGCAACAAAAGTCATTAGAAAAATTGAAAGGTGTGGCCGAGAACTAAAAAGATGGGAGAGGGACCACTTCGGCAACATTAGAAATACCTTGAAGAAAAAGAGGAAAGAGTTTACTGAAGCTGAGAAGGAGGCGATGCGCACTGGACAAAACTTCAAAATTCAAAGATTAAAGAGTGAGATTACAGAGTTGATGGACAAGGAAAATAGGCTATGGTTCCAAAGATCAAAGGTCCTATGGGCTACTCAGGGTGACCGAAACTCAAAGTATTTTCACAGCCGGGCTACTTAACGAAGGCGAAAAAATACCATCCAGAAGCTTCGGTCAACAAATGGGCAATGGAGCTCAAGCAATGATGAGGTAGCCGAGATACTCATTGGCTATTTCCAAGACTTATATACATCTGTAAATCAAGTTTCATGTGATGCAGCCACAGAGTCTATTGAGAAGGTGATCGATTCAAATTTGAACAATCAGTTGGCGCAAGAATTTATTGCATGGGAAGTTCAGAAAGCAATTAAAGAAATGACACCTCTCAAAGCCCCTAGACCAGACGGAATGCCTCCTTTGTTTTACCAACACTACTGGGGTACAATTGGTAATGACGTTACTCAATCAGTGTTACATTTTCTTAATTCTGCTTGTCTCCCTGATAATCTCAACCACACTTTTATTACACTCATCCCAAAAAAAAAAACTCCCCCGAATATGCTTCTGATTTTAGACCCATTAGCCTTTGTAATGTTTTATACAAAATATTTTCAAAGGTCTTGGCAAATAGAATAAAGAAAATTCTCCCAATGATCATCTCTGAACATCAAAGTGCCTTTACAAAAAGCAGACTAATTTCTGATAATATTCTAGTTGCTTTTGAATCTCTCCATAGTATGCAGAAACATGTGGGCAAGGAAGACTATATGGCTATCAAATTAGACATGAGCAAAGCCTTTGACAAGGTGAAATGGTCGTATCTTGAATCAGTCATGAGAAGAGTGGGCTTTACTGAAAGATGGATTAAACTTATGATGCTTTGTGTCAAGACGGTCTCTTATTCCATTTTGGTGAATGGAGAGCCAAAAGGGATGATAAAACCTACTCGAGGTATCCGTCAAGGAGATCCACTGTCACCATTCCTTTTTTTGCTTTGCACGGAAGGCTTAAACGGCCTCATCACTAAGGCAGAGGAGAAAGGTGATATTAAGGGTTATGCCCTATGCAGAAATAGTCCAAGACTAACCCATCTCTTTTTTGCAGATGATAGTCTGTTATTTTGTAGGGCAACAATCCAGGAATGCCAACAAGTTCTGGATATACTTGAACTTTATGGAAGATGTTCGGGTCAACAAATCAATAAAGCAAAAACTACCATCTTTTTCAGTAGGTCCACATCTGAGGAAGTCAAAAATCATATCAAATCTGCCTTGGAAGTACCAGAAATCTTACAATACGAGAAGTATTTGGGATTACCATCATTGGTGGGAAAAAACAAAAAGGCTAGCTTTAACTACATTAAGGAGAGAGTATGGAAAAAAATTCAAGGGTGGAAGGAAAAGCTTCTGTCTCAAGCGAGTAGAGAGATCCTTATCAAGGCTGTGATCCAAGCAATACCAACCTACACAATGAGTTGCTTCAAGCTTCCTTTAGGACTTTGTGGAGATATTGAGAGCCTCATAAGAAAGTTTTGGTGGGGCCAAAAAGGTGATAGAAGAAAAGTACATTGGGTCAAGTGGGACACCCTTTGTAAACCAAAATTGGAAGGGGGTATGGGATTCAAAGACTTGGCAAACTTCAATGATGCCCTTCTAGCAAAACAAGCTTGGCGATTACTTCACCAAAAAAACTCTCTTCTTTATAGACTTTTTAAGGCGAGGTTTTTTCCAAATTGTTCTATCCTAGAAGCTTCTTACTCAAGTTCGGGGTCTTATGCTTGGCATAGCATACTAAAAGGAAGAGATTTATTGTTGAAGGGAGCACGGTGGAGAGTGGGATGTGGAGATGCTATTAGTGTGTGGAATGATGCTTGGTTGCCTTCTAACACTCATCCGAGAATTGAATCACAAGTGGTAAGTGGTTTTGAGGAGATGAAAGTTTCTGCACTCATAGACCCAATCACAAAGAAATGGGATCCTAATATGTTGAATGGACTTTTCACCCCACTGGAAGCAGAGTTGATTTTAAGTATCCCATTATGTCCAAATGTAGTGGAGGATATTGTTGTGTGGCCGTTAACTCCATCAGAAACTTATACAGTAAGATCGGGTACAAGGTTCCTCACAACAGACCATGCACCAATCCCACAAGATATTCCAGTACAGCCAGGTAATGAAGTGTGGAAATTAATCTGGAGTCTCAATGTGCAAAGCAAAGTCCGAAACTTCCTTCGGAGGACCTGCCACAATGCCTTACCAGTGAAACAAAATCTGAAACGAAGGCATATTATAAATGAAGATGTCTGCGAACTGTGCAAACAAGAGACCGAATCGGTTTTCCATGCACTCTGGGGTTGCACACAACTTACACAGGTGTGGGGTTCTTTACCAACCTTTTCGTTTAGGCAGATGAAGGTGTTTTCTTCCATTCAAGAAGTGCTCCTGTACACGGACAAAGAAGAGAAAAAACCAGAGCTGTTGGCATTAGTAATGTGGACTATTTGGCATCGCAGAAACCAGGTCCGCACCTCTCCAAAGGAATTTCCACTAGCTCAGGTCGCACCAACAGCAACTCAAGCTTTGGAAGTCTTTCAACATGCTAACTTAGATGCTGCCACACACTTTAGTGATCCTCATCGTTCGCGGGATCGATGGTCACCACCGGCGGAAGGAGAAATCAAAATTAATTTTGATGGAGCCCAATTTAGAGATATGGGCAAAGCAGGATTGGGTGTTGTTATCCGGAACAGCAGAGGACAAGCTCTGGCTTCTCTCTCGGAGCAAGCAAATCTTCCCTACTCTCTAGACATTACAGAAGCTTTGGCAGCTGCTAGAGCTATTTCTTTTGCACGGGAGCTCGGCTTCACTTCATTCATTTTAGAGGGAGACTCCGCAAATATTATTAAAACACTAAAGTCTGAAGAAGCATCTCTATCCTCCTTTGGTCATATTCTCAGCTCAGCGAAATCCATGATGGCAGATGGCAATATTAGATTCTCGCATGTGGGTCGAATAGGTAATATGGTAGCACATAAACTAGCTCAACATGCTAGACATGTTAGGGGTTTTTCGGTATGAACGGAAAATGTCCCTCCACACCTTTCTCATGTACTTTGTGCCGATCACGGCTGATTTGTTTCTTCTACCTTAATAAAGTTCAGGTTCTTGTTTCTCAAAAGAAAAAATATTTGATCTTGTACATTGAAAAGCAAACTTTTACGACATATAATACAAAATCAATCAATTATAAATTTTACAATTTAATAAGAGGTCAAATTTCATTTTGATAGATACTAAATGATTGAGTCAAATATTAAGAAACAATTATTATTATTATTATTATTATTATTTTCTTTTAAATTTTATTAATATTAAATTAAATAGATGCTATGTTTATTTTTAAAATATTAATTTAATTTCAAAATATAGTATATTTATATGCTTTGGTCTTCCTCCTCATTTGACGAACCGTTGGCAAGTCGGGTCGTGTGGCCTTGAGTTTAACTGGCTGGCAGCAACATGGCCCATGGCAATGCTTTTATATTAAGTAACAGTCACACTCACACTCACACTCACACTCACACCAATCGGTCCCTAATTTCCCAAATATGCCACCATCATCACTCCATCACTTTATCTCTTGTTATTGTTATCCATTCCCTGCCGACAACGAAAAACACACAAACCAGGGTGTTTAGTTTAGCAATTTTTATTGCTCAATTTTTTGGGCTCGTTTGGTAATATTATTCTAATAATATTGTTTAAATATTATGAAAATATATATAGGTAAAAAAGTGCTATGGAAATATGTATTGTGTTGTTTAAACAACGAAAACTATTGTTTAAACAACACAACCAAACAGGGTCCCAATTTTCATCACTCAAAACCCAAATTTCTTGAGCCCCATATCAAGTTCTCATATTTGGCTTAGTGTTTTTTTTTTTTTTTTTTTTTTTTTCCTTGGTTCTCATAACCAATTACTCAAAAAAAAAAAAAGTTACAATTATGAAAACCAAAAACACATTAAGATTTCATTTCATGGTGGATAACAACCTAGCTAAGACTCTATCCCACTTTTTGCTCCAATGCACCCCTAAACTTTTACAAACTTATAGTCAATAACCTAATTAAATCCAATTTATCATATAACTTTCTACCATTTAGAATTACAGCCTAGTTGGTAATTTCATTTTACCATTAAGTTAAGACATTAGTTGATTTTTGGTGTAGGGATGTTCGAACCAAAAATCTCTTATTTGACCCAAAAAAAAAAAAACTTTATTAGTTGAACTAATTAGAACCTATCACTTTCTACCATTCAAATGAATGTTAAAGTTAAATGAATCTTGGAGTACTAAATTAAGTTGCAATTTACAATTAAACAAAAATGAAATTTAAAAATTTTAAAAAAAAAAAAGAAAAAGAAAAAAAATATAGATTTACGCTTTCGACCTAAGAGCATTAGCATTGATAGTGCTAAAATTTTAGTTTTTAACATTTCAAAAAGCCACTTTTTCTATTCTAACACCTCATTTTATAATGCACCGAACATCAATGGTTCTATTTTTTTAGCACCTCATTTAAATATTATTATTTTTATTCTTTCTTGTCTCTTTCTCTCTCATCCACTCCGTCTCTCTCCCTTCTCTTCTCTAAAGCAAACCCACACCCATAACACAAATGCAACCTTCCAATGACACCCACCCAAAATCAACATAAACACCTATAGTCTATCAATTGCTAAGATTCGGTGAGTTTTACTCAAATTCGGCAAAGATCCGGTGTTATTCTGCTCAGATCCAATGAGTTATGCTCAAATCCGGCAAAGATCCAACGAAAAAATGCAGATCACTGCTGATTGGAACCTTCGGCAACATCTTTGTTGGCTTCGACCGACCCAACTGCCGACTAGCCGAGTTCGATCAGATTTGATTTGTGGGTTTTCTCGGTTGGCGATGGGTCTTCTTTCCAGCAACCCAATGTCATTGAGTCCACTATAGGTTGGGCACATACCCGACCCGTGGATACCCTTACCTACATCAATTCTCTTTTTTTTTTTCCTTCAGCCAAATACTATTCATTTTTTTATTAATTTCTTTCTCACTTCCTCTTTCTTCCTCTCTGCCACAAAACCCAACAAAAGGCATAAAATAATATATATTTTTGTCCCTTTTTGCTATAGTGAGCTGCTAGTCTTGGCAGTTCATTGTAGCAAGTTGCCAAAAAAAATATTTGGCATTGACACCATTGATGTAGGGCTCTTTTTGGTGTTTGAGGTGCTAAAATAGCTAACCAATGCTGATACTCAAATGATACCTAAATAAATAAAATATCCTTACAAACTTTAAGATTAAATAGCCCAGTTCATCCTCTTCCCCAGAAAAATAAATAAATAGAAAAAAAAAAGTCATATATGGGGGATTAAATGCCATCTCAGATTCTCATCCGCATGCTTGTCCCTCACCATCACAAAACTCTCTAAATTTAGTGATGAATTTTCTAAAAATTCATAAAAATATGTTGTGAAATAAATGGAAAAATACAAACCATATGTTTGGAATTGGTGGCGGATATATTCTTCAAGTGAATCAATTCTCTCTCAAGGTCAAGGTCATAAACCCATTGGGTCTACTGGTGGAAGATGTGAAAGTTTACTTAAACCATTTTCAAAGAGTGTTGTCTTCTCATATAAAGAGAAACAGTAATAGTGTAGCTTATTGTTAGGCAAAACATGCTATAAGCATACCAAGTTTACAAGTATGGATGGAAGATGTACCTTCTCATATTATTTCATTTTTAGATTTGTATGTAACTTATTTACATTAATAAAAGTACTTAAATTCTTTCTCAAAAAAAAAAAAAAAAAAAAAAAAAAAAAAAAAAAAAAAAAAAAAAAAGAAGAAGAAGAAAGGATGGTCAAGGTCATATTCATATACGATTTGGAGCATTTTTCACTTAATTTTCTTTTTATTCTGTTTCGTTGACAACCAAACAACCATGAAAGAGATATTTTACTTAAAAATTCAGACAATCGTTTTGGGGACAGTTTGGTTATTTCATTTCTTGTGGTGGAGTCTATCTAGATTGTGGGTCCAGGGATCGTGCATCATGCAAAATGCATAAATTTTGAAGTCCTCAACCCCAGAACATTTAAATAAATTTATAACTTTAGGGAGTTGATCGTGTGCTTGAATAGTTTAAGGGATTAGGTGTAATCAGAATGATAGTTTAAGGTGAAAAAAAATGTAATTTGCCATTATATTAAAGATACAAATTTTTTCATTATTTGTTGAGATGACTAATTATGACTAACGTAACATTATTTTTATATGAGCTCATTCACTTTTGTTGTACACCAATCACAACAATACAACATTGCATCTCAACAGTTCTGATAAAAATTATGAAATTTTTTGTGTGACTAAACTCATTGTTAAATTATTTACATGATTACTTTTATTTATTTATTTAAAAATATAACGTTTTAAACTTTATAATTTAGGAGTTATAACAAATAAAATCCAAAAAATTAAAAATTAAACTTTATAGCTTTAAAAATAACAAATAAAAAATAGAACCCAAAGATTTGAAAAGTAATAATTAAACGCCCATCCTCAACCCATATTAAACTTCAAGAATAATGCAATTTCACTAATTACATGGACTGATATTTATTTTGTTATTTTTAAAACTTTGAGGTGCAAATTTTGAAACTACACAACGTTTAATTTATGACTTTTTGAAATCTCATGGTTTAATTTATTACTTTAGATACAGTAAGATTTTATTTATTACACCCTAAAGTTTTCAAAAATGTAATTTACTCAAAAGGAAATAATACCTAATGAAATAACACAACTTATTGGCCTCTCTCTCTCTCTCTCTCTCTCTCTCTCTCTCTCTCTCCATTTGTATGTATGTATGCATGGATGTATATGTTTGTGTTAAACATCTCATGATAAGGGTAGGGGGATTTAAACCATGAATGTCTCTCTTGGAAGTATCAAGAAGTATCCGTGTGAGTACAAACTTATTTTACATGCATAATGCAATGTAAGAACTTCAATATATGTTTGTTTTGCTTCTCTAAAACATTTTTCCAATACCATCTTTCCGTGGAATGTCTTCATGGACATCCATTCGACTCCAATTCCCAACAAGTGAATTCATCTCTTCAATTTTGTCGAACAAACCCAAAAGTCCACCGGTGTGTATGAATAGGATCTTTCTGCCTTCCCACTTCTTTGGATTCTCAGTCATGTCTTTTATCATTCCATAAGCAGCTTTCCCACTAAAAGAAACGCACAACACAAAAATTCGAGAGTTACTCAAAGCTGCCATGCTTACCCACAATGGGTGTATCAATCAAATCATAATCTCATTAAAGAAAAAATATGCATATATGGGATCTATGGAGTACACAAAACATTATAAAATGCATAAAATGAAAGGCAACCCTACTTGGGAAACACTCGAAGAAAATATAGCCTCTAAAATTTAGAGATCAATAAAACAAATTTGACCAGGAGAAAATAGCAGACATCCAATCATATATCGACATTAAAAACTAGGGCTTCAGTTCCAATACAGAAACTTTGATGTTCACCCTAATGCACTCATGAGTTGCATTCCAAATAACACTACCACAACGCAACCCAATGCATACTTTCTAGCATGCAAACAGATCGATCGCAATTCTAGACATCACCCAAAATATTCTAAACAAATGAAATACCGAAGTCCATAGCTCCTGCCTCTCGGGCAACATCACAGGGGAAATGTTCCGTTCTTTTCCCACTCTACTTGCACATGCAATACCGATCAACTAAAACCACATGATGCTTCCACATATTATCCAATGTCAAAATCTTTCCTAATGCTTTTTTCCATGCAAAGAAAGCCACTGCAGTCGATGCCTTGACCTTTCAAATACTTCTCCAAGGGAAAGTATTAACATCCTCCACTCTTAGTGCCTTATATAAGGTATTAGCTCATTTCCAAATGCACTTTCGTATTGAAAACACTAAAAGAAAATTTTTAGTTCTTATTCTCAAAAAATAAAAATTAGTTTTCTATTGTTTTTAAAAACTGATTCTAAAAACAGTAACCAATTAGGCTCTTAACTTCAAATTCATGGCTCCAGCCTGGTACCCAAACCACTTGGTAGAATAGAGAATATCAAGAAAACATGCCAAATTAAAATTCAAGTTCCTAATCTTTTATTGCTCTAGAAGCTTAAATTCCAATGGATAATGTCATTTGACCAATTAATACACTCCCCCACTGTTGCATCTATATTATGTGCAATTCAAAAGAGCTCGGGCAATGCCTCCTTTAGTAAAGAATCTTTACACCATAAATCATACCAAATGAACTCCCCCCTACATCAAATCTAAGGATTAGAGAATTTAATCCAGCCACTTCTCTAATATGTTTCCATAAGCTTTGTCCATAAGGATTGGGAACTTCTTCAGAGCACCACCTTCACCATTAAATACCCTGCTTTTTATCTACAGGCCTTTGCTAAAGATGATCCCTTCTCACACCATAACCAATTCTTGAACAGGAACTACTAAAAGCTGTTTTTTGACACCCAATACCACGTGTTGCACAGGGGAACAACTGTACTCCAATTAACTGGGTGATATTTAATTAAGTCACGAACACCTTCCCACAAAAAATCTCATTGTTGTTTCTCAAATCTATTAGTTGTACCAGGTAAAGGGAAAAGAGAAAGAAAATATGTTGGGAAGCTTTATTTATTTATTTATAAGTTATACAGACATCCAATGGCTCTTCAACCCATGACCTCACTCTCCACCTAAAATGGAATTATGTTGCAAGCTAGACAAAGTGCTTTTGTTTAACTACATCATGAAATTAGTCGTATTTAGAGCACAAAACTCACACTTCTTGCAGGGTTTGGAAGAGGTCATGATAGGGAGCCTTACTCCCAATTTGTTTTGGAGAGGCTAATCCCCAAACTCGAACCCACGACTTGTTCTCTTGTTGCTTCTGGTGGAAGACACTTGTCATCACACCAAGGCCCAACTTCTTCATAATCAAATAATCAAAGTATAGAATCCAAAATCAAAGAGGACCTTATCCTCATTATCATGATAATTCAACTCTTCCTACCAATCCATCCAAAATTTGTTAGGATCTTTGGCTTTGACACCAAAATAGACTTGAGACTAAAGGGCTGCAATACCAAATCTGTCTGGAAAGCAACTTATAGGGTTTAGGACTACTTGCAAATTTGGATGTATGTTTATAGATAAATAATGCTTTTATTGATGAAGAGAAGCATTTTTTGTATACCAGCTGTATACACAAATTCTTCTAAAGAATTGTACAGGAAAAAAATAAAGAAGAATAAGTCTGAATGAAAGTCTAAAAATCTACCAGTGAATGCCTGTCACTAATTCCCATGCAATGAGACAACTCAAACAAAGATTCCAACTCAATAACTAAAGCCTCTGCTCCATTAAAAGTGCAATTATTCATCTCCCTCCAAGGCATCCACATTAGACATAATGGGGTCCTATTCCACCCCAGATAGCTTCCATTTTTCCCAACCCAATTCCACCATCCAAAGAACAACTCTGCAATGGTCTTTGGCAACACCCAATGGACCACAAACTTAGAAAGAAGTCGATACCAGAACTCAAGAGTTACATCCCTATGCACTAACAAATGGTCCATTGTCTCACCACTAAATCTACACATGCAACACCAGTTCACCAATATGATGCCTCTGAATATGATGTCAAAAATTTTTCTGAGCTGTCCATACAAAGAAAGCTACTTTTTTCAGAGTATTATTACACCAAACTCCCTTACATGGAAAGAACACTCTAGTGGAACCTCTTATGACCTCGTAATAACGATGCAGTTAGGAGAACTTAGGTCTAGTGTATAAGATGGATTTAAGTATAAATTCAAGCAACAAACAACATTAAAACAAAGAAGATAATAAGACTTAAGTTAGAGCAATCAAAAATCAATTTCTAGGCTCAAAGAGCTCATGAAATATTCATAAAATAGATAAGAAAAGGCTGAGTACAACTCAAGCGGCTATTTATAATAGCATTTAGTAACCCTAGAATCCTAGCCTGCAAATCTCTCCCAATTCGTTGGATGCTTTGCCAAAACTACAACCATATGGCCTCCTTACAGCCCTGGTTGTCCATTGCCCGAATCTGGTCCATATTTTTTTAATCAGACAACTCATTGCCATAGCTGATTTCCTTCCACTGCCCATTGCCAAAGATATTTATCCGTCAAAACTTGACTAGAAGTGCGCCATTTTCTCACTCATAAACCCCCAAGTAAAGTTTCTTTCACCTTGCAAGTGTTAGCTCTATCTTCTCTAAAGTAGGATTTTGAGCTGTTCTCACCTTGAAAAAGATCCCAAAGGCACAGATAATTATTGGTAAACTCCCAATTCTACAACAACATATTTTTGCCAGGTCTTCTCTTCCTTCAACCTCCCTAATTGGGACTATTTTGCTCTTCCCCACCCCAGGAGAGTTGATGAGGACAGCACACTTAATTAGATTGGATTTCTTACGTAGTTGGATTTGTTTGGGATTCCTCTTATTATTTTTGAGATTAGATAAGTATTAGTATTTGAGTTCGGTTAAAATTAGTTTTGGTATGTTGTTATCTTTATCTCTACCTCTATTTAAGAGACTGATTTATTTGTATTGAAAGATAGACGTGATTAATGAAATTCAGATAGGATATTTTTCCAATTGTTAGGTCCTGACTCCTGACGCCTTAGGTGTTGATTCCTAAGGGTCCTTAGGTCCTTACCCAAATTCACTTTTAGGCCTAGACCCACTTGAAAAGACTAGAAAAAACTTGGATGTAAAGATGTTCAAAATATCTTCACAAAAAAGTATGGTGTCATCAACAAATAAGAGAGGATAAATAAGCAAGCTATTATCCGAGTTATTCCCAACTTGAAAGCATGAGGCATAACCCTGTTCCACAGCTTTCACCAACATTCTACTTAGAATCTCAATATTAAGAATAAAAAACAATGGTGAAAGGAGGTTATGTTGCCTTAATCTCCTGGAGCTTTAAAAAAGCCGATGGAGAGCGATTGACCAACAAAAGAGCAATATGGTTATACATATGATTGAGGTTTTTAAGTGGATAGTGATGGGACACAGTAAATTTTTACATAATTTTTCACGTTTGGGTTTTTCACATTACCTTAAATTAAAACGTTCACCACCAATACAACTTTGCCATACAATATAACACAAGCTCCGTGCAAATGATGTATATGTAAAACATTTTTTCCTGCTTATCATGAAATAATACTTATCTTTCTCTAGCCAAAAACTGATCTTATTAGTTGAGGAATCTCCTGTAATAATCACCTGTGTGAAGAAAGATGAAGGTTTGCAAAATATTATACCTGTATACTGGATCAAGAACAACACCAGTTGCTGAAGCAACTTCCTTAACAAATTTAAGCTCCTCAGGGGTGTTAATTGCATAGCCCAGACCTTTGGCCTGTAAGAAGATAATAATAAATTTAATTAAACAGCATCCTCAGCCTGATTACTGAAGTAGGAAAATTCATACGGATAACATGTGTGAGTGAATTGTTAAATTATTGATTGTCCCAAAAAGCTTAAGCTATTGGGATATGACAAATTTAATTATTTAACCACAGACTTCTAACGCTCCCCCTCACACGTGGGCTCAAACTCCCCCTTTTAATAGGTGAGGGCAAACACGTGGGATTTTAACTAAGACGTAGAGTGGAGGAGACAAGGATCAAACTTTGGATCTCAGCATTAATTTTCCAGATTGAGCAGAAACAAACTATTTCCATGAGGGTACAGTAGAATATGTGAAAAGTATGAATGCAACACCCTCCCACCCCACCAAACCCCAAAAAAAAAAAAAAAGGTGCTAGAATACCAACCAATGTTCTAAAGAAATTTGTAGACATAGGTGCATGCCTTCACATACTCATGCACCATTATGTTGAAGAAAAAGAGAATGATATATTATAGAAAAGGAGGAGCTTGAAAATCAAGAATGTTAGCCAGTGGATTATTCATTCCATTTATATGGAAGAGGTGGTTGTAATAGGATAATGAATATTCTAATGGTGACAGCTGGTAGGGACACCTAACCACTTGAATATTCAGGCTCTTTTAGAAGAGTACCACTCATCCAACATGGGTATAACCCCTATAACACAACATTATCTTTCTAACTCTCTAAGGCATTACAACCCACCGACCTACATCAAATAAGAAAAAAAATTGTTTCCTTTCCATTTATGTAAAACTAGAGGGCAGGCAATACAATTAATGCAGCCATATAATTCATGTTTATTGAAAAGCTCTCTCTCTCTCTCTCTCTCTTTGATTGTTAAGTTACACACGCACCAAGTGGGGCAAATGACAGCAGCTCATCAATGAAACAGAAAGATACAGTTTCATAAAGGACCTCTGCTAATATACTTAAACACTCACATTTTTAATGTTAACAATATCATGTGAGTCAACACCTGCTTCAAGTCCATCAAGTAGGCCTTGAACAAAGTCGTAGAAGTAATCAGGGTCATCACAAACTGAGAATGCATGGACCTACAAATGGTGAAATGTAGAATTGAAATTAATTGATAGGTCAAGAACAGCAAATAAGAAACTACATTGACAAGGACAAACCTTTGACTTTAGTGTACTCAGCCATGATCCCAATGATAGACCAGCAATTGTGCCCCCACTGAAATTCAACACTATTACATATTAAATGGGTAGACGTAAAATCATGACAACTCTCCCCACAAATAAAAATTTAAGCTGAATAATCATTGTGAGGTAGAAAGTCCCATATAAGTTTGCTAGAACAAAACCAACTTTTCTTTGAAGGAGTGCCAACATAAGTTGCTATAACAAAAAAGTAAAATGTATAAATTAATTTAAAAGGAAATCTAGCTCAGTGAAGTCATTTCGGTTGCATAGAGTCACTAACTAGGCAATGGAAATTCATAGAGGTGTGTTGGTACCAAACATAAAAATAAGGTGGTGTCTACTCAACTTGGTACTGATGTAATATGAATGGTTTCAATCCTAAGAATAAGAATTAGGGAGACATTGATGATTTTACTTCTTAGTAGAATAAAAATAAAGACTTATGAAAAAACTTAAAAAGAAAATTATTGGAACAAATCCTAAACTCATGACAGCCATTATATTACAAAGTACACCTAACATATGGAAAGATAACTTTAGTCCTTGCTACTTAAATTGGCACCAAATCTTTCCTTAATTGAATCTATGCCCAAGAAATGGCTGATTGTGCCATGGACTCAACCTGCTCACTTTCTAGAACTTTATCCTCTATAGTCAACATGTGAAACTGCAAAAAAGCATATTGTGGCATCAGATTTTCAATTGCATTACCAATCACTGGTTGCACATTAACCATAGCTTAATGTATGACAGATTCAGGGAACTCTGCCTGCTGATGGTCTACCACCTTTTGGGTTTAAATTTGTGGCTTCAGGGATTATGAGTAGTATCTAGAATTTGTCAATTGAGTAGTGTTTGGAAAAGATAGGGTTCAAGGGATGAAGAGTGGCTGAAACAGAGAAGGATAGGTAGCACAACTTTTGGGTGTAGCAGCAGAAATAAGGATTTAAGGGATTGTTTTAAAAGGTGATTTGAAATTCCAAAGTTTGGGAAAAGTTAGACCCTTTGAGGTTTCAAATCTGTCCTACATCAAGGCTCTTCCACAGAAGTAGAAGTTTTGACCATTTTATGGAGTCCCTGTTATGAAGGAAAAAACTGTAAATTTGATTTTAATGGTGCCTCAGTAAAAATAAAATATCATATAATAACTGAGATTATGACATGCTGGCATAAGCTTTGGATGTAGAAGTGCAGTATTATAGGCTAGGAAGAAAGTAGGAATATAAGAGATTATGATAGTTGAGGCACCACATCTCACCAGTCAAGTCGCACTTTGAGATCTAGACTCTTGTGGAATCTATCTACTTTTTGTTTTTCTTTTTGACAAGTCAATTATATTAATACTAAATATTAATGTTATGAGTAATAGGGGCAAAACAATAATTCATGTACTTCTTTATATATAAATAATATTTTATGTGTTAGGGTTGACTTATCAAACCCTAAACACCTTCACCATAAACAACATGGTATCAAGTTGAATCATACATTAGACTTTTGTTTAGACTTTTGTTGGGAGTTGTATGGTAAACCCTCAGCTCACCAAGCTAGTTTTCAAGTTGAAGAACCGCCTTCATAGTCACTTCCACCAACATTCAGAGTAGTTTCTATTCTTGAAGAAGAGTATAATCGCTTCTCTTCTCTGCATTCCAACTCTGTTGGGTCTGATTCTACTGCCACTTTGGCTCAACAAGGTACTTCCACTGCTTGTCTTGCCACTCAGGTCCCTTGGGTCATTGACTCAGGTGCTACTAATCATATGACAGGTACTTCAGGTTTACTCTCTAACCTTGAGCAATCTAGTAGTCTTCCCAATGTTACATTGGCAGATGGCTCAGCCACTACAGTTTCTGGTTTGGGCACTGCCAATTTTAGTCCTAATCTCTCTCTCTTCTGTCTTATATATTCCTTTTAACCTTTTGTCAATTAGAAAGCTTACTAAAATTTTGAATTGTGCTGCCATTTTTTTATCCACTCATTGTATCTTTCAAGATCTCAAGACGAGGAAGATTATTGGTGGAGGGCATGAAGCCGGTGGACTTTAGTACCAGGATTGATGTGGTTCTTCCCGTTTAGTGACTTCTCATTTGTCTATCTCACCTCTTCAGCATCATTGTCACCTTGGTCATCCATCTCTCTAGAATTTGAAGTCATTAGTTCCGTCATGTTGTCAAATTGAGTCTTTACAATGTGAAGCATGCCAGTTGGGTAAACACCATAGGGTACCTTTTGCCTCTAGGCGTGAGAGTCGTGTTAGTAGTCCTTTTCATTTAGTTCATTCTGATATTTGGGGTCCAATAAACACTCCCTCATTGTTGGGATTTAGATATTTTGTCATTTTTGTTAATGATTATTCTAGAGTCACCTATCTTTATCTTATGAAAGAACAATCTGAATTGTACTCAATTTTCAAATCATTTTATATGGAAATAAAGACTCAGTTTAATGCATCACTTCGTATTTTTCAGTCTGATAATGCTCGTGAATATTTTCATACATCTTTGTCTCAATTTTTTGATGACCATGGTATAATTCACCAATCTTCATGCCCCCATACTCCACAACAAAATGGTGTTGCTAAACACAAAATGCGTCATTTGTTAGAGGTCACTCGTGCCTTAAAGTTTCATATTTGTATTCCCAAATCATATTGGAGTGATGTTGTTCTCACTTGCCTGTCATCTAATTAATCGTAGGCCTTCCACTGTTCTAGGTGGTCAGATCCCTTATACTGTGCTCTCTCCTGATGCACCTTTGTTTCATCTATCTCTTAAGATCTTTGGTTGTGTGTGCTATGTTCATATCTTAGGTCCAAGGAGTGACAAACTTGATCCTAGATCCATTAAATGTGTTTTTCTTGGGTATTCTTGTACTTAAAAGGGATACCGATGTTACTCACCTACTCTTCATCGTCATTTCATTAGTGCTGATGTCACATTTGATGAATCTCAATCCTATTTCTCTCCTTCGGTTGCTAGTGACAGTTCTCCTCCTTATCTTCCTCTTCTACCACTTGTGTCTCCTATTGAATCTCCTCAGAAACCACTCCAAGTATATTGTCATTGGCAGAAACCTCCAACAGAGACTTCTTCCCTGCCTAGTGATCTGCCTCTTGATCCTGCCTCTCTTCCAATTGCTTTGCGCAAAGGTAAGCGTTCTTGTACCTCTCACCCTACCTCTCAGTTTGTCTCTTATGGTCACTTGTCTTCATCTCTTCATGCCTTTACCACATCCTTGAATTCTACTGTTGTTCCTAAGTCTGTCCAGGAGGCTATGTCCATCTTTGGTTGGAAGTTTGCTATGGAGGCAGAAATGTCTGCCCTGTCTGAAAAATGCTACTTGGTCTTTAGTTACTCGTCCTCTAGAGAAAACTACTCTTGGTTGTCGTTGGGTGTACACTATGAAGTATTTGCCTGATGGTTCTATTGAGCGTTTGAAGGCTCGCTTAGTTGCCAAAGGGTATACCCAGACATACGGTGTTGACTATGCCGAGACATTCTCACTTGTTGCTAAAATTTCTTTTGGCTGGATTTTAATCTCCTTGGCTGCTAATTTGGACTGGCCATTATTTCAGTTAGATGTTAAAAATGCCTTCTTGAATGGCGATTTGAATGAAGAGGTGTATATGGAGCACCACTTGGGTTTGTTGCTTAAGGGGAGTCTAGAAAAGTGTGTAGGTTGCATAAGGCCATCTATGGTCTTAAACAATCTCCCAAAGCTTGGTTTGGTAAATTCAGTGAAGTAGTATTAAAATTTGGATTACGACATCGCCACTCTGATCACTCTGTGTTTTCTCATACCTCTGATAGAGGAAAGATTTTGTTGATAATATATGTTGATGATATTATAATCAATGGTGATGACAAGTAGGGTATTGATGATTTGAAAAGATACCTTCAAAACTCCTTTCGAACTAAGGATTTGGGTAAACTTCGTTATTTCTTGGGTATTGAGGTAGCACGATCTAAAGAAGGCATCAGTATATCACAAAGGAAGTATGTGTTTGATATTTTGGAAGAAATTGACTTGTTTGGATCTAAACCAGTGGAGACTCCTATGGATCCTAATGTCAAACTGTATGAAGATTAGGGGGAGCTGTTACCTAATCCTAAGAGATATCGTCGTATGGTTGGTAAACTGAATTATCTCACAATTACTCCAAATATAACATTTGCAGTTAGTGTTGTGAGCTAGTTTATGAAAGATCCTCGCCTTCCACAATGGGAGGCAGTTATTCAAATTGTGAGGTATCTTAAAGCACATGCAGGCCGTGGTCTTTTGTATAAAGCTAATGGTCACCTATGGGTAGAAGCCTACATTGATGCTGATTAGGCTGGATCACCATTAGATAGAAAATCCACTACTAGGCATTGCACTTTTTTGGGAGGAAATCAAATTACTTGGAGAAGTAAAAAAAAAAACAGTTGTTGCCAGATCTAGTGTAGAGGCTAAGTATAGAGCCATGGCACACACATCATGTGAGCTTATGTGGATTAAGCATTTACTTGAGGAATTAAGATTTGTTGTGAAGCTGCCTATGACTATACATTGTAATAATCAAGCAGCAATTTACATTTCCTCCAATCCTATGTTCCATGAGCGAACCAAGCATATTGAAGTAAATTGTCATATTACTCGGGAGAAAGTAGAAGATAGTGTAATTGCTACTCCATATGTTTCTACAAGAGTCCAGATTGTTGATATGTTTACCAAAACTTTATGTAAGACTCGTTTGGGTTTATTTTTTACAAGCTAGGATTGTATGATATATATTCTCCAGCTTGAGGGGGAGTGTTATGAATAATAGGGGCAAAACAGTAATATCATGTACTTATTTATATATAAATAATATTTTATGTGTTAGGGTTGACTTATCAAACCCTAAACACCTTCACCGTAAACAACAATTACAAATAGTACAATGGGTAAAAAATGGAGTATACAAGCTGTATACCCATAAGTAACCCAGCAAAATTAAGAGTAGAAAGAGTATGAAATTACACAAATTTGAAAGTCTCTACTCCCATCCAAGGACATCCAAAAGAAAGAATTCCAACAAATTGGGATTTTAACCTCTCAATATACAATTCTAACCCATCAAAGGTCCTACGACACTACAGTTCAAACCCTATTTCTAAAAGGAATAGGTCTATGACACTAGCATTGAAGAACTCCTCTCCCTACTTTAGGCATCACCCACTTTACTACCAAAACCACAAATATGAAATACCATAACTTCCTTACCATCAGGCAATGCAGACCAAGTGATCAACATGCTCTTCATCATGTTTGCACATCACATTGACTCACAATGAACATAACTTGTTTCATAAGATATAAGATATCTATAACGAGTATCAATGCCAAAAAAACCATCCGCACAAAGAAAGCCACCCTCAAAGGAGCCTTCACCCTCCAAATTTCCTGCCAAGGGAAATCTGAGACATCATTCTCTCTCAATGCCTTATAGTATAAGCAAACACGAAAACACCCATTTTTGCTTAATTTCCAAAACGCCTTGTCCTTCATATCCACACTTATTTGGGTAGAATACATCCCCTCAAAAAAATTAATGAATAACTCCAGTTCCAATCCTAAGCATGCCTCACAAAAATTGAATTCCAATGCACTCAACCATTTGTCATCTCTATATACTTGTTGACCCTAGCATTTTTATTCATAGCAAGCTGAAATAGTTAAAGGAATAAGGACAGTAGGTTAGAGTTGGAGAACCAATTATAATGACTCTTTTGCCATCCCCAAACCACCCTAAAACTAACAAACCTACACAAGCTATATCATCCCTCTCTAATGGACTTCAAACTACTAGCCTATGTATTGTACAAATTGAACTAGAAATCTAATCCCCCTCTCCTTCATATTTTAACGTCACTACCTGCTTCCAAGAATGATTATTCTTTCAGGTGAACCTCCATAGCCACTTAACTATCATTGCTTAAGTAAATGTACTCAATTTGATTATTTTAAATAATTCAAATTTTTATTCTTTAATATTGTGTTTTTATAATAAGATATAAATTTAAAAATCTAAGTATATCCAAATAACATAAATGTCAACTCTCGAGAATTTTAATTCTTGAGTTTAAAGAATTTATAATTGTTGAGATTAAAAATTGTCAACAACTGAACAGACCCTAATATTACATGCACCTAGCTTCTTTGGAACCCAAGTTATCAATGAAGCACATTTACCTCCTCTCAAAAGATCCCTCCATATGAAACTCATGTAAATACTTCATCATGTCTTCTTTTATCACTTCCCAACATCTTTGGAAGAAGGCTACGAAGAATCTGCCAGGAAAAAGGGCCTTATCTTTTTTTGATAGGTGAAAAAGGGCCTTATCCGCACTCATAGATTTAAAAACTAAGAGAACTTTATCCTCATCAAATAAACTCTCAAGCCATTCACTCTCTTCATCCCAGCAAACTCAAGGCCTTCCACCTTAGGCTGCCAATCAATGGGGTCTTTGTACAAACCTTTAGTCAAAACTAAACCATACACATCAATATTACCAATAAAATTTGATCATCTGCACCAATTGACCAATCTGTGAAAAAATTTCATGCTATCATCTCCTCCCTTCAACTGTAATGCCCTGGAGTTTTGTCTCCAACCATTTTCTCCATCAAAGCAATCTTCTTTAACAGAGTATTCAAATCATGTTTGCTCCTTTCTTCATCATTCAAGCCACCCTCCTCCTTTAAATCAAGCCTCAACAACTCATCTATAATTTTGTTTTTCTGCACATCAATATCTCCACAATCCTCCTTACTCCACTTTTTCAGATCACCTTTCACTTTGAAAAGCTTCTTTGTCCGGACAAAACTAGCAGAGTCCATCACCCTATGGCCTTCCCACCAAATTTTCACATTTTCCGCAAAAGCAGATACTTTTAGTCACATGTTCTCAAAACTAAATGAACACTAACCTGTACTCAACCCAGCTAGACAGTATGATCATCTAACTCTAAATGTGCCAACAACCTCTGAACTATTCCTTCCACATCAATGACACCCAAAAAACAATCAATGTGAGAAAGAGACAGTTGGTCCTGGTTACCCAAGGAGAAAAAGGCCCTATAATGGAAAGTCTTACAACTCAAGTACATTAATAAATTTGGACAAGCCTTGTATTGCTTGTGGAAAAAGTCTGGCAATTCCATCTTTCACATAGAAGTCACAACACATTGAAATTCCCCTAAGCACCAAGCTACATCTCACCTCCTTCCAACACCATTTAGCCCTTACCATAGATTTGACCTCATCCTACATCATTTGGGCCATAGACAACTGTAGTCCACTCAAAATCACCTTCCACGTTTCTAAACATTCACAAAACCTAGAGAATTCACCTACTACATAGTCAACTATCTCTACTAAACGTTTATCGAACATCAACAATATTCCACCAGCACTCCCAACTGCCCCCAACACCCACCAATTTACCAATGGACATATACTCCTTAGTATTTCTTTAGTCGTGATTTCTATTTTGGTTTCTTGTAGATAGATTGTCTCCTCTTTATTCACATAACATAGTCTCTGCCCCCATACATTTTCATTGATCATTAAGACCCTCTCACATTCCATTTGTATCCTTGTCCATGCAATGTCAATAGCCCATACCCTCTTCCAGGGTCACCTCTTCCCCTGATATGCCCTACCCTGTACAACATAATTTATAGGTAAGTTTAGTTAATAGCTTTTACTATTTTTTTTTTTTTTTTAAATGTAATTTTCAATAATTTTATTTAGAGTGTGCTTATTTTTTGCTTGATTTAGATGTTTTGTATTAATATTTTTAAGTGGTAAAAAAAGGGTGTTATTTAATATCTATATAAAAAATATATATTGGAAGATTTGTGATTTTCTGTACAAGCCAAATGCAGAAAAGAGAGAAAAAAAACTCAAAACATTTTCAAGAACGCAAAGAAACACCAGAAAACAAGCAGATTTCCCTCAATGTAGCATGACCTTTTAAAATTCTAAAGACATAATGACAACAAAACATATTCAACGAGTTAAAGACAGGTCTTAGAAAACAGGCTAACAAAATGGACTAATGGGCCTTCTTTGGGTTTAAATTATCCCATATCACTAATTAAAGAGAAGTTGAGGGGGGGGGGGGGGGGGGGGGGGGGGGGGGGGGGGGGGGGGGAGGGGAGAGGAGGAATTGTTGGCAGCGGAAAATATTAACAGATGGAATAGAGTGGAACCTTCCACAGGCTACAACAATATCATCAAATTTTATTTGGCTAGTCCCAATCTGAAGTTGCTGCTCAATCTCCCGGATCGCTTCAATATAACCCCTGAACAGAACAATATCATATGAAAAAGTTAGCATGGAGAGAGCAATTATAATAAGATTAGAACAAGAAATTAAGGAAACTTGTGGGACAAAATATAGACCCTGAACAAAACAATATCACATACAAAACTTAACATATAGACAGCAATTATAATAAGATCTGAACAGGAAATCCTTATTAAAAAACAAGATTTGAAAAGGAAATCAAAGGAAACTTGTGGGGGAAGAAGAAAAGGACAGAACTCAGCATGAAAGAAAGAGATTTTAAGTGCAAATTTATAGGGAAGTGCACAACCACACAAACTGTTTGTTCTTTTTATCACACACAAAAAGAGAGAAAAGGAAGAAAAGATGAGAGAAGTAATTAAGAAAAATTGGCAACTAGTACTTCAGATCCCTTTTCAATTTTCTAGAATAATTTATTACAAAGATGCCAAGTGGGCATCACCAAACTACACACAATATTCAGAAGTGGAATGCCTAATGGAGAGTCAAAGGTGACTAAAACTGACCTTGGGCCCCAAAACAGCCAAAACACAATAATTATACAGTAGCAGAGCACCTAGGTCACAAACTTCCTCATGGAGCCCAAAATCTACAAGGAAAAAAAAAAGCAGAAGACAAACCAAAACCCAACCTGAAACTCTTTGGAAAATCAAATCAGCCTGATCATTATTAAGAAACCTAATTGGAAAGTCCTTGGAATCTAGGGGATTCCAAGAGCTCACAGGAGCAAAAACTTTTCACCATTTCCACCACCTTATTGCTGCCATAAAAAAAAAAAAATTTTAAAAACACTATTAAACAATCAACTCTTTTGATTCCTTCCATGTACGCAAAGCATAAAAACGTGTGCTTTCCCCTCTCAAACTAAATAAAATAAGATTTACCCAAAAAAAGAGTGCTTGAGACCAAAAAAATCATTCAGCTATCAAAGACCATTCAGCAAAACAGAAGACAGACCAAACCACTGA
Source organism: Quercus robur (assembly GCF_932294415.1). Classification (NCBI taxonomy): domain Eukaryota; kingdom Viridiplantae; phylum Streptophyta; class Magnoliopsida; order Fagales; family Fagaceae; genus Quercus; species Quercus robur. The sequence goes on from NC_065543.1 coordinate 27,123,054, forward strand.
TGCAGGTTGATAACAACTGAAAATTGAACAATTAACTGTGCGACCTAACAACAAATAATCCACCATTTAACCAAAGCTATTGACACAGGACAACTAGAACAAAATGAAACAATAGGAAAGTAAAGATATATGACCTATGAGTCAGTACCTAGGCCTGACTTAGAGTCAGCACCTAAGGTGATACTGAAGTCAGCACCAAACCAAAGAGAGACCAAAAGGCCATTTTTTTCATCTACCAAAATATCAACTATCTCCAAAAGGAGTACAATAGTTTGCTTATAAATGATTGCTAAACCCTAGTTCTAAATGACGTAGGAAATCCTAATTGCAATATTACAAAAAAAACCTTGCTTCCAAATATTAAAATACTAATAGCCTAATAAACTACTAGGACCTAAAACATAAAAGTACAATTGACTGGCAAACATAAATAATACTAAATAAAAATCTTCTTGCATTTCCTGCATCAGCTATAGCCTCTGGTTCAATTGGTCCCTCATAAAATCTCATCCAACAAGGATGTTGACATAATCATATATTAGGAGGAAGAAGCATTGAAAAAGTTGGCACTCCTTTCCCACAGATTCCTGCCAGAGACCAAAAAGTAGACTGGGAAACAACTTCAGTCACAAAGGACAGGGCACCCTTCCTCCTCACTGCATCATAAACTAAAATAAAATAATTTTTTTCCAGAAAGTAGATGAAATCTGGAAATTCTTCATCACCACATTTCTTTTGTTGGAACAAAGACCAAGGACCAGACGATTTCCAGGAAAAGAAATTGGCAAGCTATTGCCTATCTGTCATCAAATAAGGATGTGGAAATTGGTTCCTAAAGGGAAAATCACAAGACCTCCTATAAATTCAGAACTTCAATTATTCCTCGCCACAAAGTAGATCCTACTTTTGAAATGTACCTAAAACAACCCCACCCTTCCCCCCCCAAACCCCCCCCCCCCCAAAAAAAAAAGAAAAGCAAATAATAATACAGAAAATTAAATGATTACAACAACCAAGCTCCTAACAGGCAAAACAAGAAGCCATATTTTGCAACTACAAACTCACCACTCCCTTCCAGATTCATACATACATACATACATATACATATATATATATATATATATATATGTTTGTGTGTATGTGTGTGTGTGTGTGAATCCAAATTGTTCTTTACACTTTGTCCCTCACAACAGTTACTGTGTAAACAAAGAAACACAAACTAAAAAATATATTTCCCAAGATTTGGTAAAATATTCTAGAGTCACCCTATGGCCATGAAATTTGCAGCATAACCAGGATTACTTAAAAGTCTACTCGCATGCTTTCCCAAGTCTTCTTTCAGGTATCAAACAGGTTCCAATGGTCTTTGACCAGAGACCAATTTGATACAGTGTAAAACATAAGATATTAATTATTTCATTTCAAGTAGCTTACAAGGAAAGTTTACTATAATTTTCAAATTACAACATTATTACTCCCAAACAATAGAATCAAATGGAAAAATAGAATAACATAGACATCAGTGACCCAATCTCACCAGGTCCCTAGGGAGTTTGATCCACCAACAGGAATAACATATGGCCTTCTTCCTTCATTTAGCAGCTTTTCTTTTAAGAGATTAGTAAGAGTCTGAGATTAAAGTTCATATGAGCAAAGAAAATTACTAAGTATATTAGCAATGGAAAAAAGTACCAGTTTATTAATATCCCAAAAATAGATATTGGTAAACAACAGTAATATAGTCTGTCATATGTAGCTTAGGAGAGTCTATAAATCAGTAGACAATGTGTTATCTCAGCTGATTGCTTGAGGTAACACAAATTTCATTTTACTAGTTCAGCCACATAGAATCACTCCAATGGTCAAAAGCAAAAAGGATGACTAAAAAAATATCGAAGGAAAACATCGTTGATACGGCATGGCTAACTTGTCCATTTAGTAACTATGATCATTCAAAACAAGGTTCTAGAGAGAAAAAGTAAAAATGAAAGAAGGCAAATCAATGAATTAGATACCTTATAACATTTACACGATCTTATGGATATAGAGTCGTCATTGACAGCAATCAGGGGAGCAGATAATGAGAGGACAAACAGAAAGGAAAAAGGAACTGTAAGAGAAGTTTCCTAGCAGAGAATCTCACTTATTTTCTACCATTCTACTGAAGCAGAAAGATTCTTTTTTTTTTTTTTCTTTCTCTTAATCGCATCCTTAACTAGTAAAGAAAGATTCACATCTGTTAGAATTATGATTAAAGTAATTAAATTCACCATTCTAATAGCTCAAGCTTTTAGGAGAATTCATAGTTTATAGTGGTCTCATTATATTTGAACATTGTCTCCTCTCTACCTCCCACTTAAAAATCTCACGTGTTTGGCCCTACTTATTAAGGGAGAGTCAGGGTCTCTTGTGAGAGGGAGTGTTAGAATTATAGTTAAATGATTGAATGATAGTTTAAGCTTTTGGGGCAATTGGTTATTTGTCAATATACTTTTGCCCTAAATCTTGTACGATCGGTCAACAAGGTCAATGAAAAGGGTCCTTGCTACTTATTGCTTTTGTGAAAATGTTCTAGAATACTTATGGAGAAATCCATTAGTCCTGAAAACTAACTTGAAGGTATGAATTCAAGTAGGACTGGACTTGACTTGACTTTAGGTATGAATTCAAGGAGGTTTTTGAAGTTGAGATGTAAAAAGTAGTAACAGCAAAGTAAGAAACGCATGGCAGTAAAATGAAATGCATTGGCACAGAACAAACAGACCACACTTCCGAGTTTTGCATATTCTTCTTTTGAAATAAGGTCAACATGAGCTCCTACTAAACGCTCAACCAGGAGATTGCCAGTCAATCCAGGGTCTTTGTCCACAAGGACCTGCAATTTTTTATCATGGTATAAGAAGAAGATGATGATAATAATAATAAAAGAAAAAATGATGGTTGTTGAGTGTTGGACCTTAGAAGTTCGTAGTATGATAAAGCAATCAAGATGAAGATATTTGGCAGCGACAGCAGTAGCACGGCAGTGGTTGCTCTGGATGCCTCCGATTGTGATGACACAGTCAGCACCCTGTGCCACCGCTTCTGCCATCAAAAACTCCAATTTTCTCACTTTGTTTCCACTCAATTGCATTCCTGAAAGGTCATCACGCTATATATATACATATACATATACATATACTCAGCAAGCAAGCAAGCAATTGGATTGATTGGTTGGTTGGTTTTGTCATATAGATAGAAAAAGAAAGGAAATTCTTCACCTTCAACCAGACCTCGGTGTTGTTCGGCAAATTAGGAAGGTTCCATTTGTGAATTGGAGTGGGAAGCTGAAAGGAACAAAAACAAAAATTGAAAACAATTCCGAAATCCAATATAATTCTAATAAAAGAGAGTTAAGAGTTTTGTTTACGTGGGCAAGAGAGAAGATGTGAGAAGGGATAGGATTGAGATGAGAGGCCCACTGAGGAGGGACGTAGGGTTTGCTGGAGAGGAACTCCATGCTCCCCCTCGTTGCCTGCTTCTGCTGCTGTTTTGAAACCTCGTCCTCCATTATGATTGTGTTTATGTGGGTTTCAGATTCAGACTGACTTTTTAATATGATATTAGTGCGTGAAGAAGAAGAAGAAGATGAGAAAGAGAGGCGTTGGGGCCTGAAGAATAACAATAAGATTTTGTTCATACGATTCGGATGACTCAGAGGGCGGACTGCCCAACGCCTGCTGCTGCTGCACAGCATTTCATTTCTTCTTTACATCATTCGTTCATCGACTGTTTTTAACTATTTTCTTTTTTAAAATGAATTTTGATAGCTTTTTGGTACTTCATTTTGGTCTCCAAAATTGAAAAATCGTTCTTATTTTATTCCCTTGACATACATGGCTGATGTACTGCACCTTTGGCAAGCATAAAACTAACATAGCCATTAAAATAATACTAGTCGCTAACCCGTGCAATGCATGGAAAAATTATTAGAAAATAATAAAGCATACATATATTAAAAGACAATTAAGTTGTGTGCTTGCAAGGGATACATATCTAAATAGTTCTTGCAGTAGAAATAAAAGTCTTATCTTTGAGATAAAGAACTGATGTAAACAAACTAACCTTACATAAAACAAATAAAAAAAAAAATATAAAACTGATGTCACGGGAAATTCAGCCACATAGTAGTAATATATAAATCTCTTAAAACCTAAATCTAAACCTAAACACAAGGACTAAATATATAAACAAACTAACCTTACAAAAGCTGAACTTTATAAGCTAAAATCTATACTGTGAGTTGTAGATCTTGAATGCTATACCGTGCGTTTAGGGCTTCCTACATCTGGAGAGAGCGAGAGTTTGCAGAAACCAAAGAAAATCTCTCTATAACTTAAGAAACATAATATACTAAAATCAAAGAGATATAATTTTCAGAGAACAAAATATTATAAATAATTTAAAAGAATTTTGGTTTAATTCTTGAACATCGCAACTCCATAAAATTCATACTAATAATAATATTTTATGATAGCGCAGTTAGAATTTTGGTTTAATTCTTGAACACTGAATTGGAAATTGATTATATGAGTATTCAATGGTGAACAAAGTACTATGTATTAATTAATATATAAACAAAACTAACCTTACAAAAGTTGAACTTTATAAGTTAAAATCTATACCGTGCATTGTAGATCTCGAATGCTTTAGGGCTTCCTATGTCTGGAGAAAGAGAAAGTTTGTAGAAACCGTGGCTTTATATGTCTTAACTTGAGAAAGGGGTAAGGTTGCTAGGGTTTTGTAGATCTTGAATGCTTTAGGGCTTCCTACATCTGGAGAAAGAGAGAGTTTGCAGAAACCGTGGCTTTATATTTCTTAATTTGAGAGAGGGGTAAGGTTGTTAGGGTTTTGAGGAGTTATAATTTTTATTTATTTTTTATTTTTTAAATATTGTGCTAACGTGGAAAATTGTGGTGCCAGCAAAGGCTTCAGTTTTATATATATATATATATATAGATTAGAAATATATTTGGCATTTACAAAATGTCACATCAACATCCATTGTAAGCTTTTAAATTTAAAATAATAATAATTAACTTATCAATTTTAACCCCAAAAAAAAAAAAAAAAACACTTCAATTCATTTCAGTTTTCTAACTTTTTTTTTATTCTTTCTTAACTACCAAACACAAAGACGCAATAATCTCTCTCACTCTCTCTATTTCTCTCAATCTAACCCAAATTAACTTCTCTCTAAGGTTTTGGGATATGCTTTGATTAGTGGGGGTTGAAGTGGTTATAGGATCTAGGTTTGATGGGTTTGATCTGGATTAGAGAGAGGGTGAGAGGTTGAGATTTGTTTCATTTGGGTTAGAGAGAGAGAGAAGCTAAGATCAGTTTGATCTAGGTTTTAGAGAGGGAGAGAGCAAATGAGATTGGTTTGATTTGAGTTAGAGAAAGATATGCTGAGATCAGTTTGATTTGATTTAGAAAGAGAGGCCAAGATCGATGATTTATTGGGTGAGGTTGAGATCAGTGGTGGTTGTGAAACGGAAACAAAGATCAATGGTGGTCGCAAATCACAAATGGTAATGGTGGTGGTAGGTGGTTGCATAAGGGAGGTTGAGATGGTGGATCGCAGTGGTCGAAGACTCAGTTTCACAATTTTGTAGTCTTAGATCTTCCTTCGGTTTTGTTCTCGATTTCATATGGGTTTGGCTTCTCAATTTCATATGAGTTTGGCTTGTACTGAGAAATTGAAAGAACTGGCTAGGTTTTCATATGGATTTGGCTTGTATAGTTGAAGTTTTTCATTTCGGTTTGATTTGATAGGATTTAGTGTTTTGGTGATTTAAAGAGTTTGGTTGCTAAGAAAATAAAAGAAAAACTTTATTTATTTTTTATAATTTTCTACACAACCATTTGGGGAAAAATGTTTTCTTCCATGAAGAATATGTTATTCCAAAATAAAATAAATGAAATGAAAAAAAAATTTATTTAATTTATTTTTAGAAAAATCACAAGTTTAGAATTTTGTTTTTATTGTTTTTTCTCATGTGGCTTTTTTATTATTAGAATGATGATGTGGCATTTTTAAATGCCAAATACATTTTTTAATACTATTTTAATGGTCACATAAACTTTATGCTTGTCAGCAGTGTAGTCTATTTGTCACATATGCAATTTTCATTAGTGAGATAACAGTAGGGACTAAAATGAAAACGATTTTTTTAGTTTTGGGGACCAAAATAGGAAAAGAAAAAAGTAGTGGTCCTAGAAGAATTCTAGATTGATTTAATTATATATTTGCTCGTCAACATTTATTTCATAGCCTTTCAAATATTTAAGTTTAGTTTTTAAATTTTGAAATGTGTGTCAAAAGGGCCCTTTTAATAGCTTCAAATTAAAAAGTATGACTTAACAAATGAAAACACTAAAAGCAAGTGAAAATTTGGCATTTGTCCCTAATTTATAAACTATGTAACAATTTATCCCTCTTTTCAAACTATTTAGGGATGTCCCTATTTTGAAACTCGATTTTAATAAAATCGAGTTCTGTGTAAAACTTGATATCATTAAAATCGAGTTCCATATGTTTTGTGCCACAGTGGAAGCCAAAAAAATTGCCACAAAGAACTTGATTTTATTAAAATCGAATTCTGCAAAAAAATTTAAAAAAATGATCTCTCTCTCTCTCTTCTCTCCTCTCTTCCTTTCTTCTTTCACTCTCCGATTCTCTCTCTTCTCTCTTCATCTCTTCTTTCTTTCTCTCACTCTTCGATTCTCTCTCTTGCTTACGATTTTGGGTGGCGATTGTAGTAGATCAGTGGATTTTAGGTGGTGATTTGGGGTGGTAGTAGATTGGGTGGGTGAGCTTTGGTGTTGGCTGGTGGTGTTTGGGTTTCCTTGATTTTCTGTCATGGCTGGGTTTCCTTTGTTTTATGGGTTGGTTGATCTCAGTTTTGGTGTTACTATGGTGGTGGTGATGGTTGGGTTTCAGTGGTTGCTAATGGTGGTGGGTGGTTGATTGCTAACGGGGGTGGTGGTTGTTGGGTTTCGGTGCTACTGTGGTGGTGGTGATGGTTGGGTTTCAGTGCTCGGGTTGAGTTTCAATGGTTACTGATGGTGGTGGATGGTTGGTTGCTGTGTGAGTTTGCTAGCTGTGTGGTGTTTGGGTTTTTCTTGGTTGGTTGCTATGTGGTGGTTGCTGAGTGGGTTTGCTAATGATGGTGTGGGGTTTTTGGCTGTGTAGTGGCATTTGTACAACTTTTTTTTTTTCCCCCCAAAGAACTCGATAGTCAAAAATATCAAGTTACATTTTGAAATTTTTTTTGAACTCAGTATTTCAAGTAGCGAGTTTTAACATTTGTATGGAACTTGATTTTAACAAAATCAAGTTCCACCTAGATTTTTTTTAATGGGAAAAGCCACATCAGCTTACTCCACCATGGCAAAATTTAGCCATAACTTGAAAATCTTAAAATCGAGTTATTAGCAGAACTTGATTTTCTAAAAATCAAGTTTCAAAATAGAGACATATTCCTAAATAGTTCGGAAAGAGGGACAAATTGCTACATAGTTTGTAAATTAAGGGAAAATGCCAATTTTCCCACTAAAAGCATATACTCATACGTATATGAAGTCTGTGTGGCAATTAGAAAAACAATTACACACTAACTACTATAAAACAAGATGTTAGTAATTTTGCTTATATACATATCTCTACCATCAACAATTGCTACCTAGCCTCCTAGACTCCATATAAACATCAATGCTTGATTATAGCAATTTTGCTTATCACATCATATTTTTCCATTAATCAGGTGACTTTAGAAACCTTTTTTTTATACACATTTAAAAGGTTAAAAACTGCCCTCTCAAAAAGGTTAAAGACTAAAACTAAGACATTTAAAATGGACCAACTTGAAATATAGGGAGAAGGTTGAGGATCAAATGTGTAATTAAACATTTTAAATTTTAAACTAATCACTAATCATTGTAATCCACATAAAATTTCTAATAAAATTATATATGAAAAATTACATAAACGACCTAAACTTATGCTTAAAATTTTAATTTTATCAATAAAAATTCTAAATTTATGTAATCATTTTAATTTGAAACATTTGTCCATCTCTATTATTCAAGATAGTAATAGAGTAAGAAAAGTAGGATGGTATGAATACTCTCTTTTACAAAAAAATTTAACATATTGTGGGCGATGTTGTGATTAATGTTGTACTGGATTTTCTAAACTCTGGATACATGGAGCCTAATATTAATTATACTTATATTGTCCTTATCCCCAAAATAAAATCTCCAAAAAAATTGTCTGATTACAGGCCAATAAGGCTTTGTAATGTCATTTGCAAAATTATTTCTAAAGTATTGGCCAATAGATACCCATTTGATATCTCCTACCTATGGTGCTTTTGTCCTAAGTTACCTTATTACTAATAATGTTCTGGTAGCATATGAAACTTTACATGCTACACATTGTCGTAAAAAAAAGGAAAAACAGGTTCTCTTGCATTGAAGCTAGATATTAGCAAAGCTTATGACCGGGTTGAGTGGGCCTTTCTAAAAGGCATCATGGCCAAGTTGGGCTTCTCTGAAGTTTGGATTGAAAAGGTGATGTGTTGTGTTTCCACTCCTTCATTTTCTGTCTGTATCAATGGTAAATGCTATGGTAGTATTAAACCTTCTAGAGGGCACCGTCAAAGAGACCTATTATCTCCTTATTTGTTTCTTTTATGTGCAGAGCGTTTTCCTTCTTTACTAGCACGAGCAAAGATTGAAGAGCAGCTATATGGTGTTTCCATCTGTAGGAGAGAACCTAGTATTCCCATCTACTGTTTGCGGATGACTCTTGTAAAATCCCAGCCTATATGCATGGTTAATTTTATGGATTTACATACTTATCATTATTTTAATTACTTTAAGTGCATAAGACTTTGATATTTTGATGTTATAGAAGAAATAGACTCTTTTAATGTTATAGGAAGAAGTTTATAAAGGTAAGGATATATATATATATATATATATATGTGCATAATCATCTTATTAGTTGGGTCTTTCTAGAATATAAGTTTATGGAGGGGTGGTAAGTAAATTTTGAAAAGTATAATGGGTGAGTCATCAACCCATTTTTCCCCTAGCAAGACACGTGCCCCATCACCTTTCTCCCTTATCTCCTTACTGCATCAGACTCCCTTTTCTTTGTTTCTTTATTCCTTTTTATTTCCTTTGTTCTTCTTTCTTTACTTCTCGTTGCTTGTGCCTAATCCGGCCATACTTCCCTCTCTCACCAAAACCATAGATACCTCTCTCTAAAGAAGAAATCAAACACCTAACACTAAAGTTTTAGCTTCAAAGTTTGTGGGTAAGTAAATAAAACTATTTCTTGTTTTGGGTATTTTAATGGTGTAATTGTTTACTTTGTGTTAGTAATTTAAAAGACTGAAGGTATTATGGTTAATTTATTATACCTAGAAAATTGTGAGTTGAGATAATGAATTAGAGATTGTAAAGGTTGTTCTGTAGGTGAGTTTATTTTGTAAAGATGTTGTTTTAATAGGAAAATTTAATTATTAGTTGATTAAGTTTTCTTGTTGGCTTATAATTATAACCTGACCAACATGATGCTACAAGCATTTTCTATTTGTTGCTTGGTATGGCAGAAGATTCGTAATTCAAAACTTAGTCTATAGATTCTTTTGATCATGTGATTGGTGTGTGTGTGTGTGTGTATTTATGTGTTGCTGTGGGGAACCTTTGTGAGATGGGAATTAAGATTTTCTTAAGTTTGAAAGTTAGGTGGTGATTCATATATAAATCTATATACTTAGAAAAATTGTTAGTAATAAGTTTTGGTCCTTCATTTACGTGACGAGAACATGGACACTTGAGCTCCTTTTATCCAACTTTCTCACGTCTTCTGCTTTCAGGTAAGAGATATATGACATGTGCGTTTGATAAGTATAAAGTTTGTTTAGAAAATTTATTATACATTCAAACATTTTAATTAGAGATATTATATATGAGCATGATTTAAGTAAAGATAGATGTTCGTGAATTGTTGAATCTTATATATATGAAAACTTTTGATGCTATTACTTATACTATGAACATAATATTTAAGAATTAAGTGGATATGCCACTATTATGAAGTATTTATGTAATGTATAATTGTTAGAAAAATATAGTTTTTGGATTATTCCATTGTTATGATTTGAACTCAGCCAGTAGGGGTTAAAGTACCGGTATTTCCATGGAAGTATTGATCGACCATTAAAAGTGGTGAGGATTTTGTTGCATCTGCCCTTGTTGGAAAATACCAACTTGTGGAGGATGCCAACCGACCCCACGGTTGATGATTTAAGCACACCGAAAGGGGTGTGATATTTTTGATATGATCATGAGATTTCCTAGAATTGTGGAGAATGCTGGATGCTTGACACAATGTGTTGGAAGCCTCCCAAAAGATGTGACAGACTTACAATTAGACTGACTAATATATTATTAATGAGCCATTAAGCTATTTTGTATTTATAAGAAAAGTATGATGATAAGAAAGGTATGTTGAATGTATTATAAGTCTGATGGAAAATTTATGATAAAATGTTTTATAGTCTATTTAAAGATAAGGTTATTGAAATATGTTAAAGTTCCTTATTATGTCATTTTATTATTATATGAAAGGAAAAATGTTGTATCTTCGTATGAAAGTTCATAAGTTATTATTAAAAATAGTATGAAGACTATTTATCAAATCTGGCATATACATAGAGTATTTGATTTACACGCATTCTTATTAAATGCTCATGGAACTTAAAACCTTACTGGGCTTTGCAACTCGCCCTATTATATTTCAGTGCATAGGTTCTTTTCTGGAAGCAGCGAGAGTATTAGAGGTGGCAAGAGATTCATGGTTCTCAATTGTTTAGATTGTATAATTCTTTTGTTGTTTAGAAGATATAGATTTTTGTTGTATAGGAGGTATCAAGATGTACTTGATTCTCATGAACAAAGATGCTATTAAGTTTGTTTTGGACCCCAGTGTATATCTTTAGGGTTAGGTTTGTAAAAAAGAGTTTTTGCTAAATGTTTAATTATGTAATATTTACTCGAAAATCTTTAGTTTCAGCCAAGTGTTCAAACTTGCAAGTTTGAATGTAATGAAGATTTAAGTTTTTATGAATTTTGTATATTATGGCTTTTATGCAAGGAATGAAAACGGATGACGAGAGGTGAAATTTTGATAATCACCTTCAGCTTTAATTGGTTCGTGTTAGTATTGAGTTTAACTTGTTATTAACATGCCGGAAATGCTCTAAAATCTAGAGTACAGGTTTGGGTCGTGACAACTCTCTACTATTTTGCTGAGCCACTCAAGAGTAGGTACAAGTGATCACTAAGATTTTGTAGTTATATGCCGCAGCATCAAGTCAATGCATTAACTTTGAGAAGTCTTCTATTTACTTCAATGAGAATATTGATGGTAGCTAGAAAGATTGGAGAAAAAACATTTGAGATGTGAAGGAAGTGGATAGATTTGAGTCATACTTGGGGTTACTTACACTGGTTAGACGTTCAAAATACCAAACTTCATCTTATCTTAAAGATAGCATTTGGAAAAAGCTACAAGGGTGGAAGGGCAAAATGTTGTCTAGAGTTGGTAAAGAGGTGCTAATAAAAGTTGTGGTTCAATCGGTTCCTACCTATACAACGGGGGTATTTCAACTACCTGTGAAGCTGTGTGACGAACTCAATGCTATGTATCAAGATTCTGGTGGGGTCAGGTTGGTGATGAGAGGAAGATTCGTTGGAAGAAGTGGGACTTGCTGTCAAGGCAATGCCGGCTTAATAATAGAAGCAGATGATGTAGTCGCCTAAAGCCCCGAGTAAAAAAAAGGCCTCCAAATTTTAACTAATAAGATTATTTATTTATTTGTAATAGTATTAATTAAGCCCAAATATTATCCAATAAATAAAATAATATTTTTTTATCAAATAAAAAACATGAAAAAGAGGGAGAAATGCTACATCCACAACATTTTTCACAATAAATCCTAAATGGCAAGTTGTTATAAGCTATTTTTGAAGGCAAAAAATTAATTTCAGTAGTGAGTTCAAATTAGAACAAGTATCAACTTAACACCTAGGATTTGTTGTGAAAATATTGTGAATACTACACTTCTAAAAAAAGAAAAAGAAAAAAAGAGAGAGCAATAGACAAAAAAGTTCACAACATTTTTCATACGTTGAGTTGACAAACATTTACTAGTTCTCATCTAAGTCCACCACTAACATAATTTTTTTACTTACCGCTATCAATCTGCCATAGCAACAGGTATGAAAATTTTTATCAAATTCTTTGTCTATAGACTTGCCAAAAAAAAAAAAAAAAACTACATATGTTAATTAGTAGTAATTTTTCATATAAAAAAAGATAATAGAGTTTAAGTAATATTTAATTTTGTCTAAGGGTCACATTAAAATATATAAAAGGCCTCAATTTCAATTTCACCTTAGGCCCTCAAATGCATTAAGTCACCCTTGTGTCGAGATCCAAGAAAGAGGGAGGGCGGGGGGGGGGGGGGATAGGATTTCGTGACATTCGAAATTTTAACTTAGCAATGTTGGCCAAGCAAGGTTGGAGGCTACTTCAAGAACATGGATTACTGCTCTATGGCTGTGTCAAAGCCAGGTATTTCCCACAATGTAACTTTTTAGAGGCCATGGATGTACCAAATAGCTCTTATGTGTGGAAGAGTATAATTGTGACTTAACCTATACTAAAGAGAGGCTGCTGATAGAGGGTGGGAGATGGTTCATCTATTTAGGTTACCAACGATAAGTGGATTCCTAATCACCCAACTAATATGGTGATTCACTCGTCACTAGAGGAGGAGTGGGAGTGGTGTGTTACGAAGTTGATTGATTAGAATGTCCGTTCATAGGATAAAGAGCTGATTGAAATAAAGTTCCATTGAGATGATGCAACTGCCATTTTTCGAATCCCCTTGAGCCATAGACAGATTATTGATGCTCTCTATTGGCTATACAATAAAAATAGGGTGTATTCAATGAAATTTGGCTATCATGTGACTAGATAGATCATGTAGGAAGAGAATGGGCAGGGTGAAAGTTCTTCAGAAATAGCTGGATGCCAGGTGTGGGCCAATTTGTGGAAGCTCTATGTCCCTAATAAAATCAAAGAATTTGGTTGGAGAGCATGTTAAGATATACTTCAAACCTGTGAAAATCTTGCTCGTAGAAGAATTGCAAAGGATGGCAGCTGTGTACTCTGTAAGAAAGGCCACTGAATTTGTACTTCATGTGTTGTAGGAGTGTAGTGTTGCATAGGATGTTTGGACTAGGTGTTCGAGGCAATTATAGAAATGCATCTGTGGCCAAAATGATTTTTTTTTGCAGTTGGTTGAGGAATTGATGAACAAGTTGCTGTTGGAAGAGTTTGAGTTGTTTCTAGTATAGGGATGGCTATTATGGAACCAACGGACGGTTCTTCATAGAGGAAACCTACAAGATCCAGCGTGGCTAGTAAAGAGAGCAAGGGAATATTTGGATGAATATAAAGAGACTCAAGATCAGTTGGCTATCCCGACAAACACTGTGAAAGTTACATCATGGAGCCCACCCTCTAGTCCTGGATATAAACTCAATTTTGATGTTTCCATATTCCTTGTTCTAAACGCCTTTGGCTTTGTTGCGTAATGAGTTGGGAGAGATCATGGCCGTTGTGTCTGCTAAGGGTCCCCTGGTAATGAATAGTAAGGAAGCTGAGGTGCTGGCTTGTTGAAAGGCTCTAGAGTTTGCAATAGATTCGAGCTTCTTAGAGTTGATCATTGAGGGAGACAATGCAAATGTCATGACTACCATTCCACAACCTTGGGTTAATCATTCTCACTTGGGAGAGTATGAGGACATCCACCATATTGGTTCAGGTCTTTAGTCTATGTTAGTTAGTTGTGTTAAGCATACTGATAATACTGTAGCTCACTCATTAGCTCAATATGTTAGAAATATTGCTGATGAGACTATATGGTTGGAGAACTTTCCATCACTTGCGTTAGAAGCTTTGTATTTTGATTCTCATTAATTTTGAATGCAATTTGTTTCATTTTCAAAAAAAAAAAAAAAAAAAAAAAAAAAACCAATGGGTTTCATTTTAGACTTATTCATAAATCAATTTGGCAACCATTGAATAGAGTGAGAAATTAATGAAAGTTTATTTTGTAGTAGGTTTGTATAATGTCTCTCTCACATGGGGTGGACAGTGGATCCCACAAGCATGATACTCACCCTATGTGAGATATATGTTATATGTAGTAGTATACACCAAATACCACCTTCTCTCAATGGGTAGAGAGAAATCTTCATTTAGAGATAGCTAGTTTTCGTTGAGAGTGAAAACGTAATTACTAAAAAATCAAAAGTGGCAAATTCTTATTGCTGCACAACATTTCATTCCATTTCTTTATTGATTCATTCGACTATAGTGTTTTTAACTCATTTTTCTTTTGCAAGCTGTTATTAATAAGGAAAAATGCCCAAATGCAAAAACACTCGTATAATTTGGGTTAGTTGTAAAAACATTATTTGGAGTTTTAATTCTTCCTTAATCAAGTAACTAACTCGGTTCCTAGCTTATATCTAACTACCACTGCGTACAATAGCTAAAACACATTAGCACAAGCTATTGCATCAACAACAATTCCAAAAGAAACACTTTAACCCTCCAATCAAAGTGTTTTGAGAAAGTCCAAAACTAAGTTTGAGAATAAAAAGATAACCCCACTAATCTAATAGTTTACACTTTGCATTAGTCCTAGTCTTCCACAATCTTGTTAACTTTACTGCCAAAGGACACCCCAACATCTTCTTCTTCTTATTCTTCCCACAAATTTTCATGTCTCATACCAAACTTAAAAGCCCAAAAAGCAAGAACCCTTCACTAACTGTCAAGTAGAGTATTATCTTTGCTTTCCTTTCGCCTAAAACCTAGTAGGTATATTACTCCAATACATGCATACAAATATTTAATAATAATATTTTTTTTTTTAAAGTATAGAACCAACAACTAGCTCATAGCTAAAATGAACATGCATGAGCAAAGCATCCTTCTACTCCATTTCTTCTTAGGTTTCTTCTTTTTATTTTGTCTCATAGTTTCTGTGAGCTATCCTCAAACCAAATTACCTTCATGTCTAATGTTTATAAGCTCCTCAACAATAACACTCGTTTTTTTTAAGGGTTATTTCCAAAGATCCATATTTGTGGAAATGAGTTATGTGCAGCTAAAAGAATTCCTCTATAACTAAAATATCTCTATATGAGTTTTCCCTCTCTTGTTCAAAATTCTATTCTTTCTTTACAAGATAGATTCGTTCGACAACCTTGACCCTTCTAACAACCACTTTCATGATCAAGACAGATCCTCATAATTGATATGTAATACTCTTATCATATAAAATGCCCAATTTTATTAGCAACTATAAACTAAAATTATGAGTTTACAATGAATTGTGATTAGACCTTCTGTATGCAAATCTCATTCCCATACATAACTCACATATAATGCATCTCATGGATTACATATAATTTATTCTCATATAAAATAAACAACTTCTATTAATTAAATGATGTCATACAAATTGGAATTTAGGGCACAAATTCAAACAATCCATTTATCACTCTCTTTGTAATTAGCTTATGTAGGATTCTATGATGCTTTTGCACACATGTCCTTGCATGTATGGTTCATGATGTGGCATGACTCATAATGTTTGTCCCCACCAAGAGTGGGACATTGGTCTAGAACCATTTACCACAACTAAAGGAAACACTAGTCACCTTTATATTATACCCTAATAGGATTAGTCATATTACAATTAGGGTTCTTTGTAATCACTTATATAGTCAAGATCTACCTAGTAAATGCCTTCTGTGGGACTATGGGTCGGTTTATTTTTGCTGAAACTGAAAATTGAAAACACTGTAGCAAAATAATTTTTTAATGTGTGAATAATGCCGTGGGACCTGTGAACAGTGCGTGAACAGTGAATTTTGTCTCCTGCACAGTGCATCCATGTGATGTTACTGTTCACGCACTGGGGAAAAAAAAAAGCCAGAAAACGCAAACTTGTAAACGTAGACGCCCAATCCAAACCGCACCTATGTACAAGCTCACATAACACACTTATTCTATACAATTTGATCCAATCAAATCCACACAATTCTTAGTATGACTATGTCTTTAACTTAGATTTAAGACATTCTTATTATAGACCATATTGTACTATAGTGCCCCCAAGTCATATGGCGTTACCAAGTCATTCGTCATAACCTTGTAAGAGACTACATCCTCAGTCCAAACGTTGAAATAAACATAGGTTTTGACCATGTTCACGTGAATAGGGTGGAGTCCTGTTGGCTGCCTCTTAATAAATCTCACCTCATAAATTTCATTTTAATTGAATATTATTTTTATCTAATCTATAAACTTATGTTTTGCATATAATGTTAAAATTAAAAATACTTTAAATTTAAATTTTTTTATGATGAAATAGTTATTAATCTCCGATAATCTTGACATTTGTAAGTACGAAGAGTATGGCAAAGCAATATAATTCAAATGTTGATTTGTCGAAACATTCCTTAAAAAATTAGATTAAATGTAACTTGAAATTTTTTTAAAACTTTTTCTCGTAAAGTGAGTTATTGAATAGAAAAAGGAAAAATATCTTTGGTACATGTAGGGTTTGTCAGTAAATTAGAGTCCACAAATAGAGGCAAAGTCATAAATCAAAATAAGGGTAAATTGTAAAGTGCACCTCTAAAATTTAGGATTGCTTGAGTTTTACACCTTGAAGTTTACCTCCGTTAGCAAGAGCAGCCCCTTCGTTAGTGGACTTACTTACGTGACAAAAAAAAAATACATGTTAGATGACAACATGTCACTTGACGGTCACCTAGGCCAGTTCACTAATGGAGGGGTTGTTTGTGCTAACAGAGGTAAATTTTAGGGTGTAAAATCCAATTTTTCAATTTTCAGGCTGTAAAATCAAAGTAACCCCAAACTTTAGGGTGTACTTTACAATTTACCTAAAATATTAAATATAACATATAGGTTTCAAAATTATAATAATAACTGTAGTGATTTGGTCTTTTTTTATTTTTTATTTCTCACATCTTGCCAAATTAAAATTATTATTTTTTTCTCAAATCTTGTCAATTCAAATGGTTGGATTATTTGTGTGTTTCCAAGGTAGCCATCACTAAGATGGCATAGAGGGTCTCTCGCTTGTGTTAGTATTGTTGGAGACCTGAAAGCCCCTTGATCAATAAGTTTAATTAGTCAATCCTGCCCTACATGGGAGGGTAGCAATTACAAATAATTAATTATTGAACAAACTGCTCACAAATTATTTTTAAAAACAATATTAATTGATAAATGTTTTTATTTTTATGTTTTTTATATCTATAATATTACATTATTGGCCAAAAGACCAAATTTCAATATAAGACACGATAAAATTTCAATATATGTTTATCTATCAATTTTTCTAAAAAAAAAAAAAAGGTTTATCTATGAATTTGTAGAATATTTTATTGATGAATATGATGTGTGGGCATTGATAATCGGACTTTTACTTGAAAAAAAAAAAGAAAAGAAAAAAAAATCGAATTTCGGCTACTTTGTTGATTTCTTAAGCAAAATTTATTGAATTGACTTACAAAGATTTTTAAGTAAAGACCGAAACTTAAAAAAGAAAATTGAAAAAAAGAAAAAATGAAAAAAAAGGGCGCCCTAGAGTAGAGTAGAGCGTCAGAGTAGAGTAGAGAGTAGAGAGTTGAGAGTTGAGAGTTGAGAGTTGAGAGTAGATATTTCCTTTCCCATCCGATCTCCTTTCCCTCTTCTCTTCTCTTCTCTTCTCTTCAACTGAACTTTCTCCACTGCTTACCGGAGAAAGGTAATTCTTCTTCTTCTTCTTCTTTCTTTCACTGTGAATGGGTATGGCCGATGCATCCACTTTTTTCTTTTTTTTTTCTTTTTTTTTTTTGGTGTGAATGTTACTTACTGGCGTCGATGATTTTCATTTTAATTTTAATTTAATTTGATTTATTTTTTTTTTATTGATTTATTGTGAAAACGCTCAATTTCAAGAAATTTACTGAAAAATATGTTAATATCTCTCCTTTGGCTTTGGAGCAGTTTTAGCTGGACTGGACTGGATTGGATTGGATGGAGCAGGTTAGTCCATCACCAGATATAATTTTCTGTTTTTTCTTTTTTCATTATTTGTAATTCTTTAGACTTTAATTTTGTTTGTGAATGTGAATGTGAATGTGAGTCAGTATGAGAAAGTTGAGAAGATTGGGGAAGGAACATACGGCGTGGTTTATAAGGCTCGTGACCGCGTGACTAATGAGACTATCGCTTTAAAGAAGATTCGGCTGGAGCAGGAAGACGAGGGAGTACCAAGCACCGCAATTCGCGAAATCTCCCTCTTGAAAGAAATGCAGCATGGCAACATTGTCAGGTATTCATTTCCTTTTGATTCGTGTCATTGATTCAAGCATTGGACTGGTAATCAAGCATTGAATCACCTGATCCCGAAAGTTATATGCAATTATAGCTGATAAGAATGCTTCTGTACATCTTGCTTGGAAATTCCGAATTTGGGGGCACATGGTCATGGATTATTGTATTTTTGTATGTTTTTTAATGATTGGGAATTGCAATCAGTGGAATCTATGTTTAATATTCTATATTCAAATGGAAAAGGTTTTGATTGCTTGAGGTGAAGGTTGACTAGTAATGCTAAGTTTGATGTTTGATCATATAACGAGGTCTTAAGAGGCGCCATTGGAAATGCATTTGGTGCACTAAGGTTCCAAAAAGAGTCACTTTCTTTCTGTGGACAGCAACTTGTGCATTGTGAAGTTCCTCATGAGTTATGGTCTTTTGTATTTTCTGTTTTTGGGGTCCATTAGGTAAGGCTCAAATCTGTTTGAGTAGAGGAATTGGTTTGGGAAATATTGTGGATCTTTTACTTGGAATATAGCTCTCTTATGTTCATTGTGGGTCATTTGGAGGGAGGGGAATAATTACACGTTCAATGGATTGTGTTGAGCCGAAATCTATGTCTTTGAGATTATTGTTTGAATGGTCTTGTTTTCACATCAGTGATATGCACTATGTTGTAGACTTTGTAGACTCCTTTCTTATAGAATATAGCTTTTTATATAAATTCCTTAGAGGGACTTTTGTACATATCCTGTGTACATGACATTTTTATTAATAGTTTTGCACTTTTTGATCTTACCCTCCACCATTTCTTGTGGGGAGGGAAGAGGTGCTGATTAGCAAATAGGACACTTAATCAACGCCCTTTCTAATTCATTTAGAGCACTGCTGCCGCTGCTTTCCTGATATTTGAGGGGAGAGATTTACACTATAGTTATTCATATCCAAGAAATTCTGGTTCCTGTGATTGGTTGCTTCTTGAACTGATGGGCAAGTGCATATACAATTACAAGGATTATGGATAGAGAACCTTTTTTTTTTCCTTCTTCTTCTTGATAAGTGCTAGACAATTAGCATTCTAGTTTGTGCATGTTAGCTCTTGTAAGAGCAGCAAGCTTAATGAGGACAATGGCATTAGCATGTCAACCTCATAACAAAACAACTGCAAGTTGGTGCTCGTAGAGGTGACTAATACACATGCATGCTGGTCAGCTGATGTGTCCACTACAGGGAATGTTACAAGAATCTTCATGCTACATAAATTTTTAGCATTTGGAAATTCTCAGATGTGAACTGTCTGGCATCAATTATTTGTCCTTTAAATCTATGATAACATTATGATGGTTATTTTGTCTCTTGGAGATTGCCTGTAATTGTTGATGAATTTGTGGTTGATAGGTTACAAGATGTGGTGCACAGTGAGAAGCGCTTGTATCTGGTTTTTGAGTACCTTGACTTGGATCTGAAGAAGCACATGGATTCATCTCCAGAATTTGCAAAGGATCTACGTCAAGTAAAAGTAATTGACTGCTTTCTGCCCTTTGGAGACTCTATACAATAAGATTTTTCTTTTCTTCATTTTTTTTGTGGGTGATCTTTTGAGTGAAAGAATTGTAGTTCTTTTAGTAGTTATCTAATTTGGCAAATAAAAATACTGTCTCATCAGGTGCAGGCCATTTCTAGGTTTTAATGCCTCACAACTTCTGTGATGAGATTAGAGACGGTAGAATAAGATGCATATTGTTTTTCTTTTTTGATATTTTGTGAACAAATTTTCAGCTTTTGCCAATTCCTGCAGATGCCGAGCATGGATTTTCCAGCCCAAAATATGTGTCATTTATTGCATATTTTTCTTTCTCATTTACCTGTTGATCATATTATAAGAACTTTTCAGTGCAATCTAATATGATCATATTTTCACCATACCCTTTTTCTTGGGTTTAATTTTTCTAGGTTTAAATGCATTCTTCCTTAACTTGTTTTTGGTTTACCTTGATTCTGTATTAAATTTAGCAATAATGATGCAATGGAAATACTCAATCGGTGATAATTTTCATTTCTGTAGATGTTCCTTTATCAAATTCTACGTGGCATTGCTTATTGTCATTCCCATAGAGTTCTTCATCGAGATTTGAAACCCCAGAATTTGCTCATAGATCGCAGCACCAATGCACTGAAGCTTGCTGACTTTGGACTGGCCAGAGCATTTGGTATTCCTGTCAGGACATTTACACATGAGGTATAAATTTCTCTGGGTTCAACTATCCTTTGTTCTTATCTGTGTTTCTCTTGTAGACAAGACACACTGGGTGATGCGTACTTATCAATCAATAGAGTTTTTCTGTTGTAATAGTGTATAATGATGTTTAATTATTGCAATTGCTCTGGGCTTTCTTTGTTCATTGCCAAAATTTGAACACTATGATGAATTTAATCCACCTGTAAGTAACAATCAAAGAGTAAAAGTTATGGCCTTTGGATCAAATGGCATCCCCTCCCCTACTAAAAGTTGTTGAGGGTGCATCATGAGCTCAATCTTGTACACATGCATGAGTTCTGTGTATATGATTTATCCAAAAAATAAACACGAAGTGAAGAAAATATGTGCAGGTTAATGCCTGTTGTCATGTGGGGCATTTGGCTAGCTACCAGATCTGAGTTTTTTCTTCTTTCACAAGACCTGCAAAAAATCGTAATGCCTATGGAGGTGCATATTCTACCATTTTTTGTTGTTGGACTTTGTTGTTCATGGCTCATTGCTCTTGTAGAACTACTTAAGGCGTTTATTGGAACTAATCAATGAAAAATTCTTATTCTTGCTTTGTCAAAAAGCCACTAACAGCCCTTAATGGACAGCAGAATCTTTGACAAATCTATCTGGTTAAAAATATGAAAATTTTAATTTAGGGGAAAGTCCAAAAAAAAGAACCCGATAGTTTATTCTTTTGACAAATTAAAGCCCATACTCTTAAATGTGTCACTTTGAACCCCCGTATTTTCAATATTGTGCACAACACCTCACCTATGGTCTCAAGAGTTTCATAATTTTCAAGTAATTGACACAATAATGAAAATGTGGGGTTTAATTTGTCACGAGGATAAATTTCTATTTTTATTGGGACTTTCCCCTTTACATAATTGTATCTTATTGGGTTTCAATGACAAAATGATATACCACCATAGCAGTGTTTCTAATACCACTGCTATCACTTAATAAGAAATTTAATTAATAAATAAAAATTTCAATCCATCAATTATTATCATACCTGGATGATGATTCTTTGTGGCTCCATTTAGGTGGTGACACTGTGGTACAGAGCTCCAGAAATATTGCTTGGATCCCGCCATTACTCTACCCCTGTTGATGTGTGGTCGGTAGGTTGTATATTTGCTGAGATGGTTAACCAACGGCCATTATTTCCTGGGGACTCTGAGATTGATGAGCTGTTTAAAATTTTCAGGTGAATAGCTTCCCTGGCACATTTTCCATTATCAAACTTCTTGGATAATTAAGTTGGCAGCCATATGATTGGAAGGGTGAATCTGAATGTGCTATAAATAAATATTTTGCTATGCATGTAAATAGATTATTCATATACCTGAATAGATCACTGTGTGGCTGGATAATGTGGCCTCAAATTTACTGGACTGGATTATGGGTTTATTTATTATGGCACTCTGCTACATTTTTGCATGTGGTTTTTGATGAAAATCAAATCTAATCTGATGGGTTACATTCTAGATGCTCATTGCATATATAATTAGTTGACCTTGAATAATTGAAGAAATCATATGGTTGACAATCATTAGATGTGCACAGTAAGGTTTGAGCCATTAAATATAAGGTCTCTCTCTCACCAATGAGTTCTACCTCAAATGGCACCTCCTCCTTAAGAAGAAAATAGTGGAGGTTAAGGTCATGGGTTCATAAATTCACTAGGTGCGTGTGTAAACTTAGCAATCAATATACATAATGTCGCTCATATATATATGCCAAATGAAAGAATGGTAGAAGTATTTTTCAAATTGATGATTTATTCAATTAGAACATTTGGGAGAAAATAACCAATGAGCTATAGCTCAACTGGTACTTCCTTATTTCCTCCTTCCCAAAATAGTGGGACAGAGGGTGAGGTTGTGGGTTCAAAAAAATGACAGGACTTCTTGTCAAGTAGTTAAACAAATAAAAAAAATCTGGAAAAAAGTTGCTACAGGACTTTTCTTCTAAAGATGCATGTATATTATTATATTTACGTGTCTCTCTGTCTGTCTGTCTGTCTATCTTTTTTTTGTTTCTGTCTTTCTTTTGTTTTTATATTTTTAATTTTTTAAATGAAGGGTCTTGGGTACTCCAAATGAAGATACGTGGCCTGGTGTGACTTCTTTGCCTGATTATAAATCTGCCTTTCCCAAATGGCCTTCTAAGGTAACTTAACTTTATGTGTTATTTTGTTCCATAAACGTCCATTACCATGACTAATTAAAAAAAAAAAAAAAAATTCAATTATCAAGTCCTGAGGGTATATCTTATTGAAAATTTGCGTGCCCTACAACCAGGATCTGACAGCTGTGGTTCCAAGTCTTGATTCAGCTGGAATTGATCTTCTTTCAGTAAGTTTGCATTTGATGTATTTATTATAGTTGTCTCCCTCATGAGGGGAGAAACTGATATTCCAAATCCTTTGCTTTAATGGCAGCTTCTTGGTTAGTTAAGGTTTTTTTATTTTTATTTATTTATTTATTTTTTTTAACTCAAGCTTTTGCAAGTTAGGGGGAAAAAGGAAAGAAAAATGGTCAACTACTTGAAAACACTTTGATATATAAAATATATATTTCTGGTAATGCACAAAACGTGAAAGAAAAGAAAAATTATGAAGAAGTCGTAGCTCTTCTATGTTGGCCTGAAAACAGGTTCTTAGCTCATGGTTTTAGCCGCCTGATATTGCAATGTTTATATTAGCAATAAGCTTATTTTCCTGTTTAACTCAAATATGAACCCAAATTCATCTGCTTGAGGACATGCTTTCTCACTTTATCGGCTTCTGACATCTAGAAGTTAGAAGCTTTTCATGGGCTAGAGCACATAACTATTCTAGATCATCACAAATGGATAAAATGTTATACATGTTGGCAACTATGTTTTCCTACTGTTTATGCATTTTGTATCATGTTCCAGAAAATGCTCTGCTATGACCCCAGCAGAAGAATTACAGCCAGGAGTGCTCTTGAGCATGAATACTTCAAAGATATCGGATTTGTGCCCTGATTCTACCCAGATTCTCTGTAACCATCCTCGTGGCAGAGAAGTGTCTATATTAATGTGTAGCATTCTATGGGTTTCACCTGTGTGAGAAATATGTGTGCGGTCTTTTTGTTGCGATTGTTTTTTCTTTCTTTTTTATTTGCATTTTCCTTGGAGTTTAGATTACTTTGATTTGGTTTTGGATAAAAATATCAGAACAGCTAGAGCCTGCTTCAATTTTTCTCCCCCTTCATTTCCTAAGAAGTACAATCATTTCGTTTGTTATTGTTTGAGAGAAAACAAACTACTTTTTCATGTGGAATTGGAAAGTTAGTTTTACCTTGTATTGCTATTATGTATCTTATCTCCCTCTTTTTTCCTCCCCGTTTCCCTAATTAGACTTGAAGCTAACAGAGTTTTCGAAATTGGTGTTTGGTTTAAATGCTAGCAGCCTAGCACGCTAGATCACTTTTTGGCCTACAAGATTGAAATTTATATAGGCTAACAAATCTCCTCCTGAGACAGGCTTTGTCAAAGCATTCATCACTTAAGAACTAGTATGAAAGAATGGTTGAAATCAAGACATGACTATAATGAGTACTTTTGTAATCATCTCTAGCATGCTACGTGGGCTTTTTCCTTCGTGGTGGGAGGTAGAATACCTACCCTACTGACCTAACCAGCACTTGCTGGGAGAGTTTGTTCTTCAAAGTTGCATTTCTAGAATTTAATTTGTAACTGAAACAATCTGTTAGTAGCTGACACTGACAGAACTCTGGGCTCCGCCATTTCCATACTACGGATTAGGTTCCAGTGCAATACTTAGGGTATGGCACTGGGTGCAATTCACCATTTTCACT
Organism: Quercus robur; assembly: GCF_932294415.1. Classification (NCBI taxonomy): domain Eukaryota; kingdom Viridiplantae; phylum Streptophyta; class Magnoliopsida; order Fagales; family Fagaceae; genus Quercus; species Quercus robur. Next base: position 27,147,691 of record NC_065543.1, read on the forward strand.
CACAAATTTTTATCACTTTTCACCTCTTTTAACTTTCACTTTTTACATCTTTTAACTTTTTTCTTCACTTTTTTGAATCATTGGTTGAGATTGAAAGTTGCTTTTTGCAATTATCAATCTCAATCATTCAAAGGAATTTCACCTGATTTCAATCCCTATACTACATATATCTTGTTAAACAATCATTGGGTCTGTCATGGGATTTGATTTACCATTCCTTCCGGATGGAGATTAGTTTTTAATCTCTAAAGACAATGAGGCATGGTTTTGAATATCAAACTGCTAAAAATATCAGAAAATAGAGGGGTTCATGGTTTCAACTTTCAAGGTTGAACCGAAGGTCGAAATATGGCTAGTTTCAAGGTTTAATAACTAGACCATGTTTATAAAAACTAATTTCATCACTTTGGGGGTGCCTTTTGTAAACAAAATAAAAATATGGCTACCTATAACCAAACTTTATTATTGATAGATACGTTTCCAGCAAAATCAAGTGAATGACAAATTATAGAGAAAAGCTATTACAGAAAACTCAAATACAATTTTTTTTTTTTCTTTTTTCTTTTCCCGTATCATATATGATTGAAACCTCCAAATATACATTAGTACCGTGGCGTGGCGTGGCCTAGCCTGTTGTATCATCTAAAATGCTGAGCTTCCTCCCCTAGTCTTACCCGTCAAGATATCCTTGGCTTCATTTATTTTGGATGCAAGATAATGGCTTCCACCGGCATCCGGGTGATTTGCCACCATCACTCTTCTATGAGCCTCCTTAATCTTTTCCATCATAGCGCTTTCCCTGAAAGAGAAATGAGTTCAGGATCAGGAGCCACAAAAAAGAAACAGATTTTATAGGACATCAATAGAGAACAATTTCATTATTGTAAAGTAAAAAGAAAAAAAGATACTGTATATCTAGTGCCCAACCAATACATTATATTTGAGAAACTGGAACGGAACTATGAATCATTTATGGACCCATCACATACCCCAGTTGTAACCAATGAAATGAACAATCAAATGGTTCTTAATCTGCTACAAAAGATGTGCAAAATATAATGGGTACTTTTCTTTCATCAATATAGGGTAGGGTGGATGAGTCTTAAAATATGAAAATTATTACCTGACTCCAAGAATTAATGCTGCTTCTCGTTTAGTCATGACCTGCTCAAACCCACCATGATAAAATCTTCGAACACGGGGAGCTGAAAGGTAAGTTTTGAATGCTTGCCATGCTACAATCATGTATCTTCCCCCTAAGGCTGCAGCTGCCACAGTAGCACCTACTGCTAGAGGAGCTTCCTGAAAAGCAAGCCAAAGACCTCCAACTTTAATTTGTGTGTATTTTTCATTTAAAGTTTCAACTTTTAAAAAAATGTTTCATTTTCTGTTAATCCCTGTTAACATGATGATGAATGCAATCTATATTTCCTAATCTCATTTTAGCATTTAATCCATAAACAAGCGTGGTACATCTCATATACACTTCTTGAAGTTATGTATGACTCTTGGAGACGGAATTATTATTATTATTATTATTTTTAAAAGGCAGCCAAAATGAACATACCCTATATAATGTGACAGAAAGTAATGAGATATTATTATTACTTGTTATCTTTCAAAGACGTGTCATATAGCTGAAATGAAGATCAAAACCAAAAAGCAACTATAACCTTCCCCCCCACCTCCCTAAAAAAAAAAAAGAAGCAACTTTCTGGAATTATATAGCATGAATCTAACAGGAATTTAGAAGAAGAAAAAAGAGAAGGGGTTGTTGACTTGTTTCAGGCTTTAGTTTTGCTACAGGAAGATTCATTCCAAAGACAAAGATGGAACAGAAAACATAATTTCACAACAAAGCTCAAATCTTCTATGGGATTATGGACTCAAATATCATCACGACAAGTTGGAAAATCTTTTTGTTTTGGCCATGACAGCTATCTTAATACTTATACATGGACTATGGAAGACAACTTATTATATGCACATTATCTATGATTGTCAAGAATTTCCAAAACTGAAACAACCTTAATAATGCTTCTTCTCCTAACTCCTTCCAATATATAAAGTTGTTTTGCAACAATTATAATTCCAATTTGTATTTATGCGTTACAGATTCTGAGCTAAATATATAAGACCACCCCCCAATAGAGAGAATAATGTTGTAAACAAAATTTAGCATTTGAGTAATGAGTACGTGTGTGTGTGTGTGAGACAAAGAACGCATTAGCCCCATGTATGTATCTCCATATGACATCAATTCAATAATGAGGAATTAAAAGAAAGAAGGGACTTACCAATGCCATATTCCCGAATTTGTTTTTGTTTTGTGATTAAAAAAAAAATTAACCAGCACCACCCACCAATTGTTAAAAAAGAAAAAATGAAAAAAGAAAGAACGAATAGAATTAATGAGAAAGAAAGAGGACGAGCAAATAGCGATGAGACTTTTTGACTAATAGATTTGGTGTTGTTTATGTTTTATACGCAACGGCGACGCAAGTTTGTGAAAGGCGGTTTGTGGATTCCAACTTGAGCTTCAAGAAAACATATCAATTGAGTTGAGGCGGCGAATTTTGGTTTCTTCCACAACCCTTTTAATACTATAATAATTCGATTTCTTCTTTTTATTTATTTACTAGTGCACGGCTTAATAAAAAATTATATATAATTTTTTTTTAAAAAAAATTGATCATATAATCAAATCTAATAAAAAATAAAATAGTACAAATATTTTTAAAAATTAAGTTATGTGGAAAATGTATATTATGTAATTTTTTTTTTAGTTGCAAAAGAATATATTATAAAATATTTTAAAAAATTATGGCAAGTTTTAAATTTCTAAAAGCTCTTAGTAGTAAAATTGTAATTTAATTTTTTTATATATATATATATATATATAAAAGTATCTAAACCTTCTAGGATACCACAATCAAAATCATTTCAAAAATAGATAAATAAAAGTACATAAAGAGAAAACAAAAATTGTATTTGTGGGGGGGATGGAAGAGTTTTCACTTAGGCTTAAAGCCCAAATACCTAGAGGACCCCATGGAGTGGAATGGGCCAAACCCATCTACTTGAGATAAGGCCCAATAGCCTAGAAGATCCCATGGAATGGATGGAAGGGAATCCTTATGGATCGCTGGGAGGATAATCGTTCTCACGAAATTGGCGATACGCTACATCTAGCAAACTCTTATTTGAGGAACCAAACACCGATAATCCATGGCGTGCCCACAATTGGCGGAAATAACCCTGGGAAACCCTCCAAACAGATAAGGATAGCGGAGATCTTTACCTCCACATTAATGAGGGGTCCTCCACCTAACCTCTGCGGCATCAAATACATATGAAACAACCTGAACAGTAGAAACACCCCCAAAATTCCTGTTTCAGGATAAGGAAGGAAAAGGAAAAATATCCCTAAGAATCCAGTTGGGAATAGGATAGCTGGGAGGATAATCATTCCCACGAAATTGGCGATACTCTACATCTAGCAAACTCTTATCCGAGGAACCAAACATGGATAATCCATGGCGTGCCCACAATTGGTGGAAATAACCTTGGGAAACCCTCAAAACAGATAAGAATAGCGAAGATCTTTACCTCTGCATTAATGAGAGGTTCTCCACCTAACCTCTGTCGCATTAAATACATATGAGACAACCTAAACAGTAGAACCACCCCCAAAATTCCCGTTTTAGAATAAGGAAGGGGGGAACCCAATAAAGAAAGGAAAAATATCCTTGAGAATCCAACTGGGAATAGGACAACTGGGAGGATAAGGGCGGAAAATATGCCAATATAAGGAGGGAGACTGGCACATAGAAGGGGGATAAAAAAAAGGAAGAGAGAGAAAATAGAAAAAGTGGAAAGAAATTCTAGTCCATGATAGTTGAGTACCATGAGAAGGATAGTTTTCTCTATTGGAATGAGCAAGTTTCAATTGGAATATAAGTTGTGTTAGTTAAATCAAATGTTTGAGTTTCCCATTGTAGAGTCATCCCTCTTATGTTTTCTTTTGATAAATAAATTGTGATTGTCAACCAACACCACCCCCGATAGAGCATCCTTCAATAACATTTTTATGTAAGTGGTTTTTGACCCCCATAGTATTGAAATGTAAATGTAAAAGTTTACACATAAATTACTTGTATCTAGCCATTTTGATATTGCCATAATTGAGGAAATAATTCGCACAATCAATTAAGAACATCAAATCAAAAAATACATCAATAATTAAGATAAATAGAATTATGTAAAATATTTTTAAAAAATCATAGAATTTAAGTAATTATTGAACCATGTTAATAGAAAAATAGAAACACAAAAAAATAAAAAATAAAAGGAAGATAGTTTTTCTCACTGAAAAAGTCAAATTCTTCATTTTGCAGTTCTTCACTTAATTTTGGTTTTTTATTGATTGATTCTAGTATTCTTAAATAGTAGAGTACAATAAACTTGGATTCAAACTTAATTTATGGGAGTGTGAAACGTTAACTCCGTCATATATTGCATTACTTTTATTTATTTATTTATTTAATTTTATTTTACGTGTAGTAATTTGGTTTTTTTTTATTAATTTATTTTAGCATTTTTAAATAGTTTTAGTTCAACTTAATTTCTCTTGGATTCAAACTTAATTTGTGGAGGTGTGAAAAATAATCACGTTGCTTTTTACTATTATTCATGGGTTCTACTATATTTTTTGGTACTATTTATGGACCGTACGGTATTATTTCAACTAATTTTTATCTTTATCTATCGTACTTTTAGTAATAAATTTTTAGTTTTAGCAAAAGGGAAATACTAACGAGTGCCCTTAAGGCACTGGTTAATAATCTATTTAAAGAAAGTTTTTATAAGAAATGAAAAAAAAATAATTAATATTTTGATAGATTTTTTTATTTTCCATAAAAATGGTATTAAAACTTTCTTAAAATGGATTATTAATAAGTGCGACACTTATTAGCAAAACCCTTCGCAAAATAAGGGACAAACACACCATTTAATAACGAAAAAGAAATGAAAAGTAAGTCAAACGCAGCGGACCGTTTACTGCAGGTAACAGATGAAAGGAAGGAAGGAAGGTGCCGATCGAGAAGGCAAATAAGGAAGCACCGTGTTAAATGGGGACGGAGACGGAGACCCAGAAGACTGGTTCCCACCAAGTCTGCTGAAACTTCCAAGCAAGCAAGCAAGTGATGTGACGTAAATGTAAAACAGACAACAAACCCCTTTCTTTTCGCCTTTTTGTCCATCCATCCCACTCCCACACGACAACCGACTTTTCAAAGTCCTCAAAGTCAGCATTATTATTATTATTAAAACTCTTTTTCTTTTTGTCTCTTTCTTTACTTTACAGTCAGCGACTTCATTTCTATGTCACCCTGAGCTTAAAAATGGTCGTTGCTCCATTTTTTTTAACATATATTTTCTGTCTCAGCGTCTCCATTTTCAGAACCAAAATCCAATTTACTCTGTCTGAGAGAGTTAGAGAACTTGCTGTCTTTTTGTTTGTTTGAAGCTCCCTGCTACCCATTACTACTATTCTGCTCTTCTCTTCAAACAGGTATTTCAAAACCCACTTATTCCCAGTTTCATTTCTTTTTTTTTTTCCTGAAAAATCTTCTTTTTCTTCTTTTTACCTTCCAAGTCTTAAACTTGTTTTTATTAGATTATGTTATTGAACACTCACATGCACATACGTATGAATTATATGCCAAATTGCCACTGGAATTTGGTGAGGTTTTATTAGATTACAGAACCCAAAAATGGAAAAAAAAAAAAAAATCTTATTATTACAATGGTAATCTTTTATTTGACAATATTACAAGAACACCTCTTGATTTCAAGAATACCACTGACATACTCTTTGCTAATGGTTTCTAAGTCCTTTTTGCTTACTCTACTAGTGTGTTGTTAACCTTGTGCTTGTAGTATTTAGTATTTACAATTGGCCTTATTTTGGGTGATGCTGGAAGAGGTTTATTAAACTCACTCTTGATTGCGATGTTAATAGCAAATGTCTTGTTTTGTTTAAGTCAAATGGTCCTGCTACACTAGTCTAGAAGTAGAAGATAATCTTTCTTGTTTTTTTTGGGTACTGGGTTTTGAGCCCACAACCTCATCCTCCTCCTTTAACAAGGGGAGAGAGAAACATAATCATGTCTGAAATGTATTTTTGTTAATACTTTCATTTTCTAGAGAGAGGAAATCTGTTAACAATCAATTTACCAATTACAATGCATGTTCATGGGTATTTGAGTGATAACATCATCCATAACTGACTCACATTTATCACATGCTTAGATTTAATAAAGCACATGGCTTCTCTGCTTCTTACAACTTCCTAAAAACTAGCATGTTCATGTGTCTTCAACTAATTTCTTCTCCAATTTTCAAATACTACAACAAACTTGGCAAATGTGGGTTTAGGTACAATAACCATATGACTCATGTGAAATTCAGCCATGCCATGTCATTCCACCTATCCCATGCCACATCATTACTCTCCATTATGCATCTACTATCCTCTGTCTGTGACTATTTTTTTTGTTCTTCATTTTGTTTTTCTTCTTTTCTTGAGTGTTTTCTTATTAATTTTTTTTAATTATAAAAAATGAAAGTTAGGCTACCAAAAAAAAAAAAAAATTGAGCTTTAATGTTTGTTATCAGAATATGGGGGATTTCTATGCATGATGCAGGATAACCTGATGCTTTATTGCACTTAGTGGGCTGAAGGGCAAAATAAGTTGTCCTGAATTCTTGCATGTGGCATTGGAGTTAAATATTGTTGAAGAAGAAAAACAGCAAGAATTTGAATATTGGATTACATTACTTGAGAGGAAACAATGAAGAAGGGAATTTACGATATCTTGAGCAAGCACTTAGATCATAAGGGTTGAGTGAATAGACTTAGATTATGGTTTTGTTTCCTTCTAGTTGGAAAAGCATTGGTGCCAAGTTACTGAATATATATACTTGCATTTTGGTGGCATGACTATTTTTCTTGCTATCTAGCAGGTGCAAATATTCATTCTAACTGTTTATTTTACATTCTTTTGTAGGTCTAGTTGATGAGAAATGGCTGTTTTTGAAAAAGATGATATACCTATGCTTTCAGACACACATGCGCAGTTCTTTGATGAACATCCGGATTCCCGATTTCAGAGATTTGCATCCACATCAAGGAGTGCATCGATTTCCATTCCTATGAACTCACTGGATTCCTATGATAGTGAAACTAACCTTGTGGGCTATACTGGTCCCTTACGGAGTGAAAGAAGGACTCCATTCACACAGATGAGTGGTCCATTGTATGTCCGTAAACCTGAAAGCCTTTTTCCGGTTAATCAAGGTGTAACAGGACGAAAAAAAGCAGAACCTGTGCCAGAAAAGTTTACTTCTTCCAGAGGAAAGGATCAGAATGACTGGCTGAATGACAACTATGCTGCCAAAAATGAACATTTACTGAGGTCTGGGCAGTTAGGAGTGTGCAATGATCCTTATTGCACAGTTTGCCCAACATATGACAATTTCAGAGCCACTCAACAAAAGAACTCAAAAGCTTCATCTGTATTTGATCCTAAGGTGTTTTTCTTTCTTAACCTTAGGGCTGTTCTTCCTGTGTTAATTTATAAGTTTATTGCTATTCTATGTTGCCTTGTATTATATGCTTTGGTAGTCCAAATTCTTAGCCAAATGCCTACATTATAGCTAAAAACTTCACTCTGTGCTAACTTGTTGCGTAGATCTCAAGTTTGGTGGTCCTTAAAAAAAGATAAAAAAGGATTTCAAGTTCGATGGCTGGTTCTGTATCATAATAGAATTCTCCCCTCAAAAACCTGGTTATAAATAGCAAAGATCTCTATTGCAGTTGATAAATTTTTTTCTCTTATATTTGTTTTAACTGTTTGATTAAAAAAAATGCCATATTTCCATACTTGTTCATGCATGCTCTTGTATGAAGCTTTTCTGTGGATTCTGTGCTGATGTTTATATCTAATTTTATTAGTTATACAACTACTATTATTAGCTTATAGAAATTTCTGTTTGAAATATCCAATGCTATCTCTGCATCTGACATTCAGCTCTTACGTGGTTTAAAGTTTCTATTGATGATTGTTCAACATACATTCTCCTAGGCATAGCAACAACCTTTATTTATTCTATGATTGCATAATAAAGAACTTTAGGGCCCAAAGGAGATAAATATTCAAGTAAATCATTTGCAGCACAGTGAGCACCGTCCAGGTCGAAATTTTTTTCTTATATTATAATGAATTCTGGAGGTTAGTAATGCTAAAAGATTTATTTAGTGCATCTATGTACATCAGAAAGCGTGTACAGCCCAGGCTTTCCAATTTGGTATATCATAAATAGCCTCCTTGTAGTGGCAGGTCTCATTTTGTTCAGCAGGGGAAAATGTAAGATAGATATAAAGGAAAATAGGACGATGAACATTCAACTACATCTGCCATGAGGAACCAATAGCTGATGTATGAAATTTAGTTATAAAATTTGTAAGTACAAATCTTCTAATACCTTCTGAAAGTTTTGGTAATGAAATTATTAAGTTTGATGCTGAGGTATCATTACATGATCTTTAGTTTTCACAAAAAGCAATAACCAATGATCGTCAAAACACATTCAAAAATTCCCAACAAATAGATTAGATTATGCATGAAAGAGATAATTGTTGAAATGTCTTATTGAAGAACAATTTTTGGGATTGTTAAAAACGAGAATAAAATAATATAGAGAAGCATAAGCAAGAAAGAGAGAAGAACACAAGGGATTATGTGGTTCGGCTTGACAGCCTATGTCCATAGGATAAAACCCTAGTGGCTAAATCTTTATTGTATAATTTAGTCAACTATTATAGTAAATCCTTAACAGGATGTATATAGAGATTAGAAGCTAGGGTTTAGTCCTACATGGGCTTAAAACATAACTGGGCCTCTTGAGCCATTATATCAGCATAAACCCAAAACCTTTAACTGGGACTATGTTGTTGTTGTTGTTGTCGTCTTATGGAAAAACAAAACATTTTCTGGATAATTAACATCACAAAGAATGTGTTCTAAATCATCATAAATTGGATTATTAACATCACAAATAAGATGTTCTAAATTATCATAAGCAGATATAGGCCAATGTGATAATATATTGAAAGTACCAATGAACTTCAAATTTGCTGATGCATTGGGTTTTTATGTTAAACATATATACAAGCTGACCAAGTTTTGCTAAATTTTAGCAGAGGCACTTCTCACCAGCCACTTTGGCTCCATAATTGGTTTTATTTATTTTTATTTCTATTATTATTGTTATTTTTATATGTTAAAAAAAATCATGGTCCCTTGAACGCATATGTTGCTTCTAAATATTGGGAATTAGAGCCCCAACTCAGCCTCTTGTGGAAAGCCTACGTCATTTGCAGTTGAAGGACAAAATGCTCGATTTTTGTTCTTGTGATGCTCCAATTTGATTGATTGTGTGGGTGTGTGATGAGTCCCACATCGGACATATACTGGGTTGAATTGAGCTTTATTAACAACTATAAGGAGCCTCAATTGTGACTAATCCTTTTGAGGTATAGCGCAGATGTGGCTAGACGGTAACCCCGTATGGGTAGAGACACTACCCCACAAAGTGGGCCCTAACAAGGACATTAGGGATTTAAGTGGGGAGATTGTGAACAATTTGGTTGAATCATTTTCTTTATTTTTGTATTTTTTTTATGAGTAATATATGTGTGGGGAAAATTTGTTAGAATGTATTTGAAATATTATATAAAATATGTGTTGTGTTAGGGTAATTAATCTTAACCTTACACACTTCTAGAAGATTAACATGCTATCAAATTCACACACCACCCATTGTCGCTAGCTTTAGTGTTCCATAACATCAACAACCAACAAAACTCTTGACACTAGCAACCATATTTAACCAAATCCCTCATGCAGACAACCACAACTTCACCCTTCAATCACCAATAGTACCTCCGATGACCACAATTCACTAGCTTGACGAGTCAGCGGCTCTAATAAGTGACTTTGTGTTCATCGCGACACCAAAACAACATAAATTGCCGAGGTTCACTTGCTAGGTCTAGTTGGTGCATCAGGCAACACAAGGAAGTAGTTTTCTTGGTTAGAAACCTCATTCTCTTGATCTTGAAGCTTTTAGGGTTGGATCAGTACACTCTGATACCAAGCTTAGTTGTAAAATATCAGGTGTGGGGCCCAACGATTTATGGGCCAAGCCCATTTATTCATGGGGAGCCCTAAGGCCCAAGCCGAAGAGGGTTACAATCCAAACTCAATAACGTGAAACACAAATTGGCCCGGAGAAGTAGCCGATGACAGTACAGTCCTCGGCTGACCCAAAGCTCCACCAAGAAGAAGGGCAAAAACGGTATAGGGACAAACTTGAAAGAAAATCTAAAATATCCAGGAAAGGCTGCCCTTACTACCTTCCCCATACTTAGCTCTGCACCTAACAGAGCCGTATGCTTTAGCTTTATCAACCACTCCCTACGACTTTTGTCTTGGACTGATGGGACAAGTATCAGTGTTGGAAAGGTTGACCCTACACGTGGACGAAGGAAAGTGAATGCAGGCTAGTATAAAAGAAAAAATAAGTAATCTAGAGAGGGGGGCTGGGAGGACTGGCCAAAAAGGAAGGGCTTCCAGTCCACCTCCAGGAGAAAGACTCCAAGGGTAAAGGCACTTTAATCACATATGAACACCACAAAAACCACTGCTGGGTAACTAAGGCCTAGTCTTTTGAATCCACTCTCTACAAATGATATTGTTTGGGCCCATTCACGTGCGAACCCAACACTACTGCGGTTCGTTGCGGAACGTGACCCTACAATTGGCGCCGTCTGTGGGGAAGGCTTGCGCGTTAGCTCGAGCGGCGGTGGAGTTGAGCTTCTGTCGAACAAGGGTCTACGAGGATGCCTTTACGACCGGCGACACGTTGTTGTTGTTCCGACACAAGTTCCCACTAGGAGCTATGCCTCGTAGTGCCAATGGCATAGCAAGTCTAGGGGCTTTAAACATCAAGTTAGCTTCCCCCACCTTATTCGAGGAGCTAACCTTTAGGAAGTAGGTAAATTAAGAAAGAGAATACAAGTTTTGGACAGAACCAAGGCCTTGTATGGTCCTCGGACCCAAGTCTCTGGGGAAACCAACTACTTACAAAGAGAATACAAGTTTTGGACAGAACCAAGACCTTGTATGGTTCTCGGACCCAAGCCTCTGGGGAAACCAAGTACTTACAAAGAGAATACAAGTTTTGGATAGAACCAAGGCCTTGTATGGTCCTCGGACCCAAGCCTCTGGGGAAATCAACTACTTACAAAGAGAATACAAGTTTTGGACAGAACCAAGGCCTTGTATGGTCCTCGGACCCAAGCCTCTGGGGAAACCAACTACTTACAAAGAGAATACGAGTTTTGGACAGAACCAAGGCCTTGTATGGTCCTCGAACTAAAGCCTCTGGGGAAACCAACTACTTACAAAGACAATACGAGTTTTGGACAGAACCAAGGCCTTGTATGGTCCTCGGACCCAAGCCTCTGGGGAAACCAACTACTTACAAAGAGAATACCAGTTTTGGACAGAACCAAGGCCTTGTATGGTCCTCGGACCCAAGCCTTTGGGGAAACCAACTACTTACAAAGACAATACCAGTTTTGGACAGAACCAAGGCCTTGTATGGTTCTCGGACCCATGCCTCTGGGGAAACCAACTACTTACAAAGACAATACGAGTTTTGGACAGAACCAAGGCCTTCCTCGGACCCAAGCCTCTGGGGAAACCAACTACTTAAAAGTAAAAACTACGTTATGTGGACCTTAGAATCTCCCCGAGGAAAACTCTCCATTAACAATTGGGTTAATTTCTGAACTACATGGATTTTCTAGTTTGCCTTCGGATCCTCAACACCAAAGGGACTAGTACGGAATGGAGCAACATGTTTCCAAAAGCATAAGCGAAGTCATTCAATGCTCGGTCACCCCCTCGGATGAATTATTTAGAATTTGTCGTTCTCAAACAGTATTCTCGCACTTATTACAGAACGTTCAACCATTATCTCGGTTAATTTCCTAAGTTCAACTTACTATGAATTGTTATTATTATGCCTGGTAGTGTCGGCAAATTAGAATTAGTTGGATTGTGTTTCAAGGGTTCTTGCTTTAAATATCGCCGAGGAGAAACAAACACATGGAGCACACCCATTCACAAAGTGGTGTTGCCAAAAGAATAGTATTCAAAACAAGTAAATAAATTTCCATTTTTACTAAAACAAAGAAACAGTACAGCGTACAATGAAAAGCTGGAATCAGCTTATGTCAGAGCTCACTACATAACCAAAAAGAAAGAAAGATACAAGAGAATAAGATAAAGCCGAGGAAGTGGATCAGAGGAGAGGTTGGCTACTGCTCCAAGACCTTGTTCTTCCTCAATGCTTTTACATGTCCATAACTCAGGCAGCAAAAGAAACCCAACTTGAGCCTCACACCGCTGAAGGAAAGGTGCAAGGAGCCGGAAGTTGAGAAGCCTTCACCAAAAATTTGCCTGCGACAGGGCAGAGACGATGATGGCGGAGAATCTTTCTTCTGACATACCAAAATTCTGGCATGAACAGAACCTGTTTCGGATTTTGACTAGAAGAGGGAGAAACACCTTTTCCCCTCTGTCGAAACGGAGTATTCTCTTGAATTTATGCTTCTTTTGCCCGTACCTCACTATTCTGAGTCTCAGAAGGACACGGCGTCTCTGTGGCGGAGAGAGTTTCTTCTCCCCAACCCTCGCCTCAAACATATTATGCTAAGGGGGAATAGCACTGGATATGGGAGTTGTGATTTGGGAGGAAACTGAAGAATTGGTGCGTAGGTGAAGCAACTTTCTCTCCTATTTATTTAAAGAGATAAGGTAGTGGCATTTAATTCACGCAGCGTCCCAAGGAACGCTACAGACAAGATGGCTCTGGCTCAATCTCCAACGCCACCTGCAACCATGGGATTAAAGGAGTCTCGGGAAGGTGCACCTCGAACATTGGGACGCCAAAAAGTACTGCGTGACCAAAAACTACATAAATACCCTTTAAGTTGTGGGCCTAGTGAATTCGCGGTCCAGGCCCGTTCTGCATGGGGGCCCAGGGACAATGGCCCACGCCAAGGAATAGCCGTTGTTGAGGACAACCTCCTGCTCGGCACCTCGCGAAATACCTGAGGAAAGGGAGAAACTGAACTACAGCCTTCGGACTCAAGCCTATGGGGAAACCAACTACCTGGGTAACAAAACTAGGTTTTGGACAGAACCAAGGCGTTGTGAAGTCCTCGGACTCAAACCTATTGGGACGCCCACTACTCAAATGGGGAAAGCCCTCGGCTCAAATACTTTAAAATGTTGAGGCCGATAAAAGTGTTAGGATGATGGCGAGACGCCCCATTATTTGGTAGCCTACGGGGGTTGTTCATTCTTGCGGAAATATGTCTTCGGATGATTACTTCCTACACCGCATAGAGCATACAGTTCTAATGTCGGCATTGTTTTGAGTAAGTATCGTTATTCACAGATAGGCATTGCTGTGTCAAATAATGCTATTAAAGTTATGGTGACATCTTTTTATTAGCAAGTATTTCGGCCTTAGTTGTCCTTGATTCAAATGCTATATTATTGTGCCGAGCAGCGCTTGTAAACTTGTAAAAACATAGAAACAGAACATGCGAAGTAAAATAACAACAATTTTTATTAATATGAAAAATTATTACAACGTACAAAGAGGGGCTTAAACAAGCCTATACAAAAGGTAAACTGCCGAAGCAACAATAATATTTGCAATACAGATAAGTAAACAGTCAGGTGTCTTTTAAACTCGTCTTCAAAGTCTCTCCAATCTCTGCCTCAGTATTGCTCATATTGAGAGAAGAACTTTCTTTAGAAAAAGTTGAAGGAGAAGGAAGAAGAAAATGAAGGACAAGGAAGAAGAGGATGGAGGAGATGAATGAGGAAGATGGAGGAGATGAATGAAGAAGATGGAGGACATGAGTAAAAGAAGGAGGAGAAGAAGAGGGAAAAGATGAGAAGGAAGAAAGAGAGGCGGAAGGAGGCGCCAATGAACGAAGAGAGGAAGAAGCAGGGGCACTTAGTCCCTGCCCCAATCCTGACTCCTAACACACTGGCGTCATATTAGATATGCTCATGAGAGAGCGGGTAGTACTGATGATGTGTGTCCTCGGCTCAGTCACGCCAAAAATGTAACGTGATGAGTCCCTACTTCGGATTTTGACTGAAAGAAAGACGAGACAAATCTTGAGTCTCCGCCATCCTTGCTCTGATCGAGTCATTTCGAGCTTCGTTAGAACATGGTGTTTCTGGGAGGGGAATAGTTTTTTGATTGCTTATTACTACGGTGAGTGTGTTTCAGGTTAAGGTATAACCGGAGAATAAGAGTAAACTCCGGAAGGAATCTAAGGGTTTCAAATTTTGGTGGGATTAAAGGAATTCATCTGTGGGAGAAACAATTCTTGTTTCTTCTCTTTATATAGGGGACGAAGAAAAGAGTACTTAATGAGTTCAGATCTCCAAGGAAATCTGCAAACATAAATACGCCCGTTTCATTCCCCCACGTCATAAAAAACCGTTGAACCTGGGAGGTCTCGTAAAGGGAAGATATTAAAGGTGCGCTTCAGATAACCAAACGGCATAAACGTATCGTGCGCAAATCAAGGGGAATATCTTGTAGACCGGTACATTCCCTGGGCAGGTGAAGAGTCGCCAGCGTCAGTCAAGGGCTGAATTAAATGAGCTATAATAAAGGCTCGGTATTATCAAAACCCCCCTCTCCAACCAGGAAGTCGGACAGCAGGGTTTTGAGGGGCTATTGTGGGGCCCAACGATTTATGGGCCGAGCCCATTTATTCATAGGGAGCCCTAAGGCCCAAGCCGAAGAGGGTTACAATCCAAACTCAATAACGTGAAGCACAAATTGGCCCGGAGAAGCAGCCGAGGACAGTACAGTCCTCGGCTGACCCAAAGCTCCACCAAGAAGAAGGGCAAAAACGGTATAGGGACAAACTTGAAAGAAAATCTAAAATATCCAGGAAAGGCTGCCCTTACTACCTTCCCCATACCTAACTCTGCACCTAACAGAGCCGTATGCTTTAGCTTTATCAACCACTCCCTACGACTTTTGTCTTGGACTGACGGGACAAGTATCAGTGTTGGAAAGGTTGACCCTACACGTGGACGAAGGAAAGTGAATGCAGGCTAGTATAAAAGAAAAAATAAGTAATCTAGAGAGGGGGGCTGGGAGGACTGGCCAAAAAGAAAGGGCTTCCAGTCCACCTCCAGGAGAAAGACTCCAAGGGTGAAGGCACTTTAATCACATATGAACACCACAAAAATCACCGCTGGGTAACTAAGGCCTAGCCTTTCGAATCCACTCTCTACAAATGATATTGTTTGGGCCCATTCACGTGCGAACCCAACACTACTGCGGTTCGTCGCGGAACGTGACCCTACATTAGGCATTAGGTTTGAAGGAGAGAAAAGAAGAGTGGAGAGAGAGTTGAGAAAAGTCTGGGGCTTTGTTAATCAGTCCCTCACCTTAGCACGTATTTATTTAGGATGATATAGAGCCTGTTTGGATAAGTGTTATGATAATCAAAATGCTCATTTATGTATGAAAATGCTAGAAGTTAGACGTTTGGCTTTGCGTTCATAAAGAAATTACTTTTTTAAAATTGCCAAAAACTCACGTTTTCAAAGCACAATGAGCTCAAGCTTTTTCAAAAACACCAGTGAAAACGCAAATATGGGTTTACTCTCAAAGTTCCTTTTTAAGTGTGAAATTCTTAAAATATCCTCACAAAATTGCATAATGACCAAAATACCAAAGAAAAATTTCTTGCCTTGACACCATCGATCTCCTTTGTGCTTTTGCCTAATTGCCTCTGTCTATCTCCTCTCTGCCTCTAGTTGCTCACTTTTTGTTCCCTTGTCTCTCTTAGCTTGTTGCTTCTTTACCATTGCACGGATTAGTTATCCTCCCCATTTTGCTTGACTAGAATCTTATGGGCAAGGGTGAAGACTTAGACTGACGACTATGACCACTACTACTCAAAAAAAACTACGTCGATGCTTCCCTAATTGACAAGCTTCACATTCTAGATTGGGCACGTGACTTAATGCTGGAACAGCAAACTTGAGCTTGGCCAAGGGGTGACCCAAACGTAAATGCCACTGGGCAGGAGATGTGTTAGCACTCCAAGCTGAGAAGGTGTGGAAGATAGAATCATTAGGATCTATATAATCTAAACCGTCTTTCTCATGCCTCGAACTAATCATCTTTTTGGTCTTGAGGTTCTGAAAAACACACGAAGTAGGATCAAAGGTTATGGAACATTGTAAGGCTTTAGTCAATTGACTTATAGAAAGTAAAGATAATGACTTATTAGGATGAAGAACACCTTTCCCATGGACAGGTCGAGAAGAACCATCAGCTAAAACAACATGATGTTTAATGGGAAGTAAATCAAATAAGAGAGATAATAGACTAGATATATGTTTATTAGCGCTGGAGTCAATGACCCAGGATGGAGAGGAACCAGCCACACATGCAACATTACCTGAATTATCTAATGTAGCAATTGAGGAAGTAGTGCACAATTGTTGAACAAGCTCGCTAAGCTGAGTAGTAAGTGCATCACGAGGATCAGACCTAGAAGTTGTATGCCCAATGGAGTAGAACTAGGTTATGGCTGTACAGCACCATCAACAACCTAATTCACATAATCTGGCTTCCCATATTTCACCCAACAATAAGGTTCAGTATGATTAAGACCACCACAATGGTCACACTTCCTGTTACCACTACCACCCCCACGAGAACCACCATAAAAACCATGGCCGCTATGACCGCCATGGAAACAACCATGAGAATTACCACAATCCCCACTACTTAAAGAGTAAAGCTAAAGACTCCAGGAAGTAACAATGGAGTTTTATCCCAATGACAAGCGCAATAGTTGAGAATAGGCATTAGCAACAGTGGGTAAGGTCTCACTAGCAGGAATCTGATCTTTGAATCCATGTAAGTTAGATAGCAAAGAAGCAATCATAAAATATTCCCAGTGTCGCTTCTGTTGTTCCAAATCAGTGGTAGTAAGAGGCTGATACTGTAATAGCTGCTCTCATAAATTTTTAAGAGTACTGTATTACTCAGACAATGGTTTCTTAGATTGCTTCATAGTGAAATTTTTCTCATAAATCTTATACACCCAAGAAACATTGCTTTGATGGGAAAAAGATTCTGCAACAGTGTCCCAAATTTTCATTCAAAGAATCACAAAATTCAACAGTAGTACCAATGCGGGGTTCCATACTATGCCACAACCATTGCATAACAATTGAATCTTCACTCATCCAATCATCATAATTGAAGCTTTAACATCAGGTGGTTGATCAGTCAAATATTTTAATTTCTTTTTCCCATGCAAATAAATTTCACTGCATGTGTCCAAGCAAATAATTCAAACCATTCAATTTTTTTGAAGTAATGGATTTAGGCATATCATCATATCTAATCAGTGATGATTTGTCCTCTGCCGTGACAGTGGTGGTCTTTTCTTTAGCTGTACAAAACTCAAATTGTCAAACAACTCAAACAAGATTAGAAATACCAAGACAACAAACCAACATCACAACAGCCAACTCCAAGCAACTAGAACAATACTCAATTCCAACAAGTAGTCACAAGCCAACTTACCAACTGAAAATTATATAGGAAGAAATCTGGAGGGGCACAATTTTGGCAGCAGAAACAGCAAAGAACCCAAAAGAAAAAAAAAAAACTACAAAACCCACAAGAAATCAACAAAGCAACATCAAATATGCTATTCTATAGTCTAGTTGGCCCCTACAGAAGGAAGCCCAATCAATCCAAGCTGCTGGAAAACACTAGAAAAGGAGATTGGAAAATCGATGATAAGATTGACAAAAAAAATTCGAAATTAAAAAAAAAAAAAAGAAAAGAAAAAGAAGCCATACAATGGCTTCAAAAAATCTGGCAAGATTCACCAAAAATAGCACTAGATTCCGACTGGTTAGATGGTGTCTTTGCCGGAATTTGGTGACCATGCCAATGCCAACATCAGCACTTGCGTCAGCACTTGCATCAGCATTGATGTCATCATACAGATTCTGGCATCAATCCTCCTATCAATAGATACAGCCACCTTCTTGTGTTCTAGTGGGTTCTAGGGTTGGATAGGGATGCTCTAATATCAAGTTAAATTGTAAACTATGGAAATTTTGGTTAAAGAGAAGTAAGAAGAAGAGGAAAATAAAGGTAGTGACAGAGAAAAGGAAGAAAATAAGGTTTTGGTGTTAAATCAGTCAGCCACCACCCTAGCATATATTTAATTATTTATATTAGGGTTTATAACATGATTACACAAATGCCCATTTAATATGCTAATATAACAAATAATGAGAAAATAACTCAAACATTTAGTTTTTGTTTAAATTTAAGAGTTTTTAATTCTAGCTACATTGCAGTTTATGTGTTTTTTTCCCCACTTCTTATAGTAAGAAAGTGCTCTACGTTGTTGTCCAAACACTTTGTTATCGTTCTATGAAAAAATTCTTGAGGCTCCAAATTCATTTTATTGTACTATTTATTTTCCTATGACTTTTTCATATTGTGTATTTTCACTAGTTTTTGTTTAGCAGAATAATGTTGTACAAATACTTTGATGTTCTTATGCTTTTTTGTTGTTTTTTTAGTTCCATAATGTTCTCTATGGGGATGCCAAAGGCTGGGCTAGGAGATCTTTTTCCTTTCTCCAACAATATATTCCTGGAGTCATGAACCCTCATACTAAAGTTGTGCAACGATGGAACAAATTTTTTGTCAGTTCTTGCTTGGTGGCAGTTTTCGTAGACCCATTATTTTTCTTCTTGCTGTATGTACTAAAGGTATGGATCTTGTTCTTGAAGTATAAAGTTAGATTGATTTCGAAGTTATTAATCTTTATGGGTTTTGCTTGTGCACTTGATGAGGCTCTAATCACATCTCAAAATTTTCAACATGTGGCCAACATCTATTATTGGGTAGTCTATATTTTTCAGTATTTTGGGATTTTTCTCAAATATTACTAATTCCAACATATAGATGGCATGTGATCTGTTTCGAATTAAACAATTGATAATATGTATTCATTGACAAATGTATTGCCCCATAGTACATTCCCAAAGTACTTGTGTTTGCTTTGTTTTTAATCAAATTTTCATTAATTATCAAGAAAACAAAAGGTTTTTATTTCCAGCATTGCACTCAATCTTTTGAATATTTATCCTGTCACAATGGAAAGATAAAGAAAAGGTAAATACTGTAAGTTCTAGCAAATTTTTGGGAGTTTCCTTGCAGGCTTCGAGGAGGAGGCTATTAGATTGTACATCAATTGAGAGTAGTTGGAGGCTACAATGTCACCAAATTCACAGTAGAAAAGTCAAAATCTGGTATGAAAGGGATGAGGGAACTTAAGAACTTGATCTTGACATTTAATTATGACACAAGAGGAGGGGGCCGCAATAGTGCTGGTTGAAAGAATAGGGTGCTTTAGAACATCATTAATTTACTACTCATCACATGGAATGTGAGAGGTATGAATGACTGAGAAAAGAGGTTGAGGGTGAGGAATGCTCTTAGAATGTGAAAGGGGGATATTCTTTTCTTACAGGAGACAAAAATGGAGGTAATTAACTGCAGTGTGGTGCGGAGTTTGTGGGGGAGTCAATTTTTGGATGGGGATTGTTTGGACGTGGAAGGGGATTCCAGTGGCGTTTTACTGCTTTGGGATAAGAGAGTGGTGCAGAAGATTGATGTTGCAAAGGGCCTTGTTAAAGATGAGAATAAAATAATATAGAGAAGCGGAACCAAGAAAGAGAGAAGAGCAGTTTACATGGGTCAGCTGGATGGCTTACATTCACAGGATAAAGCCCTAGCAGCTACATATTTAATGTATACTCAAGTCAATTATTACAGTGAACCCTTAACAGATGACACTTTGATTTTTTCTGGTGACTCATCTTTTGTTTGCAGATGACACTTAAATTTTTTGTGGTGATGAGAGTGAGCAGATTGGTTTTTTGAGATTTGTACTGCTTTGCTTTGAAGCTGTTTTGGGATTACAAATAAATCTTGGCAAGTTAGAGATGGCTTTGGTAAGGTATGTGCATGATATTGAATATCTAGCTAGTGTGTTGGCTGCTCATGATCGGATTCTTACTTTGGATAATATCATGCTTAGGAGTCGCCCTTTAGCAAATCGGTGTTGTATGTGTTGTTGTGATGGGGAGTCGGTGGACAATCTTCTTCTTCATTGTCCTGTTACACATACCTTATAGACTTTTATGCTTCAGGCTTTTGGTATACATTGGGTTATGCTAGGATCAGTGGCAGAATTGTTATTTTGTTGGCATTAGTGGCTTGGGAAGCATAATTCGAACATTTGGAATTTGATTCTAGGTTGCTTAATGTGGATTGTTTGGTTGGAACGAAATCGTCGTTCCTTTGAGGACAATTGAGAAGACGTTGGATGAGTTAAAGGTTTTATACCAGCGTAGTCTTTTTGAGTGGTCTCGTTGTGGGGGTCTTACTGATTATTCTTTTCTTTCCGAGTTTATGTTTTCTCTTAGAATAGTTTCCTGTTTTCTCTCTTTTTTGCTGTTTGTTTTTTTTTTTCTTGTTGTTCATCATCATGAACAACTTGTACTCTTCCTTATTTTTTTCATTAATAATAGTTCTTTGATTACTTATCAAAAAAAAAGTAAGATCTCTACTTTCCCTTTAAAGTATTTGGGTCTTCCATTGAGGGAAATGTTTAAGTCCATGGAGATGTGGGATTAGGAAAGATTGAAAATATTGGCAGGGTGGAAGAAGATCTATCTATCCAAGGTGGGGCAGCTTACTTTGATTAAGAGTATTCTTTCTAGCCTACCTACTTACTATATCTATTTATATTCCCTTCCTGTCAGCATTGCACGGCGTTTGGTAAAGCTGCAACGGGATTTTTTGTGGGGTGGGATGGATGATTGTGTAAAATTCCATTTGGTGAGGTGGCGGACGGTTTGCAAACCTGTCCAACAGGGGGGCTTAGGCCTTCATAGCTTGGTACGATTTAATCAAGCTCTATTAGGGAAATGGCTGTGAAGATTTACTTTTGAAAAAGAGGCTTTTGGCATACAATTACAAAGTATGGAGTTATTGGGGGTAGGTAGACTTCGGGGTCTCACGGATGTAACTTGTGGAAACATATCAGGAGTGGGTGGAATAGTTTTGCACAATTCATTTTCTTTGAAGTGGGTAATGGTTCAGGGATTTGTTTTTGGCGCGACTACTGGTGTGGTGATGTAATTCTTAATAAGCTTTTTTCGACCTGCGTCGTCTAGCTTGAGACAAAGAGGCTATGGTGGTAGATTATATACATATACATGATGGCGATGTTTTTTGGGATTTAGTGCTTAATCGTGCTTGCCAAGATTGGGCATTGGAGATTTTGCACTCCTTTGTTTCTCAATTATACTTGGTCAAAATTGGGGGATTTGCTGAGGATTGTGAATGGTGAACCCTTACCAAAAGTGGTGATTTGAGGTAAATCTTTTTACAAAGATCTCTATTCTAGAGAATTTCAATTATTTCTGTGGAAGAGTATTTGGAAGGTGAAGTTCCATCTAAGGTAGCTTTTTTTGTGTGGACCATGGCTAATGGGAGAATCCTTACAACGGATAATTTGAGTATGTGGAGAATGTGTGTGGTAGATGGGTGTTGTATGTTTGAGGAGTGGGATAGAAGGCTTGCACTCAAATATGAAGATTTTATTTTTACGCACTCTGTATGACCAATGGCAGCCTTAAGTTGTCATTCTTTCTCTGATATGCTAGTTTTTATGGATTTATGTACTTTCATTTGATTTTTAACAGCCCCCGTACAGTGCCTGTGTACTGTGGTTGTGCTGTACTTACCTTTATTTAAATAAAATTTGCATTTACTGATTAAAAAAAAAAAATCTTGGTTAACTATAGCAAAAACTTTACTTGCTTTCCCCCACCCTTTGAATGCAGGATAACAAGTGTATAATAATTAACCGGCCCTTGACCACTACAATTGTGGTTTTCAGAAGTATGACTGATCTGATATACTTCTTTCACATGCTTCTTCAGGTGACTGCTACTTCTCTTCCCTTTGCAGAAACTCTTTGCTTTTTTTTCTTTTCATTTTTTAAAATTTATTGCAATTACGTAGTTCTTTTAATTAACCTGCTAATATGGACTATATGTTGAAGCTAATTTAAAATTTAAAATTATTGTTATTGTGGAATAATTCTTGCTAATAGAGTTCCGCTACACTATGTTTGAGTGCTTGCTGATCCAGGCATTATTAGTTTCAGAGTAACCTTTGTTTTAGATATCTTGTAGCATCTTTGCAGTTAGAAGAGATCTGAACATTGAAACATGAAAAGCCAGCTTAAATTTTGTATTTCTTATTTAATTGCCACATGGTAGAGTTACTGCTTGGATTGTAGTATTGTCAGGTCTAATATGGACCTTGTCCAGAGAGAGAAATAGAAGAGCTTTTGTGGCACAGGAGTTGTCAATTGAGAGGTCAATTCAATGTTTATTAGCTCTTTATTCCATTGATTATTAGTAGATGTGGGTAGATTATCTAATATTTTAGACTTTATAGATTCTTTGTATATTTGATACTTCTTAGGGGATATTCATAACTGTTCCCAAAAACTGTTTACTTTTTTCTAAAATGCAATTGATCATCTAATATTTTAGACTTTGTGTCTGTTTGGGAAAAATTATTTTTGCCAACTTATTTTACTATTCAGCTTATTTTTGCTACGATTCATAGGCCCCACTGCACTTTTTGATACTATTTATGAGTTTCATTATACTATTTCAACTAACTTTTACCTTTATCTACAGTAGTTTCAGTTAAAAGTTTTCAGTTTCAGCAAAATAAACAGATCCCAAGCGGACCCTTTATATAGATTCTTTGTATATTTGATACTTCTTAGGAGATAGTTGAGTGTATTCATAACTGTTTACTTTTCTCTAAAATATAATTTCTTATTTTTATATGTATTAGAAAAAATATCTTTCTGTCCTACTTTTTCTTGAAAATACCAATAATATTATCTCAAAAAACCTTAAATAAAATTGAGGAAAAAAAAATTTAACCAAAAATTATCATGTAACTTAAAAAAAAGAAACAAAAAAAAAAAAAAGGAAAAAAGAGTTAAGGAGTGAGATAAACCCCTCGCATTGATTAGTTTGTAAATATAGATTGATTGGCTTTGCCAAAAGGACATAGCACAAACCATTCCAAAAACTGACTCCTATGCATGAACACCTTGCATTAACATGACATAAACTTAAACTGTGTATGAACTGTTTTTGTAAGCATAGATTGATTAATTATTTGGTTTGATAGATTTTGGAGGAGCAGAATAAGTTTAATGCTTTTTGAATTGTGAAAAAAAAAAAAAATGAATACTTTATCATTTCAGAGTCTAATTTGATTGTCATTTTTAAAAATTGAGCTTTCTTATGGCCTGAGAATGTGGCTACCACCTTTTTTGGAGGGAATGTACATTCTTGTAAATGTGAGGTTTGATGGGAATTTAGAATGGCCGTGGGCATTTGATTTCCTTTGAGCTATTTACAACCAAATAAGGGAATGCTTGGTACTCCTATTAGGATTCCTAGGAATCTTAAAAGATGATCCAAACCAAACCATCACATTAGTTCCATGTGGATTCTATTCACAGTGGTAGATGAGCCAAACCAAACATCACATTAGTTCTGTGTGGATTCTATTCATGGTGGTTGTTTGCCTCCCATCATGTTCTATGGATTGCATTATGCTTGAAAACAAAGCTCCATGGTCGAAGATTGTTTTTTTTTTTCTTATATTTTTTTTTGGATAAGTAAGAATGATATATATATATATATATATATATATGAAAGGCTACTCTATGCAAGAAGAGCAAAGAGCAAAACCAGAGAATACAAGGAGGAGAAAACAAAGAAAAAACAAAAAAAGAAAGAAAACCAAACAACATATTAATTACAGAGAGAGAGAGCTAAGAAAAGAAGGGAGAGAATCACTAGTCGTGAGTCCCCATGCCCTAGACAAATCAAAAAGAGTTCCACTAAAAGAAGCAAACATTTGATCACCGGAACTATCTAAATCCTCAAAAGTCCGCCGATTCCATTCCTTCCAAATACATCAAAGGATGCACAACATAACTAAATTCCAAATTTGAGACGAGTGCTTCCCCAACCAATTCCACCAGCCAAAAAGCAAATTTGGGATTGATCTAGGAATAACCTAAGACAAGCCAAAAGTTATAAAGACAAAGCTCCAAAACCGATAAACCATCTCACAATGAAGAAATAAGTGGTCTACCGTCTCTCCACAATGACGGCACATAATACACCAGTCCACAAAAACCAATCTCCTCAATTTCAGGTTATCACCTGTTAGGATCTTATTCCAAGCAACACACCAAACAAAAAAGGAAACTCACTTAGGGGCCTTTGCTTTCCATATAGCTTTCCAAGGAAAGACAGTTGAGGGAGAGTTCCTTAGTTTGTTATAACATGACCGGATGTCAAAATCCCCATTAGGCTTCAACTTCCATCTCATCCAGTCTCTCACATCCATTGGAGGAGTATTAGCTCCCAATATATGAAGAAAATGCAGCCCTTCATCCATCTCCCAATCATTAAATTCTCGAATAAAACAAACATCCCAAATTCTTCTATCCTCCGCCCCCTGCCTCGATAAAGAAGCTTCTATAGATACCTCATTATCAACGGCAATACCATACAACCTTGGGAAGGCCAAATGAAAAGGTTGATCCCCATTCCACCTATCCTGCCAAAACCTTACTCTATTCCCCAACTCAATAACAAACTGACAATTTTTGCTAAAATCCTCCCATCCCATGTGAATACCTCTCCACAAACCACACCCATGAACTCCCCTACCCAGCTTTGAGGCCCATCCCCCCCATTCTTCCTCATATTTTGAAGCTACCACCCTCCTCCATAACCGACCCTCTTCCTTCCCAAACCGCCACAACCATTTCCCCAGTAAAGCCTTATTGAAAGTAGTAAGTTTCCTTATCCCCAAGCCCCCATTAGCTATAGGCACACAAACTTTATCCCATCCTACCAGATGAGTCTTGCTATCACCCCAAAGAAAGTCCCTTTACAACTTTTCAATTTTATTAGCCACATGAGTAGGGATTGTGAATAATGATAAAAAATATGTAGGAAGACTAGATAGCGTACTCTTGAGTAACATCAATCGACCCTCCTTAGACAAATACAACTTCTTCCACCCAGCTAGATGCCTCTCAAATTTTTCCAAAATAGGATTCCATATTGAAGGGAAGTTATGTGAAGCCCCCAACGGCATACCAAGATAAGACATAGGCAACTCTCCAACTCTACAGCCCAAAATTTCAACCAGAGCATGCACATCATCAACCTCCCCTATTGGAACCATTTCACTCTTATGCACATTAACCTTCAAACCCGTGACCACTTGAAAACTAAGTTACAACAGTTGAATATGAAGAATTTGCTCCACATCCGCATCACAAAATAGGATGGTATCATCTGTAAATAATAGATGTGTAACACATTCTCCACCACCCCTCCTACCCTCAGCTTTTAAACCACGGATCAAGCCAGCTCCCTCCACTCTTCTCAACATCCTACTAAACACCTCCATCATAATCAAAAACAGCATAGGAGATAGCGGATCCCCTTGTCTTAAACTCCTCAAACTACCAAAAAAATCAGCTGGAGACCCATTAATCAAAACAGAGAACTGAATTGTGGAAATACAAGTATGGATCCACTTACACCACTTCTCTCCAAAGCCCATTCTATTCAACAAATTCAACAAAGTCTCCCAATTCACATGATCGTAGGCTTTCTCAATATCAAGTTTACCAATGACTCCAGGAACCCTACTCTTCCCTTGGCTATCCATGTGCTCATTCGCAATGAAAACCGAATCAAGAATTTGTCTCCCACCCAAAAAGCTATTCTGAGTCTCAGAGATAAACTGATCTAAAACCACTCTCAATCGGTTTGCCAAGACCTTAGACAAGATTTTATACACACTCCCCACCAAGCTAATAGGACGGAAATCTCTAATATTAAAGGCATCATTCTTTTTAGGAATTAATGCAATGAAGGTAGCATTAAGGGATTTTTCAAACTTACAATGTTGAAAAAACTCTTCAAAGACCGCTAAGACGTCTTTCTCCACTACTCTCCAACAATGATGATAAAACGCCATAGTAAACCCATCCGGACTTGGAGCTTTATCCCCTTCAAAGTCACTAACAACTTGGAGTATCTCCTCTCTCTCAAAATTCCTTTCAAGCCAAACCCTCTCCATATCCCTAATACAATCAAATTCCAAACCCCCCACAAGGGGCCTCCACCCCTCAGTCTCTTTGTACAAATTTTTATAAAATTGTGCTACCTAATTAGTTACCTTGGATGCCTCCTCAAAAACCATCCCATCCACCTCCAAGGTTCTTCGATGATTAAACCTTCTATGGGAATTAGCCATTTTGTGAAAAAACTTGGTGTTATTATCCCCTTCCTTGATACATAACATCCTAGATTTTTTGTCTCCAATAAATTTCTTCCAAGGAAAGAAGATGCTCCACTTGGGACCTCAAAGCTGCCCTATGACCTTTCTCACCATCAGTGAGACCAAAGTCCCCTTCCTTGGCGTCTAATTTTTTTAGCTCCTCCAATAATTGATTCTTTTGACGCACTACATTACCAAACTCTCGACGATTCCATTGCACAATGTCCTCTTTC
Organism: Quercus robur; assembly: GCF_932294415.1. Taxonomy (NCBI): domain Eukaryota; kingdom Viridiplantae; phylum Streptophyta; class Magnoliopsida; order Fagales; family Fagaceae; genus Quercus; species Quercus robur. Next base: position 27,174,645 of record NC_065543.1, read on the forward strand.
AGAGCCTTCAATTTTCTTGCAAGCACGAAACTTGGTGTACCTACAAAAGAATGCCGATTCCACCAGGATTGAACTCTATCCACAATGCCCTCCGTCTTCAACCACATATTTTCAAATCTAAATGGACTTTCCCCCCTTGCCATTCCCCCTGCCTCCAAAAGAATTAGGCTGTGGTTTGAGATAGGACGGGGTAAAATCCTTTGAATAACATCTAGGAAATGGTCCTCCTAGTTTGGAGTGATCAAAACCCTATCAATCCTAGACATCGCTAGTTGATCAGTACCACTTGACCAAGTATATCTACCTCCTTCCAAAGGCAGATCAACCAAGTTAAGATCCCCAATAAATTCAAAGAATTTTTCCATAGCCAAGGTCAAACGAGTCTCACCCCTATGCTTACTAGGAAAGCGAACAATATTAAAATCTCCAAAGTAGCACCACGGTATCCTCCAATACTGCTGAATACCCATCAACTCATCCCATATGTGACCCCTCTCAATATTCTTATTTGGGCCATACACCCCTGAGCATGCCCATATAAAACCGTCTCCCACCCCTTGCCACTTTACCAAAACTGAAAAAGTACCAACTATAACCTCCACCTTCTCCAAAACCCTTTTATCCCACATAAGCAAAATACCACTAGCAGTCCAATCAGCCTCCAAAACAGCCCAATCTACATATGGACAGCTCCACAAACTACAAACCAACTGTCTATTCATGCTAGCAATTTTCATCTCTTGTAAACAAATAACATCACACTTCTACTCCCGCAACAAATTCTTCACCACAAGGCGTTTCCGAGGATCATTTAAACCTCTAACATTCCACGAAATCATTTTTATCTTCATAAACACAAAACTATTCCCAACTACTAACACCAACACAAGACCACCCTCTATCTCCTGTCATAATTCAACGAACAGATCAAGTTTTGCAACTCTCTACGACCATTGTTTTTGGACTTAGCCACTTTTTTGCTACCCGTTTCTTTCCTGTGTAACACATTGGCTGCTTCCATCACAGTTTCTAGCCTCTGTAAGAGAGCAATGCACAACTTCTCATGTCAGGTCGTTGACAACCCAACCAATTTACTGAACCCAGGGATTCTGTGTTTCACCCACCCAAAAATATCTAACTTATTCTCGATACTCAATACCTCAGTGGCCTCCTCCAACTCTGCCGAAATTGTTGACACAGTCAGAGCAATGGTTTGCAGAGGTAAACAATCTGACACTTCAGTTTCACCTAAACCAACAGAAAAATCCACTACATCCTCCACAAGCAAGACCTCCCTAGGAAGACTTAAAAGTTCCTTACTAGAAAAAGAATTAACCTCCTGACCCGATACTCCAAAACCCATTAACCCAGCTCGCAAAAACTCCAGAAAAAGATCAGGAAAAGAAAGTCCAACCAATCTCGGCACAAATTTGAGAATCACCAACCTCTTGCCTTCAGAAATCAGCCCACCCAACAGCATATCAAAGCCCAAAGTACTGTTCCGGTTGGAGCTAAACCTGAGACCCATCTTCAGAAGAGGCTCGGTGCACCCCGACACTTCCACCAACGAAGCCCAACGCTGGTGAGTTGACACAACTCCCTCTGCCTTGGTCTACGTCGCCCCTATCGGCGAAGCCACAAGCACTTGATTGATCGAGGAACTCCTTACATCGTCATCGCTCCTCAATATACCCACCGACGTCACTAACCCAGATTTAAATACCGGCGTTGTAGGCTTCATAGACCCAACCTCCGTTGTAGACACCGTCGACCCAACCTCCATCGTAGACATCGTCGACCCACTGAAATCAAGCTGTGTTTTGGAGCTCGCCACCATCACCGAAATATGAGCTTTGTGGGTTGTTAGTCTCGAGTCAACCAAAGAGCTTTCTCCCACTTCAAGTCTGATTGGGTTTGTTAACTCTGGAATATTTGGACAGCCCATGCATGTGTCACCATTTGGGCCTAAATCCAATACAGGCTTCTCTAGACCCCTTGAGTGATAAAATGAGCCTAAGCCCACAATGGGCTTCTCACCCCGTATGACCCACTTAAGGCTTTTAAAACCGCTTTTATAGCTATTCCGTGTAACACGTCTCTTCTGATAAAAGTTGGGAAGTTGCGCATTCATTTGCCGGGTCTGGAACCCATGACCTCATCCTCCATCCTATTGTTACAAAAGTTGCCTAGAAAGGGAGATTAAAGGTTGGTAAAATTTTAACTGGGGTAGTCTAATCATGAACTTGCTGCTAATTAATTGCCCCGTGCAATGTTATAAGCAGTTTTGAATTAAAACCCAATAACAAACCAATTCAGTCATTTGTGTCAGCGCATAATTGAACTGATTCATTGCCCTCTCAAAAACTAAATGGCTTGGGAGGTGATTTTCACAGCCCTAATTTATAATTGCCTTGAAACAGTTATAATTATATATTAGTTATTATTATTATGGATTATGTTGACGGGTGCCCGTAGGACAGTTGTTAATAAACCATTTTAGAAAAGTTTTTATATCACTTTTTTTGGAAAATTGAAAAAACTGTCAAAATATTAATTGTTTTTTCTCTTTTTCCATAAAAACTTTCCTAAAATGGTTTATTCATTAACATTTTCCTATTATTACTGGTATAACACTCAAATTTCTCATGTTCAATGAATGTAATCGAAAGGTATTGGATAGAAAGGTTTGAAAATAATTTTTGTTGTTTTGTGGGTACATTTAGTCACTTAAAAAGAATAATTATGTTCTTAAGTTGGTAAGTTAATTAAATATTTGCCAATTTATGCAAGCAATATTACAACAGGTTCATATCCTAAATTATATTAATTTAAAAAAATTACATTTTTCCTTTTTGTAATGTCATGTAAATAATTGAAACTTATTTCTCAAATATTATAATATATGAGTATTACAAATTGGCCATAAGAATAATTTCTTATCAAATATTTCAAAATGAACTTATAACATACACGCACATTGAGCAGGACATCGGCTAGTCCTATCTAAAATCTTGGCATTGTACATGTTTATTAATAGATGATTTTATTAAAGGGAGTGACTTAGGTGTACAGGTTCTATACAGAAGCTTTGGCGCTTAATAACAATCACAAATAGTAGGAATCCAAGAAAATACGAAATATTTTATTTTCTATACATATTCATCTTATGTCGTATATCATACGCATCCTCATACATTTATTTAAATATACTGTATGCTATTGAAAAAGAATATAGATATAACAAAGTGAAATACTATGATAAGAAAATTTTATGGGTTTCATCTTTCATATTTCACATGTCTTAATTTGAGAACTTGATTCATAATATCCAATGCCTCCAATCATTAATCCCTTTGTAACTGTCTTAGCTTTGATTGAAGCCTTTCTTCTAGCCTGGACTAAATTATATAATTTGCTTTTCTGCAGTTTAGGTTGGCTTATGTGGCCCCAGAGTCGCGAGTGGTTGGTGCTGGAGAGTTAGTTGACCATCCAAAGAAAATTGCTCTTAATTACATTCGTGGATGCTTTTTTATTGACTTGTTTGTTGTATTACCTCTTCCTCAAGTAAGAATCCTCTCTCAATCATCCTCTTCCCTTCATCAACTTTGTATTTATTACCATCTACATATGACACATCCATGCACTTAATGTGTTACAATCTTCTTATTGATTCAAGTTTCTAGCTTATTGTTTCAAGGTGTAATTATGGCCAAAGTTAATTAGCCTAACACACAAATTATAATTTATATATGTGGGTGATTACAATGATATTAATATTTTTCCCTGACTTAATAAAAATCTCATAACACTTCCATTCAAGCTAGGATGTATATGTCATACTATCCCAACTTGTTACATAACAAATCCAAATGAGTCTTACACAACACATTCATAACATATCAGCGACTTGGACTCTTATAGAGACATATGGAGTAGCTATTATACCAATTTCTACCCATTCTCGAACAAGAGGACAATCCCACTCTATATGCTTGGTTTGCTCATGAAATACAAGAATAAAGGCAGTATGAATTGTTGCTTGATTTTCACAATACAAAGTCATAGGCAACTGCATGTCAAACCGTAATTATTTAAGTAGATGCTTAATCCACATAAGTTCGCATGACGTATGTGTCATGGCCTTGTAATTATCCTCTACACTAGATCTGGATATTAAAGTCTACTTTTACTTTTCCAAGTAATCAAGTTGCCTCCTAGAAAAGTGCAATATGTGTTAGTAGATCTTCTAAGTGTGATCAAGTTTTCCCCAATAAGATGGTTTCATGTATTAACCAATCTGTTTAAATACCTTTATGGTAGTATGGGTTTTATTTAAATGATAAGTTTATTTCGAATTTGTCCTTGTCATAAATTATTTTTATTATTATTTTTAAATGCAGATCATAATATTGTTAGTTCTACCAAAATCTTTGGGAGGAGCAAATTATGCTAAAAATCTTTTACGGGCAGCTGTTCTTGTTCAGTACACTCCTAGATTGTTTAGGTTTCTACCTCTACTTGCTGGTCAGTCTCCAAGTGGCTTCGTATTTGAGTCAGCATGGGCGAATTTCATTATAAATCTTCTCACCTTCATGTTGTCTGGCCATGTTGTTGGGTCATGCTGGTATCTCTTTGGGTTGCAGGTAGGCGGAGGTTATTATATCACTAAAGACGTGTTAAATTTGCTTTCTTTTTAGCAAGTTTCTTCTTGCTGTTTTTGGAAGTTTCTTTTGAACTTTACACTTCCTCTTGTACATGAAATTATGTTTAGTTGTTGAAATTTTCATTATAGCGAAGCATCTTTTTGTTCAATCTACCTTTTATGAAACATAAATTGCAGGCGAAATGCAACCTTGGTTGAACAATTTCCAGAAGCAATATTAAGTCAAACATTCCTTGAAACCCCCCCCCCCCCTTCCCCCCACCAAAAAAAAAAAAAAAAAGAGAGAAAAAGAAAAGGAAAAGGAAAGAAACCAAACACTGCATCATTTATGTTCTCAGTTTTGTTAATAATGTTTTGATTTATTGTTAGCATGGTAGTAAAATATTTGTAATAGGAAAAATAAACTACTACCAAGAAAATAATTCGTTTTATTAATGTATTAGTCATTTCAATAGTTTCAAAATCCAAGCCAAATAAAAATTAATGATAATAATAAATAAATAAAAGAGAAAGAGAAGGTTTTGACATTATTGTCTTATTGGAAGTCATAATCCCTTTTTTTTTTTTGATAAGTAAAGGAAATTTTATTCAAAAACTTAATAATGAGTAACCTGAGTATACAGGAAGTATACAACATGGGACCAAAATAATCAAATACATAGATTACAAGCATGAGAGGGTTAAGTCTGCCAATTGTTGCTTCTTATTTCTACTTGGCCAATCATTCTGTTTGCTACATGCATTAAGAATTTTCTTCAATGATTCACTAATTTCTCTCATTTTACCTCCTCTTTAATCTTTCCTCTCTTAGAGGGTTAATCAATGTCTTCGAGATGCCTGTCATAACTCTGGACTCGATGCATGCGCGAATTTCATAGATTGTGGGGATGGGAAAAATTCACATATTCCCAATTCTTCAACATGGATTAACAATGGCAATGCCATTGCTTGTTTTACTGAAGATGGCTTTCCTTATGGAATCTACTTGGCAGCTGTCAATCTTACTACGGAACATAGCATCGTAACCAGATATATATTTTCATTATTCTGGGGATTTCAGGTATTCCTTTTATATATTTCTTCATTTTTACTTTATCTTCTTATGTGAAATGTGTTGAACTATCTCATACAAGTTGAACTTCAGTCAGAATTTAGTTTTACATAGTTTTTAAATCAATTAAGGATGTGCTGTAAGAAAATACATTGCAATTTTTGTCAAGCCCTTTAGGCAGGAGGCAAGCCTGACATGTGCCATCATAGCTTTTGGTTTCTTAGACTTGATTTCTTATCTGTTGTATTATTTTTTTATTTTTGGCATTGACCTGAAGCTCAATGGAAGTATGGAACATGCCATAGCTGTTGCTTAATAATAGAGTGATGGCTATGCTAATATAAAATAAACAAGAATTACATATTTGTAAAAATTCTAATGTTCTTTCTTGCTTATCAAAAAAAAAAAAAATTCTAATGTTCTTTTTTATTTTTCATTTCTCATGTTTATTAGTGTTAGAAATAATTTTTTTTAGAGTTAGATGTCCCACACCTGGGAGATGACATTAGAGTTGGATTGGAGAAATATAGGTGTAAAGAAATTTCTGTATTCAAATATTTTTAAAAAATATACATAACAAATAAGTAATATAAAGGGCACTGTAGTGGGGCGAACGCAAAGACAAGTCCTGGGCCTAATTATAATAAATGTAAACACTAGGCCCAACGAGAATATCAGCCCAAGTAATAGGGATCAACCCCACAATGGCCAGCCTATTTCTTAATCAATGCACGCAGAACCTCGGATCCTCGGTTACGCCCAACATCCACCTAGGCAGCATACAAAGGTCACCTCTGAGGTCTATCCGAGCTAACGAGATAAGTAGCAGAAAGACCAAACTTCTACAAGATAGTCCTTTAAAGGTTCCTGGAGATTCCACAACCACCTCCGCATTGAGATAGGTCGCTAACTTGACATCACCGCATTCAATGCAAAGGAACAAGTCTAAACAGTAGGAGGAGCCCCAGAAGTCTCCGTCCATGATGAAAAACCTGCAAAAGAAGTGTCGGATAAGACCAGGAGTTCTACAGGTGGACATCTGAACAGTGAAAAATACCTCAGAAGTCTCCGTTCATGATGAAAAACCATGAAAAGAAAAGCCTGATAAGATCAGAGGCAATCTAGGTGGACTGGGACAAAAGATGAAGAAGAAGAGGATGGCTCATATAAAAGGAAGAAAATAAGACTCAAAAAGGGGATGATGTAACATATGACATTGAAATTAATAAAGGAGATTCTAGTTTTTTACGTGTTCTTGTCCAAACTTCCCATTATGGATCAATATCAACTCATATCATAAATGAATTGTAACACATGTTTTGCTTAGGATCTTAATCCAAGAGAAACAGGGCAACGCTCCTACAATTGGTGCTGTCTGTGGGAAATTCCACCAAGCAGTAGGTTTGGGAAGAACATGGTGCAAGTATGGCAAGTAGAGACGGATCCAGACATTCTAGATCTAGTAGATCAATTGGGTCGACCACCGGACCCCTCCGTATGCAAGTTGGGAATAGAAGAGAACATCCTAGCAATGAAAGGGAGCCCAGTTTCACTATAACCCTATCTCCTTCTCCTTCAAGGAGGGAGGAAACGCCAGCCAGCCTGGTCAACAGATCCCAGGCCAGCAGCCGGAGTGAAGAAGTAAAAGATATTTGGAGACAAGTGCGAGCTCTGCACTGGGAGATCCAAAGGAAAGAAAGAATTAGGGAGGAATCCCAATCTAGTTCGAATGAATGCAGCAGCTAAAGTACGAGGGTAGGAAACCGACATTCTCCCTGGCTCAGAAATGGATCAAGGTCTCTGAGGAGGGAGGGGTTAGAACCAACGCATCACCATGGAGGATATGTACTGTGGAATCAAGGGATGGATGCTGTGAATCAGGCCTTATGATAGATCTCTAAGTCCCCATTCTTTGTTGAGATCGAGAGCTCTGATCCACTTCGCAGATTTGTTCGATTGGTCTTTGTAATCTATGATGGGAAATCAGACCTTGTTAAACATGTAAGTCATTTCAATCAAAGTATGGCTCAGTATGCTCTAAATGAAGCCCTAATGTGCAAAGTTTTCCCATCTAGCCCAAGATCCATAGCCATGAGATGGTTCGACGGCCTAGAGGAAGGAACGATTCATAGCTATAGGGAATTAACGAGGGCCTTCGGAGCTAGATTCATAACTTGTAGTCAAGTTTCCCAACCCATTGATTCCCTATTGACCATGACTATGAAGGAAGGGGAAACCCTACGGTCTTACACTGACAGGTATTGGGAATTGTACAATGACATTGGAGGGAGTAATAGTAAGGTGGCGGCTAGTACCTTCAGAATAGGATTGCTTGAGGAATCTGGGCTAAGGAAGTTCCTCACTAAAAACCTTGCTGATGCATAGGCTCATGGAACGGATTGAGGAGTACTGGCTGCAAGCTCGGGTGAAAGGAAAGTCAGTGGTAGTGGAAAGGAGAGAAGGAAGAACGGACCAACTGCCTTTAAGATCAAGAAATAACTTCTTTCCTCCTAATCCTAGATCAAGGGCCGAGGTGGTTAGTTCCATCTTCAAAGAACCTATCCATCAAATTTTGGAAAAAATCAAGCATGAACCATATTTCAAGTGGCTGAATAAGATGGGTGGAGATGCATCTCAAAGAAATCAAAGTTTGAACTGTTCATATCATTGGAAGTGTGGACACACAACGGAAGATTGTAGGGTCTTGCGAGATCATTTGAACCATCTGGCTAGGACTGAGCATTTAAATGATTTCTTATCGCCAAACCAAGCTCTCAATCCCAACCCCCAAGGCTCACAGCAGTTAAGAAATGGGCGTCCTTCCCTCGAAATGATAGAAGTGATTCACGCAACAGGGATTAGTGATCTTCCTTGGGGATCTAGAGTCATGACCGTGATGCCCCATTATCAGTCCTAGCCCTCAGTTTAGTTCGGGAAAGAGGAAAAGATCAGAAATAGAATTGGTATGGGGATTTACGGACCTAGATAAAGAAGGGACCACCCAACCACATCGCGATGCCCTTGTGGCCACTCTACAAATAGCTGGCTAGGATGTTAAAAGGGTAATGATTGATCAAGGAAATGGCGCTGAAATCATGTATCCAGACCTGTACCAAGGATTGGGTCTGAAACTAGAGGACTTAAGTCAGTATGATATGCCACTAATGGGTTTTGATGGAAAGGTAGTGATACCAGAAGGGCATATCAAACTCACTGTAGTTGCAGAGGGAAAGGAAGTTTTGGTGAATTTCATAGTGGTACACGCTTATTCCCCCTATATGGCCATCTTGGCCCGACCTTGGTTGCATGACATGGAATATAGCTCGGCAGTGTTGTATAGCCGCCATTTCTCAGAAAAATCGAACTTATGAAGATTTGGCTGACACTAATCAACATCCTTAGCAATCACAGTCAGATGTTCGAGCATCAGATAGTCAATGCGAGGAACTCACAAAGGTCTACATCGATGCTGAGGTGGATAAATATTTCCAAGTTGGCCAAAAACTTTCATTACTTGATAAAGTAGAATTGCTACTATTTTTAGTTCAGAATTTAGATGTTTTTACATGGAGCCCGTATGATGTACCTAGGGTGGATCTGAACTTTATTTGCCATCAATTAAATGTGAATCCTAAGTACACTCCTAAGAAACAAAGGCCCTGACCATCATCTTATATTCATGCTGAGGCAGTAAAAGAGGAGGTAGACAAGCTTAAACAAGCAGGGGCGATAAAAGAAGTATTCTATCCGAAATAGTTGGCAAATACAGTGGTGATAAAGAAGAAAACCGGGAAATGGAAAGTGTGTCGATTTTATGGACCTAAATAAGGCATGTCCAAAAGATCCTTTCCCGGTCCCAAAAATAGATCAACTAGTCGATGCGATGTTCGGTCATCTAAGAATGAGTTTCTTAGATACATTTCAAGGATACCATCAAATAGCTTTGGCACCCGAGGATCAAGAAAAGACTTCGTTCATCTCTCCAGAGAGGAACTATCACTATTTGGTAATGCCTTTTGGATTAAAAAATGCAGGGTTGACCTACCAAAGAATGGTCACTAGGATGTTCAAGGACCAACTCGGGAAAAACATGGAGGCGTACATAGACGATATGGTAGTAAAAAGCAAGGAAGCTTAGAAACATCTGGAGGATTTGTCCGAGGTGTTTGGAGTCCTGAGAAGGCATCTTCTGAGATTAAATGCCTCGAAGTGTACATTCGGTGCTGGTTCAAGAAAGTTCCTTGGCTATATGATTACTCATCGAGGGATAGAGGTGAACCTCGATCAGATCACTACAATACAACGCCTACGGTCCCCGAGGAATCCCAAAGAGGTACAACGTCTCACGAGAATGGTCACTGCCTTGAACCGATTCATCTCCAAATCGGCAGAATGCTATAAGCCCTTCTTCCAGCTCCTAAAGAAATGGAATGATTATGTATGGACACTCGAGTGTGAGGAGGCATTCCAAAGGCTAAAAGAATATTTGACGAAGGCCCCAATACTCTCACGACCCGAGAGTGGAGAGAATCTATACATGTATCTATCCATGTCAAACCATGCCGTAAGTGTGTTCCTAGTCAGAATAGAAATAGATTCTCAAAAACCGGTGAATTACGTGAGCAAGACATTGCTCGAAGTTGAAGTGAGATACCTTCCCCTAGAAAAGATTGCCCTAGCTCTGGTGCATGCAACTAGACAGCTACCGCACTATTCTCAGGCCCACACAATCATTGTCCTCATTGAATAACCACTTCAGGCATTATTGAGGAGAGCTGACTTCTCAAGGAGGATAGCAAAATGGGGAACTGTGCTGGGGGCCTATGATATCAAGTACTAGCCTCGGGCGTCGATTAAAGGACAAGTCTTGCCAAACTTTGTAGCAGAATTTACTCCGAAAAGCATGGGAAAGAACCTGGGATTGAATCAAATTTGTGGTGTGGTATTGGATTCAACTCCACTGTGGGAAATCTATGTCGACGAAGCATCCATTTACTGAGGCTCCGGACTAGGAGTGGTCCTTCTCTCCCCAGAAGGAGCTCTTCTTGAACGGTCGATAAGATTGGAGTTCTCAACATCCAACAATGAAGCGGAATATGAGGCACTATTGTTCAGATTGAGGATGTCTAGAAAAGTGGGGGCTGCCAAGGTAAAAGTGTCCTGTGACTCTCAGTTGGTTACTAATCAGGTTAATGGAGAGTTTGAAGCTTGAGATGAAAAGATGGTAAAGTATTGGACCGAAGTGAAGGCACTGCAAAATCAGTTTGAACAGTTCTCTATGGTTCAGATACTTCAAGGAAGCAACAACCATGCAAACTCTCTTGCGACCCTGGCCTCCTCGATTACAAATCTGTCACCTTGGGTAATCATAGTGGAAACCTTGGCTAAACCAAGCATAGATCACTCAAATAATACATAGGTAATGGGCATACATGCTGGCCCTAGTTGGATGGACTCTATTGTGGCATATATTAGAAATTGGACACTACCCGAAGACAGTTTTAAAGCAAAAAAGATTAGACGCAAATCCCCGAGGTATTGGCTATCAGGGGAAGGGAAGCTTTACAAACGGTCATATACAAGTCCGTACCTTCTATGCGTTCATCCTAAGGCAGTGGACTTAATCCTAGAAGAGCTGCATGATGGAATTTGTGGGACTCACACTGGGGGCCGAACCCTAGCTCACCGAGCAATCACCCAAGGATACTGGTGGCCAAACATGCAAAGAAGTTCACAAGAATACATCAAAAAGTGTGATCAATATCAAAGGTATGCTTCAAACATACACCAAGCAGGTGGGTTTCTGAATCCATTGACGAGTCCATGGCCTTTCGCCCAATGGAGGTTGGATATAGTAAGACCTTTTTCTAGGGCCACAAGAAACTGGAGGTGGTTGTTAGTAGCTACTAATTACTTCAAAAAATGGGTTGAAGCCGAGCCATTGGCCAATATAAGAGATTGATGTAAAACGCTTTATGTGGAAGAACATAGTGACTAGGTTTAGGGTCCCTCGGACCTTGGTATTAGACAATGGACTGTAGTTTGACAGTAAGATGTTTCATAGGTATTGCAATGAATTAGGAATTACTAACCAATACTCAACCCCGACCTATCCACAGGGCAATGGATAGGCTGAAGCTACCAACAAAACCATCGTTAATGGTCTAAAGAAAAGATTGGATGAATCTAAGGGGAAATGGACCGAGGAACTTCCGAGCGTACTATGGGCTTTTAGAATGACTCCAAGAAGGTCCACTGGAGAAACCCCTTTTTCAATGCCTAACGGTTCAGAAGCTATGATACCCACGGAGGTCGGAATGCCAACCTTCAGAACAGACGATTTTGAACAAAAGAACGACGACTTAGCTTTGTTTGAGAAGCTCGACTTGGTAAAAGAAAATAGAGAGGTTGCAATGATCAAGTTAGCTAAGTACCAACAAATGATTAGTCGTGGTTATAACAAGAATGTGAAGGCTAGAGAATTTGTTCCCGGAGACTTGGTACTGAGGAAGGTTACGGGGAACACCAGAGATTTGAGCTGGGGAAAACTAGGCCCAACTTGGGAAGACTTCTATAGGGTCACATCAATCGTTGGAAAGGGAGCTTACAGACTGGAAGACCTAGATGAAAACCCTGTCCCTTGACCGTGGAATGTATATAACCTAAGGAAATACTTATACTAATGAAGTTTTCTTTCTTTTGTACGTGTCTTTCTTTCTTTCTTTCTATCTTTTACAATGTGCAGAATCTCCTAATGCGCTTTTCAAAATTTCAAAAAATGGAAAAGAATAGCTCGAATCACTAAAACCCCAAGGTACAAGGCCATGTCTTTACCTCAGGTGCATCCTAAACAGAACTCTCTACCCAATTCGATCCTAGGATCATTGGGAGCTGAGGGAAATTGGGATGTGGCCAAAAGGATGGGCGATTAGGCTTGCTGAGGCCAACAAAAGAATTGCTCAGATAATTAAAACCCCGGGGTACAAGGCCATGTCTTTACCTCGGGTGCATCCTAAACAGAACTCTCTACTCAATTCGATCCCAGGATCATTGGGAGCTAAGGGAAATTAGGATTTGGCCAAAGGATGGGCGATCAGGCTCACTAAGGCCAACAAAAGAATTGCTCGGATAATTAAAACCCTAGGGATATAAGGCCATGCCTTTACCTCGGGTGCATCCTAAACAAAACTCTCTACCTAACTCAATCCTAGGATCATTGGGAGTTGAGGGAAATTGGGATGTGGCCAACATGATGGACGATCAAGTTTACTGAGGTCAAAAATAGTGAGCCCTTGAATTTGCAATAAATGATGAAATATATATATATATATATATATAGTATATAAATAAGACAACACTTGAACGAAGATTAAATTTCAAAAAAACTTTTTAAACCGCGAAAAAGATACAGCCTTCATTAGATTAAAAATCCTCACAAGTGGACACAAAGCAACAAACATAAACCCTTACAAAAATCATACACTAAATTCTATGTCATAATGAAAAACAAAATAACAAAACAAAAATTTGGCACTAAGTAGTGGGTTGATCTCCACACTCGGCATCCTTCTCATCAAAAGACTCCACTGCAGGGTCCCCATCCCAAACCTCTAAAGCTTTCTCTTGCTCATCGACCGAGCTCCCTCCATCCCCTTCAATAGTCGTGGGCACATCGGGGAGATAGTTGATCAGAATAGGTATTTCTACCTCGTTCTGAAGTGCAGAATCAGCAGCTACTCCCTATTTATCCAGAGCACTGGTCCATCCCTCCACAAACGCCTTCAGGCAAGATTTAGGAACTAAAGGCTTGAGATACTCCTTGGAAAAATTCTGACCGTCCAGAAAGGCTTTCTGAATCTTGTCACTGTGACCTGCAACCTTCTTCCCAAGCTTCGTATTTTTTTTCCATCAGCACCGTTGAGCCTTCAGTGCCTTCTTAGCTGCAACCTTGGCCTTCACCAGCTGCCTCATGGCAGTGTCATAGTTAGTCTTCAATGATGCAGCCTCTTTTTCAACCTTTGCACGAGCAGTCTCGGACTCATTCACCTTCTCCATCAAATCCTTAACCTTCTTCATCAACTGCTCTTGCTTGGTTGAAGCCTCTCTCTCTCTCTTTCAACGGCCACAAACATCCTCCTGTCCATCTCCACCATGCCTTGATAACTTTGTAGGTAGTGATCATTGTTAATAAAATTCAAAATAAAATAACAGAAAGAGAAGAGAAATAGAGAGTTAATTAATTCTCACCAGCACCATGTTTCTCTTCAAAGCCAAAAGCATCCCCTCCTCGTCCATCTTTTTCCAATTCTCCATGTTTGTATGAAGGAGAAGAGCTTTTCCCACACAGTCAGCCACCTTGCCACCATGCCTGTCTGACCAAGGCCTTACACCTTCATTAGATGGAAGAGGAGCCCCCTCCATGATAAAGTCACACATATGTGGAGGAGGAGCAGGCTTGGATGGTCCTTCGCCAACTTGGGACTCCTTAACGTCCACAATTTCTAGAGGGGGAGTAGGATTCCGAGCTGCCACCGTAGTCACAGCTGTTGGAACCTTGGTTTGGGTGGTTTTGCTCTTCTTCGCTTGGGCCTCACTCTAGGGACCCCCACGGAGCCTTTTAGCCTTGGCAGCGGCCTTATGAGCAGTCTTAGAGGTAACCTTCGAATCATCAGTCCTCGGACCTCCCAGCAGGTCCGCAACATTCGGAATCATTCATAAGACATATCCTGGCCTTCATGGGGGATCACTTCGGAATAAACTAGGGCGACTCCTTGCAAGGCCTTCTGAGTTGTTGGGTTCGAGCTTGGAATAGCCACGAACACTTCGAGGTCCACGTTTGTGAACAGTTTAGGAAAGCTATTGCGCCATGGATGCCTTTTCAACTCTTCAATCTCCACCGGTGATGGATAGTAGTCCTTCAAACGAACGTCGATGTAAGGCAGCCAGTAATCCTCCTCCTTAATTGTGTCATGCCCCTTTTGGAAGCAAGGATACATAGGCGTATACCTGAGGATCAAGTGAGCGGCCTGGAGCTGACCGTTTGTATGTACGTAGATCTCAGATTGAAGCAATCTATTGAGCTGAACAACTTCGACGAGATTAAGATTCTTCTTAAGGGAACGCAGATTTGCAAAGAAGAGTATACATGTATAAGAACAAAGATAATAAGGTTAATTAATAACAAGTGAAACACAATAAGCAAAGATGGAAATCCCACGGACCTGGATCCCCGATGTTAGTGGGGCAATGTAAGTTGTCAATATACCAGTTCCCTGGCACAACGAGGTAGCCCCCATCCGTGACTTTATTGGAATTTGGTAGGTAGGAGATTATCCTAACTAGCCCACGATGGGCTCTGAAGTACCACCCCGATCTGGGGACCTTGGACTTACAAGTGTTTTGTAAGTTATATATGTAATTGATATCATGAATGGTGAGTTTCAGGCCTAATTGTTTGTTTAGTGTATCTACAACATTGACTACTCAAAAGACATTGGGAGTTATCTAATCAGGGCATAACTTAAAATACCTAAGATAGTTAACTAACAAATCATTCATCAGAATCCTAACCCCCCTTCTACAAAAGCGATTAATGGAATAACAACCCTTCCAAACCCTCTATTTTGGGCAATATCACCTTCCTCACACGGCTTAATCTCAACATCCCGAGGGATATTGTACTTTGCCTTAAAGGCCTCTATACCCTCAGGAGTACTAACTAGCTGGCAGAGTTTGCTGATGGCGTCAACTAAGAAGATAAAGAAAGGAAACGGAGATTAAAAAAAGGGGTAGAATAAAAAAAAGTAAAGGCGAAGGGACTAACAGGAACAGGAGATACCAGAGCCTGACGGGAGCGAGGAGAAATGTAAACTTATCTTTGAATAAAGAGAAAAGAGAGAGTAAAAATGGGTGAAATGGGCAAAGGGAAGGCTTAAATGGCAGGAGGGCAGGAAAAATTTCACTCCACCTCCTGCGCTTCCCCCCACTGTACGCTCCACTATTCAACCTCCACCGTCTGGATGCTAACAAGTGCTGTGACAGTTCAGAAGCTGAAAAGACATTCTCCAATCCATTAATTACTTAAATGGCTACACTCCAATCAATGTCAAACAAAAGTCTTGGAGAAACCCCACGATGTGACCATGATCTCATCCCACGAAATAAATGGGCATGAGATCATGGGGGCCTATTGTAGTGGGGTGAATGCAAAAACAAGTCTTGGGCCTAATTATAATAAATGTAAACACTTGGCCCAATGGGAAAATCAGCCCAAGTAATAGGGATCAACCCCACTATGGCCAGCCCATTTCTCAATCAACGTATGCAGAACCTCGGATCCTCAGTTAGGCCCAACATCCACCCAGGCAGCATACAGAGGTCATCTCCGAGGTCTATCCGAGCTAACGAGATAAGTAGCAAAAAGACCAAACTTCTACTAGATAGACCTCTAAAGGTTCCTGGAGATTCCACAATTGCCTCCGCATTGGGATTGGTTGCCAGCCTGACATCACCGCATTCAATGCAGAGGGACAAGTTTGAACAGTAGGAGGAGCCTCAGAAGTCTTTGTCCATGATGAAAAACCTGCAAAAGAAGAGGCAGATAAGACCAAGAGTTATACAGGTGGACATCTAAACAGTGAAAAATACCTCAGAAGTCTCCATTCATGATGAAAAGCCATGAAAAGAAGAGCCCGACAAGATCAGAGGCAATCTAGGTGGACTAGGACAAAAGATGAGAAAGAAGAGGATGGCTCATATAAAAGGAAGAAAATAAGACTCAAAAAGGGGATGATGTAACATATGACATTGAAATTAATAAAGGAGATTTTGGTTTTTTACGTGTTCTTGTCCAAACTTCCCATTGTGGTTCAATATCACCCATATCATAAATTAATTGTAACACGTGTTCCACTTAGTATCTTAATCCTAGGGAAGCAAGGCAACACTCCTACAGGCACTAAAGCAATTTCCAATTATAACTTTTTTGATAATTCAATTGTTGGGAGTGGGGGCATTTGAACCCTAGATGTCTTCGTTAGAAACACCGGCTCTTGGCAATTTCTAATCGTAACTAACTAGACATCCATCTTTTCCCTCTATCTCTACTCATTTTGGGTGGGCACAATGACGTGGGCCAAGCTGGATTTCCCATCTCTCTGTGTCATTACCATCTCATTTCCTTCCCTTGAACCAAACAAGGGAAACAAATTCCTTTCCTTCCAAAGTTTTCCATTCCCTTTTATTTCCATCAAACCAAACAAGATGTAAATGTTACGTCATATATGTTATCTCATGATGTGGCACACTTAATTGAGTAAGTTTTGCATGTCATGCTGGAATACAATCTCAAAATTCACCACATTAGTATCTTATGATTATAATAGTATTCTGAAAATAATGTGTCTTATAGCATCCCCTGCCAATGAAGAACTTTATTGGCTTTATAATAATATCCTAATTAAATTATTCTTGTCTCAAAATGATTTTCTTTCTAAATTGTATTCCATACTGACCTGATACATTTCCTTTGGTAAAATAATAGGAAGTGTATTCATATGTGATTCAATTAATTTTTTAATGATACAAAATGTATAATTTAATTAACCCCTTGCTAACATTGTTTTTGTGCGATTTTATGAAGCAAATCAGTACACTTGCTGGAAATCAAACTCCAAGCTACTATGTTGGGGAAGTCCTTTTCACCATGGCCATTATTGGGCTGGGCCTCTTGCTCTTTGCTCTTCTCATTGGAAATATGCAAAATTTTCTTCAGGCTCTTGGGCGGAGGTACAATTTTTTTTACCATGGTGATATGATATATGCTTCTTAAATCATTGTGCGTGCAAACGCCACTTAAAATATTAGGGTTAGGTCTGAAGAGAAGAATTAAAGGGAAGAAAGATTAGAAATTAGGCTTAGAGCTTTATTAGTTAATCCTTTCACAGTGGCATATATATATTCTCCTGATATGACACAATTACAATTATATCCTCAAGCTAATACAATAATCACAAGCCAATTATAAATAACCACATAATAACACTAACAATAACTTTGGACTAAGAGGTGGCTACTTTTCATAATTTAAAAAAGAAAAACCTTGTTCCCTCAATTTTCAGTAAGTCTGCTAGTATAACTAATGCTAGAGTTTAGTTGGTACTACTTTAGCCGTTGAAGCAATATCCAAAAATCATGACTTTTTGTGCACAAGTTTGATAATTTTTATGATTATGTTTCTTTCACGATCTACATGGACACCTATCTTTTGGTGTGAAGGCCTCCATAGGGAGTAATTTTTTGTCATTTTCCTTCTTTTGCATTATGTAACCACTACCTTTTCTCTACCCTTCTGGTTCTGAACATAGTATAAATAAATTTCTTAAATCCATTGGCAAATTATTGTTAGAAACAATTAGTTTTATATTTTGTTGGTTAGACCATCCATCTCATTGCATCAGGTTCAAAGTGTTGCAAGTAATTAAAATAGCACACAATACACTTTCTCTGTTGCTCAAACAGGAAATTCATTCTTCCATTTGTTTTCAAGTTCAACTCACTTACATGTAATAAATGAATAATAGCTGTCATTCTGTAAATAATCCAAGTGTTTCAATTATAGACATCTATGTTTAGTGTCTCATTTATACTTTTCAGTAAGTCCAACTCTAAAAATTAAAAATAAAAATCATTGATTTAATTTCAGAATTTATAAATCTTCCACCAAAGTTTTGAACTTCTTTAACTAGTTTCATATTTTTTTTTCCTTCTTTTGGTGGTTTTCCCCTAGGAGGTTAGAAATGTCTTTGAGACGTCGTGATGTTGAGCAATGGATGAGCCATCGACGCTTGCCAGAAGAACTAAGAAGGTTTGCCATTCTTGTCATTTGTTTACATTCTTGGCATTTTAGAGTGAATGTGGCTTATAGATGTTACTCCAAGTCACCTCAAAAGGAATACTGTAATTGAATTATTTGAGGTTCTTGTTTTCTCATTGTTAAGTTAAATATTAGATGTTTCTCCTCTTTATCCGTGCACTCTTTAAGGTATGATCTATCTCAAGTGCCAAGAGGGTATTATACATATCATAAGAATACTTTTGTTGGACCAGTTACGCCCATCTTTTCTTCGTAAAACTGAAGGAATTTTAGTATTTTTTAATGCTAAGAAAGTGTTAAAAGGGCCATTTCTTCCCCTTCTCTCTCTCTCTTTCTCTCTCTGTTGTAGTACATCCATGGAAACCAAAAAATAGTGATAGACATTGCAAGATGAGTATCTCAATTCTCAAGTTTACTTAATAGGAACATATGCAAATAAATTGAAAAAGACACCTAACTTATTTGATAATTGTTTGCTAAACCTGGTAGACAAGGGAAAGATATCAAGAGGAAAATCCGAAGGAGAAAGGCCATCATTTGTGCAAGCCCAACTCCCATCACAGCCCTTCCCTTGGATATTCTTATATTTAGGATTCACTATAGCCAAAGGAAACTAATTGCTTGATAAATTTTTCTACTGTTAGTCACCTCTCAGAAAGCTCAAATCAGTAGACCAAGAAGAACCCATCTACCGATTTAAAATCAGGATAGATTGCATTTGAGGTTGTTGCACACCAGTTCTAGGCAAAAGCATATTTGAACTTTTGATTGCCCAGCATAGCACGATCACTGAAGATGAGATGGTAAAACAATAAATCATGAAGGAGTGAGAGTGAGAATTCGAGCTTTGTATTAGTCAAAGGCAGCCCACTGTTTAAACAGTGAATAATGGTGGTAGGATCAACTATGGATGAGAAGCAATTTGGTTTTTGGTAGCGGGTATTAAAAATTTATAATACAAATTAGAAACTACTTAAAAATGCAAGTTATGCTTGTTATTGGTTCCTTTCTTTTTTTCCCTGAGGTAGATGGATAGGAAGGCTAGATTTTTGTGTGATGGGTGGATAGGTTCAGGCATCAAAAGTATTATTACCCTAATCTACTTTTCGAGAGTAGGAAAAGGAAATATGATGTGATTTTTTTTTTTGTCCCTACTCTATTCATTGTGGGTTTCTCTCTCTCTCTCTCCTTCCCTAGTTTGGCATGGGCACTCGAGTGAATTTTGAACACAACTTCATCTCCACCTTGTTCTTACAAGGGAAGGAAACACTATCTGAGCTAGAGTTTATTAGCTTTCTTCCACCCCTCACCCCCCCCCCCCCCCCTCGGCCCGGTGGTGGATAAATAAAATAGTTTTATTTGAAAGAAGAGCTATTTCAAATACTTAGGGCCTGTTTGGATTGAGGGGGAGTGGAAGGGAGTAAAGTAGGTTGAAAATAGACTAATTTTGAGCTAACTCTACTCTACTCCCCTTCCCTCCCCCTCAATCCAAACGGAGCATTAGTGTTTATTAAACCACTCCTAAGTGTGTGTGTGTGTGTTTGTACGTATAGGCATGTTCATATATTCGAAGCCTTTGCAGATAACATGCGCATGATGGATTTCACATTCTCAAATTGCCTTTTGATGCAGGGTTTATTGGCAATCTGACCCACGTAATTGGCTTATCTTGTAGGCAAGTACGGCACGCTGAACGGTATAATTGGGCTGCTACTAGAGGAGTAAATGAAGAAATACTTTTGGAGAATTTGCCTGAAGACCTACAGAGAGATATAAGACGCCATCTCTGCAAATTTGTAAAGAAAGTAAGCATCAATATGTCCGATCTTCATAACATGACTAGTTTCTGGAATGAATATTGCATGTTTATTAATTACTCTTAGAATTGATCCTGTAGTCAGATCCTTAATCCTATGTTTGGATGGGAGGGGAAAGATGGCCTTACATGTTAAGTAGATTTTCTTGGAGAACCTTAAGAAAATTTTATTATTATATTCTTTATGAGGACAAAAAAAATCAAAAAGACCCTGCAAAAAATAACAAAACCCTTATCTCAAAATCTCCCCAAAGCATCAAAATCCTCAACCACCACAGGACAGCCAAACCCATTTCCCTAACCTTACTACTAGAAAGCCTTTGAACGTATTATCAGACCTTGTCACAGATCCCAAAGCAATGGAAACCTAACCCATGCCACCAATAGATTGCATAATGTTCAACCTGATCTCCAAGCTATACCAGTTAATTTTCCCACCCCATGACATTGATAATCTTGAACAACAAACTAAACACGTTTGAAAGATCAAAAATCCATCCAGAAATATCCAAATGGCTGATCCATGCAGCAAAATGCATTAAATTGATTGGTTGAAAATGCTAGAACACAAATGAGGCCCTGCAAAAAATTATTTACAATCAGAATCAAATTTCCTCTGCAGTCTCCCAAAAGTTTCAACCCTTGATAGGTTCATTGGAGAACTACAAGAGGAAATCCAAATGATCAATGGGGAATTGGGAATGATTGCAATTATATTCAAAGACATCTTTCTAATCTCCCAGCTTATTAGACAAAAAGGGTAAATAAAAGCACATACAGTCCCAGTTAAATTACCTAGAAGCTGTTGAATTTTAGAGAAAAATTGTGTGTTAAGTTAATATGATTAACCCTAACACCGGTTTCTTACACTTGGACAATAATATGCATGTTAAAAATATACACTCAGAAGGGTTAAAATAAAAAATCTAAATAATTTTTGGCTGTGGTAATTATGTCCATCTAATTTGACTCTGGTAATATGAAGAGTGGGGTTATCCGTGGCATGTTTCTCCAGAATAGTCATCAGATGAACAATATAAAATGCTAAATAGTCAAAGTAAAAATACTAACTAACTAACATACTCCTGGCAGAAATAAAAAGAAATAGCTGGTGGCACTAATTAAATGCATATAAGCCAATACAACAGGAACACATGGGCTGGAGCTCCATTAGTTTGAAAGGAGTTTTGAAGGTATCTCTTCAAATCATCAATACCTTTCTTGTCATCACCAGTGATTAGCTTTGTCACAATCCAAACTTAAACACTGCACTGAATTTACTAAACCAAGCTTAGGGAGTTTTTAAAGACCATATGCAACCTACACACCTTTCCAGACTCCTCCCTGAGCAACAAACCCAGTCGTTGCTCCATTTACAGCTTTTCCTTGAAATCTCCATTCAAGAAGGCATTTTTAACGTCTAACAGAAATAGTGGTCAACTCAAATTAGCAATTAAGGAGATCAAAATCTTGACAGAAGAAATTTTAGCAACATGCGAGAATGTCTCTGCATAGTCAACGTCATATGTTTGGGTATACCCTTTGGCAACCAAGCAAGCCTTCAAATGCTCAATAGAGCCATCAAGCAAGTACTTCACAGTATACACCCAACTACAATCAACAATAGTTTCCCTAGAGGACGAGCAACTAAAGACCAAGTAACATTTTGAGACAGTGCAGACATTTTTGCTTCTATAGCAGACTTGCAACAAGGGATGGACATAGCCTCCTGGACAAACTTAATAACAACAACAAAATTCAAGGACGGGGCAAAAAGCATAGAGAGATAAAGACAAATGGACATAAAAGACAAACTAAGAGATAGGACGATAGGTACAAGTACGCTTACCTTTGCGTAGAGCAACTGAAAGAGTTGGGGTCAAGAGGCGGATCACTAGGCAGGGAAGAAGTCTCAATGGGAGGTTTCTACCAACACTTGGAGTGGTTTATGAGGAGATTCAGTAGGAGACACAAGTGGTAAGTGAGGAAGACAAGGAAGAGAACTGCCAACCAAAGCAAAAATAGGATTGGGACTCATCCAAGGTGACATTAGCACTAAAACAACGACAAAGAGCAGGTTAGTATCATCAGTATCCCTTTTGAGTGTGAGAATACCCAAGAAAAACACATTTAGTGGATCCAGGATCAAGTTAATCACTCCTTGGACCTAAGATATGAACATAGAACACACAACCAAAGATCTTAGGAGGTAGATGAAACAAATGTGCATTAGGAGAGAGCACAGTATAAGGGCTTTGACCACTTAGAACAATGGATGGCATGCGATTAATCAAGTGACAGGTAGTCAAAACAGCATCATCCCAGTATGATTGGGGAACACGCATATGAAACAATAGGGCATGAGCAACCTCTAACAAATAACGTCATTTTGTTGTGGACTATGGGGGCATGAAGTTTGGTGAATTATACCATGATCATGAAAAATTGAGACAGAGATGTATGAAAATATTCACGAGCATTATCAAATCGAAAAATATGAACTGAAGCAATAAATTGAGTCTTTATTTCCATCAAAAAATTATTTGAAAATTGAGTACAATTTAGACCTTTCTTTCATAACATAAAGATAGGTGACTCTAGTATAATCATTAACAAAAATGATAAAATATCTAAGCTCCAACAATGAGTGAGTGTTTATTGGGACCCCAAATATCAAAATGAAGTATTGAACTGACTCTCATGCCTAGTGACAAAAGGCACCCTACGCTGCTTACCCAATTGACATGCTTCACATTGTAAGGATGTGATTTAACGACAAGTCGGGACTAACAACTTCAAATTCTAAAGAGAGGGATGACCAAGGTGACAATGATGCTGAAGAGGTGAGATAGACAAGTGAGAAGCCACTAAACTCGAAGAACCACATCAATCTAGGTAGTAAAGTCCACCAGCTTCATGCCCTCCTGCAAGAATCTTCTTCGTGTTGAGATCCTAAAAGATGCAATGAGTAGATTAAAAAAATGGCAGCGTAATTCAAAAGTTTAGTAATCTTATTAATTTACAAAAGATTAAAAGGAAAATCAGGGATATATAAGACAGAAGAGAGAGATTAGGATTGAGATTACTGGTGCCTAAGCCAAAAACTATAGTGGTTGAGTCATCTGCCAAAGTTACATTGGGAAGATTGCTAGAGTGCTCGATGTTAGAGAGTAAACCTTAGGTGCTTGTCATATGATCAGAAGCACCTAAGTCAATGACCAGCGTCGTGAGTGGCAAGACAAGAAGTGGAAGTACCTTGTTAAGCCAACATACTTGTAGAGCTAGACCCAACAGAATCAGAATGCATAGACATGAGGTGATTGTACTCTTCATTATGGATAGAGACTACTCTAGATATTGGTGGAAGTGACTATGAAGTCAGTTCTTCAACTTGAAAACTAGCTTGGTGAGCCGAGGGTTTACCATACAACTTCCAACAGAGGTCTACCATATGATTCTCACCATGACAATAAGTGAACTTATGAAGGCCATGTCCTCTACCACGACCCCTTTGTTCATGACCTCCACAACCTTGGCCCCCAAAACTACCTCTACAACTCCCCATAGAAGTGGCAAAAGCAGATTTATCACTAGAAGTATATTAATTTGTACTAGAGGAAGGGAATGTATACCCTAAATCTTGTTATAATAGTCTTCTAAACAAAAATCATTGAGAGTCAGGGAGAAATAAGCTTGATGAAGATCATAAATTCTCCTCAAATTGTTAACACCAAAGTAAAGTTTCTCGGTCTATTTCTAAACAAGTTTAGCAGTTGGTAAGAAAACCAAACCACAACTGATCTTATACTGTATGCTCTTCTACAAGAAACTCCTAATTTGTGCATCTTTGACTCTCCAATCAACATATTTTGAGTTCGTAGATGCAGGGGTCAACTATCACATAATCAAACTTCTTTCTACTAAGAAGAAACACGTCAACTACCTAGAATCACTGAGCATAATTACTTACTTCCATTAAGACGAATGGAAGTAATAGATAACATGTTTGGAGACAATAAATAATTAGTGGGTTGAACACTATTTTTGGTCTCCATAGCAGCAATCTCAAGCTTCAACAAACTCACAATAAACCAATAAACTAGTGGACTGCGGAAAGAAACTCCAATAGTGAGTCAACTAACTACCACTAAACAAATTCAACACCAAAAAGTCCCACTAATAAACAAGTCCAACAACCATTCACCATAGCCACTTCAAAAAATCCAAAAAAGAATACCTCAGTAACATAAATAACATCAAGATCCAAGAAAAAAAAAAGACCAAATCAACAAAAAAGGGTTCCAGCAAGGATTACCCACACTTACCCACACTGAGAATCAAGACATTTTAGACCAAAGACAAGGAGTTGAACCATAGAAGAGCATATTGGTAACCAAGAAAGAAAATCCGATGGAGGCATGGTGGTCAGAGCTACGGTTGGTGGCTAAAAAGGGTGTTTGTGGGTTGCCAATGGAAGCCAACTAGAACCACGATGGAATTGCGGTCAGGCAACGACAGAACAATGTCACGAGACCCACGAAGTAGTCAATGGAGCTAGTCGGCGCCTCCAACCCAACGAACCTGGGTTTGTTGTGGTTGTCGGATTTGGAATGAGGGATTGGTGATGGACGACAACGACAAATGTGATCTCCGGTGATGGGAAGTTGATGGGTTATGGTTGTGGGGTTAACGGCAAAGGGTGGCCAGGTTTCTTACTGTTATGCCCCTAGCTTTATACCCATTTTACAGTTTTCAATTGTAGCCCCGCTCATAATTAGTTTCTCCTAAAATTATTAAATTGCATTAAGCTCTGTTCCATTCTCTTCTTGATCATGTGTCCTCCCTTGATTCTTTCCTCTATTCCAGACATTAATGCCTTAAGACAATCTCACCAATGATATTCGCAGATCAGTGTGTAAAGCAAAGTTTTGAATACTATTTTCGGTGGCTGTTTCAGATTGGATTGAGATCAATTATTTCGGTATTTGTGTGTGCTTGTGTGTTTGCGTGTGTATAATTATAAATACTCCTCATAAAATAAATATAAGAACTATATGGTTCGTGGCATCTCATTACTCAATATAAAAGGTCTATAACATGAAAAGGTCATGAATAATAACAATGGAAGCATGGGTGGGACGCGCCGTGCTGCCTGGACGCAGCTGCACGCGTGTCCCTTGACGAATTTTTTTTTTTTTTTTTTCCAATGTGGTTCAATTTGGTCCGAAATAAGAGCTGATATGGGCCGAAATACTTATTAAAAAAAATTAATTTGATAATTGGCTGAAATATAGATTTATCATTTAATAGTTATATATTCACTTTATTATCCGTTATTGCTCTTAAATTGATATATATTTAACATTATTTGGAAAAAAAATGCTTAATAATATATTCAAAATATAAATAAAAATATATTTTATAATTAATTAATAAACGTATCCTGTCGCACCCGTGTCCTACTTTTTCAAAAATTACCATGACATCGCACCGCACGCATGATTCCTAGATAATAACCAAATCATTTTTGTTACCCATAGTAGAATTATTCTAAAAAGAAAAATAAAATGTAAAAAAAAAAATTTAATTAAGCAATTAAAGATAGAAATGTACCTGACGTCTGATTTGGGGAGGAAAATTACTAATCTACACAATTTTTTCTTTAAATAAAAATTACAACTTAGTCCAAATTCTACTCCGGTTTAAAACGGAGTTTCACTCAAAACAACCTAAGTACCCAAAACACCCCAACACGGTTCAGTATTTGAGCTGATACAGAGCCTGTGTTTTGTATACCAGTTTATGCACTAGTACATTAAATACCGGTTGGTAGGGGTGGCAATTCGTGTTCGTGGGTCGGGTTCGTGTTGCGTTGAACCATAAGTAGTCGGCTATATGGGTTGACCCGAACCCAACCTGTTTAGCAAACATATCAGGCATCCTCAACCCAAACACGACTTGTTTATTAAACAGGTCAACCTGGCCCAACATGATAACTCGTTTAATTAACAAGTAATGTAAAAGTCAATACAAATCACCCGTTTAATAATCTATTTGATTAATAGGTCATACCTAACCTATATAATTTTTATCAATTCCCATATATCTAAAATTGAAATACAATTACAATTATAAATATAGTAATAAACATATAAAAACAACTATAAATTAAGCGATAATATCAAAATAACTAATAACTTCATAAGCTAAACAGGTTAAGCGGGTTCGCATGTTGAACACGAACACGACCTGTTTATTAAACGGGTTAACCATGTCAACCCGAACCCGTTTAGCCTCAACCCATAATCTATTTATAAACAGGTTAGTCGTGTTGGGTTCGCGAGTCGTGTCAGATTTTGCCACTCCTACTAGTTGGTATGGCATTTTTTGCCATTTGGCCTGATTTTGCTAACATTTTCGTTATGTAGTAGAAAAACCAAACAATTTCTTTAATTGGCATCTCAAGTCTTAGATACTCGAGTTCACTTAAGAAACTCGAGTCTCTAAAACTCGAGTTCTAAGAGGCGCAGCTGATCTGGCACATCTAGTGTGTAAATAAAATAATAAAAAATGTCACATTGAACTCGACTTTTAAAGGCTTTGTATCTTATTTTGAGCGGGCCTGCTCTAACAACATCATAGAAAAATTTGAATGTTATCAATTCTAGGAATAACTTGCTCCACATCATCAATCAAAACTTCTCTCTCTTATTGGAATCTTACCATATGATAAACTATTACAGTTGATGTAAACTTCACCTGGTTCTTACCAAAAAATGTAAATGCTCTTAGTCAAAACCAAATCTCCATCAAACTGCACATCAAGGGTCATCTAAACTTTAACAATTGAGTCATGCTTGTCATGATATGCTATATTTTTCAGAGATTTACTGACAATGAGACCATCTTTTCTAGAAAGTCCAAAACTTTTCATGGTTTCCTTTTTTGTTCAATTCATAGATTATGGTTTTCCTTTTTTGTGTTCCTTTTCTTTCAAATTATCAGTTTTGAAGATGAATTATCACTGGTCAGTCCAAGTGACCACAGTAATAAAAATTTTAGGATCAATTTGTTTATATGCTTCTTGCTGCATACCTGTTGTGCAACCATTAGTAGAAATTTCTCTGGGACTGAATTATATGGCTCTACTAACCAATTCTCCCCTTTTACTTTAGTTGTTATTCTGAATAGTGAATCTGCCCTCATCCTTTCTACTCAATCCAGGAAAGAATTTTCTTGCATGTTCAAGCTTCAGTAAGTTAGAAGCTTTAAAAAGAGGAAAGCCTAAAACTCACCTTGAGATTTAGTGAAATCCTCACTTTTGTCCTTGTAATTTTAAGCCCTAAAGTTTTGGCCTTATTAGAATTATCATATGAACAGAAGTAAAATAACCATAATCCTAAAGAGAAATGACCAAAGGTCTATTAACATAAGAAGGGTCAAGTGGGTCTCTCACGCCACACACTCTAGACAAAAGTCAAGAGTGGTCTCTCAAACCACACCTTCTTTCTCCAAACTTGGTTAAAAAGACCTTAATCAAACTCTAACAAAATATTGTTATTGAAATAAACCTCTCTATCATCGTATTGCCATCATTGAAATGGAGAGTTAAGAGGAGGCTTCATCTAAAGGACACTAAAATTGAAAAAAACAGTAAGTGAAGAGTAGCTTAGATGTGTGGATTTTTGGGGCTTCTGCTGTTTCTTAGATATGTACCCTGATTTTGATGGGGGAAAATGGTGAAAAGGAAAAATGTTTTAGATAGCTAAGATGCTTTGAAAAAAGAATGAATGAACTAGCAATTCAAGAGACACACTCTTGGAATAATACCTCATAGGTAGATTTTTTGGATTCAAATTCAACTAGTTACAATGAGGACAACTTTGCTTATTTATAGATACATAGGGAAGCTGCTGATTGGCTAGAAAGTTAGTTACAAGAACCTACCATGTGGTTGCCATGTGATTGGCCAAAGCCTAACAAACATCTCTAACTAACTAATAGGCTATTGCACTTATCAGTAACAATCTATCAACTAACCAACTTTTTGTTACAAGTGAAAGGATCTACTTATCATACAACATAAGTACTAGTAAACAACTAGCTTTAAAAATGAACTACATCAGGACTATCCCTCTTTGGAACACACTTGTCCTCTAGTGTGGCTAGTTGTAAGATGATCTGGTGCATGACAGGGCAGCAAGTGATGCACATTGAAACTGTTGGAGATATGCATATGATCTGGTAGTTCCATTGATCTGCATTCTCATTAGTTGCTGCATTAAGCTGCTGCATCATGCTAGAGATTAAGGTCCATTGTTGCTTTGTGTCAAGGCTGCAAGTGTAAGTAGCCATGTAGATGCTCTTGCATCCAACCTTCTTCATTTTGACCATTGGTTTGGGACTAGCTTTCCCCTTCTTTGGCTGCAATGTGTAACGATCTCCTTTCTTGTATAAGCTAGATGTGTTGCTCCTTCCACACAAAATGGTTTGATATGGACATAATCTTTTGCACCCAAGTAAGAGATGACAAACATCCATGGTTGTCACATCACAAAGAACATAATCTTGAAAGTCATTAATTAAGAACACTAAGCACTTTCTATAATCTCTAACTTCACCTCCTTTCTTGAAGCAAGATAGCTTTTGTGGTTGGGGCTGGTATTGATTCTTCAATTCAAGATTGCTAAAAACTTCTTGTGACACCATATTCTCATAACTACTTCTTCTAAGCCACTCGTCATCCACCATTTCTTTCTTTGGAACTTGCAAGATGTTTGTTACTAACGATAAATCCTCTTCTTCCTCCATATGAGCATCTACTTCTTCTTCCACGTATTGATCATATGCAGGTTCTTGAATGCACCCCCCTTCTCTATTTTCTTCAATTATCAATACACTATCACACATTTCTTCTTCTTCTTCATATATTGGAAATTCTTCATCTTTCTGGTCTTCACAACCTTCAATCAACAAAGCTTTGCCCTTGCCTTGAGCATTAACTCTCCTTTTCTTGCAATCTGTGGCCTTGTGCCCAGCTTCTCCACACTTGTAGCACTTAATGTAAATCTTTGTGCTACTTTAGGGACTGGTTTGACTGGACCAGAAGTTGAAGGCAAGCCTGCGCTGTCAATCTTGAAAGGCTGTGCATTGTTAGTAGTTGGCCTTCCTTGAGTGCTGACTTGGGTACTTTTGCTACCACCATAAGCATGGAACTGCAAAAAAGCTTGTCTTGCAAGTTGCTTCTCAAACATCAAAGCTCTAATGTAAGCTTTGGAAACAGACCACAGTTGGTACAATGATAAGGCATCTTGAATTGATGGTTTAAGACCACTCAAGAACCTTGCAATCATCTGCTCTTCACTCTCATTTAGGTCTACTTGATCTACCAATTGATAAAATGCCTCTGTATACTCTTCCACAATGCCATGTTACTTCAAATTATGCAGTTGTTTGTACAAGGACAGCATATAATTGAAAGGCAGAAACTAATTTCTCATTTTCTGCTTAATCTTGCACCAATCTTGGATTTTTCTTACCCCTCCTAACTCTTTGAACTTGGAGCTGTTCCCACCAGGCTAAAGCTCTCCCTCTCAACTTGATAGAGATCAATTTCACCTTCTTGGAATCTGGTACCCCTTGAAAATCAAAGATTCTTTCCACTTGGTTAAGTCAATCCATGAATTCTTCATGATTCAAGCTACTGTAGAACTTAGGTAACTCAATCTTGAAGTTTGATTCCCATTTTGGTTCTCCCCTTGGAGGACTAGGCACTTGCCTTGGAACACCTCCTTCAGGCTGACCAATTGGGTTACTAAAGTTGCTGTGACTGTCAGTTTCAACATCTTCTGCAGGTTCATCATCATTTCTAGGATGATAACTCTGGTTTCTTCTCACTTCCTCAGTCAAGGCAGCAAGCTGCCCCCTTAGCAGCTCCACAGTCTGCTCCAATGTCACCTGGGGTTCTCCGTCTTGGTGTGGTTGTGGCTGCTGCCTGGGATGAACCTGCACCTCAGGTTCATATGCTGCAGAACCTTTCTTGTTCCTTCTATTGTAAACTATTGCTGCCATCTTCACAAATTCTTAGGCTCACTAGTAGAGGATAAGAAAAATGAAATCAAGATAGGATCTTGATAGGCTCTTGATGACAGAAAATGAAGAAACAAATTGCAAACCAACTTGAATCCTAAGGGTCTCAAGCTCTGATACCAAATTATGATGGAGCAAAAATGGTGAAAAAGAAAATGTTTTAGATAAATAAGTTGCTCAGAGAAAAAAAAAAATGAACTAGCTCTTCAAGAGATACACTCTTGGAATAATACCTCATAGGTAGATTCAAATTCAACTAGTTACAATGATGATAGCCTTGGTTATTTATAGATACATAGAAAGTTAGTTACCAGAACCTACTATGTGGCTGCCATGTGATTGGCCAAAGCCTAACAAACATCTCTAACTAACTAATAGGCTATTGCACTTATCACTAACAATCTATCAACTAACTAACTTTCTGTTACAAGTGAATGGATCTACTTATCACACAACATAAGCACTAGTAAACAACTAGCTTTAAAAATGAACTGCATCAGATTTGCCATTTTTAATTTGTTAATTTCCAGTTCCTTTTTGGTTTAGTTCGCTATCACACTATGTTTGGTTGGGGTGAAAAGTGAAAGGATGTAAAATGGGGGAAAGAAAAGGAAGAGGAAAATGTGATTTTCCATTGTTTTTTTGGAGTGAAAAGGGAGAGGAAAGAAAATGGGGTTGACACAATTTTCCGCCCCGGCCCACTATTTTTTTCTTCTCCAAATTGGGGAGAAGAGGGCATTGAGAAGAAAAGTACAAAACTACCACTTTTTCATTGTTCCACTTTTAATAATAAGGGTATAATAGTAATTTCGTCTTTATCTTTTTACTTTTTAATTTTTTTTTCTTGATTTTCTTCTTAGAGAAAATCTGTCTCCCTAGACTAACATGCTTAAGTTGAGCCCATCAAACTACTACATGCTTAAGTTTGATATATTCATAAACTTTTGAGGATTTAAAAATATTCTGCAGGTTCGGATATTTGCCCTGATGGATGATCCTGTCTTAGATGCGATTTGTGAGAGACTAAGGCAAAAGATATACATTAAAGGAAGCAAAATTTTATATCATGGTGGTCTGGTTGAGAAGATGGTTTTCATTGTACGTGGAAAAGCAGAGAGCAAAGGAGAAGATGGCATTGTAGTTCCCTTATCTGAAGGGGATGTTTGTGGTGAGGAACTTCTAACATGGTGTCTTGAGCATTCTTCAGTAAGCAAAGGTATATAGTTAATCATTAATTAACTCTATAATTTTCAAATACTACCTAGTGGACGTGAAATAGCCAGAATTTTGGCTTTACTATATGATTCCTGCATTTGAAAGGCAGCAGCATATTTTTCTGTTAGATTCATTAATCAACCATTTCCTAATATCATAGACTTTTGGAGCAACAGTAATTTATAATGGTATCAGAGCAGGAGGTCTTGGGTTCAAAACCTGTCTCCACCTTACCTTCCATTTAAAAAAATTCCAACATGTTAAGCCTCATTTAATAAGGAAAATTTAAGCCCATGTGTAAAGTAGTGTGTTAGATTAATTGATTAAATTCACCATTTATCAACATGGTTTCTATTGCAGATGGAAGAAAAATAGGGATTTTTGGACAGAGATTGCTTAGCAACAGGACAGTAACATGCTTAACAAATATAGAAGCATTTTCACTCCGAGCTGCAGACATTGAGGAAGTCACCAGTCTTTTTGCAAGATTCTTGCGGAAACCACGTGTTCAAGGGGCCATAAGGTTTTTGCTTGCAACTTTTATCTGAAAGCTTGATTCAGAAGCGTGCTTTGATAAATACAGCTTCACATATATTACAAAGCTGCAGTCCTGCCAAACTGAGCCTAACTAATTCACATTTTTTTTTGGCAACATGATTTCTTAGGTAGCACTTATTTTTCTAGGATGTTTTACAACACATATTGTAAAAGCAAGTGATTTTCTTTGTTATGATGATTAGAAAGTGCATTTTCAAATGCCTCATATAATACTGTGAAATTTGCTTTATTGCAGGTATGAATCACCCTATTGGAGATCCCTTGCAGCAAGCCGAATTCAGGTAGCATGGAGATACAGAAAGAAACGTCTAAATCGCTTAGATACCTCTCAATCTAATAATTCATCAAGATAGTGATGCCAACTATCGTATCATGTACATGCACAGTTTTATGCGACTCCTTGTAGATCCTGACCATCACATGAAGCTATAAATTTTGATATACTAGTGCAGTCTCGTAATGACTTATGGCTGCCCAAAGACCTGGTCATGGTGTATGTGTAGTAATGTTGCCAAGTAGGCCTGTCCAACTTCAGAAATTAGATCTTTGGCCACCAATGGCAAGTGGGCGATGTCTACAAAAATTTATTATTTGTTGGGAAGAGATTAGTATTCTGTAATATGTACACTGACAAAAATACCTTCAAAAATACCAACTTCACAGACAACGGAGGATTTGTTTTTTTGGGGGGAGTTGGGGGAACTAGGTTAAAAGTTTCTTGGATGATTTCTAGACAGGTGTGAAGCATTTTTCATTAGTATTGTAAGTTTGCAAGTTATGTGGATATGCCTCCATGCTGAGTTTGCATTGTACTTTTTCGTTTTTAGTCTTACAAATCAATGGGGTATTAACTTGCTTTACATTCTAAATCGATTATAAATCATGTAGTATATTAATGTTGTTAATTACAAATCAACATATGTTTTCTATTCATTCTTTCTTTTCTTTTCTTATAAATAAACTATCCTCATTATCTCTAATGTTATTTAATTACATTATAATTTTTGTAATAAACAACACTACAATAATACAGGATGGACGATCCTGTTATGTGGGGTTTCAAGAGTTTTCTCACCTCCGACACTAATTTTGCTCGATGGGTTCTTGTTGCTGACGACATTTGCTTAGTCTGTTTGGCATCAACTTTAGTTTTTAGTTTTTAGTTTTTATATACAACTTTTTAAAACCTCATTTTTTTTCCGTCTTTTCTCACTTTTTCAAATTTTTTCTAAGGTACAAGTATACTGTAGCACACTTTCAACAAAAAGCTAGATAAGCTATTCCCAAACGTACACTAAAGAATCTTTTTTTTTCCCCGAAATTGATAAGCCTTTAGATAGTACATTACATTCTAAATTGTTTTTTCATTCGTGGATTAACCAATGTAGTTACTTCGGTGAGGTATTAACTAGTTGTTACTTCATATTGATTTTTCATTCGTTTTGCATTCTAAATCAGACATCAGTTAGTTAATACTAAAAGCAAGTACCTTCAAGCTTTTCTTTCTATTCTCTATCCTTCGTAGTGCAGTAACTATTTAGTAGGCATGTCTTATTGTAATCTATGAAGCATTGTCATGGCGGTGGTAGTTATTAAGAAACTTAAATTATATAAAATCTAATAAAAAAAATTTCATATAATGAAAAAAAAAATGCAAATATATAAAATCTTACAATTTTTGTTTACAAGTTTTCTAATTTTGAAATCATTGCATAATAATTTCATTATCAATTTTGCAAGCTATATATCTTTCCAAGTTTTAGTTAAATAAAATCTTTCTTAGTTTTTTTTTTAAGCGCCTAATATATATTGTTAAGAACAAAATTTAGCTACAAACTTAGTTGTCTCACTAAATAAATTAACATTACTAAGAGAAATATTAAGAGAGAGAGACGGAGAGGAAATGCACTAAACAATGAGTTGGTTTATTTTTTAATGATGGAAATGTGATTACAAGTACGTATTTATAGAACTATAAAATTACTTTATTTGCCCACATGGCCTAATCCTAATGGTCATATTATTTCTTATGTGCTATAATAATTCCAAAATGTGTTAAATATGATTAACATGCTTGAAATTGTAACTACCTAACTAATTAACTAACCAACCAAATGCATTCTATACCCAAATGTGGTTTCCTAACACATCATCAGTCAAATTTTTTTAATTGAATGATTTTGACAAATCCACTATTGGATTAAATTTCCTTCATATACCCTCTATGCTTGTAAATTTTCAATATGATATTTTAAAATTATTTAAAAAAGATAAGTCTATAAAATGAAAAGTAAGCAACATTCCATTGGCATGAAATTTGGTATGTGTGTTAAGAACATAGAGAATATGTAATCCAAATATTCAAATATTAATCCAATAAAAGATTATTTCACCAATTATATATTGGGTTCAAGTTATACTACCCTTTTTTATTGTCATTTTTAAAGAATTATATATAAATTTACATCATAAAGGAAAATTTAATCATTAATATTTATTTTTTAATTCAAGTGCAACCGCTCTCCTCACCCTTCAAATTTCCCAATAAAGGGGAATATAAAATGAGTGGTTTGAAGGAGTAAGACTAACAAGATATCCCTACAAATTAAGGATGTGTTCTATGTGGTCCAATGAATTTCACTTGAAACTTGAGTTTGACAAACTCAAGTTCCAAAAAAATATTACATAACTAAATAACTTTGGTCAAATGTTATTTAGCAAATTTTTCCTACAACGAGGGGCTGACGAGGAATAGCGTTGATTGTGTTCAATGTGAGACTTGAGAGGAGCGGCGGTGGCTATGCTCAATGTGACCAACTTGACAAGGATCAACAGTGACTATTTAGTGTAGATTTCACTAAAAGCGCAACCATTGCTATTCTACAAAACTGGGCCAAACTATATCGATGAAATAATTGGTCAACATATATGTTAAAAATGCAACAAAGCAGCACCTCATTGGGGCCAATGCATGAAGAGTATTGGAAGATGTTGTGGAAGAGTAAAATGCATGAGAGGCTTAAGCTTCTTCTCTAGAGAATAGTTTGCAAATCTCTTCCGGTTCGAGAGATTCTTAGTAAAAGATTTCCAATTCCTAACATAAGCTGTCCAGTTTGTGGGGAAGAGGTTGAAACTGTTGAACATGTCTTTATACGTTGCCCCATCACAGTTCAGGCTTGGGCCAACTCAGTTTGGCCCTTAAACATGGATGTATTCAAAGATATGAATATTGATCAGTGGATAAAGATTAAAATAAATCCAATAGAAATGTTAAAGATCCAAGGCAAGGAAGCAAAGGAGTTTACTCTTTTTGCAGCAGTTCTCTGTGACCAAATTTGGAAGAATAGAAACCAAACAGTGTGGGGAAACCAACCAGTAGACTCAATCAAACTCTCCATCCAAATAAATAAGGTATTTATTCAACACAAGCAAGCTTGGCAATCGATTCTTGGAGAAAAAAAGAACTCTCCCTCATGGAAGCCCCCTCCTCTTGGATGGATCAAGTGTGACTTTGATGCAGCAGTGAAGCCTAATAAGGTGGTGCTGGCAGTGGTTTGCGGAGATAGCAACGGATCCATAGTAGCAGCAGAGTCTCAAGAAGAATGCCCAGGTGAGCCCTTATGGGCGAAATCTAAAGCAGCTCTCTTAGCAGCTAGTTTGGCTCGTAAAGAAGGTTTTGCTAGAGTTGTGCTAGAAGGAGATGCCCAATCAGTGATAAAAGCTATCCTAAACCCATCTACAACTCCTCACTAGTCCATCAATGCTATTATAGAGGATATTCGTGTGACTCTAAAACTCTTTTGTAAGTTGGAATGCCTCTTTTGTTTTTAGAGATTCTAACTTTGTAGATCATTCCCTTGCCCAATGAGCTTACTTTTGTAATAGTTTTGGGTCCCCCCCCCCCCCCCTCTCTGTTGTTTCTGGGTTTGTGGAAGGAGGTGTAGGCTAACTCTCTCCCCTTCCCTTGCTTCTGTCTATTTCTGCTTTCTTTTTTTGTGTTAATATACTGTCTTATTCAGCAAACAAAAAAAAAAAAAAAACTGATTGGGCATAGGCCACTTGTCCTAAGAGCATCCAGGGATGCATACGGGTGCTATTTTAGACTCTCAAAACTTACTTTATCTATTATACCATCTCACATTATAATACTCCTAACATTCCAATTTTTATATTAAGCAAAATTTAGGTACAGTACTTAGGTGCTGTTTCTTAAGTTCATCTCTTAAAATTTTGCCATGTGGCTTTTTTCTCATGAATGGAAGTGTATTTTTCAAGTTAAGTAACTACATGATAGAATCTTAAAATGAGAACTTAAGTAATAACACTTAAGGAATAGGTGATAACACCATTTTGGTCCCTACATTTAAGGGTCACAGTTAATTTGGTTTCTACATTTTGGTAGCAATCAATTTAGTCCATATTATTTTTAACTTGTAATCAATTTAGTTTCTATCATTAACTCACTAACAAAAAACGCTTACGTGGCAAATAATGTACACTATTGGCACATTACACATGTACGTGGCAATTGAAATAATAATAAAAAATTTATTTACCATTTTTAAAATGCCAAATCAGCATTTTTTAAGAAGCATTTAAATTTAAAAAAAAAAAAGTAGCAGCTAAATGAAAAAAGAATTCTTAAATTTACAATATAAAAAAAAAAAAAAAAAAGTTGAAAATATCTGTAGGGCTGGTTCTACTTCATTGCTTCCGTCTGGTTTAGATTGAGGTTTTTTATTTATTTTTTTAAAAACCTAATTCTCAAACCTTCAAAGACTTGTTGATTCAGGTTTATTAACATTTGCAAGTCTGGTTTTAGAAACCTCAAGCAACTGAGGAACCGTTCAGCCACTCTTCAAGCCACTGTTAAATCTCTCATATCACCACCTTCAATTCACAAGAGTCCCTCTTTCCCCCTCTCTCATACACATTTTTCCTTTAGACCCTAGATCAAACGATCTTAATAACAATGTTGTACAATCAACAATTCCAGATCCGGATCTACAATCAACGACGAATCTCCTCCTCCAAACCCACAACACAAAATAGCACTAATCACTGGATTTACCAGCCAAGATGGTTCGTACTTGACCGCATTCCTCTTAACAAATGGGTTCCTCGGTTGGTTTTGGATCTGCAAAATGTGTTGGTGGCTGGTGGGTCTCGATCGAGGTATATTTGGGGTTGTGGAATTTCAATTGTGGAACTTGTGGGTCTTGCAAATCATGTGTTGTATTTGTAGATGTGTATGTGACCAAGCTTCAATGGTGCTGTCATAAAATGTTTTCCTTCATTTTCTTGGCAACCAAACAAAAGCTAAGAAAGAATTTGAGATTAACAAAAAAAATTATGTACGTAAATTTGGAGAAATTATACGGTCTTTCTGATAGACTACGTCACATGTTCATCATTTCACTAAAAGACTCTCACTTTGTTTAAAATTGCTGTGTCAGTAATCAATTTCTATTTAAAATTTTTTTCTAACTCAGCAATTACAAGTGGAGTCTTTTAATAGAATAGTGGACCACGTTACTAGGGATGGCAATTTTTCCCCGCTTCGCTTAACCCGCCTCTCCCCACTTCGCCCCACGCGGGTTTTCTCCTCCCCGCAAAGGTGGTGGGGTGAGGATGGGGTAAAATTTTAGTCCCGCACCACAAGGCAAGGCGGGGATGAGTTTAGACTTTTTAGACCTATCTTGCCCCGCCCTTCCTCGTCCCCGCCCCACCCTACGTTGCTAAAGGTTATAATTGTAAATTTTTTATACCTTAAAACCCTACTATTTAAACAATCATATTAATATTAGCTTATTTTATTCTACCTAATGTGGTTCTCTACCTTTATTTTGTTATGTGTTATACTATGAGATTTTTTTTTTCTTTTTTTTCTTTTAATGATTGTCTTGTTAAACACTTGGATATATTATTCATTTTTTTCTAAAAATTGATTTGATTTGATGAGATAAATTTAGTTGTAATTTCAAGTATATTTTTATCAATAAAATAAGTTTCATTAAAAAAATTGTACTAGTTGTAGGGCAAATTAACAAAAAATAGAGTTTTACGAGGTAGGACGGGGATGAAATGAGAAAGTTTTTCCCATCATGCAGGGCAGGATGAGAATGGGGTAAGACAAAACCATACGGGGCAAGGATGAAGACCCTATCCTTCGGCCCCACCTTGCCCCAGTGCCATCCCTACACGTTACTTGTCCACTATGAGAACCTTATAATTTCTTGTAAATTTGGGAAATAAATTTTTTTTTTCCATTTACACGTTGACATGGCATTTTTAAATGATAAATAAAATTTTTATTATTATTTCAATTGTCATGTAGATGTGTAGCGTGCCAACAATGCACACCGTTTGTCACATAAGTGTTTTCCGTTAGTGAGTTAACGGTAGGGACTAAATTAATTGCAAGTTGAAAATAATGAAGATCAAATTGACTGTTACCAAAATATAGGAACCAAATTGACTGTGAATCCAAAATATAGGGACCAAAATGGTGTTTTCGTCATATAAACTACAAAATAAAATAATATAAAACTATATCCCTTCTCCCATCTTTCTTCTCAGTAATTTATGTCTTTGCCTCTCTCTTAACTACCCACCACCAACAACTACAACAGCACCACCACAACCATCACCTTTGGAATCCACAATGCATCAACCATAACCACAATCTCCTCCATCAACAACACAACCACCACTATTAGTGTGCGTGTGGATACTGCTTATTTTGCTGAAAACTGAAAACAATAAAAAAAAATATTTTGGTTACTGTTCATTAATGAATTTACTGTTTATTGGCCTGATTGCATTGTTCATGTCCCATGAACAGTGCAATAGGTGCTGGACTTTAAAAAAAAAAAAAAAAAAAAAAGAGCAACTACTCTAAACGCAAACGCTCACTACCCAAATGGAGCTTTAATCTGAAAACACATCACAACCACCAATCTGAAAACCCATTACCACCATTGATTTGAAAACCCACCACCAACATTGATCTAAAAACCCATCACAACCACTAAGCTAAACAACACACTACCGCCATTGATTTGAAATCCCACCACCACCACTGATCTACAAACCCATCACCACCACCGTTCACAAAACTCACCTCCACTGATCTACAAATCCACAACCACCATCATTCTCAAAACTCACCTCCACTTGCAAATTCGATACTGATCTGATAGAGGGGCGAGAGAGGGATGAGAAGGATGAAAGAGGGATGGGAGGGATGAGAGACAAACTAGAGAAAGATGGGAGAGAAGGGAGGCACATAGAGAGTTGATACGTTTGAGAGGTCTGAGAGTTGTGGGTGAGAGATGAGAGAGAATGTTAATTAAAATAATATTATTTAAGTTTACAACTTAGCTACAGTAGGTTGCAAATACAAGAATTGACTATAGCTAGATGGTAAAAACTTTTAAGTTTGCCTCCCCGGTTGAAGCTTGTTTTTTATACTTTGGGTTGTAAAATAGCAACTAGGGTTTTTTTACACCCCTATTGCTAGTGCTCTAAGGCCTCCTACAAGAGAAAGACTGCTAAATGTAAGGGCAATTAATTTATTTTAAAAAAAATTGTTATTTGTACCTTTTTTTTTCTCCAACTTCTAAAAAAGCTTCAAAAATAGAGTAAGTGTTAGAGATAATACAAGTCTACATAGGTCTTATAATAGGTGTATCACCAATTTCAAGAAAATGATTTTAATAGGAAAATACTGAATTTTATTTCCAAATAACATTAAATATAAAAAAATTTACTTAGTTGTCACATTTCAAAATAATGTTGGAAACTAGCATCTCGAGTGTCTAAAACTCGAGTTTTTAAGACTCGATTTGTAAGTGGAGGAAGCTGATGTGGAAGAAAATCCACGTGGAACTCGAGTTTATAAGACTTGAGTTT
The DNA here is from genome assembly GCF_932294415.1 of Quercus robur. NCBI lineage: Eukaryota > Viridiplantae > Streptophyta > Magnoliopsida > Fagales > Fagaceae > Quercus > Quercus robur. Next base: position 27,214,825 of record NC_065543.1, read on the forward strand.
GAAAGACTCGAGTTTTACTTCTTCTTCTTCCTCGCATTCAAAGTTCTTCTTTGTGCAAATAAGACCACCTAGCGTTCAATTAGATCGTTCCTGTTCTTCGTCAGATCGTTGAAGACCACCCAGCATTCAATCAGATCGTTCCACTTCGTCAGATCGTTCGTCTTCTCTGTTTGTCTCTGTACACCCAACGATCGTTCTTGTTCTTCGTCAAATCGTTAAAGACCACCCAGTGTTCAATCAGATCGTTCCACTTTGTTAGATTGTTCGTCTTCTCTATTCGTCTCTATACACCCAGCATTCGTCTCTGTTGCATTCATCTTTGTTCTTCGTCAGATTGTTCCCTCGTCGTTCTTCCTGTTCTTCAGGTGTGAGCTTCTTCAAGTACCAAAATCGAGTCTTAGAGACTCGTTTTTGCTTTTTAGAACTCAAGTCTATAAGACTCGAGATCTACCTGGCATAATACTTCCAACTCACCAAGTCAAAATCGAGTCTTTGAGACTCGAGTTTTAGACTGAAATCGAGTCTGTAAAACTCGAGATGCTAGTTTACAATTTTATTTTGGCCGCACGTTAACTTATGATATTCTTTCTTCTCTCTCTACTAGTTTGCAAATTCCCTCGAAAATATTTGAGATACTACAACCTACATAGTCTTTTCAAATTGATGTGGCAATAAATATTGTAAAGAATGGAATAAATACGAGCCCATGGGCCCAAAAACCATGAGAACAAGAATAAGAAAATAGAAATAATAGATTCATCCCAAGTTAGTTGTAGAAGGAATGAGTCGGACGCTAAGGAAGGAGAAAACAAAGGGACCTCACTGGGTAATAAGGCCCAACCCACCAAGAGGCCCCACTTTTGCTAGGTACATGGGTGAGGACAATCTCGTCCTCAGCCTGTGACTAAGGAGATGATCGAACTGTGGAAGAGCCAAGAAGTACTTGAAAAATAACAAAGAAATGCTACAGACGAATCCAACAATTTTCACCTCCGCATTATAAATGAATGTACCTATCAGTTAGACCACATTTAATACTGAATGACCCATCACAACAGTGCTTTTCACCCATCTACCCACTTACTCCCTCAAAAAGATGGAGGATACCTTTGATGGAACAAGTATCTTCCTCCCCACCGTACAAATTATTAGAGAGAGAAAGGAATCACCTATATAAACAAAACACACCCCCATTCTAAGAAGGGGATAGAAAAAATGGAGAGTAAGTGGTAGAAAGGAGAGTTAAGTGTTGATCATTTCTTGTAATATGCTTCATCGGTTAAAAGAAATAAAACGGAAAATCATTATGATAATCTTTATCTATATAAGCCTTATGACTTGTTTTCTTTTGTAGTTCTCCCATCGTGAATCTCCTTCCCATAACTTATAAATTAATTGTGACGTTCATTTTACTTTTCTTTTGTATTTTGACCCATACAAATGGATTTTACCAATGCTAATCAGTGCTTTTTTTTTTCTTTTTTTTTTGTGATTGGTGATACATAATCATCATGTTGTAAAATTTGTAGTATCCCTAGCATCATTCATTCAAATACTTATTTATTATCTTGTTGAAGTGTTGTTGATCACGTTCAAGCAGCATTAGTTTGTAAATTTTTGTAGTAAAAGTTAATATATAACTTTAGTGCGTGTGCGCGCGCACACACACACACACATACACATATATATATATAAAGCTAAAGTTGAGAAAAAATTCAATTAGATCTCAAATTGAAGTCTAATTCTATGCTATGTGTTCCATTCAATTTTCTTAATTTTGGTGAAACTATTTACTGCACTACAAAAATATTATATAAAAAAAGTCTAGGCAAGGGTATCTTTAATTTTTTGTGCTAAATGAGTTATTAAGTGAGAAATCATAGTCCTCTATATATAAAAAAAGGTGAGAAACCTTAGAATCAAAATTGGTAAACCTTTAAAAAATCACCAACTTTGATTCATTTTTCTTATATTATTATACAAATAGTGGATTGACAAATTAAAATTGAGAATTTCATGAATAACAATTTACATGATTTTTTTCATTTGTTTGAAATAAAATTATATTTATTTTATTAGTGGTTATTTTATATTTTCAAATATACAAATTTTATAAATATTAATATAACCTTGGTAAAATTTTAATCTACATATAGTTATGTTTATTTGTAGATGCATCCAGTATGTATGCATGAGGTTAAAAGCAACTATATATATAGAAATTTAACTCAATTACCATCACTCGAATTCCTCATATTAAAAAGTAAGAATAATTAAATTTTAAATAAAAAATATAATATAAAATGCTAAATAATTATTACTTTAGTGATATTTAAATATAAAATACTAATTTAATCATGGGTCTTTGAAGTTCCAAACTAGGTTTAGGTTTCTCTTGTCCTAATTTGTGCTTCTAAGGAGTTTTGTCTAAGGTTGTGCACGGTTCAAGTCGGGTTCTCACCCGACCTGCAACACAACCAACTAGAAATTACCTGAAAGCCCTCTCACCCGAAACTCGCACATTTGGGTTAGGTCGAGTTGGGTCTTGGGCAAGTAATTGGGGTATTGGGTCAGATCAACACTTTGTCTTATATTATTTTTATTTTAAATTTTAAAGTGTAATTCATTATGTTTTCTTTCCTTCTTGAATGTAGTTGACATAGCATGTTTCTTTCCTTAGACATCCATTTTGGGAATTTGAATAATAAAAAACCATTATGGAAAATATAGGGTTTTAAGGAGTTGTTTGAAAAATGATACTATTTAATTTGTATCTGGAAAATTTCTTATTTCCTTAATTTATTTTCCTCCAAAGTAGCAACCAAATTTCAAATTTAAAGACCCTTAGTAAGAAATATGCTGATTATATCATTTTTTTTTAACTTCCTAATCTAGCACATTTCATTTAGACTTTGCCTTTTTGAATTTACAAATCTGCATGAGGTGGAATCAGCCTTAATTGAAAAAGTACACTATGAAAGTTCAAAACATTTAAGTCTACGACAGGATTATGTATGAGATTTTAAAACAATTTAAATTATGACCTATTCATTTTGCCAAAGAGTCAAACTTAACCAAAAAAGCAATTGAACTAATTAAAGTTTCAATTTCAGTTTTAAAAAAATGGAAATAAACACATTCAATTTTAGCCTCATGATTATGCCATCATTTTCATTTTACAAAATAATTTTTATTTTGTTAAAAATTATATCAGGTGGCATTTGAAATTTAAGAGTCCAAATTTGGTGAGAATGTGGTGTAAAACCCATGTTTTACACCATCCAATAAGTAAGAATGGCAATGAGTTGGGTTCGGGGTGGGTTTCTTTATGCCTGAACCTGATTTGCGAGCCTACATCGTTACCCAAACCCGACCGGTTTAATAATCGGGTTTTTTTTTTTTTTTTTTTTTTTTTTTTTTTTTTTTTTTTTTTGCGGGGCACAAACCCACCTCATCAAGCCCCGCCTAGCCAAGCCACTTCAAGGCCCAATATTAAGCCCCTAAATAATGGCCCAATTCGTGGCCCAATCTATATATATATATATATATATATAAATTATGTTTTCTTGAGAAAAAATAATCACATTTGAAATCTCATAGCAACACAAGCAACAAATCCAAGGAAATCTCAAATCAAATCCACCATACCCATTCAAATTTCCTATTCACAGAAACCAAATACATCTGAAATCAAAATCTAAAACAAGCACATGCAAGGAACATCAAATCTTAACAACTAAATCTAAATCCCCAAACCCATTGATTAAATAAAGAGAAAATGGAAGAAGAACCTCAAAAACCATTGCCGTAAATCACTGTGGTTGTGGTCGTTGGGTTCAGCTATCACTAAACTCGGTGCAAAGCAAATAAAGGGAGCAAGATTGAACGAAAGTGGGTAAGATTGGAGAGGCTTTGCGGCGAGAACCTTATATTGTCATCTTCGTCTTCTTTGGTAGAGAGAGACCGAGAGGCTGAGAGCATGAGAGAGGGGCGACTAAGATTCGGTGGCCGACGGCGTGAGACTTAAGAGTGAATGAGTGAGAGTGGGAGGGGCGGCTAGGGTTATTGGCTGAGTGAAATGAGAGAATAAGTTTAGGGTTTATAAGTTTATATATATAGTAGGGTTTTTTGGTAATTTTAATTTTAAGTGGGTTGGGTCCGGGTTCGAGGTGGGTATTGCCAAAACCTGGACCGTACCCGAACTCAAGTCGGGTTTTATTTTAAAAATCCAGACCCTACCCTACTGCTTATCACATCGGGCAAAACCCGACCCATTAGGGTCGGGTCGGGTCGGGTATCCGCAAGTCGGGTAACAATTGCCATCCCTACCAATAAGAGATTAATACATTAGCATTTTATTTAAAATTCAATATATCCTACCACATCTAATAACATCTCAATAAATTCTCAATTTGATTGAATTTATATATGGGTATTAAAATTGATTGAGTGTGGTTGTACTTATTTTTAAATATGTGATAAGATGATGTGGCATGTTGGGATTAGAAGGGTAAAACATGAGTTTTACACCACATTTTTACAGAATTTAATCTTTTAATTTAAACTTTACCTTTACTTTTTTTTGAGTGGGAGCATATAATTTATAGGGTCATTAAAATCCAAGAAATTAATTTTTCATTATACATTACATGAGGATACTGATTTGATCCAAATTAAATGTGATGGACCCACAATTATCTTTTGTCTAGTACTTACTAAAACTAATTTTGCCACTTTACTTGAAGTGGCATAATCAATGCTAAAGCATTCGCATCACTGTGGCTATTTTAATATTTTAGCAAATATATTGCTAGATATTTTAAAAAGTACTCATGCATCAGCCTCAATATTTTATCCCACATTAGTGGACCTCATTCTATGTTGAACAAGTTCTAGGAATGAAAAATCCTGAAGTTTCTATCTTTGATGGGCGATTTGCGGGTAAATTGGTAAATTCATATTATGTTTCCAAATAGAATTGAGTTGTCAGTGTTTGGATTTTAAATTTAAATTCTAAAAATCAATTTGGAAAATGCAGAGGCTTAATGAGGTGACTAAAGATAAGATTCTTCCATTAGAATTAAGCTCTTAAGTTCAAATTTCAATTCCGGCCAACTTTATTTTACTCCCCCTTTCTCTATTTTCAATCCAAACAGACCATAAAAGCTTTCCTTTCAAGGTTGTGGTGGGCCTTTTTTGCGTCTTGGGCTGGATTTCTCTTGCTGTACTGTGGCCTTATGATTCTGGGGTAGGAGAGTCGGGACTAGCCTAATTGAAACACACCTTAGGCTAGCCTATGCACAAGTTAAAGTCCTGGTAGGAACCTTGGGTGCGTCACGTGCCCACGATAAAAAACACTATTACTAAACGTTATAGTAGGAAAAATACAATACAACAAGATAACTAAAATGCTTTAACTAAAATATTTTCTACTGACAATGATAATACTTGAATAATTCCACAAATGAGAAGTATGATAACGTGATTATAGTAGGAATAGATTAATAGCAAAAAAGTTACGTTTGTCCTTGATCAACCATGGCAAAAGAAAAGAAGACTAGTCTACTAAAGGAATGGACTTGACTCTTTGGCAAATTTAAGTCCAAGAACGGAACCAATCTCCAATGTGGGTAACTTAAGAGGGGAATCCTGCTGTGGAAGTTACTCACTTTGGAAAATGGACCTAAGTGGCTTGATCTCAGATTCTTGACTTGTTAAAGAGTGGGCTATTGAGAGGGAGAGAAGTGGATAGCCTATTGGTGCATGCTTTTACTCCTATCACTCTTATTTTCTTCCCCACTCTCGGCTTCCTTGTTTTCTTACTTGTTTTCCTTGTTTTCTTTCTTTTCCATTGTTGTTCCCTTTCCCTCTTTGTTTTTTCCGTCCCTCTTTATTGTGCATGTCTATGGCCTTTTATACTGCCTGTCGTGACAAGATTTACCATTTTTATCCCTTAACTACTTTTGGCTTGTTGTGGGTGTCCTTCTAGGATTGTCCACTGGTCTGTCGGCTGCCCAGCCACCTCCATACATTGTATTGGCCATGCCATTCTTATTCTAGACAAAAGTGGTTTTGTTTTGTTTTTTACTTCCCTTGTCACTCCCATCTGAATAAGGGTTAGGCTTCTCTCTTACCAAATTCTATAGCATGCACTTAATGATTCCAGCTTATATTTGCCTCTTTTAGGTGGGATGTCATCCCAGTAGGACATTTCCTCCAAAAGAACTTAAGCAGAAACCCCAAAATAGACTCCCCCTTCTCCCTACTGCCAAACCACACCCTCTCTTACCTCTGACCTGGGGCCCACCTCCCTTGTATTGGCTGGGTACAGGTAGGTGGTGCCTGAGCCTTGTGTGCGTGCTCCACTTCCATATGAGTCCATTACTTTTCTGGCGTTCATGCGTTTGCCATTGCCTACATGTTTGTCTAACTCTGCTGTGCGTTCTAGTGCTTGTTTAACTCTTGTGCCGTGGATGAGTTCTTGGGTCTTCATTCTTTGCATCTCATTTCTTCTTTGGGCTGAACATGGCTAAGGTGTGGGCCTTCTCTTTTTTAATTCGGCCCACGTCTCCTTTCATCCCTTGTCTGTGGGCTGGATAGTGCTCTTGCCATGCCACTGCATTATTCTTGCTATGATATCTTTTACCCTTGTTTGCTTTACTACTTCTGGGCTTGCAAGCTGAAGTGCCGCTATGCCAGTTTCATATGTTATTCCTTCCTTTAGTTTCTACTGCCTAGCATTCCTGTTGGGCTAGTTCATACAACATCTCGGGCTTTCTCGGCTCGCTTTATTCCTTGGGCATCCTCGGCCCATTTTATTCCTTGGGCATCTTCGCCCGTTTCATTCTTTGGGCATCCTTGGCCCATTTCATTTTTTTCCTATTTTACATTCTCATGGGTTTTTGCTAAATCTTTTGAGCTCATTTGACTCAATTACCACATCCTTACCTTTAGGTTTATTGGCCTTCGAACTAATCCCCTTTATCAATTCCTTTCTTTGGGCTCCTCCGGCCCATTTCTGCTTTCTTTTCATTTCTCATGATTCCCATGGGGCTTACTAATTCATTCTTTGGGGCTTCCTTGATCTGTTTGCTTTCTCTGGGGCCACTTTATTATTTTTTAGGCCTATGGATCATTATTCCTGTCATTTTGACCTAATAGTCTTTACTTTGCTGTTTTCTTTCTCCACATTTTTCATATTGTTGGGTTTCTTCTGCCATAGGGCCCTTTTGCCAAAAAAATGGGCATCAACAAAGGTTCAGTCCAAATTTGAATGGGAAATAAAAACATGGAAAGTATAAAAAATTGTGGGTCTTAAATGAGGAGATTTGGTCAAAGTTTTAGATTAGTAGAGGAAATGAGGGAGAAATCTATAATATGATTTTTATTACAGTATTATTTATAATTAGAAATAAAAGTATATAATTTTCAAAAGACAATTTTTTTTTGGGGGTTTGAGAACACTATATTAGGGAATATAACATCAAACCCAGTGCAAATATGCAAAATTCAAAAGAAAAGAAAAAGAAAAAAAAGAAAAAAGAAATTTCAGGAAGAAGCGGGTCGGGTTAAACCCGAGACCAACCCAAAACCCAAAAAGGTATAAGCAAGAGACATCCCAAAGGACTGTCCCAAGGAAACTTGATGAGGCAGAGTCAGAACTTGACGTTTTGATTTCCATGGGAAACATATAGAGAATTGCTTGAAACAGAAGTTGTTGGGAAGACTTCAGAATGAGCGAAAGGATTATGACACTCAAAGTTGGGCACAAGACTTATTAACATTCTTGCTTTCAATACTACTGTAACTATATCCTCAAGAGTTTGCATTGCATTGCATTGAAGAGTCATTAGTTTTTGGAGAGAAGTGCAGAAACGGTGTTAACAAGCTGCAGGAGCAGAGGCAGCGGGTTGTTTGTTTAGCGCATAATAATAATTAATAAATAAGCATAGCTTAAAAAAAGGAAAAGAATAATAGTATATGTTTGCATGCATCGAAGATAATAGAAATAATAATAATATTATTATTGAGACACAAACATATCCCGTGCTCTATCTATAATTTGGATATTATCCTCAGCTTCTTATTTTGGAGGTTCCAGCTTTGTTTACAAATTATCTTATTGTTAATAATAAAAGTTTTCTTCTCAGTTCTCAGCAAAGAAAAAGAAAAAGAAAAAAAAAGAAAAAACCACCGTCTTAAATTGTCCCTAGTGGTCCCACCAACAACTACTACAAGGAAAATTATGTGGCAAATGAATTATGAAATGAAATGGGCCGATGCCCTTTGCCTTTTTTGTCAATCTCAGTCTCAGTCTCTGTCTCAGACGACAACTGACTTTTCAAACTCTTTAAAAGTCACCTCTGTCTCTGTCTCTCTCTTTAAAGTCACCTCTGTCTGAGTCTGAGAGAGCTTAATTGCTGTCTTTTTCTTTCTGAGTTTGAAGCTCCCTCCTAGCAATAAGAATTTAGCTCTTCAAACAGGTATGTAAAATACTTTCGTTTCTTTTTTCTTAAAGATCTTTTATTTATTTATTTATTTTTAAAACAGGTATGTAAAATTGTCTTCAACTTGTTTATTTTTTCTGGAATCGGACTTCAGACTTTGTTATTGTACAACCACATTCACATATGAACAATATGCCAAAAGCACGGTTATTGCTAATGGAATTTGGTGAGGTTTTATTAGAATGCATACCCCCCCAAAAAAAAAAAATTCTTATTAATTATTACTTTACAATGGTAATCTTGTATTTGGAAGAATACCACATCCACATGACATACTCTTGCTAATGGTTGTTTCTGGGTCCTTTGCTTACTATCAGCGTGTGTTGTTAATCTTTTAGTTTTTACAATTGGGCTTATATGTTGGGTGATGTTAGAACAGGTTTATACTCGCACTTGATTGCGGTATTAATAGCAAATGATCTGCTTAAGTCAAATTGGTCTCGTGGGTTCCAGTTAGTTCAATTGGTAAAATCTTTAATGGTTAAATAAGAGATTTGTGGTTCAATCACGGTAAAGAATCATTTTTTTTAATTTTTTTTTTTTTGGTATTGGGTTTTGAGTCCACAACCTCATCCTCCCTTTTACAAGGGGAGTAGGTGCGTTTGTTGAATCATAATCATGTATGAAATGTAATATTGTTAATCCTTGCATTTTCTAGAGAGAGAAAGAGAGGAAAATTACTAACAATCAATCTATCAATTACAATAGGATGTGTATAAATATTTGAGTGATAACATCATTCATAACTAACTCACATTCATAACTAACTCACATTTATCAGCTAGATCAAAAAAAAAAACTCACATTTATCAATTTTTCAGAAAAAAAAAAAAAAAAAAAAACTCACATTTATCACATGCTAGATTTAATAAAGCACACAAACAACTTCCTTAAATCTAGCGGGTGGATTTGCCTTTAACTATTTTTCCCTCTAGTTTTCAAATACTACAACAAACTTGGCACAAGTGGATTTAGTAACAATAACCATTTGACACCTGAAATTCAGTTGTGCCATATCATTCCACCTTTCCCACATGGCACACACTGCTGTGTCACCCCCATGCCACGTCATTAGTTTCCATATATGCATCAACCACCCCTTGTTTGTGGCTATAATTTTTGTTCTCCAATTTTTTTATCTATGTTTTTCATATCTTTAGTGTTTTTTTATTTTTTATTTATTTATTTATTTTAAAAATATAATTAATTTATTTTTAATTATGAAAAATGAAAAGTTAGGTTGCCAAAAAGAAAAAAATAAATATACAAATTTGAGCTTTAATATGTGTTATCAAAATATGGGGGTTTCTATGTTATAATATATGCATAATGCAGGATAACCGGATGCTTTGAAATATTGTTACACTTAGTGGGCTGAAGGGCAAAATATGTTATCCTGAATATCTTGCATATACAGCATTTGAGTGATATATTGTTGAAGAAGAGAAACACAAGATTTGAAAATTGCATTGCATTACTTGAGAGTAAACAAAGAAGATAGAATTTTATGATATCTTAAGTAAGAACTTAGATTGTGAGGATTGAATAAATAGCCTTCGAATATGGTTTTGTTTTCTTCTAGTTGGAAATGCATTGGTGCCAAGTTACTGAATATCTATATAAAAAGGACAAATACTTCTTGTGGTGGCATTACAATATTTTTCTAGCTATGCAATATTTGCAGAACTAGCATGTGCACGTATGCATTCTGACTTTTACATTCTTTTGTAGGTCTAGTTGATGAGAAATGGCTGGTTATGAAAATGATGATATACCTATGCTTTTAGACACACATGCGCAGTTCTTGGATGAACATCCGGATTCTCGATTTCAGAGATTTGTTTCCACAAGGAGTGCATCGATTTCCATTCCTACAAACTCAATGGATTCCTATGATAGTGAAACTAACCTTGTGGGCTATACTGGTCCCTTACGGAGTGAAAGAAGGACTCCATTCACACAGATGAGTGGTCCATTATACATTGGCCGTAAACCCGAAAGCCTTTTTCCGGTAAATCAAGGTGTAACAGGTCATAAAAAAGTGGAATCTGTGCCAGAAAAGTTTCCTTCTTCCAGAGGAAAGGATCAGAATGATTGGCCGAATGACAACTATGCAGCCAAAAATGAACATTTACTGAGGTCTGGGCAGTTGGGAGTGTGCAATGATCCTTATTGCACAGTTTGCCCAACATATGACAATTTCAGAGCCGCTCAACAAAAGAACTCAAAAGCTTCATCTGTATTTGATCCTAAGGTGTTTTTCTTTCTTAACCTTAAGGTTGTTCTTCCTGAGTTATTCTTTGAGTTTGCTGATATTTTATGTTGCCTTGTATTATATGCTTTGGTAGTCCACATTCTTAACCACATGCCTACATCATAACAAAAAACTTCACTCTATGCTAACTTCTTGCGTAGATCTCAAGTTTCGTGGTCTTTAAAAAAAGAAGAAGAAAAAAAGGATTTCAAGTTTGATGGCTAATTCTGTATCATAGTAGCATGTGGCCCTTCTGTGGATTCTATGTTGATGTTTGTACCTAATTTCATTAGTTACAGCTATTATTAGCATCTAGAAATTTCAGTTGGAGTTTGAGATGTCCAATGCTATCTCTGCAACTGACATTCAGCTCTTATGTGGTTTAAAATTTCTATAGATGATTGTTCAACTTACATTCTCCTTGGCATAGCAACAGCTTTCTTTTATTCTATGCTTGCATAATAAAGAACTTGAGGGCCCAAAAGAGATAAAACTTCTAGTAAATCATTTGCACACATTAAGCACCGTCCGGGTCAAAATTTTGTTTTTATATATTATGATGAATTCTGGAGCTTAGTAATGCTAAAAGATTTCTTTAGTACATGTAAACCAGAAGGTGTGTTATACTGGCTTTCCAATTTGGCATATCATAAATAGCTTCCATGTAGTGGAAGATCAAGGATTTTGGTCAGCAGGGGATAACATAAGACAGATATAAGAAAGGGAAATATGATGATGAAAATTCATCTACATCTGCCATGAGGAAACCAATATATGATGTATGGAGTTTAGCTCTAAAATTTGCAATTACAAATCTCCTAATTCCTCTGTAGTTTTTGGTAATGAGATTATTATGTTCAATGCAGAAGTATCATTACATGATCTTTAGTTTTCACAAAAGCAATAACCAATGATCATCAAAACATACTAAAAAATTCCCATCAATTAGATTAGATTATGCATGAAAGAGATAATTGTTGAAACCTCTAATGGAAGAAGAAAACTTTTTCTGGATTATTAACATAACAAAGAATATGATCTAATCATCATAAATAGATATAGGCCAATGTGATAATATACTGAAAGCCCCAGTGAATTTCAAATTTGATGATGCATTGGCTTTGTATGTTATACATATATACAGGCTGACCAAGTTTTGCTAAATTTTGATGGAGGAACTTCTTGCCAGCCACCTTGGCTCCATTGTTGGTTTTGTAGTTTATTTTATTTTTATTTTAAATTAATATTATTAGTTAAAAAAAAAACTTGGCCCCTTGAAGGCATATGTTCCTTCTAAATATTGGGAATCAAAGCCGCAACTTAGCCTCTTGTGGAAAGCCTATGTTATTTGTAGTTGAAGAACAAAATGCTTGATGTTTGTTCAGTTCTGTAACAGTCTGGTTGAACCCTCTTCTTTATATATTTTTTTGTTGTGAGTAATGTATGTGGGGAAGATTTTTAGAATGTATTTAAAATTAATTTGAAATATGTGGTGTGTTAGGGTAATTAATTTTAACCCTACATGCTTCCTGAAGATTAATATGCTATCAAAGTCAAACACCACCCATTGCCACTAACTCAGGCATTTCATATCATCAACAACCACAACGAACAAAACTCATGACACCAGTGATCACATTTAACCAAATTCCTCGTGCTGACGACCACAACTACACTATTCAATCACCAATCATAACTCCAATGACCACGATTCACTTGCTCGGTGAGTTAGCTGGCTCCGACAAGTGACTTTGTGGTCATCTCGACACCAAAACAACATCAATTGTTGAGGTTCACTTGCTGGGTTTTATTTGGCTTCATTGGGCAATGCAAGGAGGTAGTTTTCTTGGTCAGAAACCCCATTTTCTTGGATCGATAGACTTTGATACCAAGCTCAGTTGTAAAATATGAGGTAGTAGGTTTGAAGGAGAGAAAAGAGGAGTGGAGAGTGATATTTGAGGAAAGGTTTGGGGCTTTGTTAATCAGTTTTTTTTTTTGATAGGTAAGAAAAATATATTCAAAAAACTGCTAGATGCCAAAAAAACACCAGCAAAACAAAGTACAAAAATGAAAAGAAACAAAAAGAAAAACAAAAAAGCATTAATTACAGAGAAAAAGAGAGCTAAGGAAAAAAGGAATAGAGTCACTAGAAGTGAGTCCCCAAGCCCTAGCCCAATCAAAAAGGGAACCAGCGAAGAGAGCAAGCAGCTGGTCTTCAGATCTATCCAGATCCTCAAACGTCCGCCGATTGCGTTCCCTCCAAATGCACCACATCAAACAAAGCGGAACTAGATTCCAAATGTTAGATGAATGCTTTCCCAACCAATTCCACCAACTAAACAGACAATCTTGCACCGTACGCGAGGGAACCCAAGAAATCCCAAAAGTCCTAAAGACAAAACACCATAGCCGATAAGCTTTTCCACAATGTAACAACAAATGATCCACTGTCTCACCGCAACAATGACACATAATGCACCAGTCAACAAAATCAAAGCCCCTGAGACTTAAGATATCTCCTGTGAGGATCCTATTCCAAGCGGCTGTCCAAACAAAGAAAGAGACACGCCGAGGAGCCTTTACCTTCCAAATACCTTTCCAAGGAAAAGCAATGGAAGAAGAGCCATGTAACTTATGATAATATGAGCGGATAGTGAAATCTCCATTTTTTGTCAAGATCCATCTCAAACGATCACCATCAGTCACGGAAGGAACATAGGAAGCCAAGAATCGAAAGAAATCATCCACCACATCTACCTCCCAATCATTAGGATCCCGAATGAAACGAACATCCCAAGTTCTCCTATCCCCTGCTCCTTGACATATCAGAGATGATTCTACGGAAGCCTCTTTGTTTGCAGCAAAATTGTACAAGGTTGGAAAAGCCGAAAGGAGAGGGAGATCTCCGCACCACCTATCTGACCAAAAATTTCACTCTATCCCCCACCCCCACCTTATACTGGACAAATTTGTTAAAAACTTCCCAACCCATCCGGATACTTCTCCACAAACCACACCCATGAACACCCCTTCCCAACTTAGAGGTCCACCCCGCCCATTCTTCCCCAAATTTCAAAGCTACCACCCTCCTCCAAAGCCTATTCTCCTCAATCCCAAAACGCCAATGCCACTTTCCTAGTAAGGCTTTATTGAAAGTGGTCAGTTTCCTAATACCCAAACCACCATTAGCAATAGGCAAACAAACCTTATCCCAACTCAATAAATGAATCTTAGAATCACCCCACAGGAAGTCCCTTTGAAGCTTCTCAATTTTGTTGGCCACATGTGTAGGAATGGTGAACAAAGATAAGAAATAGGTGGGAAGACTAGAAAGCGTACTTTTAAGCAGTGTCAACCTACCACCTTTAGATAAATACAACTTCTTCCACCCTGCCAGCTTCCGTTTAATTTTCTCCAAAATAGGGTTCCAAATAGAAGGGGATTTATGGGACGCTCCCAACGGCATACCAAGATACGTCATTGGCAAGGCCCCAATCCTGCAACCCAAAAACTCTGCCAAAGCCTGCATATTATTTACCTCCCCTATAGGAACAATCTCACTTTTAGCTACGTTAACCTTCAAACCAGTCACAGCCTGAAAACCAAGAAGCAGCAGCTGAACATGAAGGATTTGCTCCACCTCTGCATCGCAAAACAAAATAGTATCATCCGCAAACAGCAAGTGGGAAACGCATTCCCCTCTACCCCTCCTACCATCTACCTTAAAACCACTAAGTAAACCTGCCCCCTCCATTCTCTTCACCATCCTACTAAACACCTCCATCACAACTAAAAATAACAAGGGAGACAGTGGATCACCTTGTCTCAATCCTCTAGAACTGCCAAAGAAATCAGCTGGAGACCCATTAACCAAAACAGAGAACTGCACTGTCGAGATACAAGTACGAATCCAGCTACACCATTTCTCCCCAAAGCCCATTTTCTTCAACAACTTCAGAAGCGCCTCCCAATTCACATTATCATAAGCTTTCTCAATATCTAACTTACAAATCACCCCCGGAATCTTACTCTTCAATCTGCTATCAACACACTCATTGGCAATAAGAACTGAATCGAGGATTTGCCTACCTCCCACAAAACTATTTTGAGATTCAGTTCCTCAAAATTAGAACATATTTATATTATGGAGGTATGGAAAGATCAAAAGAATACTTATATGCTAATATAAAATAATAACATGCTAATATAAAAAAATAATAATGGTAATTCTAACAAATAATATGTATTGTGTTAGATTAATTAATTTTAACCCTACACACTTCTCGAAGATTAACAGTTTTATCTTGAATTTTATTGTAGATATCAAATCAATTTACTTTCTTGTTCTATGGATATAAAATTGTTCTTCCTTTTGGAAACCTGGTTATCCCAAATTGTTAATTTTAATTTTGCATGCCATGTTTTCATTTAGAGTTTTGTCCAAGTTGAGAGTGCGAATAGATCCCCAATTGCAAATTTTACTGCTAAATCACTTTTAACAAAACTAAGCAATTAAGTTGAGTATACGTGATTAATTCACAATTCATGGTTTGCAATAAACAATATAATGGAATAAAGGAATACAAAGTGCAGAAAATAAAAAGCAAACCATACAAAAGCACCGGCAAGTGTTTTTGAAGAGGAAACTAGAGCCCCCCAAGTGAAAAACCTGTTGATCCTCCAAGTCGGAACTCCACTATAGAATAGATGCAGTACAAGATTGACTATAGACCCTCCAAGCCTATATCTTCCTAAGTACTTGAGTCCTCCAAGCTCCTGCTAGCATTCGACTTTGCTGAGTCCTTTCTTCTATGGAGTCTTGTCGGTTTAACGACCAACCGCTAGTCACCAAGTGGAACTTGGATTTAAACATGGGCTCTCCAATGATTCCCAATACTGATCAGCTCTCTAACACTCAAATAAGGTGTAGATAGTGATGGTAAAACCCCTCTCAAGGTGTAGGCATGGTGAGAGGGAAAGAGAAGAGAAAAGCTATGGGTTCACTCTATGTGTTTAGGTATTTCTCTCTAAGATTGAGCACAAGAAGCTCTATAAAATCTCACTCTATCTCTGTTTGGATTTTTCGATTTCTGGATCTGTAGAGATATGAGAGGATGGGTGTGCATGTTCTTTTCTTAAGCTGGTTGTGGATTGGATCAAGTAGCTGGAATCTGTCCACAATGCAAAGTTGCGAGCTGCTCGTGGGATGTCTAGGTCGTGAGCTTTTTGTGGCTCACATTGAGAAAGCTTTCTCCTTTATGTGATGTAGCGTTTTTGCGGGCAGCCATGATGCGGACAGGTTGCGTGCAAGTTGTGACAACACTCTCTCGGCAGCTTTGGCCAGACTTTGACAAGGGTTCAAAGCATGGTTTGAAACTGGACTAGTTCAACTAGTTCAACCAAGGACTGGGACCTATGTTGGTCTGGTCCAATTCAAAAAACCAGAAAAGTCAGCTTTTGCATTTTTTTTTTTTTGCTTTGCTTTGTTCTGAATGCAAAAAGAATGTTTGCTAGATTGCTATGCTGTCTGTAGAAAGAAAATTGTTTAGGCCTGGTACTAACTGTAATAGTAATAGTCATGGTGGCAGTGGCAATACTTTCTGTGATAGCATTGACAGCTCCAGTGATAACATTTTTTCTGTTGCAGTGGCAGTGGTCAAATGCAATTGGTAGAGCTGGTGGTGATTTTGTTATGGAGGCAGTGGTAGCAATGGTTACGAGAGCAGGAGGTTGAGATTATAGTCCTTTTTAGTGAAGGTAGGTTTCAGAAAGGGCGGGGGCTTGTGCAGATTTGGTGGTAACTAGTGTTACTGTCTAGTGGTGGTGCTGTTAGATGTCATGCATGTTGATTGTAGTTATTATGTTTTGATATGGTAATGTACAAGGAAAAGCAATTCTAATGTTTTGTTTTCCTCTTAGTAGCAATAATAAGGGTTTTTAATTTTATATTTTGTTTAAATTTAACTGCTTTTCATTCTAGCTGCATTGTAGTTTATGTGTTTTCTTTTTTCCTCGCTTCTAAAAGAAAGAAAGTCCTCTAAGTTGTTATCCAGACACTTTGTTATTGTTCTGTGAAAAACTCTCTTGAGGCTGCAAAGTCATTTTGTTGTACTATTATTTTCCTATGACTTTTTCATGTTGTGTATTTTAATAGTTTTTTTTAAGCATAATAATGTTGTACAAATACACCAATATGCTTTTTTGTTGTTGATTTTTTTAGTTCCGTACTGTTCTCTATGGGGATGCTAAAGGCTGGGCTAGGAGAACTTTTTCCTTTCTCCAACAATATATTCCTGGAGTCATGAACCCTCATACTAAAGTTGTGCAACGATGGAACAAATTTTTTGTCATTTCTTGCTTGGTGGCAATTTTTGTGGACCCATTATTTTTCTTCTTGCTGTATGTACTAAAGGTATGGATCTTGTCCTTGAAGGATAAAGTTAAATTCATTTTGAAGAGTTTTGCTTGTGCATGAGATAAGGCTATAATCACGTCTCTAAATTTTTAACATGTGTCCAACATCTATTATTGTGAAGTCAATTTTTTTCACTATTTTGGGATTATTCTCAAATCTGATTAAGTCCGACATATGTTTTCATTGCCAAAGCATTGCACTCAACCTTTTGAATATTTATCCTGTCACAATGGAAAGATAAAGAAAAGGTAAAGACTAGGTTTTGGCAAATTTTTGGGAAGGTGTCCTAAGCGGGCTTCAAGGAGGAGGGTATCAGATTGTTCATGGTAATCAAGAATAGTTGGAGGGCTAAAATGTCACCAAGCTCACAGCAGAAAAGTCAAATCCAGTATGAAAGGGATGAACTCAAGAACTTGGTCTCTCGACAATAAATTATGACACAAGAGGAGGGGGCTGCAATAGTGCTGGTCAAAAGAATAGGGTGCTTTAGTTGACATCATGAATTTATGACTTATCATGTGGAATGTGAGAGGTTTGAACGACTGGGAAAGAGGTTGAGGGTGAGGAATGCTCTTAGAATGTGGAAGGGGGGATATTATTTGCTTACAGGAGATAAAAATGGAGGGTAATTAACCATAGTGTGGTCTGGAGTCTGTTGGGGAGTCAATTTGTGGATTGGGATTGTTTGGAGGTGGAAGGAGCTTTTGGGGGCATTTTACTTCTTTGGGAAAAGAAAGTGGTGTAGAAGAATGATGTTGCGAAGGGGTTATTTTCCTTATTGTGTAAATTCAGGAGTCTAGAGGGGAATTTTGAATGGATGTTTTATGGGGTGTATGGTCCCAATTTGGACCAAAAACAGGCTATGTTATGGGGGAGTTGGCTGGCATTCACAATTGTTGGCAACTTCCATGGTGTATTGGGGGAGATTTTAATGTAGTAAGATTTCCTACTGAAAGGCTTACAAGGGGTAGAACCACTCTGGTCATGTGGGATTTCTATGAATTTATCTCTGATTAGGGGATTTACTAGATTTACCACTTGAGGGAGGATCTTAACATGGTCTAATAATCAAGAAGTGCTGTCAATGTTGAGATTGGATCGTTTTCCCATTTCAGCAGATTGGGCAGAATAATTCTCTCTTGTGAATCAGAAGTGGATACTTTTTTTGTATATCTATTGTTAAATTCTCTATTCTTATTAATATCGGTCTGAGTGGATTTTTTGAGAGCTCTCAGGGATTGAGGTAAGAGATCTGTTGTTGCCATTATTATTTGCCCTAGTTATAGAGGCTTTGAGTAGACTGTTATCTAAAGCGGTTAATATTATTTGTCCCAGTTATAGAGGCTCTCAGTAGACTGTTATCTAAAGCGGTTGATATTATCTCTCCTAGTTGTAGAGGCTTTCAGTAGATTGTTATCTAAAGCGGTTGACCAGGGGTGGGGGGGGGGTTACTTAACGGGATTTTCGGTTGGTGGGAGGCAGAATGTTCCTTTGCTGGTGTTTCATCTTTTGTACAATACTTTAATTTTTTGTGGTGATGAGAATGAACAGATTGGTTATTTGAGATGTGTATTGCTTTGAAGCTGTTTCGGGATTAAAAATAAATTTTGGCAATTCAGAGATGGTTCCGGTAGGTGATGTTCATGAGATTGAACGTCCAGCTAGTTTGATGGGATGTAAGATCTCTACTTTGCCTTTAAAGTATTTGGGTCTCCTACTGTGGGAAAAATGTCCAAGGCTATATGGGATCTGATATTAGAAAAGATGGAAAAAAAAAATTGGCAGGGTGGAAGAAGTTCTATCTATCCAAGGAAGGACAGCTTACTTTGATTAAGAGTATTCTTTCTAGCCTAACTACTTACTACCTCTCTTTGTGGGATGGGTGATTGTGTAAAATTCCATTTGGTGAAGTGGCAGACAGTTTGCAAATCTGTCCAACAGGGGGGTGCTTGGACTTTCATAGTTTGGTATGATTTAATCAAGCTCTATTGGGGAAATGGCTTTGGAGATTTGCTTATGAAAAAGAGGCCTTTTGGCATACAATTACAAAGTATGGAGTTCTTGGGGGTGGGTGGACTTTGGGGTTGCTTATGGGTGGTCTCACATATGTATCTTGTGGAAATGTATTAGGAGTGGGTGGAATAGTTTTGCACAATTTTCAAAGTGGGTAGTCTTTCAGGGATTTGTTTTTGGTGTGAATGCTGGTGTGGTGATGATTTAAGTATACTTTTCTGGACTTGTATTGTGTAGCTCGAGACAAAGAGATTACAATGGTAGATTATTTACATATACATTATGGGGGTGTTTTTTGGGATGTGGTGCTTAATCATGCTTGCCAAGATTGGGCATTGGAGATTTTGCAATCCTTTATTACTCAGTTATACTCGGTTAAAATTGGGGATTTTCTGAGGATCATGTCTAGTGGACCTTTACAAAAGTGGTAACTTGAGGTAAAATCTTTTTACAAAGCTCTCTATTCTAGGGAATTTCAGTTTTTCAGTGGAAGAGTATTTGGAAGGTGTAGGTTCCATCTATGATGGCTTTTTTTTTTTTTTTTTTCTTGGGTGTGTGTGTGTGGGGACTGCAGCTAATGGGAGAAGCCTAACAATGGATAATTTGTGTAAGCGAAGGCTGTGTGTGATAGATTGGTGCTTTATGTTAGAGGAGTGGTGAGACTATTGATCACCTGTTACTACATTGTGCCTTTGCCAATAATTTGTAGTCTATGGTGTTTGGTTTGTTTGGAATAGTGTGGTTATGCCTATAGAGTGTTTTGGCTTTGTTGGAGTGTTGGAAATGGGGCTTTGGTTGGAATATTATGGCAGATGTTTGGGGTGCTATTCCATTATGTTTTATGGATTATTTGGAGAGAGTGTAATACTCACATGTTTGAAGGGGTTGCAGTCTTGCAGATATGAAGATTTTTTTTTTTTTTTTTTTCTCGCACTCTGTATGACTGGATAGCAGTCTTAAGTTGTCATTCTTTCCCTAATATGCTATAATTTTTGGATTTATATACTTTCATTTGATTTTTAACAGCCCCTGTACACTGCCTGTGTACTGTGGTTGTGCTGTACTTATTCTTCTCTAAATAAAATTTGCATTTACTGATCCAAATATATATATATATATATTGGTTAACTATAGCAAAACTTTACTTGCTTTCCCCCAACCTTTGAGTGCAGGATAACAAGTGTATAATTATTAACTGGCCCATGACCACTACAATTGTGGTTTTCAGAAGTATGACTGATCTGGTATACTTATTTCACATGCTTCTTCAGGTGAGAAGTCAAATCGATGCTTATTAGCTCTTTATTCCATAGATTATCAGTAGATTAGAATTTTTAGATTCTTTGTATATTTGATACTTCTCAGGGGATAGTTGAGTGTGTTCAAAACTGTTCCCAAAAACTGTTTACTATATATATATATATGTGAATATAATTACTTATTACTTATATAAAAGAAAAACTTAAATTATCTTTTTATTCTATTTTTTCTTGAAAATACCTGCTATTTGAGTAAAAGTGTTTAGGGTTTGTTAAATTAACCCTAACACATAAAATATTATTTGTGTATAAAGGGAGTACAGCGGTATTATTATTGTGCCCCTAGCTTTGAATCTTGGAGAGTATATATCATACAATTCTAGCTTTTTACATAATAAATCCAAATGAATTTTACATAAAGCTTTGGTAAACATATCAGCAATTTGGACTCTTGTAGAAACATATAGAGTAGTAATTTCACCATTTTCTACTCCCTCTCGAATAATGTGACAATCTACTTCTATATGCTTAGTTCGCTCATGAAACACAAGATTGGAAGCAATGTGAATTGTTGCTTAATTATCACAATGCATACTTATAGGCACCTTCAAAATAGATTTTAATTCCTCAAGTAAGGTTGATCTATATTAGTTCGCATGGTGTGTGTTCCATGGCTTTATACTCAGCCTTTGTACTAGACCTATCTACAAAAATTTGTTTCTTACTCTTCCAAGTAATCAAGTTTCCTCCTAGAAAAGTGCAATATATAGTAGTGGATTTCCTAGCTAACAGTGATCCTATGCAATTGGCATTGGTAAAGGCTTATACTTGGAGGCTAGGTTGCATAGACATAGACACGGGTGCGAGTACAATACGGGTACGGGAGAACAACATTTCTTGAAAAACTAGGGTACGACACATCTGGAGTACGACAATTAATTAATTAATATTTATTTTAGGTATATTTTATATATTTTTAGACATATTTATCTTTTTTTAGATTTTAAAGTTAAGTAATTGCAATAAAATGTTTTTAAAAAATATCTACAATTAATTTAAAGACAAATCTAAAAATATTTAATATAAAATAAAATAATATAAATGCTTAGGAAAAGGCAATTTCTTTACCATTATTTATAATGCCATAGACTAGAAAGGGCAAAAGATTTAAAGATAAAAAGTAATACGTGGGCCACCACCCCAAATATCTCTTGTCATCTTGCCACACCCATGCCTTGGAGTCGACACCCACAAGAAGATATAAGGGTCTGTTTGGTTGGAGAAGTGAAAAAGTAGGAGGATAGAAAATTGGGAAGGGATAGAAAAGTGGGAGGATAGATGAGATTTAGTTTGATTGGTAGGATGGAAAAGTAGAGAGATGAAAAATTTATTTGTTTGGTTGAGAAGCAAAATGAGAGGATGGAAAAACGAAGTTAGTATAAATTTACAATTATGTCTCCATTAAATAAAACAAAAAAGTAACACATTTTTTTAGCAAAAAAATTGTGTCTGTGCAAGTGGATGAAAAAAAAGCAACTGGCTGAAAAGTAGAAGATGATGATTGCTACTTGTTCCAGCCGATGCGAGAAGAAAAATAAAAAGAGGGGTGATGGTGGTGATACTATTGTGGTTCTAGATTGAAGGAAGTTGTGGGGTTTAGAAAGAGAGGGCGTGAGGGAGTGAGATCTTTTTTTTTTTCCCCCTCCCATGTCCGGGAAGTAACTAGCATGTCTTGGCTGTGTCTGCCTGTACCTAGAATAAAAAAATAATTTTTTTTTTCTCTGGTACGCGCTGGGTACTTTTGCAGCCGTGTCTTACTGGTACCTATGTTGAATACGTGTCTGACATGGGTACTTGGCCATTTTTGGCATGTCCGGGCAACATAGCTTGCAGGTGACTGTTAGCTTTATTCAAAAGACCACAACCTAGATGTGCTTTAAGATACCTCACAATTTGAATAATTGTTTACCAAAATCCCAATGTGGAAGATGTGGAGCTTTCATGTATTGGCTCATAGCACCAATTGCAAATGATATATCAGGGAGAGTAATTGTGAGATAATTTAACTTACCAACCAAACGACGATATCTCTTAGGATTAGACAACAGCTCCTCTTGATCTTCATACAATTTGGCATTAGGATTCATAGGAGTCGCCACTGCTTTAGATCCTAACAAAGCTAGTTTCTTCCAAAATATCCATCACATACTTTCTTTGCGATAAACTAATACTTTTTTAGATCGTGCTACCTCAATACCCAAGAAATAATGAAGTTTGCCCAGTCCTTAGTTTGAAATGAGTTTTGAAGGAATGTCTTCAAATCATCAATGTCCTTGTCATCACTAGTGATTATAATATCATTTACACACACTATCAACATAACCTTTCCTCTTTTAATGGGTATATATGGTTGATTATTCCCCATTACTTATTGTGGTGTCTATGGAGAAAGAGAAATAGTAGATGCTTTGAAGGTAGGGAGAGATCCATATCAGACTTGAAGCTATTTTTCTTTAGAACTTTAATGGATTGGTTGGCTGCTTTGTGGAACCAATCATTTTTTATCTTTTCTTGATTTCTTAGATTCTTGTAATTTTTGTTCTTGATTGTTTGACCCCTTGTACACTCCTTGTGTACTAGGGAGTTCCCCTTTTTGATATCAATAAACTTATTACTTATCAAAAAAAACCTTTCCTCTTTTAGAGTGATTAGAAACCATAGAGTGATTAGATTGGCAATGTCGCAATCCAAACTATAACACTGTTGCACTAAATTTACTAGGGAGATTGCTTAAGACCATAGATGGCTTTATGCATCTTGCAAACCTTCCCAGACTCCCCCGAGCAACAAACCGAAGTGGTTTCTCCATACACAACTCTTCCTTCTAATCACCATTTAAAAATGCATCTTTAACGTCTAACTAAAACAATGGCCAACCCAGATTAGCAAATAAGTAGATTAAAATCCTGATAGAAAATTTTAGCAACAGGAGAGAATGTCTTTGCATATTCAACACCAAAAGTCTTGGTATACCCTTTGGCAACCAAGCGAGCCTTCAAATGTTCAATAGAACCATCAAGCAAGTACTTCATAGTATACACCCAACGGTAGCCAATAGTAGTTTTCCCTAGAGGAGGAACTAAAGACCAAGTAGAATTTTGAAACAAGGCAGACATTTCTTCTTCCATAATAGCCTTCCAACCAAGAATGGACATAGCTTCCTGTAGAGACTTAGGAGCAACAATGGAGGACAAGGATGAGGTATGATATTAGAGCAATGACATATGAAAATATTCAAAAGCATATCAAAAAAATATGAAGCGAAGCAATAAATTGATTCTTTATTTCCATAAAAAATGATTTGAAAATAGGGTAAAATTCGGACATTTCTTTCATAAGATAAAGATAGGTGACCCTAGAATAATCATCAACAAAACTAACAAAATATTTAAATCCCAACCATGAGGGAGTTTTTTTGGAACCCAAATATCAGAATGAAATAAATGAAAAGGACTACTGACATGACTTTCACACCTAGAGACAAAAGGCAATGGTGCTTACTCAATTGACATGCTTCACATTGCAAAAGCTCGATTACACAATGGGACTAACCACTTCAAATTTTAGAGAGTGGGTTGACCAAGGCGACAATGATGCTAGAGAGGTGAGATACACAAGTGAGAAGCCACTAAACTCGATGAACAACGATGATCCAGGTGGTAGAGTCGATTGGCTTCATGCCCTCCACCAAGAATCTTCCTTGTCTTGAGATCTTGAAAGATACAATGAGTGGATAAAAAAGGGCAGCGCAATTTAGAAATTTAGTAAGCTTACTAATTGGCAAAAGATTAAAAGGAAAGTCAAGAATATATAAGACTGAAGAGAGAGAAAGATTAGGACCTAGATTGGCAGTGCCTAAACCATAAACTTTAGTGGTTGAGCCATTTGCCAAAGTGACATTGAGAAGACTACTAGAGTGCTCAAGGTCAGAGAGTAAACTTGAAGTACCTGTCATATGATTAGTAGGACCTAAGTCAATGACCCAAGGTTCCTGAATGGCAAGACAAGCAATGGAAGTACCTCATTAAGCCAAAGTAGCTGTAGAGCTAGACCTAACAAAATTAGAATGTACAGACACAAGGTGAATGTAGTCTTCCTCCGGAATTGATACTACTCTTGATGTTGGTGTGTTGGTGGAAGTGATTGTGATAGTTCTTCAGCCTAAAAACTAGCTTAATGGGCTGAGAGTTTGCCATACTACTCTTAACAAAAGTCTAGTTTATAATTCTCAGTATGACCTCTTGCTCAAGACCTCCACGACCTTACCATAGTTTTCAGACTTGGACTGTTAAAAAAACCGGAAAAGGAAGAGAGGTTCAAGGTTTTTAAGGTTAAACTAAGGTTCAACCGAGATCGAACTGTGATGACGTCATAATTAATTTAATAATTATTTAAAAGATAAATAAATATACTAAATTAGTAAAAATTAAAAAATTAACTAAAATAATCGAAATAAATATAAAGAACTATATTTCAAATATTTTTTTATATCATCACTTTCGTAATGCAAATAAAAAATATTACATTTTGAGCATAATTGACAATCCAATATTTTCTTTTTTATGCCCATTTAAATAGTCAACCATTTGTGAATTAAAAAAAAAAAATACAAGAGTGGAGTAGGCAGACATTGGTTTGTCCCCCCCATTAAAAAATAGGTTAAATAAAGAACAAGTTCCCATAAAATTTAAGAAGTGCTTGACAGCAAGAATAATTGGGTAACAATGCAGATATTGAAGAATAATACTCTAGAGGCAAAAATGCTGATACAACATATGCAAAATCGTAGAGAGAGAGAAGAACAACGAAGAAGATGGCGGTGTGGTCTCAAGTCTGATAGTCTCATGGTGGGTGGTTGAAGTTGAAGGCTTGAAGCTTCAACAATGGCTGTAAGTAACAAAAAAAAAAAAAAAAAAAAAAAAAAAAAAAAAAAAAAAAAAAAAAAAACTCAAATGGTCTGACCTGTGAGAACTGCTTAAGGTTTTCAAAACTGGGAGGTTCAACTACAGTTCTCACGGTTCATGGACTTTCCTGTAATGGCTGGTTATTATGGTTAAAAGAACCGGCTTTAATGAACGGTTTTCGGTTAATCTGGTCAGATTGTATGGTCTGGTCCAGATTTCAAAACCATGGGCCTTACCACTCCCCATAGAAGTGGCAAAAGCAGATTTATAACCGGAAGGTAATGTAGCAGTATTAGAGTCAGATAATGTGGCTTGTCTAAGTCTATCAAAAGCTTCACTTAATGAAGGGAGGTCTTTACAAGCCAAAAGTTGTTAGTTGTGATTAAATTGGGGACATGATGTTGCGATGCGGAAGCGTCAAGAAGCAAAACATGTCTACTTCTAGTAAACAAGAAATAATTACACATTTACTTCTAAAAGTAACCTTGAATCCACAAGGAGAAAGGGTCCTGGTATCCACCAAAGAAATAATAGACAAAAGTCTAAATTTTTATTATTATCAATAATACCGAAAAACGTTTACTAACTTGGAGGCCTATTTAAGGGCTCCATAAAACTTGACTAACAAGAAAATATATACTAAAATAAATCCTAATTAATACTTAACCATAATAGGAACCAAATTTGACCTAAAAAGTATTAAAAGTATCTAAAAACAAGAAAATAAAACCCTAAACTTAAAATTCCAAAAATTACATATTGAATACCAAAATTAATAAATAACAAAAGTTTACTTGTAGATTCTGTCCTACATCAGGAAATATTCCGTACCAACCATTAAACCGGTATCGGTCCTCTTCCAAAATGTATTGGAAAAAATATCGGGTTGTACCAGCCTATATAGGGGATATTTCGGGCATTTTGGCCAAAATTAGTGTTTCGGTCAGTACAATTAAAAAAAAATGTTAAAAAATATTAAAAAAATGTTATTTAAGTTAATATATTGATTAGTGTACTTAGGCTAATATTTAGTCTTATAAAATATGTGGATTTTAAATTTTATGTTGATAAATGTAAAAATTAGTAAATTTATACTTACATAAGTAAATACAAACATATATTTATGTATAGAAATATATAAATAGCGGTAATCCCAAAACGGTGCATCGTTATCAACCGCTACGAAAATATTTCGTTCTCTTGGCCAAACCATAACGGCCTCTGGTATGAAATTGACTCCCTTGGGATGTTTGCTTTCCCATCTTGTTTTTCTTTTCTTATCATTTTTTATTGGGAAGTTACACATTCATTTGGTGGGTTTGGAAACCACAACCTCATCCTCCATCCAATTGTTACAAAAGTTCCTAGTAGGGAAGATTAAACTAAGGGAAGTAGGGTTGGGAAAATTTGCCATGAACTTGCTGCTAATTGTTTGCCATGTACAATATATATTTGAATTAAAACCCAATAACAAACCAATTCAGTCAATAGTGTCAATGCAGAATTGAACTGACTCATTACCCTCACAAAAACTGAATGGCTTGGGCAGCCATTTCACAGCCCTAATTTATAATTTCCTTGAGCCCATTTATGATTATTTATCATTTATTAGTTATTATTATGATTATTATTGGTATATCACTCAAGTTTCTCACATTCAATGAATGTAATCGAAAGGTAGTGAATAAAATGATTTGAAAATAATTTTTATTGTTTTGTGGATCCATTTAGTCACTAAACAGTGTTATGCTTTTTCATTCATATTCACATTAAAGCAAGCAATGATTGTTACACTTTTCTCCATTATCTAAAATGCTATTTAAAATCTTGGCATTGTATGTATGTATGAATAGATGATTTTATTAATGGGAGTGACTTAGGTGTACAGGTTCTATACAAAAGCTACTGCGCTTGGTAACAATTACAAATACTAAGAATTCGAGAAAATCCATGAATATTTTTGTACATATGTATCTTCATATATTTATTTAAGTATACTGTATGCTATTGAAAAAGAATATAGATATAAGAAAGTTAAATATTGTGATAAGAGAATTTTATAGGTTTCATCTATAATAATTCACATGACTTAATTTGAGAATGTGATTTATATATCCAATGCCTCCAATCATTATCCCATTGTAATTTTCTTAGTTTTGATTGAAGCCTTTCCTCTAGCCTTGAAATTATGTAATTTGCTTTTGTGCAGTTTAGGTTGGCTTATGTGGCCCTAGAGTCGCGAGTGGTTGGTGCTGGAGAGTTGGTTGACCATCCAAAGAAAATTGCTCTTAATTACATTTGTGGATACTTTTTTATTGACTTGTTTGTTGTATTACCTCTTCCTCAAGTAAGAACCATCTCTCAATCATTCTCTTCCCTTTATCAACTTTGTTTACCGTCTACATATGACACGTCCGTACACTTAATGTGTTACATTTGTGGATACTTTTTTATTGACTTGTTTGTTGTATTACCTCTTCCTCAAGTAAGAACCATCTCTCAATCATTCTCTTCCCTTTATCAACTTTGTTTACCGTCTACATATGACACGTCCGTACACTTAAAAATTCTAATTTATATATGTGGGTGATTACGATGATATTGTTTAATATTTTTCCCTTGACTTAATACAAACTTATAACACTTACCCTCAAGTTGGGACGTATATGTCATGCAATCCTAGCATGTTACATAATAAATCCAAACGAGTCTTACACAAAACTTTGATTCAAACATATCAGCGAACTGGGCTCTGATAGAGAGATATATGGAGTAGCTATTGCACCAGTTTCTACCCTTTCTCGAACAAGATGACAATCCAACTCTATATGCTTGGTTTGCTCATGAAGCACAAGAATACAGGCAGTATGAATTGCTGCTTGCTTCTTACAATCATATACATAGGCAACTTCATGTCAAACCTTAATTCCTCAACTAGATGCTTAATCCACATAAGTTTGCATGACATATGTGTCATGGCCTTGTAATCATCCTCTAAGCTAGATCTGGATATTATAGTCAACTTCTTAATTTTCCAAATAATCGAGTTGCCTCCTAGAAAAGTGCAATACATGTGATCAAGTTGCCTTCTATAAGATCGTTGCATGTATCGATCAATTGGTTTAAATACCTTTATGATAGTATATGTTTTATTTAAATGATAAGTGTATTTCGAATTTCTGTCCTTTGTAATTAATTATTTTTATTATTACTTTTTAAAATGCAGATCATAATATTGTTAATTCTACCAAAATCTTTGGGAGGAGCCAATTATGCCAAAAATCTTTTACGGGCAGCTGTTCTTGTTCAGTACATTCCTAGATTGTATAGGTTTCTACCTCTACTTGCTGGTCAGTCTCCAAGTGGCTTCGTATTTGAGTCAGCCTGGGCTAATTTCATTATAAATCTTCTCATTTTCATGTTGTCCGGCCATGTTGTTGGGTCATGTTGGTATCTGTTTGGGTTGCAGGTAGGTGGAGGTTTTTATATCACTAAAGATGCTTGTTGACCTTGCCTTATTTTTAACAAGTTTCTTCTTCTTTCTGTTTTTTGAAGTTTCTTTGAACTTTACACTTCCTCTTGTACATGCAATTATATATAGTTGTTGAAATGTTCATAATAGTGAAGCATCTTCTTGTTCAAATTACCTTTTGTGAAACACAAATTGCAGACATAATGCAACCTTGGCGAACAATTTCCTGAAGCAATATTAAGTCAAATGTTCCTTTGCCTGCCAAGAAAAGAAAAGAAAAAAAATAAAAAAGAACCCAAACATTGTATCATTCATGTTGTCAGTTTAGTTTGTAATGTTTTGATTTATTGTTGACATGGTAAAAATATTTGTGACATGAAAAAAGAAACACCATGAAGACAATAATTTGTTTCATCATTGAACTAGTCATTCAATAGTTTTTTTTTTATTATATATTTTTATTTCAAAAGAAGAGAAGCTTTTGACATTATGGTCTTATCTTGGCCAGAACCCAAACATTGCATCATTCATGTACTCAGTTTAGTTTGTAATGTTAGTAAAATATTTGTGATAGGAAAAAAAAATCCACTACCAAGAAAATAATTTGTTTCATTAATGAAGTAGTCATTTCAATATTCTTTATTTATTTGTTATTTATTTAAAAAAAAGAAGAAAATTTTGACTTTATTGTCTTATTGGAAGTCATTATATTGACTGTGATGCTTCAAACATGAGAGGGTTGATTATGCCAACTGCTTCTTATTTCTATTTTGCCAAGTATTCTGTTTACTACGTGCATGAAGTCTTTTGTTCAATGATTCACTAATTTTCTCGTTTTACCTCCTCTTTATTTTCCCAGAGGGTTAATCAATGTCTTCGAGTTGCCTGTGAAAACTCTGGACTTGCATCATGTATGAGTTTTATAGATTGTGGGGTTGGAAAAAATTCTAAACATTTTTCCGATTATCCCAATTCAACATGGAATAGCTGGAAAGATAATGTGAATGCCAGTGCTTGTTTAACTGAAGATGGCTTTTCGTATGGGATTTACAAGACAGCTGTCTCTCTTACTATGGAACAAAACATCATAACCAAATATATATTTTCATTATTTTGGGGATTCCAGGTATTCCTTTTATGTATATCTTCATTTTTGCCTTATCTTTTATATGAAGTGTCTTGAACTTTATCCTACAACTTGAATTTCAGTCGGAATTTTGTTTTACATAGTTTTTAAATTAACTAGGGATGTGCTATAGGAAAATACATTACAAATTTTGTCAAGCCCTTTTGGCGGGAGGCAAACCTGAGGCACACACTTGCCATTGCTTTTGGTTTCCTCCACTTGATTTCTTATCTTGCATTAAAAAAAATTAAAAAAAAAAAAATCTGATTTGGGTTTGTTTATTACTTCATATTCCTACTTTTAAAAAAAATAAAATTTATCTATTTTATACCTGGCAAAGATATCTGGCAAATAGTACGAAACAGTTGTCAAAAAACAATATATGGATATTGAGTTGCAGCCTGGATGGCCACTTTTCTAGCTTCAGGTAATATTACATTTGAAACACCTTTAATAACAAGTCTAATCTGAGCTTGGGTTCCGATATATTATATATCTTCAATGAGGTTGCGGCATTGCCTGTGCCAGTGATCTTTCTTCTTCCTAAACTGTGGTATGTCTTTCTTGCTGATCAGGACCGCCATGTTGGAAAAACCCATGTCTTTCAGAGTATTGCTTCTCTGTTTATATAAAGTCTAGCTTCTTGCAGCTCCTGTATGCCAATGCTCTGTCCCTTGGCCAGAATGTTGTGCCCTTCTCTGTCCTTAGCTATTATAGCCTATCCTCTTCTGCCCTTGTGCATTTTCTTTCTGACCTCCACCTGAATTAATATCTTCCACTGCTCATGGAAGGGCCATGCAGGTTGATTGTGCTCCTTTTGCATTGAAAACCCCTGTTCTAGCAGCACCTGCATCCACATTGTGAAAAGCCTCTCCATACCTTCTGACCAGAGCTTGAAAAGTCATTAGTGTTTCCACAGTATTGGGTTGCTTCCCCTCAAACTGAACTTGATTTCTATGGTACCAAATGCAGTAGAGGGTTCTGAGTACAGTGGTTAAATAAGGTAGAGTGGGGGGGGGCAAAACTTGGCTGTTAAGAATGCAATGGCTAATCTAATTTTTAAGGGACGGGAATTGGAGGTAAATCAATGTTTATAGTCAGGTTACTTCCCTGGAAATTCCTATTCAACAGATTTCTCCAAATCCAGGAATGATGTTTGTTTAGTTTGTGTGAGTAAAGTGGCTCGCTTGGGCAGTATTTGGAACTATTGGTGTTGAATTTGTCTAGTTGTAGTTAGTTGACTCATTGTTGAGGTTTCTTTCCACGGGTCCACTAGTTTATTTTCTTATTGTGAGTGTGTTGATAAGATTGCTGCTGTGGACCAAAAATAGTGTTCAACCCACTAATTATTTATTGGCTCCAGACTTGTTATCTATTACCTCTTTTGTCTTAATGGAAGTAATTATGCTAAGTGGCCCAAGTAGTTGAAAGAAGTTCAATTACGTGATTAATGAACCCCCTGCTTCTATGGACCCTAAATATGCTGATTGGAGAGTTGACGATGCACAAATTAGGAGTTTCCTATGGAATAGTATGGAGTCTAAGATTAGTTGTAGTTTGGTTTTCTTACCGACTGCAAAACTTGTTTGGGAATAGGCCAAGGAATTGTACTTTGGTGTTAGCAATTTGAAGCGAATTTATGATCTTCATCAAGCTTATTTTTCCTTGACTCTTAGTGATTTGTCTTTGGAAGACTATTATAACAAGTTTAAGAGTATATGTGAAGAACGCAATATTTACCATCCCATCTCCTTTGATATGAAAACTATGAAGAAACAAAGAGATTATATGTATGTTGCTTGCTTCCTCACTGGCTTACCTACAACATTGTACCCAATAAATAACAATTGTTGGCAAGTTAGGACATCCTTTCATTGAGTGAAATTTTTGGTAGACTTAGACAGGCCGCATTATCTAGCTCTAAAACAGCTACATTACCTTATCCTAGTACTCCTACATTACCTTCTGGTGATAAATCTACTTTTGCGACTTCCATGGGGAGTGGTAGAGGTGGTTGTGGAGGTCAAGGCCGTGGACATTGTGAGCAAGGGGGAAAAGTGGTAGAGGACGTGGCCTCCACAAGTGCACTTATTGTCATGGTGAGAATCATACATTAGACTTCTGTTGAGAGTTGTATGGGAAACCCGCAGCTCATCAAGCTAGTTTTCAGGCTGAACAACTGATTTCATAGTCACTTCCACCTTCATCCAGAGTAGTCTCCATCCTTGAGGAAGAGTACAATCGCATCCTGTCTATGCATTCTAATTTTGTTGGGTTTGGCTCTATAGCTACTTTGGCTTAACAAGGTACTTACATTGCTTATCTTCCCACTCAGGAACCTTGGGTCATCGACTTAGGTGGTCATCGACTTAGGTGGTCATTGACTTAGGTGCTACTAATCATATGACAAAGTACCTCAAGTTTACTTTCTGACCTTGAGCACTCTAGCAATCTTCCGAATGTTACTTTGTTAGATTGCTTAACCACTACAGTTTTTGGTTTGGGCACTGCCAATCTTAGTCCTAATCTCTCTCTCTCTCTCTCTCTTCTGTCTTATATATTCTTGACTTTCTTTTTAATCTTTTGTCAATTAGTAAGCTTAGTAAACTTTTGAATTGCGTTGCCATTTTTTTATCCATTCATTGTATCTTTCAAGATCTCTAGACGGGGAATATTCTTGGTGGAGGGAATGTAGTTGGTGGACTCTTCTACCTGGATTAGCATGGTTCTTCTAGTTTAGTGGCTTCTCACTTGTCTACCTCACCTCTCTAGTATCATTGTTATCTTGGTCATCCCTCTCTCTAGGATTTGATTAGTCCTGTCGTGTTGTTGTGTCCTTACAATGTGAAGCATGTCAGTTGAGTAAGCACCATGGTTTTTAAACCCGTACTATTCAAAGAATTGGACAAGGGAGATGTTCCAGGTTTTTGAGATTGTATTGAGGTCGAATCAAGGTCAAACTGTGATGATATCATAATTAATTTAATAATTATTTAAAATATAAATAAATATATTAAATTAGTAAAAATTGAAAATTTGACTATGATTAATTATTTAAAATTAATTGAAAATTAATTATTTAACATATTTATTTTATTTTTATGCAAGCTTATATGATATCTAAATTATTTAAGCCATGCCAAAGCCCATTTGACTACCCAATAAACTTTTTGAAAGAAACCCAATAAAAATGTTAAGAAAAATATTTCCCATTAAATTAATTAAAAAAAGCCTGAACAGTGGTGGACATTGATTTGCCTGCCATTTAATTTTTTTTTTTGAGACTGAGACCCATTCCCCATGAAATTTAAAAAATAATAAAATAAACAAAAACAAAACAAAAGCTAGCTAGAAAGCCTAGAACAGTAGGACAGTGGATAGCGTAAAGCTAGCTAGGAAGCCAAGAAGAGAGTGACAGTGTGTAAAATTCAATTGTCTTGTCCGCCCCATTTAAAAACATAGTCCAAGAAAATAGGTTGAGTCTAAGCAAAGAAGTGGGCGAAACTGCATAAAGAACAAGAGAGAGTGCGAGACATTGACAGTCAGGCATTGAACAAACCAGAGGGCAAAACCACAGAAAGAACAAGAGAGGGAGAAGAAGAATAAGAAGAAAAACTGAAACAAAGAAGGAACGAGAAAGAGAGTGAGACTGAGAAGAAACTATGATGCAATCTTAACGTTTGACAACATCTCTTGGTGGTTGAAACTTCAACAATGGCAATAAGGTGATGTAAGCTTGTAAATTCCATTTGTTTAAAGCTTTGACCCAAACCATGAGAACTGTCCACAATTTTCAAACTTGGGTGGTTCGACTGCGGTTAGAGTTAAAAGAACCGTATTAGTGAGAGGTTCCCTATTAATCGGGTTGTACCATACTGTAATACCTAGAATTTACTTTAAAAAAAATGAGATTTAAAAGGAGGGGTATTTAAGTAAATCTTTTTGTGGGGTCAATTTTATAATTAATATTACTAAGGGGGTTTTTAGAAAATAAGGTTGAAACCCAAGCTATATATAAGTTAATTTAGTCAGCATATAATGACAGATATTTTGAGAGAGGAGACTACCCAAAATATCTATGCTTTATTTGGAATTAGAGTAGTTTTGGCTAGTAGTGAAACTATTTAAATATTCAGAGAGTTTTAATGATGCAAAGGAAGAAAGGTTTAGATATATATTTGCGGTAAACTAAAAGCTAGGTACCTGCAGATTTTTCTATGCTCAGTAATTCAATCTTTTTCTATACCTTTGTGCGCTAAGCGTAGATAGAAGCCGCAAATTTTTTTAGGCTTAATTCTGCACAGATTTTCTTTAAGGAGCAGTGCCCGAAGTATTGTACTTGATGAAAACAAAAAGCCTATTGTGCCTAGGCTTTGAGTTTCTGACATGCTATCACCAAAAAAAAAAGAAAAAAAAAGATAAAAAAGAAAAAGAAAAAAAAAGAGAGGAAAGAATGGCTGTATTTCCATAAGGCCATGTGCCTAACTCGAACTTGGAGTTATCATCGTCTCAAAAGATGATAATGGTGGCAGGTGGCATGAGACTTGGAGTTATCATCGTCTCAAAAGATGACAATAGTGTCCAAGCGTCTTTGTTTTTCTTCTAGTATGATACAGTACTAAGAGTTTTAGCCTTATCTCTAGGGCATTAATTGTGGCAGAAAAATAAAGAAGATTATTAAGAATGAGGATTTTTGGGGATATTAGTGGAACATTTTTGGATATTTTTAGTAGTTTCTCTTTTGGCCGGTACTGTTATAAGTTTTTCTTGAATTATTTGATTATTGAGTAAATGGTGGCTGAAAATTGTTTAGGTGATATCTAAGGATTTTAGAGGAAGTGTTTGGGAGAAGTTCTTTTGTGATGAGCTAGCTGAGATAAGTAACCTTATTCTAATTGGTTTTATTTTGCTTATACTACTGTATGTTAACTACTGAAATTTGTTTATAATTGTTTCAATTTTATTTAATTGTTTTAGCTACATTGATTTAAAGTAAAAAATAGAAATTATCACAAATATATTTGATTACTGAATATATAATTTTATATATATGTATTTGAATGAGATATATTTTTGTTTGAACTGTGATTGGATATATATGATTTTGGACAATCTGACTTTGTTTTGACTCTAATACCTAGCCAATGGGGTTTATTTATTGGTATTGAAACTAGTTCTATTTAGGGCATCACGAGCCTATTGTGTTTCTGGACCCAGCTAATGGGGGATATATATTAGCACGGAACTAGTTTCATTTGAATTTGATGCCCACTTATGGGGATATAGTGTGACCATAGTCATAAAGATTGTTAAGAATATAAATTATGTTTGATTATTTGAACATATGTTTTTGGAACTTATTGTAAATTATAGCTTTGATATATGGAAAACTGATTATGTTCTAATCCATCTATGATATATTTGTAGGATTAAGATATTCGATCTATGTACAACTTATTATTTTACAGATCTATTTGCTTGATAGAACTTATTAGGACTTTGGTTACTTATTGAGTAGCATATGTTTGGGCTTCCGTTGGGAGTATGAGTGAAGTTTAGGAAATCATTGGAATAAAATTTGGAATTTTATGTTTAATAATGTCTTTTGTTTAGACTTTAGTCTTAAAAGATTTAGTTTATTTTTTCTTTGTGATGTTGGAAGATTATTATTTTGGAGATCCTTTGAGAATTGCATTATTGAAGATATTTTTGGATTTATTGATGAAATTTTCTTTGAGGACAAATTCTTAGTGATTAAGAAGACCTTTCACACTTGTAGGGTGTAAACCTTATAAGCGTGTGGCTGTTGTCACATGCCTAGCTCTTACTTGGGTTTGGGGCGTGACACATACAGTCTGGCCTAGATCTAAAAACCATGGCAAGCACCATAGGGTGCCTTTTATCTCTAGGTGTGAAATCATGTTAGTATTTTCATTTAGTTCATTCTGATATTTAGGATCCAATAAACACTTCTTCATTGTTGGGATTTAGATATTTTGTTATTTTTGTTGATAATTTTTCTAGGATCACCTCTTTTTATCTTATGAAAGAAAGGGCTGAATTGTTCTTCATTTTTAAATATTTTTATATGGAAATAAAGACTTAATTTAGTGTTTCACTTCATATTTTTGACATAATAATGCTCGTGAATATTTTCATACATCGTTGTCTTGTCTCATTTTTTTGATGATTATAGTATAATTCACCAATCTTCATGTCCTCGTACTCCACAACTAAATGGAGTTTCTAAATGCGAATAGCATCATTTGTTAGAGGTTACCCGTGCTCTTTTATTCCATATGAGTGTCCTCAAATCCTATTGAAGTGATGATGTGCTTGTTTCTTGTCACCTAATCAATTGCATGCCTTCTACTATTTTGGGTGGTTAGATCCTCTATACTGTGCTATCTCCTGTTGTACCTTAATTTTTGCTACCTCCTAAATTCTTTGGTTGTGTGCACTATGTTCATCTCTTAGGTCTAAGGGGTGATAAACTTGATCCTAGATCAATTAAATGTGTTTTTCTTGGGTAGTCTTGTAATCAGAAGGGATACCAGTGTTACTCACCTACTCTTCGTCTTTCATTAGTGCCCCATGTCTCCTACTATAACTCCTCCTAAAAAACCACTCCAGGTGTATCATTGTTGGCAACAAGAAGAAATGCATGCCTTGTCTCAAAATGCCACTTGGTCTTTAGTTCCTCCTCTAGGGAAACTATTGTTGGCTGTCGTTGGGTGTACACTGTGAAGTACTTGCTTGATGGTTGTATTGAGCATTTTAAGGCTCGCTTGGTTGCCAAAGGGTATACATAACATATAGTGTTGATTATGCAGAGACATTCTCTCTAGTTTCTAAAATTTCTTTAATCAGAATTTTAATTTCCTTAGCTGCTAATTTGAGTTGGCCACTATTTTAGTTAGATGTTAAAAGTGCAATTTAAATAGTGATCTGAAGGAAGAGGTGTAGATGGAGCAACCACCTGGTTTGTTGCTCAGGGGGAATTTGGGACAGTATAAGGGCTTCATAAAGCCATTTATGGTCTTAAGCAACCTTTTAGAGCTTGGTTTGGTTATTTTAGGGTAGCAGTGTTAAAGTTTGGATTGCAACGTTGCCAATCTGATCACTCTGTATTTTCTCATACCTCTAAAAGAGGAAAGATTATGTTGATAGTGTATGTTGATGATATCATAATCACTGGTGATGACAAGGACATTGATGATTTGAAGACATTCCTTTAAAACTCCTTTCAAACTAAGGATCTGGGCAAACTTCATTGTTTCTTGGGTATTGAGGTAGCACGATCTAAATAAGGCATCTGATTATCACAAAGAAAGTATGTGCTGGATATTTTGGAAGAAAATGGCTTGCTAGGATCTAAACAAGTGGAGACCCCTATGGATCCTAATGTCAAATTTTATTAAGATCAGATCTATTATCTAATCCTGAGAGTTATCGTTGTCTGGTTGGTAAACTAAATTATCTCACAGTTACTCGCCCAGATATAAATTGGGGGGAGAGAGAGGGTTTCCCTGTCTAATACCTCTAGGAGATATAATGGTCTGGGAAGGTCCACCATTAATTAACACACGATAAGATATAGTGGTAACACACTGCAAGAGCCACCGGATCCATTTATCTCCGAATCCTATGGTAGATAGGACAACTTTGAGAAAACCCCACTCCAGCCTACCATAGGCTTTGTGCATGTCAAGTTTAAAGGAACCAAACTCTCCTTTAATATTCTTCTTTCTTCTTAATAATGACATAAAATTCATGTGCAAGGATGATATTATTAGAGATATGCCTACCGTGTATTAATGCATTTTGGAAAGGGGAGATAAAGGAGTCAAAGAGGGCATCTGAGTTGATTGACAAGAATTTTATAAATGATCTCATAGACTAGACTACATTACAAAGCCTGAAAGGGCAAAACTGGGAGACATCTTCTGGACTAGCAGATTTAGGAGTCAGTGTAAGGAAAGAGTGGTTTAGGGATTTCAGAATCGGATCTGAGTGGAAGAAGGAATGTACAGTTGCAAGCATGTCTGGTTGAACCACCCTCCAGTACCTCTGGTAGAATGCAGCTGGTAACCCATCTGGTCCAAGGGCTTTGAACGGTCCAATTTGAAAGAGCGCTTGAATGATTTCTTCATTCTAAACAGGCTCCTTCAGCTTCATTTTTTTTTTCCATTGACACAGCGGGCAGAGGAACTATGCTTAGTTGTTCTTGGATCTGGTTGGCCTCATATGTCTGTTGTGATGTATAGAGTCGCTGGAAGTAATTCTGGAAACACTGGAAGATACCTTCTTGTGAATCCACCCAACAACCCTGATCATCCTTTATCTGCTGAATTCAGTTTCATAGCCTATGGTTTCTAGCTACCATTAGGAAGTACTTAGAATTCCTGTCCATCTTGATTATCCAGTCTCATAGCACGTTTTGTGTCCACACAGTTTCCTCTCGTTGGTATAATCTTTTCCAACTGAAAGTGCTAGTCTTCAGCTTTTCTAACATCTTCATGGGACCTTATGTTACTTCGTATTTCCTGCAATTCCATCATTTTGTTTTCAATGTCCACTTCCACTCGCCCAAACACATTCTTGTTCCTCTCCCACAAATTGCCTTTCACTTCTTTGATCCCCTGTACCAATTGGTAGGCATGAAAACCGGCCTTGTTAGTGTTCCATGCTTCACTTATAATGCTCTGGCAGTCGGGCTGATTGGTCTACATCCACTCAAAATGGAATGGTTTCCCTTTGAAGATTGGGCTCAGTCCATGTCCAGTGGAATGGGCCCATGATTTGAATGCAGGATGGGGAAATTCCTTACCACATTGTGGGGAAAGCCATGCATTTAGTCCATTGTGACAAAGACACAATCAAGCTTTCCATAACAAAATCTTCCCCTAGTCTGCCATTCTTCCAAGTGCATGCAAGTCCCTCAGAGTTGAGTAGAAGAAATCCTTCTTCTTAAGCACAAAAAATAATAATCTCAAAATACACTCTGATTTATTCAATCCAGCCAAATAGCTTTTATAGAAGCTTAGAATAGCCCTCAAAGCATGGGAGAACGAAAATAGCAATTAACACATTACATTTTCAAGACCATAGTCAAATAAGACTCATAGAGACTAGAAACAAAATAAATGATTGGTCTGCTTAGGAGTACTGAAACATAAAGGCTGATTATTTCCTAGGGAATACTAAGTAATGCTATTTGACTTCTTTGAGAAAATAATCATTAATGATCTAATTTGGAGGGAAAATTCGTTCAAAATAATGGGCTTTATTGTTGGACTTCAAAAACATTTGGGCCAGGGTTTTTTAGCATCAGATTGGGTTGGCTGGAACTTGGGACACTCTGGTGTCATCTTCTACCCTAGGGACTATCATATGATTGTGTCCCAGTTGTGTCCAAAAGGAAGAAAAAAAAAAAAAATAAGCATTGTAATTTAGGCACTTAGTAAATTAGTATTCCCTCATTCTTATTGTTAACTTATGCATTTCATTAAAAGTCCGATTAATTTAGGTGTTTCCCCGACCCTAGACCCAAATTCTCGAAGTCAAATATTTGCTTCGAGCCAGGTCTACTTTGAGTAATCTGAAAACATAATTAAGAGAACAAGGTTAATATAAAAATTGGTTTCTCCTCCATCAGAGATGAGAGACTTTGTTAGAGTTGGGTTCGATGATTGACTTTCTGTTTGCGAGTTCTGGCCTTCTGGGTGGTTGTTGATGGTTGACTTTGCTGGTTTCAGGTAGCAGCAGTTGATTGTAGGTTCTGGTGGGTTGACAATAGTCGACTATGCTGGTTAGGGTTAGTGGCGGTCAGATTGTGGGTTTTGGAGGTCCACAGTAGTCAACTAGGCACGACGGTTACCAGTGGTCGGATTGTGGGTTTATAGAGGTCCATGGTAGTCAACTAGACATGACAAGCTGGGATTGTTTACATTGGCACTCTGATACAACATAGAAGCTAATTGAGCAATTTTTATTGAGAAGAAAAATTACATTAGCCCTAATACACATGTATTATTTATAGGTTAATCCCAAAATGCAAAATTACTCGTTTTCCCTCACAACTTAAACAATATTACTCAGTACAGTACATATGCTAACATCAGTACATCCTCTCATTTGAAAAAAAAAAAGAAATCTGTAGATTGTTATTGTGCATTCTAGGGTTGGATCAGGATGTTGTGATACCAAGTTGAGTTGTGAAATATAAAAAATTAGGTTAACACAGTGAGAGAGAGAGGGTTAAAAAAAGGTTTAGGGCTTCATCAATCAGTCTCTTACTTTATCACATATATTAGAGTGATATGGAATGATTACAAGAGTAGATGCGAATATAAAAATAACATGCGAATATAAAATTAACAAGAGTAACACATTCATATAAAAATTCTAATTTTTTTTAGAGGTAGATGTCCCACACTTGAGAGTTGACATTAAAGTTGGATAAGATAAAGAAAAAGTAATGCAATTTATGTATTTAAATAATTTAAAAAATACATGTAATAAATAAGTAGGATGTCTCTGTTAGAGACACCAATGAGTGCCAATTGAGCTACAAGGCTCATGAAAATTTCCGATTATAACTAAATAGACATCAATCTTTTCCCTCTATCCCTGCTCATTTTGGGTGGACGCAATGATGTGGGCCAAGATGGATTTCCCATCTCTCTGTGTCATCACCATCTCATTTCCTTCCCTTGAACCAGATGGGAAACAAATTCCTTTCCTTACAGAGTTTTCCATTCCCTTTTATTTCCATTAAACCAAACAAAATGTAAATGTTATGTCATATATGTGGTCTCGTGATGTTGTACACTTAATTGAGTGAG
Source organism: Quercus robur (assembly GCF_932294415.1). Taxonomy (NCBI): domain Eukaryota; kingdom Viridiplantae; phylum Streptophyta; class Magnoliopsida; order Fagales; family Fagaceae; genus Quercus; species Quercus robur. Next base: position 27,255,682 of record NC_065543.1, read on the forward strand.
TTTTGCATTTTTGATGCTGGAATACAAGCTCAAAATTAACTACATGAGTATCTTATGATTATAATAGTATAATGAACTTGTGTCTTATAGTGCCCTGCCAATGAAAAACTGAAAGTTCAATTATGTGTATAAAACACCCTTGAACGTTTAGACCCCCAATTACAAAATAACCAATTCAAGATTTAGATCAAACAACTAGTGTGCGGAAAATGAACAAAAGTTATAAATAGAATTAGCAAACAATCTAAGCCAATTAAAAACACATCCACAGCAGAAAATAAAAGGCAAAAATAAAGGGAAGAGAGATGCAAACACAAGGACAACACACGATGTGTTATCGAAGAGGAAACCGAAACCCTTGGCGTAAAACCTCTCCACCGCCCTCCAAGCGGTCAATAATCCACTAGAAAATGTAGTTGGGATACATGAACAGCAATAGACCCTCCAAGCCTAATCTACCCGATGTACCTAAGCCCTCCAAGCTTCTTGCTCCAACGAGGTTGCGCCGAACCTTTTTCTTTTCTAGTTTTCCGGATTCCGCTACTTGACCATAGCATCAACCAATGTAGATTGGTTCCTTCCTAACTGCTTCCCAGAACACCAAACAGCCCTCTCACAGTAATGAATATGGTGAGAACAAGGTTTTGGTAAAATGCCTCTCAAGGGTTTGACAATGGAGAGGAAGAGAGTTGAGGAATTTGAAGAGACTCTTATGTATAGATTGTAGATGAATCAATCTTGTTTTACTCTAGGGTTTCTCTCTCAAAATTCTCTCTGGAAGCTCTCTTTCATTTGTGGGTATAAGGGGTATTTATACTGAGGTGAGAGGAGAATGTGAAACGTCAGGTTTTTCAAAACAGGGGTGTCTCGCGGCTTGGCCTCGCGACTTGACTGAGTCGCGAGATACAGTCGCGAGATAACCGTATGACCAGTTGTCCTGTTTTGTCTTGTAGTGCTCCAGCTAGCATGATTGTTCACCTTCTGGCATGCTTGGCACGTGTGCTGCATCTGGCGGCTTGCAGTCGCAAGTCACCCGCGAGATTAAGCCGCGAGTCTCTGTTTTCTTGCATACTCTTGAGCATTCAACACTCTATCTCACTTATTACCCTTACAACAAACCCACCTAAATACAGGGTTACTAAATGCTGAAATACAAGCAAATTTGGTACGGAATAAAGCCAACAAGATAGTTGATTAAATTCAACCTTACAAAAACTTTATTGACTTTATAATAATATCATAATTAAATTATTTGTCTCAAATGATTTTCTTTCTTGATTGTATTCCATACTGACCTGACACGTTTCCTTTGGTAAAATGATAGGAAGTGTGTTCATATGTGATTCAATAAATTTTGTAATGAAATGTATAAATTAATTAACTCGTTGCTGACATTGTTTTTGTACGATTCTATGAAGCAAATCAGTACCCTCGCTGGAAATCAAAATCCAAGCTATTTTGTTTGGGAAGTCCTTTTTACCATGGCCATTATTGGGCTGGGCCTCTTGCTCTTTGCTCTTCTCATTGGAAATATGCAAAACTTTCTTCAGGCTCTTGGGCGGAGGTACATTATTTTTACTATGGTGATATGATATCTTGTTCTTAAATCTTTGTGCATGCAAAAGCCACTTAAGATTCTTGACAGTATATAGAGTGTCTTATCAGTGTTGATCAATATAAATAATATTCTTGTTTGAACCCTCTGTTAATTATATTTCTTCAAAGAATTGAGTGATGGACTAGGTTGAAGAATCAAGTGTGGCTGGAACTATTTGTGTATGTGTGTGTGTGAGAGAGAGAGAGAGAGAGAGTATATTGAACTAAATTGGTTTACCCTTTCTCTTTGGCAATTCAATGGACTGTCATCACTCTCAGAGGGAAAAGTATGAATACGGAACCTCCTCTGCCATTCGGATCAAAGAATGTATGGAGGACAGAGGATTTAAAATTTCAGAAACCACATGATTATATAGCCAGAGTGAATATGTGTCTCTTCAATGGCATGAATGCCTTTCTTCTTGGAGCAACCCAAACCTTAGCCCTTTCTCTAGTCAGAGACTTTTAAAACTTAGGCAAAACCTGAAGTTCACCCTTTAAGTTTGGGCATTGTCATGGCTTCAAAAAATTACAAAACAATCACCACAATAATTAGGAGAGAGGTGAGTCAATCCATGTAATCGTCGGACTTTGGTGACCATATGTCAGCACCCTCTTTCATTTGACAATGAGCTCCAAAAGTTTTTTATAGGGAATTCTAGGGTTGGATCGGTTGCTCTAATGCCAAGTTTAGTATTAAACTTTGAAATATTAGGGTTAGGTGAGAAGAGAGAGAGAAGAATGAAAGGAAAGAAAGATTAGAAAATAGGTTTAGGGCTTATTGGCTTATTCTCCTGGTATGAAATATATATATATATATATATATAAACTGAAGTATAGTATTTATTGTTGTTAGGTTTTTATTGAGCCACATTAGCATCCATGTCATTATTTTTTTTTCCATTAATAAACAAAATTATTTTACTTCCATTCTTTTTCTATTAGTCTTTTAATGTTTTCACAGTTTTCACTTAAGCTTTTATAACACCTATGATTCTCTATCTTCATTGTTTTCAACTTTCCATGTAAGCTCTTTAATGCCTCAGACTCTCCCTCTCCTCCTTGCCTCTTCCTCTCCTCATTGAACCCAACCAATTCATACCTGTTTAGTTGTCACCACCCCTATAAAATCAAAGAGATGATATATAAACCATTAGATGTCCTCTGTCTCTGTTATCCAGAAGGGGAATTGACGCAGGACAACCATAACAAAACTGAAACAACAATAAAATAAAAGGATATGACCTAGAAGTCAGCACTTAAGCCTTGCTTGGAGTTAACACCAAGCGGGGAAACCACTAGGAGTCAGCACCTAGGGTAGACTTGGAGTCAGCACCTAGGGTAGACTTGGAGTCAGCATTAGACCAAAGAGAGACCAAACGACCATTTTTTTCATTCATCAAAATATCAACTATCTCTCAAGGAATACAATAGGTTGCTTATAAAGGATTGCTAAACCCTAATTCTAATTGGCTAGGAAATCCTAATTGCCTTATTACAAAAATGACCTTGCTTCTAAATTAAAATACTAATAGCTCAATAAACTAATAGGACCTAAAGCATAAAAATATAATTGGCTTGCAAACATAAATAATACTAAATAATAATCTTCTTGCGTCTCTCGCTTCAGGAATAGTTTTGGATTTAACTCTTGCTAGAAATGAGCTACTTTTAGAGCAGCAAGCCTATATTCTTGAATGGGGATATTGCTTTGTTTCTTAAAACCATATGGTATGTCAAGCGTGTTTTATATATTGGAGTATTATGTGTTTTTTTGTTTTGTTTTTATGTCTCTTTTACAATGAATTGTTGCCAAGCAAAGTGGTTTGCTCTTTGTTTTGATGCTGAAGGTAATCCCTATATTTGCAGTTCTATGTTTTCATGTTTTTGATAAAATGACTATAAGAAGGTTAAAAAAAATGGTCATGTTCGTGTAGAAGAACAAATATTGAAAAAACCATTATATTAGTAAACTTCATTCATAAATGGGTTTTCAACACTTAGAATAAAAATCATAAGTTGTGTTTCATTGGATTTATTGCAGCAATGAAGGTAGTAAAAAGAATATTTGGCAACGAGAATTTTGATTTACCATCCTTTTCTCCATTAACATGTTGGTACCTCACTTTTGCAACCATTGACATCCTAAACATCTGGTTCCATAAAAGATTACATTATCTCCAAAGCTGAGCCAAAATTCTTCTCCAATTAGCTCCAATGAAAAGAAAGCAAAGAACCAATCTTTGATCGAAAATTCAAATGTTCTATCAATTGTGTTTTTTTTTTTCTTTTTTTCTTTCTTCCTTTACCACTTGGATTTCAAAAGTTGATATAAAGAACAAAGATTTGCATAATGTATACTTCATATTGGGATGCATTGCACCAAAAAATGACAAGACATATAATATACTTAGAGCATCAGTATCAACTGTTGCAAAAAAATTCTATTGTAACACATCAAAAATTAGTTTTGCTACTTTAATATAGCATTTGACAACACATTACATCGCATGTTCTAATTTCATGTCCTATTTCTAAGATGAAGATAGTGGGACAGAAGAATTGGTAGCAAGTGTATTTGGGATTTGAGATTTTGAGACTTTAGAAAGAGAGAAAAAATGTTTCAGAGTTTGGTTTGAGAGAGAGAGAGAGAGAGAGAGAGAGGAGGGAAAAAAAACATTTTTAGTTTTAGCATTTGGTATGCTAAAAATTTTGGCGTTTAAAACATCTCATGTAGCTTGTTTTTTGGTGTTTGGTATGCTAAATGCTAAAAAGTTAGCATTTAGCACACTTGGTGCTAGTGCTCTTATATTACAAATAATATTTATTTTCATTATCCATGTCATCTTTGCCAAAATAGAATAAATTATCTAAAAATTGTGACTCTGATACATAATAATCAAAGTCCTTTCTAAAACTGTTCACTAAATATATAAATCATCAAACACTATAAGAATGACTATTTGATTTTTGTTTGCCTATAGGTAATAGAAATATATGACTATATGAATATATTCTCTATTGTTTTAATTACTTTTGTTAGACTTATGGTTAAATGATTAAATTTATCATTTCTTAATAGTTTAAGCTTTTGGGACAATTGGTAATTTAACATGGTATCAGAGCAGGAGATCCTAAATTTGATCCCTGGTTTTCCTCTACCTCTCATTTAAAATGTTAAATTCTTATTTGTTAGGTCTCCACTAATTAAGGGGAAGTTTAGGCCCACAAGTGAGAAAGAGTGTTAGACTTATAGTTAAGTGATTAAACTCATCATTTCTTAATAGTTTAAGTTTTTGGGACAGTCGGTAATTTAACAACTTTAAATGACAATCAATTTCCTCCTCCATTTCCTATAAAAAAAAAAAAAAAAAAAAAAGTCCTCCATTATATTAGAAAAAAGACTCTTTAGGTTTTTATCATTTTTTATTAATTATTATCAATAGATCACGTTAATCATTCAAATAATAGTTACATTCAACCGCACAAAAACTTATATTTAGGTTTGTCTTCTTTTCATTTTTCTACTTTATTATTGTCAATTTGAATTCATTATTTTTGTAAAAACCATATTTACTCTACACTATATTTAATTATGAAGTTTCTAGGGTATGTCATATATTTGATGGTTGATTTAAATGATTTATTAACAAAATTTTGTTAGAATAATTTGATAAGTTATGTTATATATCTTTGGTTATTTGTTTTTTAGTAATGGTAGTTTATTAACTTATGTGGTAAGAATTTTCTTTTGGTGATTCGCAAAATGATCCTGAATGAATTATTGTTATAAAATTCTACTTTCAAATAAGTTTAACCACAAAATGATCATTAATAATATTCCTATGCATTGCATGGGTTTGTGAATAGTTATTACAATAATATTTTTGAGCTAAAAAGGTTAAAACCTTGTTCTCCCAATTTTCAGTAAGTCTGCTAGTATAACTAATGCTAGAGTTTAATTGGTAGTACTTTAGCCATTGCAGCAATATCCAAAGATCATGAGTGCAAAAGTTTGATCATTTTTATGATTATGTTTCTTTCACTTTTTGGGTCTACGAGGATACCTATCTAAAGGTGTGAAGACCTCCAAAGGGAATAAAATTGTGCTTAGGTGTCGATTCTGATTAATTTCTTCATTTCCTTCTTTTGATTACCGGCAACCTTTTCTCTACCCTGCTGGTTATGAATATAGTATGAATTGGTAAATTCCTTAAATCCATCGGTAAATTATTGTTAGTGATAAATTATTGATTGTCTCAAAAGTTTAAACTATTAAGAAATGGTGAATTTATCATTTAATCTTAATTATAACATTTTCACTCACGTGTGGGCCCAAACTCCTCTCAATAAGTGACACCTAACACGTGAGATTTTTAGCATTTTAAATGGAAGGTAGAGTGGAGACATAGATCAAATTCAAGACCTCCTGCTCTAATACCATCATAAATTACCTATTGTCCTAAAAACTTAAATTGTTGGAAAATTGTGAATTTAATCTCTTAACCATAATTCTAACAGTTAGAAACAATCAGTTTTATATTTCTATAATGTCCTGACTGCTGGACTATCCATCTCATTGCATCAGGTTTATAGTGTTGCAAGAGATTAAAGCACACAATACACTTTCTCAGATGCTCAAACAGGACATACATTCTTCCATTTGTTTCTATGTTCTAGAGTTGAATTTACATGTAATAAACGGATAATAGCTGTCACCCAGTAAATAATCCAAATTCTTTCAATTATAGACATCTATGTTTAGGGTCTCATTTATACTTTTCAATAAATCCAACTGAAATTAAAAAAATAGATAATAATTGATTTACTTTTGGAATTTATCAATATTCCACCAAAGTTTTGAACTTTTTTGATTGGTTTCATTTATTTATTTCATCTGGTGGTCTTCCCCTAGGAGGTTAGAAATGTCTTTGAGACGTCGTGATGTTGAGCAATGGATGAGCCATCGACGCTTGCCAGAAGAACTAAGAAGGTATTCCATTCCCGTCATTTGTTTACATTATTTATTTATTTTCTATCAGTTCATTTGTTTACATTCTTGTTGGAATTTTATATAGGTTTATTTATTTATTTTTTAATACTAAGTGAAGAAGGAGATAAGTGAATGAAGCTTATGGTGTTAGTCCAAGCTCACCTCAAACGGAATACAATTATTTGAGGTTTTTGTTTTCTCATTGTTAAATTAAATATTTGAGTGCCCTATGACTTGGACTAATTCTGTCAGAAATATCTTGATTCTTGACAGTATGGATCTCTGAAACTTTTAATTACCTTTCAAAAGTTTTTGTGGTAGGCCATTGCCAGAGATTTACATAAATACTCTTTGTACAGAGTAATCTCTCTAGCAGTTTTCAATCTCAAATTTTGTCAAAAATTTCTCATGCTTTAGTCTTGCTCCAAAACTACACATTTTAAGAGAAGACGAGAAAGTGATTTAGGTTTAAAATGACCGAGGATGTCATTAGCATAGCCATTTCACCGGCTCCATTCTTTTCTTTCCTGTTGTCCAGTCTTCTCTCTTTTATTCTCTCTCTCTCTCTCTTCCTCTCTATCCATGCTCTCTCTAATTTATGATCTATATCAAGAGAGCTTGTGATACATGTTAGGTGCGTGCCAAGAGGGTAGTATATGTATCATAAGAATACTCATATTGGATTAGAAACACCCATGTTCTCTAAAACTAAAGGCATTTTAGTATTTTTGTAATGATAAGCAAGTGTTAGAAAGGGCAATTTCTACCCCTTCTCTCTCTTGATCTCTGTTATAGTACATCCATGGAAACCAATAAAATAGTGATAAACATTGCAAGATGAGTATCTCAAGTTTACTTAATAGGAACATAAGCAAATTAAATTGAGAAAGAGACCTAACTTATTTGATAATTTTTTGCTAAACCAGGCAGACTTGGAAAATATATTATGAGGAAAAACTGAAGGAAAATGGCCATCATTTGCACAAGCCCAACTCTCATCACAGCCCTTCACTTGGATCTTCTTATATTAGGGATTCACTATAGTCAAAGAAAACTAAATGTTTTTTATACTTTTTTCTACTGTTAGTCACCTCTCAAACAGCTCAAATCTGTAGGCCAAGAATCATCCAGTTACCAAATTAAAATCTGGATACCATGCATTTGAAGTTGATGCACACCAATTCACACCAAAAGCATGTACGAAATTTTTATTGCCTAGCATAGCACCTTCATTGAAGATGAGATGGTCAAATAATAAATCATGAAGGAGAGATAGTGAGAATTCAAGCTTTGTATCAGTCAAAGGTTGCTCACTGTTACAAGCGTGAATGATGGCTGCAATTTGGTTTTTGTATCAGTCAAAAGCTTACTCACCATTAAGGTTACTCTTTTTTTCTTTTTCTTTTTCTTTTTTGAGGGAGATGGATAGGTAGGATAGATTTTTCAGGGTGATGGGTGGATAGGTTCAGGCATCAAAAGATATTATTACCCTTATTTTGATCAGGTATTTTCTGAGAGCTGGAAAAGGAAAATTATGTGAATTTCTTTTGTCTATACTCTGTTCATTGTGGGTTCTCTGTCTCTTCAGTTTGGTAAGTTACATGCCCACTCAAGTGAATTTAGAACTCTTGACTTCATCTCCACCTTGTTCTTACAAGGAAAGGAAACGCTATTTGAGCTTGAGCTTATTAGCTTCCTTCCTTTTGGATAATAAAATAGTTTTGATTGATTGAGATGCTAGTTTGAATGCTTAAAGTGTGTATTGAACCACTCCTATGCGTTTGTGTGTGTCTATACATGTAGGTATGTTCAAATATTTGAAGCCAATGCAGATAACATGTGCATGAAGGATTTCACATTCCCAAATTGCCTTTTGATGCGGGATTTATTGGCAATCTTACCCATATAATTGGCTTAATGTAGGCAAGTACGGCATGCTGAACGGTATAATTGGGCTGCTACTAGAGGTGTAAATGAAGAAATGCTTTTGGAGAATTTGCCCGAAGACCTTCAGAGAGATATAAGACGCCATCTCTGCAAATTTGTTAAGAAAGTAAGCTTCAAAATGTCTGAGCTTCATTACATGAATTTTCTAATATTGTATTTTTATTAATTAATCTTAGAATAAATCTTGTAGCTTTGATCCTTAATCCTATGTTTGATTATTAAAAAGTAGATTTCCTTGGAGGATCTTTTGGAAAAATTGATTATTATGTTCTTTATGCAGACAAAAAAAATCATGAGACCATAACAACAAAACCCTCATCTCAAAATCTCCCCAAAACATCAAATTCCTCAACAACCACTGGACAAACCCATTTCTCTAACCATACTACCTTTAAACATTTTAATCAGACCTCGTCAAAGATTCCAAAGCAATAGAAACTTAAAATGTTCAACCTGATCTCCAAGCTATACACTTAATTTTGCCCACGCCATGACTCTGATAATCTTGAACAACAAAGTGAGCATGCTTGAAAGATAAAAAAAATCCATCCACAAATATCCAAACTGATCCATGCTGCAAAAGCTGCATTAAACTGAGGTTGAAAATGCTAGAGCACAGAATCATCTCTCAAAAACTTTCAAGCCTTGCTAATTTCATTGGAGAATTACAAGGGAATATTCAAATGATCAATGGGGAATCGGGAACGATTGCTATTATAGTCAAAGACATTTGTCTATTCTCCCAGCTATTAGAAAAAAGGAGAAATAGAAGCAAATAGAGTCCCAGATAAAGTTTCTAGAAGATTTTAAATTTTAGAAGAAAAAAAAAAAAAACTGTGTTTAAGATAATATGGTTTACCCTAATGTTGGTTTTATTATACTTGGATAATAATATGCAAGTTAAAATTATACACTTAAAAGGGAAAATTTTGACTATTGATAATTTACACAAGAAGAAAGTGTGGTTTCTAGATTGGTTTTACATGTGTAAAAGTAGTGGGGAAATAGTAGACCATCTTTTACTGTCATATTGCATTTTAGCTATGGTCTATGGGGATCACCTTGTTTGGTATCTATCGGGTAATGTCAAAGGCTGTGGTTGAGATTCTAGCATGTTGGCAAGAAGATTTTGGTCGTCATTGCAATGGTGTCATCTATATGGCTGTCCCTCATTGCTTGATGTGGTGCATTTGGCGAGAGAAAAACAATCGGTGCTTTGAGGATTATGAAAGGACAGTAGTTGATCTAAAACTGTTCTTTTTTAGAACACTATCCGATTGGATGTCTATCATAGGAAGCTACTCTATTTATTTAATTTATGATTTGATGAATGTAATTGTTAATGGGCATAAAGCTTAGGGTAAAACAGTAATATCATTGTACTCCCTTTATATATAAATAATATTTTATGTGTTAGAGTTAACTAATCAACCCTGAACACTTTTACTCAGATAACATGGTATCACCCAACCCCTTGCCGTTAACCCCACCGACCCCAACCCATCACTATTCCGCAGCTGGTGACCAGAATCGTTGACTTCATTGATTTGAGCTCTGACAACCCTAACAAGCCAAGATTTGCTGGCCCGAGGCATTGCCTAGCGCCGGTGACTGAATCTTGGGCCTCACTACACTACACTAGATTGACGTTGCTTGACTACAATTCCGTCACGATTCTAGTCTTCCTCCTCCAGAGACCCATCATAGCCTTTGAGCCAACGCACCTACTCTCGCGTCGTCGCTGGATTTTCAGTCTAGGGTTTCATCCACTCATTGTTATGGTTTGAATTGTTATGATTTTATTAGTTTAGTTTGTTTCTATTTTCTGATTGGGCAGCCTTGAGTTGATTTGTTGTGCTGGAACTGTGTTTGGTTGATATCTAGTGGTGGATTGGGTAAATTGGTGTTGGTATGGATTGTTTGAGTGGCTGTGATGAATGGTAGGGTTGATATTTGAATGGTATCTTGTTGTTGGATTTGCTTCCTTGTTGGACCAGTTTGGTGTGATTTTTGATAGATGTGTTGATGTTGGATTTGCTGACTTGTTGGAACAGATTGGTGTTGAGAGTTTAATTGTAGTTAGCGAGGTTTCTGTCCACAGGTCCAATAGTTTTTTATTTGTTTATTGTGAGTTTGTTGATTAGGTTGCTGCTATGGAGTTCAAAAATATTGTTCAACCCACTAATTATTTATTGTCTTGGGACATGTTATTTATTACTTCCATTCGTCTTAATGGAGGTAATTACGCTCAGTGGGCCAGGTCAGTTGAAGTGCTTCTTCTTGGTAGAAAGAAGTTCGATTACTTGATTAATGAACCCCTTGCGTCTATAGACTCTAAATATGCTAATTGGAGAGCCAAAGATGCACAAATTAGGAGTTGCTTGTGGAATAGCATGGAGTTTAAGATCAGTTGTAGTTTGGTTTTCTTACCTACTACTAAATTGTTTGGGAACAGGCTAAGGAACTTTAATTTGGTGTTAACAATTTGAAGTGAGTTTATGATTTTCATCAAGCTTATTTCTCCCCGACTCTCAGTGATTTGTCTTTGGAAGACTGTTATAACAAGTTTTAAGGGTATATGTGTAGAACTCAATATTTACCAACCCATCTCCTTTGATATTAAAACTATGAAGAAACAGCAATATTATATGCATGTTGCTTGCTTTCTCTCTAGCTTACCTATGACTTTGGATCTGGTGAAATCACAACTTTTGGCCAGTAAAGACCTCCCTTCATTGAGTGAAGTTTTTGGTAGACTTAGGCATGCCACTTTTTTTGACTATAGTACTGCTACATTACCTTCTTGCGATAAATCTGCTTTTGTCACTTCAATGGGGAGTGGTAGAGGTGGTCATGCAGGCCAAGGTGTGGGGGTCGAGGCCGTGGAGGTCGTGAGCAAGGGGAGAAGGTTGTGATAGAGAATGTGGCCTTCTCAAGTGCACTTATTGTCTTGGTGAGAATCAGAACCCACTTTAGAGTCACTTCCACCAACATCCAGAGTAGTATCTATCCCCAAGGAAGAGTACAATTGCCTCATGCCTATGGATTCTAATTCTGTTGGGTCTAACTCTAGAACTACTTTCACCTCAGCCATTAAAGTTTGACAAATGGCTCAGCCACTAAAGTTTCAGGTTTGGGCACGACCAAAATCAGTCCTAATCTTTCTTTCTCTTCTGTCTTATATATTCCTGACTTTCCTTTTAATCTTTTGTCTATTAGTAAGCTTACTAAACTTCTGAATTGCGCTGTTAGTTTTTTATCCACTCATTGTATCTTATAGGATCTCAAGACGGGGAAGATTGTTGATGGAGGGCATGAAGGCGATTGACTCTACTAATTGGACCGGCATGGTTCTTCCAAACTCATAGGGAAACAATCAATTAGCCACAACAAGAGAAATGAATTAAAAAGAAGAGGATTTAAGAATGTCTAAAGAAATTCCCCATACACAACACAAAACTCTGTTTTGGATAGAAACAGTAAAATAGCCATTCCCTTCAATTCTCCTTCTAACTTCTCATTTGATCAAGGGAAGAATATTTTCTTCAACATAAATTCTCCCTTGATGTAACACACCATTTCTCTGCTACCATATGTGATATACAGTAGACCATAAGGCTAAGCGGAATATATTGAATCTAAGGCTCTTACCTTTGGCATGTATTTCACCCCAAGCCATGATCTCATCCCAACAAAAGCTTGGATGCTTCACCAATCTCCAACTCATGGGAGTCCTCCATAATCTCCTAGAGAAAGAGAATTCAATTTTCAATTTTATTTCTTCATGGTACCCATTTAGTATCTCCATTAAAGCCTTGTTTAAGCATTCTTTCCTTGGTTGACAATCTATTCAACACGTCCAACCAACCAATGAAGGCATGCTTGGGTATGGCTCTTGAATTTTCAATCTCCACCAGCTAACCTCAGCTTTTTTCTCTCTAATGGCCTCCAAAGATTCTGCACAAGAGTAAGAACCGGATTTGGAAGGGATCCAGATTGGTCTATCTTCCACAACTAAATCAACAAGTCTCAGTTTGCTTTGGATTGAGACTAGGTTTTAGGATCTAGCTGGTGACCAAATCCAATTACCCTTTTGCTTTGGATAGAGAATAGGTTATAGGATCTAGCTGGTGCCCAAATCCAACTACCCTCTTGCAACACACTGTACAAAAGAGCATTAGAAGAGCTGACTGCATCATACATTATTTTGTGGCCATATTTCAAGGACCAGACACCATCTGGATGCCACCAATCATGCCAAAGATGGATATTCCTACTTGAAGACACATCAAATCTAATGACGGGCCTAGCAATCTCCTTGAGCTTCTAGATTTCCTCAAGTATAACTTATGCCCTTCTTTCAATTCGACTCACATATTCCTTCGCTCCCTATTGTCATTTGGTTGATAGACCCCAGAGAACGTTCATTCGAAATGTTCTTCTAAGCTTCAAATGAGACATGATACTGAATAAAACCTAATGTAGCAATCTACTTTTCCACTACTCTCATCTCACATCAACCATATCCCCTTGCCAATTGCACAACTTGAAGAACCTCCCACTACACATAGGGACCTTGCCAAATGCTCTTAGCAATTCCATGAATCATAGATTTAACCTTTGAATACACACAACCTTCCAACCATGCAAACAATTTTGATAACTTCCCTTATTTATGGGGTTTGTTAGCAGCCCTACAAGCTACAACAATCTTTTATTTCAGTTGCTTACTAGCCTCTTTTCTCGTTGCATCATAATTAAAGGAAGACTCTAGGTTCTTAATCTCCGTCACACCTTTTACTGAAGAGCGTGAGCACTTCTCACCATCTGTTCTCAATATTAACTCACGAACAAATGTATAGCTTTAGATCCTTAAAGTCCTTTGTCAAAACTCTCTATGATTCTTTGGACCCTTGAATTTAACATATCTTTCTTGCTGAAACCTCCCATAGCTTCCCTCTCTTGCATTATCAATTATTGTGATGTGATTGCTTACAATGTGACTACAATCATAATCCCCTTCTTTCTGAAAATTGGCTCCTCATCACTATTAGCATAGCTATCACCTGGGTCCTTCCCAAGCACCAATTGGAGTTCAATTTCATCCAAGAGTGTCATTAGCTCTCAATAGACTAGAAGCTAGCCAGAGTTTGTCCCTCGGGCTAGACTTCCTCTTCTCTTTCACTTTGCTTGGTATTGTGCAAGTTTGTATTCCTATTGAGTTCAACCTTTGACGCCCATTGCATCATATAATTTGGCCATGCATCATTAGGGAATATGTTTGGGCATGCATATTGAATTTCCAGCACTTTCGGTATAGATTTGCATTAGTAGTTTCATCTGGTTCCTCTTAGTCTTGGAGTACTATCATCTATGTCATTACTCAAGCTCAATCCAATCTCTAGAGTTTGTCGAATTGAGTCTTATGTAATCTTATGCATTCATAAATAATAATATTGGGTATACATACGTAAGACAACGTTGTTTGTCTCATGTCATGAGAGCTTTAGTTTGGTCACTTAACTGGAGTTCCATTTGATTATGCCCATTAGAGCTATGGGCTTTCTGCCCTGGGTCCTCTTGTGTCAACTGGAATCCACCATGTTATGATTTTGGGCTTATTTGACTTGTACCAATTGTTGTATGCATCATTTTAAATTGAAGTCCAGCTCATAATTAGTTTCTCCTAAAATTATTAAATCACATTGAACTCTCTTCGGACAAAGTTTGGCTTTAAACTGGTTTGAAACTATTTTTTCTAGCCCATTATGTGTCGAATTATAAAACTGTCCATGTGTACTATTTAAACAAGTCACATGACTCATTAAAAAAGTCATGTGACTAAAATTACACATGGATGATCTCCTCAATTGTCACATAATAGATTAAAGCAAGATAACTCTGAATTGGTTTGGAGCCAAACTTTTTCCTCTTTTTGCCATTCTATTGGTCTAGAAAACATCTCAATCAACTTTTTTTTTTTGAGAATCGCATCTCAATCGACTTAAGTTGCTTGATTGGTTTTCACTTCTTCTATGTGATCATTAACGATACACTTCAATACCACCAACCCAGTCCATAATGACCTAGTGATTCTATTTCCCATTATCTTGAATATTTTGAAAGGGCCTGCTCTACCAACTTCATAGCACGAAGTCCAAATGTCTTTTGGTCAATTCTAAGAAATACTTGACCCCACATCATCAATCAAAACTTCCCTCTCTATTATTGGAATCTTTTCATATGATAAACTATTACAGTTAATGTGAACTGCACCCAGTTCTTGCCAAAAGTCAAAACCATATCTCCATTAAACAACACCCCCCCCCCCCCCCCCCCAAAAAATCAGGGGTAAAGTAAGGTTAACCATGAGAAAATCTATACTAGAAAATCAAAAAATTTTAATGGCTTCCTTGTTTTGTTCAATTCATATATTATATATTTTTTCTTTTTTGTATTCCTTTTCTTTCAAATTATCAGTTTTCAAGAAGAATTATAAGTGGTCAGTCCAAGTGACAGTATTAAAACTTTTTTTGATAAGTAATAAGTTTATTGATATAAAAAAGGGGAGCACCCTAGTACACAGGGAGTGTACAAGGGGTCAAACAATCAAGAACAAAAGTAACAAGAATCTAGGAAATCAAGAAAAGATAAAAATGATGGGTTCCGCAATGCAGCCAACCAATTCATTAAAGTTCTAAAGAAAAATAGCTTCAAGTCTGATATTGATCTCTCCTTATCTTCAAAACACCTACTATTTCTCTCTCCAAAGACACCTCAATAAGTAATGGGGAACAATCAACCATATATACCCATTTCGATGACAACCAAATCTACCTTGCCAACATGCTAAAAGCCCCACTACAGATTGCGGTATAACCCAGCTCACTCCAAACAATCTGAACACCATTGCCCACATATCCATTGCAACCGGACAATGAAGAAAAAGATGATCAACTGATTCACCATTACACTTGCACATGTAGCACCAATCCAATATCTAAACCTTCATTTTTCGTAAATTGTCAATCGTTAAGCACTTCCCCAAATCAGCAATCCAAACAAAGAAAGTTACTCGAGAAGGAATATTTTGTTTCCAAATACTTTTCCAAGGAAAGCAATAGTCATTAGAGCCCACTAAGAGACTATAATAGTCTTTAACCAGGAAGCCCTTTTCTCTATCAAGTTTCCAGCACATCTTATCCTCACCAAACCCTTTCACCGA
This sequence comes from Quercus robur, assembly GCF_932294415.1. Lineage (NCBI taxonomy): Eukaryota > Viridiplantae > Streptophyta > Magnoliopsida > Fagales > Fagaceae > Quercus > Quercus robur. Next base: position 27,271,443 of record NC_065543.1, read on the forward strand.
AGCACCATAAATGGTATCCATGAAACCAGCTAGTGCCTCTAATTCCCGAGCATGCAAACCCCTAAAGAAACTTACATCCCAAAAAAGGACTCCATTATCAAGTTTCATAAGCTCAGCCACACTAACCTCCTTGTCTCGGCAAAGTCTAAACAATTCAGGATTGCTAATTGCAAGAGAAGTCTCACCACACCAATGGTCTTGCCAAAATTTCACCCTAAACCCATCCTCAATATCGTATAGAATGTGGCGAGAAAAAGAAGGCCATCCCCTACTAATATATTTCCACAAGCCAACGCCATATGGACCATTAGGAGCAGTTTGTTTGTATGCTTCTTGCTGCTACCTGTTGTGTGAACACTAGTTGAAGTCTCCTTGGGACTGAATTTTATGGTTCCATTAACCAATTGTCCCCTTTTAGTTTAGTTGTTATTCTGAAAATCAGTTCTCATCCTTTCTACTCAAGAGTAAGTCTACTACCACAACAATTTCCACAACTTGCCTATGTGGCGAGTTGTTAGAAGTGGAAAAATAATAGTGGTTCCACAATTCCACTACTCATAAATCGCCACGTGAATAAGTTGTGGCAAAGTTGTGGCAAAGTTGTGGAAATGATTGTGGTATCAGACTTACTCTTCTACTCAATCCAGGAAAGATTTGTCTTGCATGTTCAAGCTTCAAAAAGTTCAAAGTTTTAGAAAGAGGAAAACCTACAAAAATACTTAGAGATTTAGAGAAACCCTCAATTTTGTGCTTTCTAATATCAAACCCTAAAACTTTGACCTTATTAGAATTGTCATGTGGACAGAATTAAAATAACCACAACCCTAAAGAGAAATGACCAAAAAATCTATTAACATAAGAAGGGGCAAGAGGGGTCTTGCATAAGTACCCTAATTTCCCACTACTAATTTGTTACTTCTTAAGGGTGGCAATTTGTGTTTGTGTGTCGGGTTCGTGTCGTGTCAACTTATGAGTATCCGACTATATGGGTAAACACTAATTCGACATGTTTATTAAATAGGTCAAGATTTCTCAACCCTAACACAACTCATTTATTAAACGAGTTAATCGTGTCGACCTGTTTATCAGATTTTATCAAAATGAAAAAAAAAAAAAAATTATGAAAAAACAAGCAAATAAATATTTTTAATATAAAATTCAAAACTAAGGAGTAATTGCATCACAAATAATCATTCAAAACTAAAGCATATCTCAATATCACAAATAATTAATCATAATATGTCAAAGAAAATAAATTACAACAACTAATAAGTTTATATACTTAGGGTTTGAAGGGTATATTAGTAAAATGTCATTTAATTAAATAGGTTAAACGGGTTTCATATGTTGAACACTAACCCAACCTGTTTATTAAATGGGTTAGTCGTGTTAACCCGAATATGACACGAACCCATTAAGGCTCAACCCGTAACTTGTTAGTTTTGTGTCGTGTTGTGTCGGGTTCGCGGGTCGTGTTTAATTTTGCCATCCTTTATTACTTCCCAATTCTTTTTTGGTTATTATTGGCTTTTAGGGCTCAGGTATTGATTTTTATTTTTATTTTTATTTTTTTCCTTGATTTGCTGCTTAGAGAAAATCCATCTTCACAGACTAACATGTTTAAGTTGAGCCCATCAAACTAATGCATGCTTAAGTTAAACCTGTTTCTATGCACGTTGTGAGGATTTAAAAATATACTGCAGGTTCGGATATTTGCCCTGATGGATGATCCTATCCTAGATGCCATTTGTGAGAGACTAAGACAAAAGATATACATCAAAGGAAGCAGAATTTTGTATCATGGTGGCCTGGTTGAGAAGATGGTTTTCATTGTACGCGGAAAAGCAGAGAGCAAAGGAGAAGATGGTATTGTAGTTCCCTTGTCTGAAGGGGATGTTTGTGGTGAGGAACTTCTAACTTGGTGTCTCGAGCATTCTTCAATAAGCAAAGGTATAAGGTTAATCATTAACTAACTGTATAATTTTCAAATAACTGTATCTAAAAGATAGCACTATATTTTGCCAACATTTTTCTATTGCAGATGGAAGAAAAATAAGGATTCCTGGACAGAGATTGCTTAGCAATAGGACGGTAACGTGCTTAACAAATATTGAAGCATTTTCACTCCGAGCTGCAGACCTTGAGGAAGTCACCAGTCTTTTTGCAAGATTCTTGCGGAATCCACGTGTTAATGGGGCCATAAGGTTTTTTGCTGTCAACTTTTATCTGAAAGCTTGATTCAGAAGAGTACTTTGATAATACAGCTTCTCATTGGATTTCTAGGATGAATAACAAAACAGATATTGTAAAAGCAAGTGATTTTCTTAGTCATGTAGGTAGGAAAGTTCATCTGGGTTTCTTTTTAAATGCCTCCTATAATAATGTGAAATTTGCTTTATTGTAGGTATGAATCACCCTACTGGAGATCCCTTGCAGCAATCCGCATTCAGGTAGCATGGAGATACAGAAAGAAACGTCTAAATCGTGCAGATACTGCTCATTCTAATAATTCATCAAGAGTTTGATTCCAACTATTATATCATGTAAATGCACGGTTTTATGTGACTCCTTGTAGATCCTGACCATCATATGAAGCTATAAATTTTGATTTACTATTGCAGTCTTGTAATGACTTGGTCATGGTGTATGTGTGTAGTAATGTTGCCAATGACGCATTTCCAACTTTGGAAAGTAGATATTTGGCTACTAACGCTAAGAAGGTGATCTTTGCAACAATTCATTATTTGTTGGGAAGGGATTAGTCTTCTGGAATATGCAAATCGACACATTTGGTGGGTCATAGGCATTTTGTTTCATTGGTAAGCTTGCGAGTTGTGCGGATATGCGTGATCTATGGTTTGAGTTTTTGCCTTTCAGTTCTTGTGTTTATTTACATCGCTTGTTGTTTTCCTGCAAAATCCTCGAGTGTGCTGTGCTAAATCAGTTTTAGTGAGCTTGTCTGTCAGCACAAGATTTGATCTTTAAGACGACAAGATTTTACTGGTTGGGATGGTTGATTTCTTACCGCTTTGTATAGTCAATAGTCTATTCCTTCAATCTTCATCCGCCCATCATGAATTCGAATTGCTATAGTTTATAGTTCAACTTCAACACCCTAGCAACTAGAAATAATCACAAATAATTCAGCAGAAAAAAAAAAGAAAAAAAAAAGAAAAAGAAAAATACACCCATCTGTACCTCTAAAATCAAACCTCGTCTTCTATCCCAAGATTTTTCCTAAATTGTTCACTTGTGATAGTTTGTTATTGATTTGTCACTAGAACTATTTCATACTCTTGTACGAACTCCTATATATTCTCGCATAACAAATCATTGAAATATATCAAAATTCTCAAAGGCCTTCTTCTTTTATTTATTATAAACAGATCATTCTGTCTTCGAATCTAGAACCTCTACTAACCACAAGAAAGCCTTTAAATGCTTCTCTATATGCCTAACAATTTCCATTAGACAAATGGGAATGTTAGTCCTGCAAACTTGTATCTCGCATATTACAGATTAAATTACATTACATGCAAAATAAAGCTTCTTATGATTCCAAGAGGTGATTCTTGAGGCCTAACAACAACTTGAATTCATTTAATACTTAAAAGTGACTGAAGAACTATATGGGCTACTGAAAACACCATCAAGTCATGTGTAGCTGGATTCGTAAACTTTTGTAAAGACATCTATTTGCTATGACAAAGGGAAATAAGAATCTTTCAGTATTGGATAATGCATTTTTCAACAAAAATATAGGACTCAGTCTTTGTTATTCAACAAAAGACACTTACAGTGTTTTTCTCTTGGTTTCTCGATCCCCTCTTCATAAAGGGTCTCTTCCCTTATATAGTTCTCTTTAGACGATTTTGACCCTCCACTTATTGACTATCCAAGCCACTACTCGAGTGCTTGTCCCATCGGACATACTCTCAGGCCCTCTGTGTGTTGGGGTAGTAAATGCAGCACTGTTCAGGGGTCTTCTCCATATTAATACAAATAGAAAGTTAGCTGCAGAACATTCAATGCGATGGTAGCAGCTTTCTCCTTAGATATTTTAGGATTCCTCCCTATCCTGTGTTCCTGTAATGTTTATCTGTATCAACAGAACTTTCCTGGAGTGCTCCCCTGGACAGCAAACCAACTCTTCTTACTTTGGCTTTGATTAGCCGAAGAGGTATTCATCCTCGGCCCACCCTCCTGGGCTTCTATGACCAAAACTAATTTCCACAATTACTAATACGGATTCCCTTGACCATGTTTACTCCTCCTCGGACAACTTTTTGTCCTTGGATTGGACCTCAGGCCCAACATATACATAGATAGTGAGCTCCTAGGCCCAATATCCCTACAAATAAAAATGATAAACTTTAGAGATAAACAATAATTGTAATTTTTTTTTTTGAACGTGTGTTTAAAAGTGGTGTTGTGATATACAGAAAAAGTTTGGGTAGGAAAAATAAGATGAATGTGAGGGGAAAAAAATGCTAAATTTTAGGAGTTCTCTTAATTTTTTTAAACCAGGGGTGTTTTATTAGAGAAATACTATATCTACAACATTTTTCATAACAAATCATAAGTGGCATGTTGTTATTGGTTGTAATGGATGGGTAAAAAAACAATTTAAGTTGTGGATTCAAATCAGAACTAATAAAAAACTACCACCTAAGATTTGTTGTGAAAATTTTGTGGACATAGCACCTCTTGTTTTATTATGATGAAAAAGGAATTAAAAAGGCTTAATTTTAGTAAATAAAAAGATGAACGTGAAAAAAAAAAAAAAAAAAACCTAAATTTTAGGAGTTCTCTTTTTTAATTTAAGTTCATTCAATAACAAATATAAGAAATGATATTATTTAAGTTCATTCGATAACACTTTCAATTATAGGACTCAATCTTTTCTTTCAGTATTGGATAATGCATTTTTCTCAACAAAAAAAAAGTATTGGATAGTGCATAATAACTAAGCAATTAGTTAGTGAAAATCACTTATATTCAGACATCAACAACAACATACTCGTGAATGCTAAATGGGGTGTTTTTGAGATCACTGTACTATGAACTCTCTTATCCTTCTTTCCTTCTTCTTTGACATGAACACAACAAGCAATATCATTGTCACTTCGACTGCCACTGTGTTATCGTTCTCATTACCAACTCCATAATTATCGCCAATGTTTCAGTCATTTCCATAGTTACTATTAGAATGGTCAATGATTTAATGTTACCACAGCCAAAGTATCTAGTTATTGACTATTACTTTAATTAGTCGTTAACCCGTGCAATGCACGAAGAAGTTATTGATTTTGGAAAAAAAAAAAATTCAACAATGAGTAAATAGACATTTTGCTAGTTAGTATTTTTTTTTTTTTTTTTTTAAATAAAGAAATATTTAACTTCTATATTTTTCCATAGTTTAAAAGTTGTCTAACATTAAATGTTATTGAGTTGCAAGTGCATAGTTACCAAAACCTACAAAGTAATTTACAATTCTTAAATTAATAAAGCAAAACTGCTAATAGTTATATAAACACACACACTCAAAACATGGAACAATATCAAAATTATAATACCTAATTCCATCATCTTTTATGTTGAATCCAAACAAATAATTAATTGAAATTAATCCAAACAAATAATTAATCAACCAAAAATCATAGCTTTTAATAGGAAAACAAAAAATCACATGAACCTAAATAAAAAGCATTTAAGGTGAAGAATTAAGATCAATTTATGGAAACGCAAATACCAAAAACCCCAAGACTTAAAAATTTATAGAATCTCTAAATTCTACTTCAAAACCAAACCAAATTCAACAAATTTATATATAACATACCAAATAAAAATTTATCATTCCTTAGGTTGGAAGACATAGGTTGTAGTTTTGATTTTTATCCAAAAAAATAGAGATGTTTTTATCTGCCATGTACAATAAAAAAAAAAAAAAAAAAATTAGTAGAAATTTCAACCCAAAAACCAAACTAACGAAAACAATGTCAATATAAATATGGAGATTAACACAAATACTCAAAAGAAAATCAATTTTGAACATAACAAAAGAATAAGATAGAAAGAAAATCTCAGGCATATATGAAAGCATATAAAAAATTTGACATAAAAGATAAAATTTATTAATAACAATATAAACAAATATCTACATATGTTGAATTGAAATTTTATTAATAATAACGATATAAAAAAATTTGACATAAAATTCATTAATCAAAGAAGAAGGTTGAATCAAATTGCTTGCATTTTTTTTTTTTTTTTCTTTTTTCTTTGTTAGTCTCTGCTTTTTTTTTTTTTTTTTTTTAATTTTTAATTTTTAATTTATTTTATATCCTAAAGTGAAGTTAAGTTTAGGGTTTTGAGGTGGTGATTACTAAGGTTTTGAGGAGGAAAAGAGACTCCTAACAGGAGTCCTTCTTTTTTTTTTTCTTTTTTTTTTTTAATCCTAACTCTTTTTAAATAATATTGATGTGTAAAATTGTGGAGAAGTCAACCAAAAGTTCGGTTTATATATACATATATATATATATATATATAGATTATCAACGTTTTAGTTTGAGTTTAAGTTGGATTTGTTAGAGAGATGGAGTTTCACTTCTTGTTAAGTTTTGACTAAATAAAAATAATTTTGTTTAATGTTAAGTTTTTGCAAGATATTTTATATTTCTAGCTAAATAATTCATAGTTGTCAACTAAAGAAGGATTTAGAGTCCTAGTGAACTTGAATAGCCAACATAGAGGCTATGTTTCTACATAAAATAGTGGTCACCAAAAATTGTGTTGAACATGAAGTTTGGTGTGTTTAGAGTTTAGATTATGAGTAAAAACTAAAAATCTTGAAAACTTCAATTTTTTTTTTTTTTTTTTTGCTAATAATATTATTGTTGTTGTGGGGTTATTTCCCGCCATTAGCAGTTTGTCCGCTTTGGGGAGCCAAACCCGCAAGGTTTTGTTCTCGGCCCTGAGTGTGGTGTTTGGGATTTTTGGAGTGCTTTGACCCTATGACACCCTAGTCCCACATCGGTTGGAGATGCGCCCCACTCATGGTTTATAAGCCCTTGGAGCAACCATGAGTGTACCACTACTACACATGTGCAGTAGTGGTACACTCATGGTTGCTCCAAGGGCTTATAAACCATGAGTGGGGCGCATCTCCAACCGATGTGAGACTAGGGTGTCACAGGGTCAAAGCACCCCAAAAATCCCAAACACCACACTCGGGGCCGAGAACAAAACAGTGTGGGCTTGGCTCCCCAAAGCGGACAAACTGCTAATGGCAGGAAATAACCCCACATTAAAAGGCGCTTTTGAGGGACTGTGCCCATCTCGAGTATTGTCCGCTTTAGGGCAAGGGTGGGATTGGCTTGGCCATGTCCGACATCGCATGATACCCGCACGGTTTTGTTACCCTCAAGGGGCACGCCTCTACCACTACTACACAGGGACTGTGCCCATCTCGAGTATTGTCCGCTTTGGGGCAAGGGTGGGATTGGCTTGGCCATGTCCGACACCGCATGATACCCACACGGTTTTGTTACCCTCAAGGGGCACGCCTCTACCACTACCACACATGCGGTGTCGGACATGGCCAAGCCAATCCCACACTTGCCCCAAAGCGGACAATACTCGAGATGGGCACAGTCCCTCAAAAACGCCTTTTAATGTGGGGTTATTTCCCCCTATTAGCAGTTTATCTGCTTTGGGGAGCCAAACATATTCATATAATCACAGCAGTAAAATGAAATGTAAAAGAGTAGGGAAGAAGAATGCAAACATAGATAACATGCTGACGTATTATCGAAGAGGAAACCGAAGAACTCGGCGAAAAACCTCTCTGCCACCCTTCAAGTGATAATCGATTCACTACACAGTCAGTTGGGATACATGGGTTAGCAAGAGACCCTCCAAGCCTAATCTACCCACTGTACCTAAGCCCTCCAAGCTCCTACTCCAACAAGGCTTCTCGGAACCGTGTCTTGTCTAGCTCTTCGAATCCCGCAACAATCTCCATGTTGCATCTGCCAACCTTGGCATCTTCCAATACTTCCCAGCAACACCAAAAACACTTACTACACTCTAAAAATGTGTGAATTGTGTTTGGGTATAAATATCCTCTTAAGGTATGATAATGGGAGAGGGAAGGAGAAGAGGCTACAATGATTTCTCACTAAGGATGAGTAGCTCTCTCTCTAAAAGATGGGTGTGTGTGTGTTGTAGAAAACCTATCTAGGGTTTTTCTCTCTGAATAGCCTTTTTTTACATTTGTGGATAATGGGGGTATATATAGTATTGGTAAAGGGTAGAGAAGTCACACTTAAAAATCCTCTAGGCAGAATGTTTCACGACTGTCTCACGAGAAGGCCTTACCTGTGAGACACTCGTGAAAATGATAGTCTGACACGACTCTTCAGCTTCCAATTATGTGCTCCTCACAAGGCTCTTTTGCGGCTTAGCTTCTCACGAACTTCTCTCGAAATCCACTAATTCTTCATTTAAGCTTAAGTCTTCACCAACTTAATACTAAACCTAGTACAATAACATCCCACAAAGTACAAGGAAATAAACTAAAGCAATTACAACACTTTTTGTCATGGAATAAAGCCAACATAAAATATAGTTGTAAATCACAACTTTACAAGAATTAAGAAGGAAAAACGGACACATTCAATATCAACTTTTATTCTATAATATTCCTTCAAATTTGTATATATTTTTTTAATTTCTCGTTACTTGAACTGAATAATTATAATGAATATGTGTGTCCAATTTATAATTGTTGCTTCTTATGATGAACTCATTACTAATAAAGTTTTATAACAATTATACTATAATATATTTCTCAAAAAAAAAAAAAATTATACTATAATATATGTATAAGACTCTTCAAAACTATCTTATATAAAATATTATAACATTATTCATACGTCGCATGGATAACTTACCGGTTAACCTTAAAAAGTTAAAATCAGTTAAAAGTTAGAATCACATAATTTTGTCAGAATAACACTTGCGGGATGAGGCGGCCATATTTGGTCTAGGAACAAAATCTATTCAGTTTACTGTAAACTTAATATTTATTAGTCCTATTTTAGTGAATTTATTTTATATTTATTAGTTATATGAATCTTGCTCTTCTATATTAATTTGTTTTAAAATTTTCAAAATTTTCAAAATTATGATTTATGAATTACCAAAAAAAAAAAAAAATCTAAAATCTTTCTCCTTATATTCACCTTATGGGAAGTTAAATGCTTTTTCTTATGTTGTCCTTTTCAAATTATTACTATTAAGTCATAAAAACTTACTCTAATAAAAAGAATTTGTTAAAAATGAAAAACCCATTAATTTCATATTTCAACATTGTTTCTAATTAAACTACTATTTTTTTATTTTTTTTATTTATATTTCCAATTCCCAATACATTTTCTTTCATCACCAATAATTCAATATAATAATAAAACAAGCAACACGCAAAATGATCCTTCCTTTTAACATATTACTCCAGCTAAAAGCTACAGAGGTAGCCAGCCGAGCATGTAGTACTATACAAACTTTGCTAAATGGTCCTACTCCTACCTAGCTATAACCTAAAGAAACGCTCAAAATTGTACTAGTACTTCTACTTCTTCTATGTGTAATAACTCAATGAGTTAGTATTCTCTCAATTCACATACGCCATTGTTAAAAATTGAATTCACTTGGTGTGAATATTCATATCCCTAGCTAACTGTGAATATTCATATCCCTAGCTAACTAAATTATTATATATGTGTATGTAGGTTCACCTGGTGGGTAAGAAGTAATGCAACTTCACATAAGTGCATGCTAAACGTGACTGCCAAAGAGGTAGCAAGAAAATTAATATTTGTGTACTTAGGTAAGGCAATGTGGCAGAATTAATCTAAGTCAACCGCCAATATATATATGGTTACCAACTGAGGCATTTAAAACTGCTATACCATATAGTTGGACCATCAAAACTTGTTTTGGCTTTTAAGTAACCTTGTTAAAACCACACGGTTACCGCCACCTGCCTCATCCTCCTTTTCCTACTTAGGTTGATATGGCTAGCTAGGTTAAGCAATGAGACATGGACACCCCCTACTTTATTTTCATTCTCTCAACTTTGGATTTTAACTTGCTATCTTGTTAATTCTTAAAGATCTTACTTTTAACCTCTCTCTCTCTCTCTCTCTCTCTCTCTCTATATATATATATATATATATGTGTGTGTGTATTGGTGTTTGTTTGGTAACATATTTTTCTTTTAATTTTTTACTTTATTTGATTATCTATTATTAGTATATAAAAGTGATGGGTGATCACCCAATAATATTAGTACATTTTGGATAAACTAACATGTTCACAAAGAGAGATGTCTTCTATCAAAGGACGTGTAGGATAGAGAAGGCAATGGAGCGGGGCAAGGCCAAAGGATGGGGTCTTCGTCCCCGCCCCACATGGTTTTGTCTTGCCCCATCCCTGCCCTGCCCTGTCCCACATAATGGAGAAAACTTTCTCACCCCATTTTCGCCCCTTGGGGCCCTGCGAAGCCCCGCCCCACCCCGTAAAACTCTACTTTTTGTTAATTTTCCCTATAATTAGTACAATTTTTTTAATGAAAACTATTTCATTAATAAAAATATATTTGAAATTACAACTAAATTTATCCCATCAAATCAAATCAATTTTTAGAAAAAAATTGAATAATATATCTAAGTGTTTAACAATACAATCATAAAAAAAAATTAAAAAATTACACATAACAAAATAAAGGCAGAGAACGGATAAAATAAAATAAGCCAATATTGATATGTTTGTTTAAATGGTAGGGTTTTAGGGTATGAAAAATTTACAATTATAACCCTTAGCAACGCGAGGCGAGGTGGGTCTAAAAAATTTAAACCCATCCATCTTGCACCATCCCCGCCCCACCATCTTTGTAGGGCGGGGAAAACCCGCGCGGGGCGAAGTGGGGAGGGGTGGCTTAAGCTTGGCGGGGAAAAATTACCATCCCTAGTAGGAGTCCATAAATACTAAGATTCCTCGTTCATTTTATACATTAGATATTACTCCCTATTGTTACATTGGTGATTCCCACCTGAACAGGGTTACCATTCACACTATTACGTCTTTTTAAAAATCTTACTTCTTCTAAGTTCTAAGAATAACCTTAGAGCATTTATTAATGAACCATTTTATGAAAGTTTTAATATAACTTTTATGAGAAAATATAAAAAGTTATTTAAAAAATCAATTACTTTTTTATTATCCAATAAAAAAATTCTAAAAATCCTTTCTAAATCAATGTCCTTAGGGTATGCCCTTTAACTAATTTTCAAAAATAAGCTTTCACCTTATCTATCTATTTATAATATAATATAAAAGTTGGATCCTAAAACTGGTGAATGCATGTTGTGATGACACTTATTTGTTTGCAAAGAATACTACAATGACATGTGACAAGTTCCTAAATTTAATTAGTATAATATGGCCAGACAATGGAATGTGTCATAAAATTATTTGAACATTTCATACATGTCATAATACTAGACACGCAGCATATAACTAAAGGTTTTGAATTAAGTAAATGCATTTCTTTACTATGCTATTTGAGAAATTGTTGTGTACTCCCGGAGTACCATAAATGTTTACTCCCTTCTCTCACATGAATGATGGGTCTCACTAATTAAATTTATGGTAGGACCCATCTTTCATGTGAGAAGGAGAGTACACATTTATGATATTCCGGGAGTACCTAATAATTTTCCATACTATTTATGTTCATGTTTTAATTCTTATTTATGACCATTAATTATTAATTTTTCATTTGCTGAATAATTTTCCTAACTATTCTCCTTCCAGCTATTCAATTATTAATGTATTACAATTAACTTCTTCTAATATTTAAATGTAAATCAATTTCTTCAATTATTTAATGTAAAGAAATCCAAAAGTCTTTGTTTTTCTAAGATTGTAGTAGCTCAAATCCAAATTATCTTATAAATAAACTTTTACCCGCTCTCAAAATTATATTGATCCTTTTTTTTTTACTTTTTTTTTTTTTTTTTTTTTTTTTTTGCACACTTAACTTTAGGCGTGGACTTTTCTTTTTCTAAATTTCTTATTTGTGTCGGTGCATAGCAAACTTGAAGGCGTTTAGCAAAAAAAAAAAAAACTTGAAGGCAAATGCAATAGACCAGTCTCCTTTCAATTTAGTTTGCAACGCAATTTCTACCTTGACTTTTGTGTGTATATGTATTAAGGAATCATTGACTTTTCTATAGTTAGTTCAAATATTACAGCCACATGGTTATCTTCTCATAACATGTTTTATGTTTTGTTTCTAGATGAATTATTATACCTTTAAATAAGATTGACATCATCAACTCTGACATTAGGAAAGAAAGTTCATCTAAAGAGTGCAGCCAAATTATTCCAATTGATGGTTATGATTTTTGGTTCATGGGTTTTTGTTTATTATCAAAAAGCAATATAATCAGTGGTGATGTATTAGAAGAGTGACAATAATTGTTAAATTTTTGTTTACCTTTATCTTTAAGTATCAATATATCCATAAGCATTATATTCGGTGGTGGTATATCAAGTAGTATAATCAGTGGTGGTGTATTATATTTTTTTTGCTTTCCATTTTTTTAGAAAGAATTTTTTTTTTCTTTAAAAATAAGCATCATTAACCTTCTTTTTTTTTTTTTTTTAATTTTTATAATAAAGACGTAACTCTATTTTCATTGTCATTTTTCTTTCAAATCAAAACTTCCTATATTAGATTGATAACAAATCCATGATTAATTGGGAAAGATTTTATTAAAATAAAATATGAAAAAGAAATATAAAAGGAATTGACTATCTTTGACGTAAAAAGAAACAACCGTTTTGCTTTGTTTTATTATAATATTTTTTTAATAGACACTATAATTTGTTTTAGTTATTACAAAAAGTTTATTAAAAAAAATTGTGCAACCCATGGGTCAATAGCTAGTCAAAAAAAAAAAAAAACAAAAAACAAAAAACAAAAAACAAAAAAAAACAAAAGGGCAGTGGCTTTAGTCAGTAGAAGCTTGGCTAAAAATTTGAGAAAATGTGTTTGGTTATTCACAACTTTCGAAACCAATTCTCCAAACTAAATGGTTCATAATGATGCAAAAGGACATACAAGTTAATGTTAACAATGAATAGCTTTTAAGAATAAAGGAAAAAATAGGTAGAAAGAGAAGGTAAAGAGACATAATAATAAAGAACAAGTCTAAATAATTTAACCGCTACCTAAATTACTAGTGTATAGATAAGCACTACCTTTCTAAATCGATCGACAACGCATACCTTTTATGTTGAAAATCTCCTCTACCAACTCATCAGTCATTTCTGGGTAGCTAGGATCGTCATAACTCATAAGATATCATGGGACATGCATGGTTCATCCTTATATAAGCTAATCTATTCTACGTGCAAGTTGTAATGTCTGTATAGTGAAAATATCTTAATTTGGTTGCTTTTGTCAAAACTTTAAGTAGAGATGTTTAATAATATCTTTAAATAACCTGAGACCCGTACTGCTACACCAATGATTCTTCCTTATCAAACTAAGCATTGTACAATTTATTAATAGCCATGCATGACTAACTGCAAAGTCATGTACAAAAGTTTCATCTTCACTCGATAGTTGAAGTAATCCTTTCATTGCTATTATTATTGAGTCATGTTAATGGGTGTACTTAAAACAATTATTAATAAATTATTTTAAAAAAGTTTTTATATCACTTTTATAGAAAATTAAAAAAATTATCAAAATATTAATTACTTTTTCTCTTTTCTCATAAAAATTTGCTTAAAATAGTTGATTAACAAATCTCCTAAAAATATCCGTTAACATTTGCCATTGGTATTAACCATTTTTTTAGCTCATCTATGGACACCTAGTTTGTCTGTTAAAAGATAAAGTTCCGATACTTATTTGTCTTTATTTAAGAAGTGAAGTAATCATGACTTGATAATTTTCTCGTTTGATTTTATTCTCTAAAAACAACAAAATGGTTATTAAATAGGATTTATGAGCACAAACCATTAAAAATAGTTCTTAATCTAGTCCAAGTCAAAATGGTGTAGAGTGTTTATTGAGCCATTGATTGGGAACATACTAAAGTAACTCCAAACTGGGAAAATATTGCTCCTTTGAAGGGAATTGAAAAGGCTCCATTTGTGATGTTCCAATTATTATTTTGAAAATTTTATAATTCTTTCAATTTTACTAGAAAAATTTTCTATAAATTAGACTCAGTACAACTCTATTCTCTCTCTCTCTCTCTTGGACATAACTTGCATAACTTAATAACCATGACTAACTACAAGTCATCCTGAGAAGGATTCATCACTTGGTAGCTCGAGCGGCCTTTGCCATTTATTAACCATTTTTTCAGGTCATTGTGTTGACACGTAGTTTATCTTTCAAAAGATAAAATTCCATACTTAAGGGTTATTATTTAAGAAGTAGTTTTCTCTCTTTTACCTCCAAAAAAAAAATAAATTAAAAAGTAGGTATAAGACCACAAACTAACCCACAATTTTTTGCACAATTATATATCTATGTAGAAGACTGTAATTGAGAGCCTATCACTTTCTTATGAACTCAACACTTTTTTTTTCACCATTTACAATTAGACACATAAATAGTTGTGGATTAGTTTATGGTGCTAAAATTTTTGTTTAAGAAGTGAAGTAATCAAAAGTCAGCATGATTTGATAATGTTCTTGTTTGATTTTATTCACTAAAAACAACAAAAATTGTTCTTAAATAGGATGTATGACTACACGCACCATTAAGAGTAGTTCTAGATCAATTCCAAGACGAACATGTTTATGATATTTATTGAATCAATGACTCAATATATGGTAAATTAACGTTCCGTTTGTTTCGATATTAACGTTTTCTAGAAAATGAGACTTTTTCCAAAAAATATTTTTTGAAAAACTATTGTGTTTTGTGTGTGTGTGTGTGTTTGGTAAGACCTTGAAAATGAGTTGGAAAATATTTTTTGGTGTTTGGTATGCACAAAAACTTATTAACAATTCGTGTATAATTCAAAAACATATATAACATGTATATTGTGTAAGCCAACTAATGTAATCAATATCAATTGAAAAAATAAGTATGAATTTGGTTTTCCAACTAAAATTTAAATATAAATAAATAAAATACTTGTTGTTCTAAATTCAAATACTGCAATAATTTGCAAATTTTAAGTTATTAATAAACTAGATACTATCAAAATTAGTTGTCGAATTTTGTGAACTTCCTATCTATAATATATTATAAAAGTTGGATCTCTAAAACTGGTGGATGCACAAAAATGTGA
The DNA here is from genome assembly GCF_932294415.1 of Quercus robur. Lineage (NCBI taxonomy): Eukaryota > Viridiplantae > Streptophyta > Magnoliopsida > Fagales > Fagaceae > Quercus > Quercus robur. Next base: position 27,286,829 of record NC_065543.1, read on the forward strand.
CATGTGTCACTTTGCTAATGCATAAAACAATGAGTAATTCTATAACTACAAACTATTTTATAATATTTTTATAAACGGTTGATGTGTCCAACTTCTTATTAGTTTCATCTAAATCCATCATTAACATAACTTTTTCATTTACTAATATCCACTCACCACATTAGGTAGAATTTTTTTGTAAAAAAGTTTATATCTCTAGCATTACTCTAAAACAATAACTCATCATCTTCTTAATTGTTTTGATGTCCATTAATTGCTTTTTATTTTTATTTTTTTTCATCCTAGCCGTAACTTCCCCACAATCTGCAGTTTCTTTCTTTTATATTCTAAAATTAATAACCACAATTTTTTTTTTTTAAGAAACAAACACACACACAAGGAAGAGGAAAAGAGGTTCTAACACCGCACACCACACACCACAACTCCACTAAAAAGCCACAATTTGACTCACGTATTCTCCAATCTTTTTATCTTTTTCGATTTAGTAATTGTGACACTCAAACATCCTATGGTCTTACACACTTAATACATCTCTTGTGATCCATGTCTCTTCATTTTCTTAAAAAAACATAACTAATTAAATAATATTAATAAATAAGAACTTTCTTTGATTAGCAAATAATACTTGACATATATATTACCAATTACACATTGGATTCCATTTTCAGCAGAAAATAATCTAAGAAAGTGTTGATAGAGTTCTATGTAGCTTTATCACAAGTAACGTCTACTGAAGGACTAAACGAGTTGATACAGCATAAAGATGGAGAACCACAAGAGTACACTTTATAGCATTCTTCCGAAGGTGAATTTCTTTCAATTTTAATAATTTTTATTCATTCTTAACTAAATTGCATTTGCTATTAACAAAAAAGTTTTTATTAATCTTCCTAAGGTCATCAATTATATTATTTTTGAATTATTCTTTACTAAACTCAATTACCTATTAACTTATCTACATAATTTTACAGATCCAAATTGGGTAGGGCATCTCCATCATCTCAAAATAAGTTCAAAAAACTATGGTAAGGGTACACAAAAAAACATTGTTTACAAAGAAGTTTATATCAATCTTCCTAAAATAAATTTCTTTCGGTTATAGTAGTACTATTTTTTATTCATTATTAACTAAATTACATTTTCTATTAACAAAAACGTTTTAACAATCTACCTAAGGTAATCTATTATATTAGTTTTCAATTATATTAGTTTTTTATTGATTAGCATTCTCTCTTCAAATTTTTTAGTAATTCTTTTCCTTAAGATTCACATTTGATTTGCATGCTATTTTTTTAGGTTTGAATTCATCATCACTTGAGAATGAGGGATGTGGGTTCCAATTAGCTCAATTGGTAAAGTTTCTAATGGTTGAATAAGAGATCTAGGGTTTAATTCTTGCTTACACTAAAAACTGATTGGTATCTTAGTCTGAGGATAAAGAGTTATATAATGAGGAACCACAACTTTCTCATTTCAAGGTAGAATCTTTTTAGTATTCTCTCTTTAGTTCCAAATTTAATTGTGATTAGTTAATAAAGAATGACATGTATCTTTTCTTCTTATCTCTTCATTCCATTTCCTATTACCATAATAGGATCCGTTTATATGAATGTGGGTATTTTATCCATTTCACTTCTCCAACTAAGAGTCTAAGACCCATCACATACTCTGCCTCAATAAAATTGCAAAATAGGCTATATAATGTGATATATACATCGTTTATGGGGAAAGAATTGCAATTAATTAATGAGTTAAGCAATTTTGGTGTTTCATATTCTCAAATTTATTGTGGTAAATCATAAATGATATATGAAGATACCATTACTATGATCAAATATTACAATTGAAGTTTTTTTTTTTTAGACAGTTTCAACCTATGACATCCGTTTCTAATGATTACAATTAAAGTTATATGTTAAGAATGATTTAAATATTTTTTGTTATAACTTTTGATAGATCAAGATAATGAATTGATATGTAATTTCACATCAATTAATTTTATATATTATTATGCAAAAAAAATATAGATGTTTCTATTGATTATGTTATGGTTGGTAGAGGCCTCTAGTGGTTTGGACCTCACAATTTTATTATACACTTTCAAATTAAGTTTTATGTCCAAAATTGCTACGTATTAATGAACAAAGAAATACTCATATGATTTTATATTAAACAACCATAAGTTGCATGTATTTCCAAAATATGTTAAAATTGTAAATTAGATAATCCACCATTTATTTTATTACACCATATCTTTCTCTAACTATCGGTGTACTTGCTTATTTTATCAACAAATATTGAAAATGGTGCTTAAGAATACCATAAATTTTTTTTTTTTGATACGAACAAAAAACATTTGGTTTTTAATGTATATCATAGAATTGTTAAAATAGAAAAAGAATTATGAAAATTATATAAATTGTTCAGGTTGTGATGTAGACACGAAATTTCCTAATAGTATTTCTTTTCGATTTATTGGTAATTATTTCCAATAAAATTTACTAAAGTTGTTTATTGGTTGATGCAATTATTAGTTATTGCTAGGATTTCTCTCTCTCTCTCTCTCTCATTTTTAAGGGCACCTTTTGCAAATTCAAGCATTGTAGCATTGATAAAATCCATTGTCACATAAAGGTTGTGAAATTTTCAAAATTATGTTGATAGAATTTTTTTTATTTAATAAATAGAACTCAAATTTAATACAGAGAAAAATTGAGTGGTTCTTTTCAACCCATTTGGTTTCAAAATATGGAACTGTAGGGACATGATTTCTTTAACGGCCCAACGGTGATGTTGGGCTCATACATGAAAGATCCCTCACAATATGATTTGTAGAGAGTGGGCTTTGAAAGGCTTGCCTTTGATCACAGGGCGATGGTCCGGTCCTATTTTTAGAGGAATTCATGTAAAAAATAAGAGTTGGATTTGAACATTTAAGCCTTCTAGCATTACACCCTGAGGGGTTGGACTCCTCGGACTTTGTCCGAGGATCATTAAGGTCTTCCTCCGGTTGTCCGGCGGAAATTTTTTGCGGTATGCTTACTTCTTTAAGTAGTTTACACCCATGGAGTCTTTTCTCCTTGTGGTAGGATGGGAGTCCTTGGTTTTTTTGTCCAATGTTCCCTCCCCTTTATCCAGATTACTTACTTTCTCTTTATACTAGCCTACGTTTGCTATCCTTCGTCCACGTGTAGGGTCAACTTTTACGAGACTGATATTTGTCCCATCAGTCTAATCCCAGAATTGTTGGGGTGGTTGATAAAGCCGAAGAATCCGGCTCTACTGGATGCTGAGTCTTATTTGGGAAGGGTAATGTGGGCAACTTTCCCGAGATATTTTAGATCTCCTACCCAGTCTGGTCCTATACCGTTTTTGCCCCTCTTTTTTGGTGGAATTTTGGGTCTGCCGAGGACCGAACTGTCCTCGGCAACATCTCCGGGCCATTTGGGCTTTATGTTATTGAGCTTGGGCCGTAGCTGTCTTTGGCTTGGGCCCTTGGACTTCCCACGAGCAAAGGGACCTGACCCATAAATTATTGGGCCCCACAGGAACAAATAGAGTATATAATGTTACATATCATTGAATTTAATTAACCAATAAAAACGACATTAAATTTTACATTTTATTATATGATCTAATTTGCTTAGTAATAATAATCCCACATATTACACTAGAACTATGCGCATAGTATATATGTGGGAAAAAGGGAGTAGCATTGGTAAAAAAAAGTGTAATAAAATTTAACAATTTGATAATACTTATTATATTTCTTAGTAAATATATGTGTATATATATATATATATATATATAAATATACTTTGGGTGTCTAAAGACTACTATTTATAAATTTATAAATAAATTACGTGCAACGCATGGGGCAATAACTAGTTACTTATTCAAATTTACAATCATAGATGTTATTAATAATCTTTATTTTAAAAAAATACAATTTTCAATTAGCATTTGACCTCCACCAACACATTTCTTTGCATGCTATTAGTTGAGTTAATTGTGTTTGTTTGTTTAGACCCCTAAACACTCAGACTGTTTAACCTAATTAATTAACCAAGTTAGCACTTAGGTTTATTATTTATATCTAGGTTAAACAGTAATAAATCATATCATGCAGTGCGGAAAAATAAATAAGACAACGATATGACTATTTAGGAAAACTAATGAAACTAACAGTTTCAAGGTAAAAAACCTGAGGAGGATTTAACCTGACCTATCTTCAAGGCTAACAAATCCACTATGATAGAAAGAAAGTTTACAATAGATTTTCTCCCTAAAATATAAAGTTACTTCTTGTAAAACTTACTCACACGACCACATGCAACTCCGAATCTACGGACTCTTTTATCTTGAATCTGTTGCACACAAACACCCATATTTGCGACTTTGAGATCCCACTCAAAGGTTTTAGTTCACCATCAGTAGTTGATCTTGTAGCAGCAACTTCTACATCATCGGATCTTGCATTTCTTCAAAGAATATTGCCCGTAGAAGACTTTAGAGAGCTTTGGGTACAAAAACCCTAGATCTACAATTGGAGGCACAAGATGCACTATTTTCTCTCTAAAAACCACTCCTAGGGTTAGCTTATAATATCATTTAAATACTGGAAAAAAGGGATCTTGATTTGGGTTTCAAACGGACAAGTTATGGGCTTTTTATGTTTGTTGTTGTTTTGCTGATATGCAACTTTCGATTGATCAAGAGGGGAATCGAACAGCAATCGAACAACAATCAAGAGAACCAGATTGTATCTCACTTTTTTCACTCGGAACTTGAGTTATTTTGTTTTGGACTTGAAAGTACACCATTCTAACTCAATGAGACTTAGTTTTTGTCATGGTTTACCAATACTACAAACTCAAAACCTAACAAATTGTAGGTAAGTTATCATGGGTTTTTATTTTTATTAAAATATATATGTCACTGGTTATACTTAATGGTCAATTAATATAAGTATCATGAAGGCTATGAGTCTATGACTCTAGCCACTATATTTTGTTTTGTCATTTACAATTTTTAAACTCATATCTCGGATCTCTTTATGTATTCAGAAACTTTTTGTTTCTTTTTTTCATTTAAAATTTTTAAACTTCATATCTCTCTCTATGTACATACGGATTTCTATTGAAACAAACGAAAGCATTAAGTCCACATTAAGGAAATGACTACTTTAATAATGGCTATTGCAATGAATCTATTTGCAATATTCCAATTTATTATTTTGAAAAATGTAATTCTTCCATTTTACTAGATAAAATTCCAATCAATTAGGTTTACAACAACTATTAAATAGCTTTTCACTACAAAGTGAAGCATTTATGTCATTTTTGGCCCATTATATTTTTTGGTTCTCTCTCTCTCTCTCAGTTATTCATCACTATCATATAGACAAAACTTACATAATTTAATCACTATGACTAATTATATATAATAAGTCATTTTGAAAGGATTTATCAATCAATCTTTACTATTTATTAACCATTTTCTTCTGCTATTATATTGACATGTAGCTTGTGATTAAGTTCCTATAATTAATGATTTTATTAAAGAAGTGTAAGAAGTCAAAAGTCAACATGGTTTGTTAATTTCCTCGTTCGGTTTTATTCTATAAAAATAGTGAAATGGTTCTAAACTATTGTGAAAATTTGTATGGGAATATAAAGGATAAAAGACATCCATTGATAAAATTGATCTCATAGCTAGAGATATCGTGTGATATCTTAAAAGTTTCCCAGAGAACCAAGCATTGTTTGATTATCAATAATTAATGCATATGTCTTGAATTCAGGTGAAGGACTGTTGAGGAAAGAGCATAGGGTGCATTAACCCTAATGTTTGAAGCTATTTAAGCTGTTTAACGAACAATTACGTACTTCTCTTTCACACACACACACAAAAAGATTCTCTCACTCTCTTCACTTACACAATTATTCGTCATTGTCCTATAAATAAATAAATAAACCTGCATAAGTTATTAACCATGACTAATAGCAACAAGTGATCATATTGGATAACACAAGCAGTGATCTTTACTATTTATTGACCACACTTTCTTCTGCCATTATATTGACACATATTGTCTGTAATATGATAAAGTTTTAATACTTAATATTAGTCTTTATTTAAGAAGTAAGTAATCGAAAGTTAGCATGATGTGATAAATTTTTTTTTGGTTCATTTGGTTCTATTCACAAAAGGCGAAAAGATCCTAAAGTACTGTAAAGAAAATGTAAAGGACAAAAGCCATCCACCGATAAAATTGATATCATAACTAGAGTTTCTCGAAGAACCATGCATTGCTTGCTAATCAATGGATATTTTTTGAATGCTGGAAACTGTTCAAGAGAGAATAGATATTATTAACCCAAATATTTAAAGAATTTAATGTGATCAAAGATTTAAAAAGTTATTGGACATTGTAGTACTTTAATTTCTCTGCGTAAATTGTAATAAAATCTTCCACATCAAAGTGTACAGAGCAAATAATAGACTTGTGACCAACCTGTTTCTTCAAAACTAAGATGTAAATGTAATCGAAAAACCACTTTAATGGAACGGGGGTATAAATACAAGTAGTAGAACCTACATTGTTGTTTTAATGATAAGTGAATAACATTCAGAATTTAGAAGTGTGGAAGCTATTGGCGTTGAGAAGTTGACCGCAATCAAATCAGACAATATAAGTGATTAAGCCCACCAATACCATATTCATGAATCACATAAAAAACATTCGGGTAATTCTTTCAGACGTTTGAATGAATGAGAAGAAAAGAAACTAATTAATTTTCGCTTGAACCAATTTGTTATCCCAAGCATTAATTAATTTACTGCGGCAGACCTTGGTGTTGATGATGCATTAACCAATTCCACCACAAGTCCTTGATGTGAAATAGTGATATAGAGTTCCTAAAATAGATACTATATACATTGAAATATTAAGAGCGTCTATTTTAAGTATCCAAAGCTCATATTTCATATATATTAGTACCAACTAGGGTATAACCCATATATATGCATAGTACAATTATAAATAATCACAATTACACATATGGGTTTAAATTATATCTAGTATAAAAGTTACACATTTTTTAGAGTTATATATATAGCTTAAAATTTTGGGTTTTTTTGTATGGTTTATTTATATTAAACTCTTGATTTTTGTATAACATTAACTCACCTAGAAAAAAATTAAAAAAAAAAAAAAAAACCTTAAATAGGACATGTAACTCAAAATTAGACACTAATTAGAATTCAATTTAAGGCGATGCCAAATACAAGTACAACCTGATCAAAAAAGTTACTTAATGTGAATGTTTCGTGCTGCAGGCCACTTTTACTTAAAGCAAATACGTGTATATATAACAGAACTCCCAAAATGATAAATCTTAAGTATAGTTCTTATAAGGACTTCCACATCCAACAATTAAATTAGTTTATGTGACCCTCCTCATCACTGAAACTTGGCATTACATCAAGAACTACTTATTAAAAACCACCACAAAGTAGAGTTGCTCTCTCCTTGGGTCGGTTCTTTCCAAGGACCTTCTCTAGCAGTGTAGCATTGTCATTCCTTTTCAGAGGAGTCCGAGTCCTTGTGAATAACACAGTTATTCGCAGGCTAGCTGGGTTGTTTTTTCGGGGGTCCCGGGGAAACACCTTCTTCCTTTCCTCTCTCTTGTATCCTTATTGCCCTTCAAGCTTAGCAATGGACGACTTGTCCAATCATTGGAAATCCCTCTCACTATCTGAGAAGGAAGGAACCGAATTGTCCTTGAAGTCTGACCAAGCAACAACTACATTCTCCATCATAGCCAGGTTCCTTACGAAAAGACCTATAAACCTTGATGCCATTGCAAATACCTTTAACCCCCTCTAGCGAACAAGAAATGGTTTTCGGATGAAGTTCATCGGAGACCACCTTAACTTCTCCTTTGACTCCAAAGAAGAGGTTGACAGAATCCTAGCAGCTGAACCCTGGAGCTTTGACAAATGCATCATGGTACTCTCAAGATATGAACACTCGATTCCGATTAATGCCTCAGACATGACCTCAGTATCCTTTTGGATACAAGTACATGATATCCCATTAAGTTTTCGAAATAAGGAGGTGGCGGAATAGATTTGTAAGGTCATTGGTCCGGTTACCAAACTAGAGAACCCAAACGACTGTGACGGAGGTACATTTATACGAGTCCGTGTTGTCGTGAACATTTCCCTTCCTCTATGTCGCGGTTGGCTCATCACCCTGGACAACAACGAAGTCCATTGGGTCTCCTTTAAGTACGAACGCCTCCCTAATCTATGTTACTGGTGCGGCTGCCTCACCCACCCCGATAAGGACTGTGAACGTTGGATAGAAAGCGAGGGCTCGCTGAACAAAGAGGAGCAACATTATGGGCCATGGCTCAAGGCAGCTCCGTTCATGGCTTCCAGAAAATCCTTTCTCTCCGTCCCGGGCTTCTATGCCAGTATGAAAACCGATAAACCTGGCTAGAAGCAAGCTGGAACTCATTCCCATAAACGGGACTCCCCAAATACGACGGTAAGCGAAACCCCACCTGCTCTGTCGCCGAAAAACCAGGAGCACTCCTTGTCACCGAAAATCGTGGAACAAGACGCGAACACCGTCTCGATCAATCCCCAAGGTCAGCCATCAACTGACACAGATTACACAGGGCCTCCTTTTTTGGGTTCCACTCTGAAGCCCACTCAGCCATTAGATTTTGGCCAACTCACTGAAGAGGTTGACGTGGATATCCGTTGCTTTGACAACGCAGACCTAGCATGCTATAACGCAAATAACTCCCACCTGGGCCGAAGCCCATTGTTGGTCAATGAGCAAGAATCCCTCAATGGTTCACCAACTAAAGGCCCCCTAACCAAGCCCAGGGACTCAAACCCCACCCAGGATACCAATAGTACCACCTCGGCCCAAAACCTGATGAATCCAGCAAATGACAAAAAATGGGTGCGGATGCAACGTCCCACTCACATACCAGTTAAGGAGAATGCTGTGGTTTCTTTAGGAAAACGTGGTCCATCCCCTACCTTAGAATATTCTAGAACCCAGAAACGAAGAACAACGCAAGGAGATGTTTCCTCAACCCCCTCACTTGAAACGGCGGTGGCTGGTAGACAGCCCCGCCGACCCCGATGAGTCTGTTGTTCTGGAACGTGCGTGGGCTTGGGAACCGGCGCACCATTCGGGAGCTCGAGAAGTACATTCGGGCACAAGATCCCATTGCCCTCTTCCTGGCCCAGACGTGGGTGGGTGAAGCTAGGTTGATTGATTTATGCTCTGAGTTGGGATTTGATCATTACTGGGTTACTCCACAAGTAAATCACTTGGGCTGCCTAGTTCTGTACTGGAAGAACACAATAACGATTGAGGTAATGTCCTCGTCGGCGAATCATATAGATGCTATGGTTAGGGTTGCGACGGAAGAGAGTTGGCGTCTCACAGGGATATACGGCTTCGCCGATCCAGCCAAAAAGCGGGACACTTGGGCTCTCCTCCGTCAGCTCCATACAAGCCCCTCGATGCCATGGCTTTGCGCAGGGGATTTCAACGAAATCCTCTGGTCCCATGAGAAGTGCGGCCTTGGCCCAAGATGCGAAAACCAAATGAGAGACTTCCGTGAAGTGTTGGATGAAGCTGGGTTGAAGGACCTGGGTTTTGTTGGGAAGAAATTCTCGTGGAAAGGCCAACGCCTCGGCGGTTTGGTGCTTGAGAGGCTGGACTGCACTGTTGCCAATAACCATTGGCTCTCCCAAAACCCAGGTATGAAAGTCCAACATCTCCACTCTTACTCCTCTGACCATCTAGCCATTATTGTAAAACCTGAAGGCATCGTACCTAGACAAAACCGGCCTTTCAAATTTGAACAAATGTGGTTACGTGACAGGGGATGTAGCAACACGGTCATCAGTGCTTGGAGTCTGTCTGTAACGGGGGCTACAATGCCAGAGGTTGCAAGGAAAATTCATACATGTGGGGAAAAGCTCTCTGAGTGGATTAAAAATAGTTTTGGAAGCATTAGGAAGTTGCTTGAAGAAAAGAAGAAGCTCTTGGACAAGGCTGAAATGGCAGCAGCAAAGGGGGGGGGGGATCAATTAGTGGTAAAATCCCTTCAAATGGAAATTAATTCACTGCTCGACAAGGAAAGCCAGATGTGGCAACAACGCTCTAGGGCGCTTTTTCTGAAGTGTGGAGACAGGAATACCTCCTACTTTCACAGCAAAGCCTCCCAACGGTTCTGAAGAAATCGAATACTTGGTCTAAAAAATAACATGAACATTTGGTGTACAGAGGAGTCTAAGATTAGAAACATTGCCTTTGAGTACTACCAAGCCCTGTTCTCTTCCTCGGCCCCTTCCGACTTTGATGAAGTCCTCTCCAAGGTCCAGCCTTTAGTGACCGAGGATATGAACTCAATGTTACTTCGGCAATTCGACAAAGAGGAAGTAGAAGCAGCTATGAAGCAGATGGCGCCCATCACAGCCCCGGGACCGGATGGCATGCCCCCTTTATTCTTCCAATCCTTTTGGAGCACTGTGGATGTGTATGTCTGTTCTACCATCCTTGACTGCTTGCAAAATTGTAAGATTCCAACTGATATAAACCGTACTCATATTGTTTTAATTCCAAAAATTAAATCTCCAGAAAGAATTACTGAATATCGCCCTATAAGCTTGTGTTCTGTGATTTACAAATTGGTATCTAAAGTTTTAGCTAACTGGCTTAAAAGTATTCTCCCCTTAGTAATTTTAGAAAACCAAAGTGCTTTCTAGGCTGGGAGAGTAATCACGGATAACATCCTAATGGCTTTCGAAACACTTCACTGGCCTTGAAGCTCGACATGAGCAAGGTGTACGACCGTGTTGAATGGAAATTTTTGGAACTTATGATGAAGAGAATGAGTTTTGCAGATAATTGGGTTGCCTTAATGATGGAGTGTATCTCCACGGTCAGTTACTCAATCCTTATTAATGGCGAACCCTCCTCAATCATTCACCCAGCCATAGGTCTCAGGCAAGGGGACCCACTCTCCCCTTTCCTATTTCTTTTTTGTACGGAAGGCCTCCATAGTTTTATTCAACACGCTGCAGCCTCGGGACAAATTAGGGGTGTCTCTATCTGCGAGAAAGGTCCTCGGCTGACCCACCTTTTCTTCGCCGACGACAGCTTGCTTTTTTGTAGAGCTTCTATAGCAGAATGTCACAAGATTCATGCTCTCTTATGTAGCTATGAAAGAGCTTCGGGGCAGCAATTAAATAGGTCAAAAACCTCCCTCTTCTTCAGCAAATCAACCTCTCCGGAATCCATTGCTCAGATCACTAATTCCCTTAGGGTTCAAGAGGTCAAACAATACGAAAAATATCTCGGCTTGCTGACCCTAGTGGGTAGAAACAAAAAGGCCAGCCTTATGTTCATCAAAGAACGAGTCTGGGCCAAGTTGCAAGGGTGGAAGGAGCAACTTCTATCTCAAGCGGGGAGGGAGGTTTTGTTAAAGGTGGTAGTGCAGGCTATTCCTACCTTCGCCATGAGTTGCTTCAAACTCTCGATCACTCTTTGTAACGACATTGAGCAACTAATTCGTAAATTCTGGTGGGGCCACCGAGGGAACCAAAGGAAAATTCATTGGTCAAAATGGAGCACACTCTGCCTCCCAAAGGACCGCGGTGGGATGGGGTTCAAGGAATTATTGAAATTTAACGATGCCATGTTGGCAAAGCAAGTGTGGAGGTTACTTGAGAACAAAAACTCTCTATTTCATCAGTTTTTCAAGGAAAAATTCTTTCCAAATGGGAACATTTTTATTGCAAAGGAAGGTTGTGGATCCTTTGCGTGGAAAAGCATCCTCATTGGCAGAGAGGTCATCAAAAAAGGAGCCATTTAGAGAGTCGGGAATGGCGAAAACATCCTCATCTATCAGGATAGATGGCTGCCAGCCCCTTAGCACACTAATATTCAATCTCCCCCAAACTTCTTTGGCTGTGATGCACAGGTGTCTGTGCTTATTGATAAGGAAAACCGCTGCTGGATTGATGATGCAGTGGACAACAACTTCAATCCGCATGAAGCTAGGACGATCAAATCCATTCCCTTGTGTCTCACAGATGGAGATGACAAGTTGTTTTGGCCGAGTATGGTGGATGGGGCTTACTCGGTCAAGGTTGGCTACAGATTTCTGGTTGATGCTGAACAAGTCCCAAATGTTAGTCCTCTACCTCCCTCACACCAGAAGAGCTTCTGGAAAGGACTGTGGAAGCTGAAAGTACCAAACTGAATAAAAACACTACTGTGGCGTGCTATCTCGGATGCTCTTCCATCCCGGCTCAACCTGGTAAAGAGAAAAGTCCTTAATGATGCTACCTGTCAGCTCTGTGGTCTGGTTCAGGAGTCTTCAATTCATGCCCTTTGGTCATGCCCGAAACTGAATGGGGTGTGGGAAATGCATTTCAGATTGCTTAGAGCTGATGCGATTGGGTGTGTGTCTTTCATGGAGGTTTTTCATTTGTGCTTGGAGAATGACCATCCAGCGGATTTTTTTGCTATGTTAACCTCTCAAATCTGGCATAGAAGAAACAAGCTTAGGATGGGTGAAGCAGTGGCCAACCTGCGCCTCCTTGACTCTTTGGCGAGGAATGCTCTTTTGGAATTTCAGCAAGCTCACCCGGTGGCTTCATCTCCTCTTTCTACCCATCCCCAAGCCAAATGGGAGCCTCCCCCCACGGACTGGCTCAAAATCAATTTTGATGGCGCTGTATTCCAGGATAGGAATGAAGTAGGCTTAGGTGTCATTATCCGCAACGACCATGGTTTAGTTATGGTTGCACTAACACAAATTATTCCGCTACCCACTTCGGTGGAGATGGTGGAAGTGTTGGCAGCAAGGAGGGCTCTCATCTATGCTTGGGAACTCTCCTTTGATCACATCATCCTGGAAGGTGACTCGGACATTGCCATCCGTGCGATGTTGAGCGATGTTTTCTCTGCTGCAAGTTTCGGCCATATCCTTTCAGACATTAAGGCCCTGGCTTCTCACTTCAAGCAAGTGGTTTTTAGACACACTCGCAGGTAGGAAAACAAAGTCGCCCACAACTTAGCTAGAGCAGCTTGTAACTTTCAACCTCTATGTACTTGGATTGAGGAAATTCCTGTAATTTCTACTGCTGATTACTTAGCAGAAATCATTAATGAATAGTTTCTCCCCTCCCCTGTTTGGGGTCGGTTTCTCAAAAAAAAAAAAATGTTTATGTGACTATTATTAACCAATGTAATGTAAACATGCAATATTATCTTTCAAAAGGATAATCAAATTTAACTAAGTTACTTTTTGGCAATATCCTAATACAACTCCATGTTGAATTTAATTAGAGAATCAAATATCATTTAAGAAACTATATCTAAATGTTACCCAAAAAAAAAAAAAAAAAAAAAAAAAAAAAACACTTAAGGTTTTTTTGCTAAGTTTAGAAGTAAACTAAATTGGTCAAAGTGAGAAGAGATTGGCTTCATTGTCTTATCGTACCAAAGCAAATGTAAGGTCCATATATTTTGTTATTGTCAAACCGTGTCAAATTATGTGTCTCTGAATTTTAATATGTTTTGAAGTGATAATTGAAGATCAAGTTGAAAATACAAAATTTGTTTACGAACAGCTCAAGAAAAGTGCATTTTAAGCATGTGTCTTGATACCTTCTCAAGTCCCTTCTAGGCCAATTTCTATCTCTACGATAGCAGGCTCAATACTGATAGCAATCTCAATATCTCCTTGATTCCTCTCGATAGATCAAGCTTCACATTTCAGCAAAAATCAACAAAGCCAAAAATCCATAACTTATATATTTCAAGCCTAATTCTAGATCCGTTTAAATTGGAATTTAAAAGACATTATAAGCCATATATTAGAAGGCTTTTTAGGGAGAGAAAAACTTGGTTTGTGCGGTTAGGATTTTTTTAACCAAATTCTCTTAATTTCACCATATCGGAGAGTTTCAAGTAAATTTGAAGTTTGATTGGTGAAGAAGCTGAAGCCATAGCAACCACCACAAACGCTGTTTGAAGAAAACCTTCAAGAAGTTCTTAGAGTCAGTTGGAAGTTTCAATTGTGATTGCGAGGGCGTCATTTGTGAAGGTGTTCATATATTGAAGAATTCAGAGATTCTGAAACTGTAGAAGGTCTTTACTGTATGTTCATCTACTGGGATTGTAGAGTCTAATGACAAGTTTTGCACTAGATCTTAAAGTTCCTTTACTATGTGAATTGTCTTTTGGGAAGGTTTCCCCTAGGTTTTTTACTATGAAATTAGTTTGTTTCATTAGTTTTCTTGGGTTATCATATCTTGTCTATGTTACTATTCTGTTGTGCATGATATTTATAAGGTTGAATTTATTCAATCATTTTGTTGGTTTTATTCCGTACCAAATTTACTTGTAATTCAGCATTTAGAAACCATGTATTTAGGTGGGAATCATGTAAGGGTAGTGTGTGAGAGAGTGTGAAGAAAATTTCAAAAGTGTGCACTTAAAAAGGGCCTCACAACTGGATCTCGCGACTGGCAAGTCGCCAAAGGTGGCACATGTGTGAAGCATGCAGGGGAGCTGAAAAGTCATGCCAGCTGTTGCACTACAGGACAAAACTTCCAGTCTGGTTAGGCAGTTAGCTCATGACTCAAACTCGCAACTCGTTCCAGTCGCAAGGCTGAGTCACCAGAACACCCTATTTGGTTGTAACTAACTCTTCGCATTCCATACACACCCTACTATAAATACCATTTTACCCATGAAATATAAAGAACTTCTAAAGAGAATTTTGAGAGAGAAACCCTAGAGAAAAATAAGATTGACTCATCCACAATCTTCATCCTTTAATTCTCCAAAATTCCTCAACTCTCATCCTCTCCATTGATACATCCTTGAGCGGTACACTAGTCAAATCCTTATCTCACCATACCCATATTTGTAAGGAGGTTATTTGGTGCTTAGGAAGCAGTTTAGAAAGGACCAATTCATTTTGGTTGATGCAATAGGCTATTGCGGGATCCGGTAAGCTAGAGAAGACAAGGTTCGGCGTAACCCTGTTGGAGCAAGAAGCATGGAGGGCTTAGGTGCACTAGGTAGATTAAGCTTGGAGGGTCTTCTGCTATTCATGCATCCCAATTATATTCTCTAGTGGATTATTGACTGCTTGGAAGGCAGCGGAAAGGTTTTTCGCTGAGGACTTCGATTTCCTCTTCAATAACAAATCGTTGTGTTATCTTTGTGTTTGCATCTCTCTTTCCTTAATCTTTGCCTTTTAATTACTGCTGTGGTTGTGATTAATTTCGGTTTAGATTGTTTTACCAATTCTGTTTTAGCTTATTTTCATATTTCCTACATATATTGTTTGGTTATAAATTTGTGTTGGTAATTTGTAAATTGAGGGTCTAAATGTTCATAGGTGTTTTACACACTATTTGAACATTCAATATTGATGTTTATTTGATTAACCTAAGGCTTTCATAATAGATCTAATTAATAACTCAGCCTTAAAACTGGTTAATTCTATCAATAAGATTGGGTGGTTTAGTGTGTGTTACTAACGAATAATGCTGTGAATCGAAAGTATGAGAAAAAAAAAAAAAAAAAAAAAAAAAAAAGATTGTAGGGATGGTAATGGATTAGGTCAAAGAACAAAATAAATAGTGGCGACTCCAGAATTATTTTCTAGGGGGTTAATAAGAAACATAAATTATATAAAATAAAAAATAAAAGAGAACTTGAATATATCAGCACAAAAAATGGACTTGAATATATCGGCACAAAAAAGAGAACTTGAATATATCTCCCATTTGATTGACTTATTTCATATTTTTGAGATCAAAATGGACTTTTTCTAAGGTTTAATATTAACAAATTTCTACTTTTGTTGTTAATATTATTATTATTATTATTTTTTTTGAGAAATTACTTTTGTTGTTAGTTTTTATTTTATTTTATTTTCTAGATTTTAGATCAAATTGGTTTGTTATAAGATATTGTTAAAATGATCATATTCACGCTTATTTCAGCTAGGCTTATAAAGGATTAGGGTTAAGGCATTCAAAATTTTATTTTACAGAGGTCAAAACAAAAAAAAAAAAAAAAAAAAAATTATATACAATATTTTTTATGGCCATTTCAAGGGGTTCATTTGAACACCTAAGCTTCAAGCAGAGCCGCCCCTAAAAATAGAGATTGCAAGGATTGCAATGGATTAGGTTTTGTGGCTTTTCTAACCCAAATCGATATATTTAGGGTTTAAGATTTTTTAAATGAGTTTGGGTTTACATTTATTTTAAAGCTGCTAGGGCATAGGAAGGATTTAGTTTTATACATTAAAGTATGTGAATCTGACTCAATATGTATCTAAATTACTAAAATACCTTTATTATTAATTTTATTTACACACAAAATTTGGGGTTTTAATGTGATTGGGTGAGCTTATCTTTTATTAACTTATTTTGTCTATTGTGCAAAAGTATGATATTGTGTTGAAAAATGACTTTAACAAGTTGTATATTCCGTTTTAAGAAAAAATTGAGCTCATCAAAATGAATGAAAGTGGGGGATTTTCTCTCTCTTAAAATATTATTTGATTTAGACTGTGTTTGGGGTGAAAAGAAAATATTTTCAATGTATTTGGTTGCGTTCTTGTTAATGTTATAAAAAATATATATATATTTTTTACTACTTTCCTATATTTTCTCACCTCCCAAGAACATATATAATAAAAACTGATAATTTTAGATAAAAAAAAAAAATTGTAATCGACGATTGTTAGTAGTATTTGGCAACCGAAGGTCGGACGTTAATGGAGGGTAATAGTTGGCTGGCTAATAATGAGGAAAGGAGTTGGAAGTTCAGTTGATGAGTTTTGGTTAAGGCCAAAAATGAAAGGATCACTAATAAAAGTGTAAAACATTTTCCACCAAAAGTACCTTTATTTCTAGAAGTGCCTTTATTTTACAGTCAATTGAAAAAAAAAAAATCCAGATAACCAACAATTTGAATTGCCTCAAACACCCATAAATGCTGAAACAAACACAGCCTTAGTGTAAAAGTGCTTACTTCAATTTTGTTAAATATAATTTTAAATGCTCAATTTTAGGTTAATCCATCTTGATCTAACCCATTTGACTTTACTCATGGTAAGATACATGGATGGGTGTAGATCTTTCATATATAAATTGGTTGGACTTAGGATGCAATTTCTAAAATTTAATAGGGTTTGGTATATAAAAAATATTTAGACAATTTGGTACAACTTTTTTAAAATTTTATAAAATCTACCATTAAAAAAATGTTTAACTCTTGCAAAGTTACACTAATTGTAACTTGAACTCATCTCTATTTAATATCATATGCTTTATAATAAAATTTGGATTCTAGAAATCTTGATTGTGTCAAATGACTATCTTCTTTTTTTGCGATAAATGGCTATCTTTTGCATTGATTTGATTAGACAATCATCTTTGCTTCCTCCTTCAAACTCTATTACCTAAGTTTTAAAAAATATAAAAATTTACGTCAACTTAAACTTTGAGAAGTCATTTTATTGTTGGCTTAATTCAATAAAAAAAGTTGTTTGAATTGCATTTTCTTTTTAAGGTATCTTTCCGAGGTTTTAATATAATTTGGGGTAGATGTACTTGAACCTCTTCCTCAACTTTGGAAATCTACATGGATAGAGATTTCGCCACCTAGAGACGACTAGGAGGCAACCAAGCTAGCTCGTGAAATCCACGTGGCAGGTGGTCTGGATGAGAGTGCTAACATGCACCTTGCAACCACCACGCGACCTTAGGGTGCAACCAAGTCGCGAGTTGCATAATCTCTATACTTTGTATTCTGGACTGCACCTATCCAATGCACAATTGCCAGCACACACACACACACAACTGTGAGGCATAGCAAAGGCTTCGGATAAGGGTGATACAAACCTTAGAAATTATAAGAGAGATATCCAAGAGAAGCCACATTAAGTGTATGAAAAGAGAGAACCTTTTTTTTTTTGAGAAAAACACAATCCATCCTCTCTTTTCCATCTTTTTCATTGTATTGATTGAGATTTTGTAAACCCTTTCCTTACCCATAATCATAGACCTTGTGAGTGAGAGAAAGCTGATCGAAACTTGAGAAGCCACATTCAAATCCAATCTCTATTGGCGGTGTTTCCATTGGTGCTTCAATGGAGGTTTTTTGGTAAGCTGGACGAAGAAAAGACTTGGTGAAGTTAGTTGCTAGCTAGCTAGAGCTTGGAGGGCTCAAGTACACTAAGAGAAATAGGCTTGGAGAGTTTATGTTCATCCATGTACTGTAATTATTCATTCTAGTGGAGATTTCCAATGGGTGGGTAGGGGGGAGGTTTTTATGCTCGGGGCTCAGGTTTTCCTCTTCCTAAACACGTTTTGGTGTTTAGTGTGGTTTGCTTGCTTTTCCTTTTATTCCTCTACTCTACTATATTGCCATGTCTTGTGTAGTGTAGTTTGTTTGTTTGGAAATTGGTTAAGTCACTTACACTTGGACTAACTTGATTAGTTTAGGTTAAAATTGATTTAGCCACAAAAAGCTTGCTTTAAGGTTCTAAACATTTGCTAGGGTGAGTTTAGCATATTTCAAACTCTATTAACTAATATTTCAATTTCACTTTAATTACTTTAATTATAATCATAATTTATGTTTTAAAATATTAACATTTACTCACTATGCTTTTACCAAGTAACCCAATATAGGGCAAGACTTAGGTATAGTACTTAGGTGTTGTTCCTTAGATTTCCGTCTTAAGATTCTATCATGTGAATTTTTTCATATGGGATGGAAGTATATTTTTTTTTTAATTAAGAGAGGAACTTAAGGAACAATACCTAAGGTACTGCATCTAAGTTTTGTCCCCCAATATATATATGTATTACATGTCGTAAAATTAAAATATATTTTTACATATGAATACTCACTAATTATTAAAATAATTTTGACAATGTTTATAAAATATTTCATATATATATGATTAATGTATTTTTATTTACATATGATTTTACTGAATCCATACATCGTGCTGGTATATTATATTAGAAATAAATAAAATATTCTATCATTAAAATAAAAAAACATTATAATATACTATTTATTTTTATTTTAAATATTAAAATATACTCTAAAGCATAAATTTGGCAGAACAAAACATCGTTGTTTATAAGGTCCCTAACAGAGCTTTTTTATTTTTTATTTTAATTTTTTTTTTTATGAAGACTAACAAATGATCTGAATTGAATAAATTTGAAAGTTAAATGACTTAATTGAACGAAAGTAAAGTTAGAGGACTAAATTAAATTTTAGTCAAAGTGAGAAAGTGCAATTTATGATTTAGCATTTTTATTTATTTATTTATTTATAATTAGTATTTTTTATTTTACATATAATTTTATTTTATTGTTGCTAATAACATATAATTTTACTTTTCTTTTTTATTTTATAATAATTTATAATTTTACTTAATCCATACATCATATGTGTATATTATTAGTGATAAATAAAATATTAGCATTAAAATATTCTATTTATTTCACATATATTTAAAGAAAAAGAAAACCTTCCAATTGGTTTGTAGTTTTCACATTGGCTTCAATCCGAAATTGTTGCCGCATTGCGAACCAATTAAGGTCAGCTAGACTAGCAAAATTCTGTGGCTTTCTCGTTTGGCTTGGCATGTCTTTATTTAGTTTTTGAGAAGAAGTTTAGTCCATATTATTAAGAGGGTTGTTCAAATTAGCCTGAAATACAAATTAAACGTCTATTGGCACATCTACCATCCAAACTAACAAAAAATGAAAAAAAACTGTTCGCCTTGCAAGTAAATGAGCAACAGAATTACAATAGATCCATAAGAAAAAAAGGTGAAGTTGTAAAACCAGAGGCAAAGTACTGTGCATCATTTGCAATATGGCCAAAGTCAAACATAGATAGTGAGATGTAGCCTCTTTTCAAAACTTTCATGAGGTTCTCATAATCTCCTTCCTTCTAGGATATACGGTCTTTGGCATTTCTTTAGACTCTTCACTTTAGTGCAGTGTTCAGTTTACCATATTGATCGACATAGATCTAGTGTAGATGTAGAGAACTATTGTTTGATGTTGGTGGTCAATCCTGAGAAAAAGTTGTGGTTGTGTATACTATTTCGTTATGGAACTAACATTTTTGAGATCCACTTCCCAAAAGATCTACACCGCCATTATGTCAACCTCGGCATGGGCCACGAAATGTATTGCTCATGCTCTGTTTGGATATTGCTTATTGTTGAAAACTAAAAACTGAAAACACTATAGCAAATTAATTTTTAAATGTGTGAATAGTACCATAGGATCCAGTTTTAAGGTTAGATTTACATTTTTTCATACTGAGCATCAGCATCAAAGAATGCTATGCTATACTATTATACCATCTCAAAAAGTCACTTTATTACTTATACCATCCCATTTTACAATACCTCATACATCCTAAAACTCTATTTTTATTAAAATATTATTTTATAATCTTTCTTTACTATTTATTTTCTAACCGTAACTTCTGTTTTCCTACGCTTTTCCAAATCCATCACCACACACACACACACACACGCACAAACACAACCATCAAACCTTAAACAGAGCAACAAACACACATAATCCAAATATCCGCCGGTGATTCGATTAACTGATTCCGGCGACATGTACAAATGAGTTTCTCTAAAATCCCACCGGAACAAAAATCCCAATTAAAAAAAAACCAGCATCAGAACAGAACCCGATCTCCAATCTCCAATCTCCACTCCGATCTCCGTGACCCACGCCGTGACCAATTAGCCATACCCACAACCCACTTTAGCCCACTCCGATCTCCGACTCCGCGACCCATGCCGTGACGTGCGCCGTGACCCACTTCAGCCACTCCGATCTCCGATCTCCGTGACCCACGCCATGACCCACTCCGATCTCCGTGACCCACAACTCACCTCAGCCATACCCACCACTTCCTTTAAGCACTGATCACAGCCAAAAAAAAAAAAAAAAAAAGCAGATGAGAAAGAGATGGATGATGTTTGGGTTTGAAACCCACCACTTCCTTTAAGCACCGGTCGCAGCCAAAAAAACAAAGCAGATGAGAAAGAGATGATGATGTTTGGGTTTGAAAGAGGAAAGAGCAGAGAGAATGAAGAGAGCGGAGAGAGCAGATGATGTTTGGGTTTGGAAGAGGAAAGAGCAGAGAGAATGTGAAGAGAGCGGAGAGAGCAAATGAGAAAGAGAGAGTGAAGAGAGAGATATGGCGGTGGATTAAAATATATATATATATTTTTTTTTTTTTTACAATTGTGCTACAGTACAATTCTAAAGATAGAATTGTACTGTAGCACTATTGTAAAATTTTTTACAATAGTTGTGTTTAGCATCCTTTGATGCAACACATTTTAAGCCATAAAATGCTAAAAAAGGCTTAGATATAGCATTAGCATTTTTCAATGCTAATATATGCTTAGGTCCTGTGAATAGTACACGGGACCTAGCCAAAAAATGCAGACGCCAGCGCAAACGCAAACACGTTGCTATCCAAACTAACACTAAGTGATAAAATTACCTAATGATTTTCCAAAAGAGAAATGATATGTATACAATATTTTCATAATATTTTTACAACAAATTATAAGTGACATGTTGTTACTGGTTGTTATTATTATAGCAAAAAAGTAATCTTAGTGTTAGGTTCAAATTTGAACAAATAACAACCAACCACTTATAATTTGTTATAAAAATATTATGAAAATATTTTGAGCGTAACACCTCTCTTTCCAAAATGGGGGCATTCCGCATTGTGTAGTAACGGTTTTCAAGTGGATATATGATTCTCGTAACACAGCAAGTAAACCGATATCATCTAACGGCGCACGCTAGATGAATGCCTAAAGTTTAAGCTTTAATTTAAAAATGATTTGATTGCATTGATATCTATTTCTATTACTATATAAAAAGAGCCAATCGCTCATGAATAGTCTCTTTGGTTTATTCAATCGTTCAGCCTTTTTTTTTTTTTTTTTTCCCTTTAAGATCGCCAATTTTTTGAGCTTTGTTTTTGCTTCTTTTTTATTTTTATTTTTATCTTTGTATGTTTACTTTGTAAGTTTATGTTGTAGACATGTAAAAAGTGACAAATATTATACATATTTACCCCCCAAAAAAAAGGGTAAATCTATATATAAAATACGTGAATGGGAAAAGCTATAGAAGGTTTGTTATAGTAGTTTTGGTTTGTTCAATTTTCACTGTTTTGCTGGTAGGTTTTTTTTTTTTTTTTTTTTTTTTTTTTTTTTTTTTTTTGAGAATATGTAAAGTTGCAGTAGATTTGCTACATTATTTTTGATTTGTCCAATTTTTTTTAGTTCCTCTAACTTCCATATTGTTATACATCTGGTCCCTCAAGATTTAATTTAAAAAATTAATATCTTTATATAAATATATATATATATATATATATATATACAATGATACATGTTTCATTTATGAGGTAAGAGTTACATTGTATCTCCAAAAAAAAAGGTAAGAGTTACATCAGATACAACACAAGAGGATCCGGTTCAAGAAGTCAGGCTTACCTGTCCATATATAGTAATCATTGGTCCGAGTATTAATTGGTTTTCTACCAATTTTGACGATATTAGTTCAGTCAAGTTCCATCCCGTCAGTACACATGGAGAACCAGATTCTATTGCTGAATACCGAAAACTGAAAACATTATAATAAAATAAATTTTAAATGTGTGAATAGTACCGTGGAACCTATTTTTAATGAAAGTTTTGCTAAAAAAAAAGAGGTTTGTGGGTCTCGTGAACAGTGAACAAGACACATGCACAAAATCCTAGACACGCAAACGCTGGACGCTTGTCGCTATCTAAACGTTCACTAAGGCTCTATTTGGATACCGCTTATTGCTGAAAATTGAAAATACTGTAGCAAAATAATTTTTAAATGTGTGAATAGTGTCATGGGACCCAGTTTTTTTAAAAAAAAATTTGCTAAAATCCGTACTTGCAGGTTTCGTGAATAGTGCACGGGACCCACATAAAAAAATACAGACGCACAAGTCCCCTGTTTTCAGTGCAATCCAAACATACACTTAAATACACATGCAAAACCAAAATGTTACTATTGAGCACAAATGAAGGGCAATTTTAGTACCATGCAAATGCAAATATAATGACTAGTGGCTTTCATGAGAACCATATGTTTTAATATTTTGTTGAAAATATATTTAACCCGTTTGGTTTCGGCGTTTACTACATTTCAGCGTTTGCGTTTTGGGCATGGGACCCACGCTACAGTTGCACGCGATAAATGTTTCTTTCTTTTTTTTTAGCCGTTAATGTTGACTTTTCCTGTGAACTGTACTGTTTATGGGTCCCATGATACTATTCACTTATTTAAAAATTATTTTATTACAGTATTTTCAATTTCAGCAAAAATAAGCTTAATCCAAACTGACCCATAATGAGCATATGGAGTTCCAAGTAAAATATTGGTGATGCATCATGCATGGCTCATGAACAATAAAGCTCCAATGCAATCGAACTCTCAAATTAAGAGAAATATCAAACTAAAAATGATGCATCAAAATAAGAAATATTACTAACTTCTAACACTCAATTATCAAAAATATGAGTTAATCGTTCTTCTTCTTCTTTTTTCGAACTATCAAACAAAAAAAAAAAAAGGACATTTTCAAAACTCTGTCGGATTATAAAAACATGTTTGTGGTTTTGTGCAAGTTCAATGTTTTAACAGAGATGGAATCAAACGTGTGCAAAATAATTAGATACTGTTAGAGCAGTGGGGTTTTGGCAGGATTGGAAGGAGACAAGGAAAAAGAAAAACAAGTGGGACTTGGATGGGAACAATTAAATTCTTTTGTTTGGTATACAACTAGTGATTGTAAAAAGAGATAAATCATTATCCAAATGGCTATTTTACCCACGTACGCTCAAAATGAGCTTATTCGGGTATGTATTGTTAAATTTTTCTAGAAATTGTAAATAATGAATTCTCGTATATACCAACCACTGTAGACATGTACATCAAACCAAATATATTAGTATTTTATTAACAAATATCTCCCCCCTCTCTCTCTTCAATCATAACAATTGGAATCAATTAATAAAGAGTAAATAAAGAATTAAAAAAATAATATTTAAATAAAGTAGTAAAAAAATAAATTTGAAATGTTGGGTGTATTATAAAGTTAGTTTGTATAATAGATAAAATATAACTTTTTAGATAGTAAAATAGCAATTGCTATACAAACCTAGATGTGAATGCTTATGACCATAAACAAATATAAAATATAAAAAAGTCATTCATACGAATTTTTTAGTGATATCTAACAGTGTTTCTGCATTAATAAGCATTTTTCAATTTTTTTTTCAAAGTTGAAATTTCACTTAATAAATGAAAGGGTCTTTAATAATTACATAAAAACTATGTAAAACTTACATAAATTTATAGTTTATGCAATTATTCCCAAATTTAGTGCTTATACACAATTTTATTATGAATGAGAATAAATTATTACATAAAGAACTTGAGGTCATATTATTATTTTTAAATATTATAAAATCCATGTTTTTGTTGGCTTAATTCCGTGCTAAATTTTTTTATAATTATTCTCTCATTTTAATGTGTAAAGTTGTGATTTACAACTACATTTTATGTTAGCTTTATTTCATGACAAAAAGTGTTGTAATTTCATTAATTTATTTCCCTGTATTTTGTGGGATTTTATTGTATTAAGTTTAGTATTAAGTTAGTGAAGAATCAAGCATACAATGAAAATCAGTGCAATTTCGTGACTAGCTCGCAAGAAGTTCGTGAGTAAAGGTTTCCATGAAAAGGCCACGTGAGAAGCACATGTTGAAAGCTGAAGAGTCAAGTGTCCAGTTGTATTTTGCGAGTACTTCACAAGACAGGCCATCTTGCAAGGTACCTGCGAAACTCTCTACTTGGAGAATTTTAGGTGTGACTTTCTTACCATTTACTCATATTATATATACCCTCATTACCCATAAAAGTAAAAGAGGCTATTCAAAAAGAAAACCCTAGATAGGTTTCTACAACACAACACACCCACCTTTTAGAGAGAGAGCTACTCATCCTTTAGAGAGAAATCATTGTAGTTTCTTTTCCTTTCCCTCTTCCATTGTCATACCTTGAGAGGAGATTTGTACTTAAATACAACTCACACCTATTTAGAGTGTAGAGAGTGTTTTGGAGCTTGGGAAGCTTTGGGGATTTGCCAAAAGAAGTCGGTGAGGCTTGGCGGATACAATCGGGTAGTATTGCGGGATCCAGAAAGTTAGTGAAAACAAGACTCCGAGAAGTTCGTTAAGAGCAGGAGCTTGGAGGGCTCAAGTACATTGGGTAGACTAAACTTGGAGGATCTTTTGTTATTCGTGTACTCCAACTTATTTACTAGCAGATCAATTTCGACTTGGAGGGTCGCGGAGAGATTTTTCGTTGAGTTCTTCAATTTCCTCTTTAATAACACATCTTGGTGTTATCTTGTATTTGCATCTCTCTTCCCTTACTCTTTAAGCTTTATATTTATTGTTGCTTGCTTGCTTATGGCTTAGAGAGTAGATCCAATGATTGCACTTCTTTTACTCTTGTTCTACACTTAAATAAGTTAGAGTAAAAGCAATTAAGCCATAATTTTAAAATTGGGATCTAAACAAGTTCTAGTGTTTCACACAAATCCAAGCTTTCATAATGTATCTTTATGGGCTTAATTGTATTTGGGGTAGAAAGTACTTGAACCCCTTTGCATTTTGTGAAAGCTACATTTAGAGTCATCTCCCGACCTCAAGCGACCTCAGGCAACTTGTTTTTGGAGAAGTTGGTTGCTACCAGGAGCTTAGAGGGCTCATGTACACATGGAGATATAAGCTTGGAGGTTTAATAGTCATCCGGCCATGTACTACAACTATTCATGCTAGTGGAGTTTTCCGACAGGTGGTCGATGGAGAGGTTTTCCCACCTAGGTGATTGGGTTTTCCTCTTTGAAAACACGTCTTGTTGTTTTCGTGTGGTTTGATTTATTTTCCACATTTACATATTGCTATTTGCATGCTTTAGTTTATTCTTGAACATTCTTGCAATATGAAACTTGGCTAAACACATATATTGGACTAAGTTGTTAGTTTAGTTTTAAGTGTTTAAGCAGTAATATTTTGAATAAAGGGTCTAAATATTTTGCCGGGTTGCTATAGCATCTTTCAAATATTCTTTTGAAATGTAAAAAATAATGTTCTTTTTTTCCCTCCTCCCTAACTTATTTATTTCCTTTTTCTTTCTTTTTTTCTTTTTTTGAAGCAATTTCCTTTTCCTTTTCTTTACCTTCATTTTCCTTGTATAAATTTTGAACCTTAAAAGATATTAATAAATATGAAATATTTTCTTTCTATTTTTTGAATGAATTTCAATATATAAAAGAATTAATAGTGTATCATTTGTAAAAGGGTATAAAAGAAGTATATTACCAAGAAATATATAAAAAAGAAATTCACAAAATAAAACAAAAGTATAATTAGTTGTAGTTTTTTTTTTGGGGGGGGGGGGGGGGGGGGGGGTGGTTGCGGGTGCATAGTTGAAACTCAAACTATTAGCTTTGATTTTCATGCTACACCCACCCTCAATCACTTGACTTTGCTTATAGTGGTAAGTTGTGATTGAGATTTACAAGTTGAGTCTGATTAATAGACGCCTTAGGCCATTCAATAAGGAAGCATTTAATGCTATTTGTTGCAATCTTGTTTCAATCTCTTTTCTATACTTTTATGATATAGAAATGAACTTGCAACTCTTTTTTGCTCGATCACGTAAAAAGAAAAGGTATTTAAGTATATTTAGTACAATCTTAACGGGTGTTTATGAGCACCAGCTAACAAAATGCCTTAGATGGTATGGTAGTGATGGTATGATATGTTCATCGATCACAATTAGCCACACAAATAACATATTGTGAAATATGTTATGTCTTTAGCATTACTTTTTTATTCATATGGAAACTTTTAAGGGTAAAGTATATCAAATCTCCTTGAATTCAAAAAAAAAAAAAAAAAAAAAAAAAAAATCCTTGAGATTTGGTAAAATGACCCTCATTTCCAAATTTCTTAAAATGACATGCATTCTTAATGTTTTGGTAGACAAGGTAATACTGTAGCATATGTCTTAACTAAAAGAGTTAGACTTTCTTTTCCCTTTGATGTTTGAATGGAATTTGTTCCTCCAAATATATTTCATGTTTTAAGTGTTCATTTTCCAGTTTTTCAATAAAATTTACGTAGAAGGTTTCCTCAAAAAAATAAAAAGTTAAAGCAATAAATAAGTTCATACCCCCTCCTTGACAAAATATCCCATTATATACAAAATTTTACTCATTTATACAAATAGCAAAACAGAGAGTCATTTGTCTATAAGCATCAAGAAGAGTGTCATTTTGCTCAGGTAGGAATCTTGAAACTTAGGATCCACTTGTCTTAAATTTCAACATGAATTTCAGATGGTCATCAAGGTGGAAGCACATACTACATCTTGAACGGGATTGTAAAGCTTGGCATTCCTGAACCAATCTTATCATAGAATTAGTTGATTACTGTATCTCGTGTACGACTTAATAATTTAATATATCGCTCCATCCAAAAAGGGGCTTTAACATATCGCAGAATTCAACTGAGAGAGAGAGAGAGAGAAAGAGAGAGAGAGAGAGAACATATCTCAGGGGAAAAAATCTCATCGAATAATATTTTTTGATCTAAATAGAGTAACTTGCAATTTTTTTCCCTTTTTGCCAAAAGTTTGACTTTCCATTGTAATTAACAAACTTTGCTCCTAAAAGGGGTAGTAAATGAAACAATTGAGAGCAGTGATTCTCACGATAATTAGACTAATGAAGCTCAGATCAGAAGCAACAAAAGTTCGACTGTTGTAGGATGGACTGGGATAGTAAACCCAAAACACGTGATTTCATGTTAAGTCATATCATTGGTTGGCAGCTGGCACTTGGCAGTGGCACCGTACACCTTTGAATTTGGCGGAAGCAAATGTACAATAGCATCTTCAGCAGAATCAGTAAATTTTTATACTATTTGGAGAATGGATAGTGACTTTTACCTTTATTTATCAACTTTTTTAAATACATTTTTCAATAGACTCTCTATCTCATTTAAATATTATTTTTTTCATTCATTATTTATTATTTTTTTAACAACTACATATCTTTCAACATTTTTTTATTCAACACCTAATTATTATAATAAAAAAAAAATTTGAAGAATGAACAGTAGCTCATCAGACCTGATGAGCTACTGTTCATTAGCAAAAAAAAAAAAATGAGGTATAGAGAGGCTGTTAGAGCCCCTTTTTTAGCTCTCACTCTCTATTGTAGAGAGTATTTTACACCATTAGAGATGCTCTAATGAAAATGATGAAGATTAGAGGCTATTTGGTTAGCTGAAAAAATTGATATTTTTTTAAAATTTATTTTCAATTTTTAGTGGGACTTATCACAAAAAAAATTTGTTTGACTTAATTTGTACTCAATTTTTATTTTCAGTATCCTAAAAGTTGGATTTGGATACAAAAAATGAAAATATCTTTTCAACATTTTCATTTTCATAGAAAATAAATACAGTGACAATTTTGTAAATATGGTAAAAATACAAAGGGGTCCAACTTGATGTGAATGTGTGTAAGTGAAAAAAGTAACTTTTTTTTTTGAAATAGAAAACAATGTCAAACTCAATTATGATGTATTTTATACCCAAATAATGTATTCAAAACAACTAACACTCTCAAATGTGAAAATGAGTCATTTTTTCTATATTCAATTTCAGAATTTAAATATAAAAAAGAGAAAATGAAAAGTGAATACACTACTTTTTGGAACCAAACAGAATTAGCCTTTAGAGCATCTCAACAAGGGTTCGTGTGGTTGGGGTGAAACTGTGAGGATAGAAAATAGAATAAAGAAAATGGATCCCTTTTTCTATATTTAATTTCAAGATTTAAATACAAAAAAAGAGAAAATTAAAAGTGAATGCACCACTTTTTGAAACCAAACTAGATTAGCCTTTAGAGTATCTCAGCAAGGGTTCGTGTGGTTAGGGTGAATTGTGAGGATAGAAAATAGAATAAAGAAAAGTAGAGAGAAAACTGATTTTATAAATATTTGGTTAGAGAGGAGGGGAGGATAGAAAATTGGTAGAGTTCAGGTATTTTCTCCTCAAGTCCACCAAAATTCTATCTCCCCAATTTGAAGAGAAAATTGAAAAGTGAGGAATAGTTGCGGTCAATAATTGAACTACCCTTCCTTCATTTTACATGGTAGACTCGCTAGTATTTATTTATTTATTTTTGCTCTTATTTTACGTGCTAGATCTTTTTTGTTTTGCGATATTTTCTTGTGCATCCTCAGCATGTATACAGGTCTTTTGTTTTGCCTTTTCTTTTCTTTTTTCTTTTTTTGGGTTTAACTAGATATGAATTTTTTTTTTTTTTTTGGGTTTCTGGGCATGATTTTTCTTTTTTTAATAAATTTAGTTAATTGTTTGAAGTGATGGATCTTGGAGGTCTTGAGCAGGAGGAGCAATATCCTTCACTAGAAATTGTTGAACCTCGTGAGAAGAGGACTACTAGAAAACATCGAATTGTTAGCTTTTAAAATATTTGAGTTTCTGATGAGAGGGAGCCAAAGGATTGGATTATGAAAATCCAAGATGAGATTATTTATTTAAGAATGAAAGGTATTGACATTGACGATGTATTCTTAGTGCTGGTGAAGATAATGAAGAAGGTCATGTCTAGTGTGGCTTGACTGACATGGATTAGAATATTGAAGAGTTAGATTAAAGATCTCCTCCCATCGGTGGGCTAGAGGGGGAGATTTTTGGGTGCACCACATGCACAAAGTCTAGCCCATGTGAAAGCTCAATCAATGAGCGTGTTGTCCAAGCTTAAGAAGAGTCCTAACTCAAGTTGTATTAGGAATCCATATGCTACTGGGAAAAGAAGTGTGAGGCAGTTGACTTGCTTATAAAAGCAAGGAGTGGGTGTGTTGCATAGAGGGAAAGAACCAAGGAAAGCTACGTGAAAAAGAGAGGAAAATAAATCTAGAGAGGAGAGGGCAAAGTATTGTCATATTTAAGAGAAATAATTAGTGCATGTAAGAGAAAAGAAAACAATGTGATTTTCTTTAGCTATGAGACATATACAAGATGATTTATTATTGTATTTGGTAAATTTCAAGTTAGGCATAAACTTGAGAATTATTATTATAATTGATTTGATGATAATAAAATAATTCGAAATTTGTCTCATAGTTTTTCCCTTGAAAGAGAAAGGGTTTTTTACATAAATATTTGTGTTCTTATGTGTGATTGCTTTTGATTGGTAATTTTAGTGATAATATTATTTGGACCCCAACACTTATCAAAGTTGTTATTCACCAATGTTCAAAATATTAGAAACCCTAGCAACTCCTATATTTACAAAATTGTACACTATTCTATAACCAAATTTCTGAATTAATGGCTGGCTCCTTAGGTTGCTAAATGCTATGTCAAATTAAAATAGTATTCTTCATTTATTTGTCTCATATTATGCTTTAAGAAAGATCATGGAATTGATATTAAATCGATACCCTATTACGACTTGAAATAGTCTAAAAAGCTCTACTCCTTAATTAAGACGTATTTTCACCAAGCTATCCATCCAAATTATCAAAACAAATAAAACAAAAATAAAAAATAAAAAAATTCCAAAGATGCCTTATGATTGTAGTTTTGTTCCATCCTTCAAATTTCTTTAATCCTAAGCCTCCTTCCTTGGAACACATGCAGATTCGGCAGACAATTTTTTTTTTCCTTATAGATTTAACATCAATACCAATCCATCGATAGGACTTAAGTTTCTTCTTAATTTGATTAATAACCTTCCATGAGGAGATCAAGGATGCGGGTCTAGTATTAAATACTATAGGATGTAGCTTAGATGATATATATATATATATATATATTTTTTTTTTAATTATAGATGAGCTTACATGTTAATTAAGCCTA
Source organism: Quercus robur (assembly GCF_932294415.1). Lineage (NCBI taxonomy): Eukaryota > Viridiplantae > Streptophyta > Magnoliopsida > Fagales > Fagaceae > Quercus > Quercus robur. Next base: position 27,318,001 of record NC_065543.1, read on the forward strand.
CTGTTCTAGGTAGTCGTAGAAGGTTTTCATTAGCATTTTGAAATGACTTTTAAGTGGGTAATCAAAATATGCATTTCAACATTTGGAAAGATTTGAGTTTCCTTCTAATTGAGCATATTAGAGTTCATTATAAAATATTAACAGTATAATTATGATACCACCGATGTCTTTCATTCAAAGCAATTGCGTGCAATTTCATTGTAAACTAAATTTGCTTTCATGGGTCTCCTTCCGTGAAATAAAATTGATTTTTAGTCCTATTGGTCTACTAAATGAAGCACATTAAAAACTGGGTGTCAAGTGTCAACCCTCCATCAAATCATTGAGAACTTATTACAACAAGCTAGTATATTGTATGAAAGTTAAGCTCAAGGGTGCTATATATGGTTTGGTTCTTAATGTTCTTAATGGGGACACTAATTTCATGGAATTAATATGCTATCAGTGTCCAATTGGTCACAGGTTCTTTAATTTTGATTCCAAAAGAAAATCCCGTTTTTGACAAAGTTAATACTCTTTATTTGAAAATTAATTTTTGGAGTACACTAACTCATGTATAACAAAACGACAAGTGAACAACCAAGCTGGTATTGATTTCACCAAATTGTGGTCGCCACTCGCCACCATACCAAAACGCGAAAAGGAATTACAGAAGGGAGTCTCTTACTCTATACCAATAGGGGATATTTGTTTTGAAATGTTTGTACAAACTTACTTCAAATAAAAAAAAAAAAAAAAAAAAATTAAACAAGAGTATGAGCTTCTTTTTTTTTCACCAAAAATCTGGAGAGGATTGTTTACCTATATAATAAAACCTGCATCAAAATAAGGGTCACATTTCCCTCCTTTTATTGCTTCCACGAAAATGCATGAATAGCTAGCGTTTTACATTGCACGATGTAGCTCATTAAAGTTGTCTCAAACCCATCAACTGATCCTTACTAGTCTCGTTTGGCCCAAAGTTATTTCCTTTATAACATACAAGAGTTCAAATACCATCAAGTATTACACTTGAGAGAGAGAGAGAGAGATTTTATTGAATGTGAATTTTGAGAATTCTACTGCTGGATTATATTTTTTTTCTCATACTTTAAATACTTGCAAAATTTCAAAATGATCTAAGATCAATAACTATGTCATCAATCAAATGTTTACCACTTTAAGTTTTTGTAATTTAAAATTTTGCATAAAAGATAAATTTCTAAATCAAATAGTAAAATAGTATCCAATTGGTACAAAATTTGGTATGCGTTTTAAGAACATAGAAAACATATATTCCAACAGTGAGATTCTTAAAATTTTGATCCATTTTAAAGTAATCAGATATATGTATGACCAAGTTAAGCTTAGTATAACTCTAAGCAATGGTATACCACTTAATAATTTTGTATTTATTTTAATATTTTAAAAATCGTAATATTAAATTATATGTTCTCTATGTTCTTAACACTTATGTCAAATTTTGTACGAATCAAATATTGTTTACTATTCAATCCATAACTCATATTTTATACATAATTTTAAAATACAAGAACTTGAAATTTACACTTTTTATAGATGAGATAGTTATTGATCCTAAATCATTTTGAAATTTTACAAATATTGAGAGTATAAGAAGAAAATGTATTTATCTTATTAAAAGAGCCTCATATTGTTATAAGTCTTGACGTTCCTTGTAACCATCAAAATTTATTTACGAATAGTGTAAAATGGTATAAACATACTATATTGATCTAAATATGCCATAAAATAAAATTTTCACAAATATTATAAGTAAATTTTTAATTTGAAATAAAAGAAAAGGGAAAATTAAGCATTTTGACATTATCTTAACCAACACGGCTACATGGTACGTGGATAGTATTGCTGGCCGAAGCATCACTATTTCTCTAACAACGACCATCATTGACTTCCCACCTAAAATACGGCTAGGCAATTGTATTGTACATAAACCTTACCTACTAGCTAAAGTTGTTCAGCCTTACACCACTGTATTATATGGCTGCTGCCGTTGCACGGTTTATTAACAGGCCAACCGATAATTAATGTGCTGAGAGAGAGTGAGAGAGAGAACTGGTTGGAATTTTGGGAGAACAATAATTTTTTAGGGGTCCAGTGTCCACCAATCCAATTTTACTCTGGTGATATGTTTAATGGTCCTACCAAAAAAGCAAAGAGAAAAAAAAAAAAAAATACATGTTATATAAATAAAATGACATGTTTTGTAGACTAGAAATAAATGAATGTATTATAAATTTACACTTAAATACTATTTTTTCAATTTTAGTTTTAAAAAACTTCTTTTGCTGAAAAAAAAAATTAACAAGTATTGGTAATAAATTCTATAATATATGCGTTTGAAAAAGAATTTAGTATTTTTATATAATCAATATTAATTGTATTACAAGTTCGAATATCACTATGATTATTCTCAATGTTATTTTTTCATTGTATTATTTCATTATATTCTAATTCTGTTTTGATAAATTCTTGTTAATTTGTGAGGTTTTTCTTTCATATATATATATATATATATGGGGGGGGGGGGGTGGGGGAGAATAGTTCTAGAATATATTTCTAGTATATAATCAAAATTATCAAAGACACCATTACAAATTCATTTAATAACTTAATCATCTAACAATCTCAATTTAGCAAGAAGACCACCAATTTAATACAAAACTTGAGGAATTAATACTAACCAAATCAAGATTAAATTTACGTAGAGAGTCAAGTATCATAGTTCTTGTATAAAATTTAACAAAAATAGAAAAAAAAATTATTTATTTATATAATAAAATGAGTTTTCATTAACCTTGAGTAATGTAATACATGGTGAAAGAAAATTGAAATCTAATTTTCAAATTTGATTTTTGTGTAAAGAGAGAGAAGTATTATTTGGTATGTGACCATGTGAAATTGGATGACTAATAATTCGATCATATAATTTTTTTTATTAAATAATTTTAGATTTCAAATGAGTTAGATTTTTGTTATCTCACAAATTAGGCCTTAAGTGAGGGAGATCATCTATTATTATTATTATTATTATAAAAAATTAATTATTAATTTAAAATTTTGGACCCATTTTCTATTGGGGCCCTAGGCAATGGCCTATGTTGCCTTGCCCAAGGGTCCCTACCAAAGTAAAACTTTACAAAACCCAAATTATAAAGGAGTAAGTGTGCATTTGGGTTAGAATGAAAAATGAAAATTATTTCACTATTCATTTTATTTTTGCTACTATTTATGGGTCCCACTACACTTTTTGACACTATTCATGGACCCCACTGTACTATTCAACTAACTTTTATCTTTATCTACAGTACTTTCAATAATAATTTTTCAGTTTATAAGCAATATCCAAACACACTCTAAGTATTGTATGAGATGGTCTCATGAGACTTATGTCTCAATGACATTTGGGTCCCGCGAGGACCCATATGTCATTGAGACAGGTATCATGAGACTGTCTCATACAAGAATTTTCCATTATAAAGATATATAGACATACTCACATTCACATACATGCAAGCTCATATGGAGTTATGTATATATTTGCTATTAACTTGAAATTGTGAGTGAATTTTTTCTTATTTTGTTAGAGATAACTAAACTATAAAATAGTAGTAAAATTTTCGATTTCTTTTTAGATTTTATGATATCATGCATCTTGGTTAAATATTGTCTTTTCTATAAAATTAAATATATCATACAATATTGATTAATTAGAAGATCTATAAGTTTTATATAAAGAATTGAATTTAAATCAAGTAATTATATAGAAAAGTCTAATACATTCTTAGCTTTATTCACGTGCTATGAAATAATTTGTACTCTATTGAAACTTATAACTTCTTAAAATAAACTTTTGAAATTTTATTTCGAAAAATAACTTTACTTACCATTCACAATGCTAACAAACTTGTGGAATATATCAAATTCTGAGCATATATAACAATTATTTGTAACCAAAATAACAAAATAAATTCTCTCTTTTTAGGAAACCATCGTTCTAATTAATCTCTAATTAAAAAAAAAAAAAAAAAAGCTCAACTTTCTTTTGCAATTGGCATCTTATGTGACTTGCACTCTTTCTTGTCTCACAAAAAAAAATCAAAATAACAAGAAATTGAAAAAAAATTGAGTATTTAAGAAAATTACAAAAAATCAGAATATTGAACACATAGTCCAAAAAGTGCATTTTGGAACTAGGTTGACAAAACCTAAAACTGTTTGGAGGAAATTTCTTTAGCTACATGTCTTAAATATAATTTTGTTAGAACTACTAAAGAGTTTTCATTTATTATTTTTACCAAAAAAAAAAAAAAATTGAATTTGAGCGGGACTTTTATAATCTATTTTTGTAATGTTGCCATTTTTTTTATGAGATACTACAATGTTTCAAAATTTTTTTTTTTTATTTTTTTTTTTTAAGCCTAGTTTATTTTTTTAGGGGGCTAATCATAATTAAAAAAAAATTGTTTTGAAAAATAAAACTGTAAGGACTGAATTTGGATTTGACCCAATATAGGATTGGGTTTTGGCCCAATGAGCCCAAACAATGAATTTATAGAGCGTGGGTGAAAGAACTAGTTCTATTGAGTAAGAAAAACAGTAACAGTTGTTTTTTAAGAGAATCAAACACAAGTAAGGTAAGAAAATTTGTCCTCGGTACAGTCCAAGGAGCTCTGTTATAATGTCAAGTTTATGATCAAGGTTACAAGAGTTAAAAGGATTATTACAAGGATTTCTTTTTTTTCGATCCCCTCTTTTTGGCCACCTTTTCATGCTATATACTATAATTTTTGGTATCATCCCCACCGTACACGTGTAGGTTAGATTCTAGGAACTTTTTCTTGTCCCATCCAACACCTCCCAGAACCTTCAACTAGCAACTGTAAGGCTGCTTCACCACTGTTCAGGTATTACCTTCACATTAATGCAGTCAGAGAGTTAGCTGGGATGCATTTAATGTGGAGGTAGCAGCTTTTGTAGATATTTGTTGCCTTTCTCTACTCCTCTCTTATCCAATGTCTGACTTCTAACTGTGATGCAACGTTGAAGGATGTTCAGGACAATAGGACATTCCTACTAACCTCGGATCCACATTTCCGATATAACTTTTCTCCTTGGACATATTTTGGACTATCATGTACAATCATTATCTCTTCCTCTTCTACCATTCCCATAATAACATTATTTGACTATCCTCGGATAAGTAAATATCCTCAGACTGAGCCATAGGCCCAATATGTACAGTTTTAACAGTACCTTCTGGCTTGGTCCCCACGAAAACAAATAACTAAAAATTTGGTGGGGTTAGGGACCATGACCCTCCATTATCTCAATGTAGATCTTTGTTGTCCTCCTTTGTTTTTGTTTTATTGAATTTTCTATTTAAACAAATATATATATATATATATATATGAGTAAAAGTTTCATGCAAAAAGGAGTGTGCCTCTGAAGCAAAACTAAGAGGGAATTAAGGTTCTATTTGTTTGGAATGACAGAAAAGTGAGAAAGTGAGATGATAGAAAAATGGAAGAATATAAATTTTTTAAAATTTTCCACCATGTGGGTTTGGCACATAGAAGATATGAGAAGTTGTATGATAGAAATTAAATTACTAATATACCCTTATTATAGTTTAAAATAATAGGGTAAGAGCATCTCCAATAGATTAGCTAAATCTATATTTTGGAGAGTAAGTCCAAAAAACTAGCTCCAACCGATTCTCTACATGCAAAACTTTTCCAATTTTTTTTTTTTTTTTGAAGTTGCTACAGTTGTTCTCTTGATCTAGAGAACACTGTAGCAACTCCAAATGAATTTTTCTACTTAAAAAATTCATACATCTCAATAAATACATAAAACAATTCTCTCTCTCTCTCTCTCTCTCTCTCTCCTTTCACAACTACAAACACAATGGCTACAAACACAACAATCTTTCTCTCAAACATCTCTAAACTCAAGCATAATCAGATTATCATAATACAAACTCAAAAACACAATTCTAAAATTAATCAAATCATTAAAAAAAAAAAAAAAAAAAAAGACAGAAGACAAAAGCCATTTGACCTATTTAGACTGCGTTGGGGATGAAGATGAGCGACGACACAGTGACCCATCGCTCTTGTTCTTTCTCTCTATGCCTTTTTTCTTTCTTTTCTTATCGCATAGAGAGCTAGTGAATGTTCTAGAATCAAGATAAAAAAGAAAAAGGAAAAAAGAAAAAGAAAAAAGAGAGAGCCGGAGAAAGAAAGAGAGAATGAGAGCTAGATTTGCTAGAATGTTCTTGAATGAGGGAGAAAAAGAAAATAAAAGAAAGGGGGGGGGGGGGGGATAGAGATAGGACATTGGACACATGTGTGGAGGAGAAAAACAAGAAAAAAAGAAATGAAACGTATGGATGGAAATGAAATAAAAGAAAGGAAAAATAATATAAAGAATAAAAAATCCTAATTGAGAAATGTTACTATAATATTTTTACAATAAATTTTAAGTAACATATTGTTATTAGTTAATATTGATGAGTAAAAAAATAATTTTAGTGGTGGGTTCAAATTAGAACTAGTAACAACTTTCCACATAAATTTTGCTATAAAAGTATTGCGAAAAATATTGTGGACGTAACACTTCTTATTGAAAAATATAGTTGTTAAAAAACTAATAAATAATGAATAAATAATGAAAGAATAAATAATATTTAAATGAGATAGAGAAATGATAGAGAATCGGTTGGAAGATATATTTGAAAATGTAGGTCATTGTTCACTGTCCAAACAGTACAACAATATGGAGAAACTATTGAAGATGCCCTAATAAGGGTAGTAATGTCTTTATAACTTTACATCTACTTTTTCTCTCTCTTTTCTCTCCATTTTGTGGGACTAGGTGGAAAATTACCCACCGAGTTTTCATCTCCTCCGTTTTCTCTTATCCACCAAACAACGAAAAACACCTATTTTCCTCCCCCCAATTTCATCATTCCCCTTTTCACCCCAACCTAACATAGCATAAAGGTTTGCTCAACGAAGAAGAATATGTGCTAATTAAGCTAAGTCTTAGTCAATTAAAAAAACAGATATAGATAATCAGGTATAGGTCTTTCATTTTCCTAGCAAAAATAATACTAATAATAATAAAGGTTTCTCTTTCTTTTGTTGTTGTTGTTGTTGTTTGTTTGTTTGTTTTTTTTTTTTTAATTATATATTTTTTTTGCTGGAAAACATGATCAAGGGGATCTAAGAGTTTTTAAAGAAAAAAAAAAAAAAACGATAGATGCATTGAAAAAAAAAAAAATTCCAAACTTGTTTCTTAGTTGTTTTGAGAATTTGCTCTTAAAAATAGTTTTTGGAGTGCTTTTCAACCTCAAAATCTATTTGTCACTTATTTTTTATTTTATTTTTTTACTCACTCCTCTTCCAATAATAATAATAACAACAACAACGTTTTGTTTGTTTTGAAGTAATTTTTTTTTTGAATTTTTTTCCCATTTGTAGGTATTTAATTGCATTTAAAATATGGTCAAACTTATAAAATATTTTCCATTGACTATAAATTTTTTTTTATAAAAAATTGAAAAATGTTTTACCTTTAAATTTTTGGTAAATATTTTTACAAAAATACACAATGACTTCCCCTCACCTCGTCTAGCAACTAGGTCACCAATCTGGTGGGCTGGATAGCCAAAGCTGGCAATTTGGTGGCCAAAGTTTCCACTCCAGCGACCGATGATGGTGATCTAGTCATCGAAGCCATGAATATTATTCAAACGTCTTGTGGGTGCTTAATATAGGTATAAATATTGATATTTGTAAAACCCATATAAATAAATTAATTACAGTGGAATTAAAAAAAAAATTACATGCTCATAATGTTAGACAATCTCTTCCACACACATATAATATTACTAACAACAAAAATAAAATATTTGGAGAAACATTGATTCAATAGGAAAAGGGGTTCTACATTCAAATTAACTCAAGCTCAAATGTTAGATATTTAAAAAAAAAAAAAAAAACATTCAATTGCACAAATCATTTTTATTTATTTACTTATACTTCTACCCGGATTTGATAGTTGAAAATGATTTGAACTACTATTTGTTGGCATGCCCGGGAAAGGAATACCTATCAAATATTATAAGAGATTAAATTTTACTATTCAATAAAATTAATTTAATCTAATAACGTACATATAAATTTTACAAAAATACACAATGACTTCCCCTCACCTCGTCTAGCAACTAGGTCACCAATCTGGTGGGCTGGATAGCCAAAGCTGGCAATTTGGTGGCCAAAGTTTCCACTCCAGCGACCGATGATGGTGATCTAGTCATCGAAGCCATGAATATTATTCAAACGTCTTGTGGGTGCTTAATATAGGTATAAATATTGATATTTGTAAAACCCATATAAATAAATTAATTACAGTGGAATTAAAAAAAAAATTACATGCTCATAATGTTAGACAATCTCTTCCACACACATATAATATTACTAACAACAAAAATAAAATATTTGGAGAAACATTGATTCAATAGGAAAAGGGGTTCTACATTCAAATTAACTCAAGCTCAAATGTTAGATATTAAAAAAAAAAAAAAACATTCAATTGCACAAATCATTTTTATTTATTTACTTATACTTCTACCCGGATTTGATAGTTGAAAATGATTTGAACTACTATTTGTTGGCATGCCCGGGAAAGGAATACCTATCAAATATTATAAGAGATTAAATTTTACTATTCAATAAAATTAATTTAATCTAATAACGTACATATAAACATAACACAAATACAACTTAGAAATAAAAAAGATGAAACCCTTGTTGTAGGATGGAATACAAAATTTGAGAATTCTTAAATAATGAATAGATAAAGCATAAAAATTATAGAGGTTTATATAATGAATTTCATGAACTTAAAATTGCCTTTTATGAGAAATACATACTTGTAATGGCGTGGATGGTAGAGTGGGTTTGATAAAGCATTCTACCATGTATTTCACAAAATTCGAATTACATAAGTAATAAGAAAAAAAAAAAAAACAAAAACAAAAAGAGAGTTAGATTTATAATTAACATAGAAATTATAAGAGAAAGAGAATTATTGATAATGGGGAAGAGAAAAAATTGATTAGAACAATATATAATGTTTCTATATAAAAAAAGAAAAAAGAAAAAAAAGAAGAAGCTATGCGTAAGAATATATAAAAGATAACACACAAAGTTTAGGCTCAAAAAATAAAAAAGGAAACAAAAGAATTTATTTATTTATTTATTTAAAAGTAGCTTATGATGGTTACAAAGCTATGCCATAAAAAATTGTATTTATACATTAAGGGGGAATTATTTTTTATATTAATAATTTTTTTTAAGATAGAAACGATAGTAGACTTTATTTATGCAAAATCACGTTGTACAATGAGGAAAAGAAAATAATGATGTTCTTCTAACAAAATAATGACTTCTTTATATCAACAATTAAGTTTTATGTTTATCCAAAAAACCGATAAAGCAGTAATTGAGAAGTTGATAAGAATTGATAAATTGTTGTTTCTATATATATAAAAAGTTACTATAATTTGGTGAAGTCATTTGGTGTAACCATGGTTTCTAAGTCTTTACTACAATTTGATGAAGCCACTTAGCTTAGTCACGACTTCTAATCACAACTTTTTTGATACGATATAATATGATATAGTATGACAAATCGAAAGATTATGAGCTTGACCAAAGTTCAAGTTGACTTGGACAAAAGTTAACCATAATTATTAATCTCTCTTTTTTCTTTTTTCTTTTTATAAATTTTATTTTACATATAATTAGGGGTAAGTGATAATCTAGTGGTTATTGGATTATTTGTGATGTTGAATTTCATGTATATTTATTTAAAAAATATTGTGGATTCCAGTTAATTCGATTTGTAAATTTTTTTATCATCAAATAAGAGATATTATATCTGTGATTCATAATCTATTTATATGAAATACTGATTGATGCCTTGCATTGATAAATATAAATTATCATAAATTGAAACATCATAAGTTAAAATTTTATTGTATCAATAAAAAAAAATTATATAGAGGACTTATTATTTTCAATTTTTGTATTTATAAAACTAATCTTGTTGTCAAATTAAAATTGATTTAATGATAAGATAAATTAAATATAAAGATACCTCATTTTCAAAATAAAATATCAAATAATAAAAATTTGAAAGTGAGAAAAAAATCAAATTCCATAAAATTAAGATTCATGTTTTACTCAAACTATAACTATCAAAATTCATCTTCTCAATTAGCAATGTAAAATTATTTTCCTTTACAAATGGTCTCAAAAACGATTTAAAAAAAATTATTTTTATGTATTTATTATATGTGTATATATATTTTTTTAACGAGGGAGAATGATTACTCTCTTTGAAAAAAGAAAAAAAGAAAAAAATAAAGGATCTAAATATGATTCTAGTACATTAAATTTTAATAAGTTTTAATAATTAATATTTGTTTGCACATGTAAAAATATCTGATTAAGAATGTGGGTCCCGATGTTATAATCAAAAGCTAAATAGTCATTGTAGGTGTGCAGGATAAGTAGCTAAATTCAGAAGATCGGGGTCCCACTTGAAATGGTAGAGTTTAAGTTTGACTTTTGGGCAAATCTTTACCTTGTAGAGTGTGTAAAGGAACCAAACCAAGACAAGAGTAGAATGATGAGAGAGAAACTTAAAAACAAAATAAAATAAAAGGAAAGCAGGGGCCAGAGGGAGTGAGACAAGGAAATATTATGAGGAAACCAAACGGAAAAAAAAAAAAAAGGGATAGTTTTGTCATAACACGAAATCCCGCCGGGTAATGTCAGAAACGGTCGCCGGCGACATCGTCCTCATAATAAATGATGTATTGGTGCACACCTGGCCGAGAGAGAGAGAGAGAGAGAGAGAGAGAGACTGTTTGTGTGAGAATTTAAAAGCCCAGACTCCGTGTTATCAGAGGCAATGCTTTTAAAATCCATCAGTTACATTTTTATTTATTTATTATTTTTGGGATAGATAGATACTACTTATATAGACTTATAGTTGGTGCTACTGCGTAAGGAGTAAGGAGAGGTGAGAGAGAGAGAGAGAGGGTGGCTGGTCAGGTCTACACTCTACTACACTACTACTGGGTCTATACACTATCTCTCTCTCTCTCTCTCTCTCTCTCTCTTTCTCTTTCTTTGCTTTTCTCTTACTTAATTACGCCCCCAAGATTTCGTCTGTTGTGTTATTTGTGAGAGAGAGAGAGTGTGCACCTTAACTCACTCTCCAAAATCATGCCGATATATAATCTTTGATACTATTATATATTCCTTTTAGCCGTTTCTCTTTTTCAAGTTTTCATCATCAAATTATAAATATAAAAAAAACAAAACGGTTCATGGGTTTTGTGATTTTTGAAAGTGTTTTTTAGTATTATTTGACTTCTCTTATTATATGCTGTCTCTGTGTCTTCATTTCCTTATAAACGAAGCACCGCCCAAAATTCTTGTCTTTCTTTCTTTGTTTGCTTGCTGTCTTTTTTGTTTAATGGGGGAGATTAGCTGATTCACACACACTTTGAGAGTGGGAGTGTGTTGTTGTTGTACTTGTAGTGAGAGAGCTTATTAGCCCTAGCCAAGTCTATATCTATACTAAACATATATATACGTATATAGATATAGATATGGAGTTCGGCGGAGGAGGTGGCGGTGGGGACCACCACGATGCCTCCTCCGAAGGTCGGAGGAAGAAGCGCTACCATCGTCACACTGCTCACCAGATTCAGAGACTCGAAGGGTAAACCTTGAAGTTCTTATTTCATAGCGCTCTTGCATTATAGCTTTCTATAACATTCTTTGTTTGATTGCTTTTTTTTTTTTTTTTGGTTGCCTTGGCTTTGTTTGTTTTTGTTTTTGGTTTATGAATGATGATGGGGTTTCTTGCTACTTTCTGAGTCTATCTTTGTGATTTTTGGAATGAAGGATGTTCAAGGAGTGCCCTCACCCAGATGAGAAGCAAAGGTTACAGTTAAGTAGGGAGTTAGGCTTGGCTCCTCGCCAGATCAAATTTTGGTTCCAAAACAGGAGGACCCAGATGAAGGTATATATTGCTAATACTCCCTCTCTTTCTCACTTTCCAATAGATTTTAGTATTTTTTTTATGTAGTATATGCATGCCTTATTGGCTGCCATTGCTATTCAGGCTCAACATGAGAGAGCTGATAACAGTGCCCTTCGGGCAGAAAACGATAAGATCCGTTGTGAGAACATAGCAATCCGAGAGGCACTCAGAAATGTCATCTGCCCCTCTTGCGGGGGCCCTCCGGTTACCGAAGATTCCTACTTTGATGAACAAAAACTCCGAATAGAGAATGCCCAATTGAAAGAAGAGGTAATCTACTTCAACTTGTGTATTATTTCATTACTCTCTCTCTCTTTAATTTTTATTTTTTATTTTTATGGTATTTATTTCAATTATTTTGTTCATCTACTCGATTGTGTCTTAGTTTTTTCTTTGGTATATTATTTTGCAGCTTGATAGAGTATCAAGCATTGCGGCCAAGTACATAGGAAGGCCAATTTCTCAACTCCCACCAGTACAGCCCATCCCTATTTCTTCATTGGACTTATCAATGGGAAGTTTTGGAGGCCAAGGGATTAGTGGACCTTCTCTTGATCTTGATCTTCTTCCGGGGAGTTCATCGACTCTACCAAGTTTGCCGCCTTTTCAGCCCGCTTGCCTTTCGGACATGGACAAGTCCCTCATGACAGATATTGCTGCCACTGCCATGAACGAATTACTAAGGCTTCTTCAAACCAACGATCCCTTGTGGATGAAGTCCCCGACTGATGGGAGGGATGTTCTTGATCTTGAAAGCTATGAAAGGATTTTTCCAAGGGGTAATGCTAACTTGAAAAACCCCCACGTGCGGATTGAGGCTTCCAGGGATTCATGCGTTGTTATCATGAATGGTTTAGCATTGGTTGATATGTTTATGGACTCAGTAAGTTCCTTCTATCCTTGTCAGTACACACAAACTAGTAAGTATTAATTGGTATCCCCAAAGCTTTAACCTTTTAAGACTCTATCTAATAAGTTATAACTTGTTTGAGTTTGCAGAACAAGTGGGTGGAGCTATTCCCCACAATTGTCTCAATGGCAAGGACTTTAGAAGTGATATCATCCGGAATGATGGGTAGTCATAGTGGCTCTTTGCAACTGGTACTAGGAACTCTCTTTCCTGGTTTCAATACTAATTATATACGGTACAATCATGTTTGAAGATTTACTCACATGAAAGTTATTATTAATTGCAGATGTATGAAGAGTTGCAGGTGCTTTCACCGCTTGTACCTACTAGGGAGTTCTATTTCCTCCGTTACTGTCAGCAAATTGAGCAAGGGTCGTGGGCAATTGTAGATGTCTCTTATGATATCTCTCGTGATAACCAATTTGCTTCTCAATATCGATCTCACCGGCTTCCCTCTGGATGCTTGATTCAGGACATGCCCAATGGGTATTCCAAGGTTGTCAAATTAGTCATTAAATGTGTTTACTCCTCAGGTAGTTCCATAAGCATTAGTGTAATTTACTCATACCCTCATCTCAAATGTGGGAATATAGGTTACTTGGGTGGAACATGTGGAAATTGAAGACAAAGCTCCAACTCATCGGTTCCACAGAGATCTTATTCATAGTGGGTTGGCATTTGGAGCTCAAAGATGGCTTGCTACTCTTAAGAGGATGTGTGAAAGGTTTGCTTGTCTTATGGTGACGGGCACTTCTACTACTCGGGATCTTGAAGGAGGTAATTTCAGCAACATATTCTGAATAAATGCTTAATTTTGTAGCCTTGTTTTGAACCTGTTACATCGTGTATGTTCTACTTCCAGTAATTCCATCAGCCGATGGCAAAAGAAGCATGATGAAACTTGCCCAAAGAATGGTAAACAATTTCTGTTCAAGCATTAGCACATCAAACGGCCACCGGTGGACCACACTTTCTGGGTTGAATGAGGTAGGAGTTCGAGTGACTGTCCATAAGAGCACGGATCCTGGCCAACCCAACGGTGTGGTTCTTAGTGCAGCTACTACTATTTGGCTTCCAATTTCCCCCCAAAATGTCTTCAATTTCTTCAAGGATGAAAGAACTAGACCACAGGTATTTGTATAATTAAATGTTGGATGTCAATCTGTTATACGATCAATAAGTGTGAAATTATTAAGCATATCGATAAAATTAATTTCCTTTCCATATAGTGGGATGTTCTCTCCAATGGCAATGCGGTGCAGGAGGTTGCTCATATAGCAAACGGGTCACATCCTGGAAACTGCATATCTGTTCTTAGAGTAGGTGTTTGAACTTTGAATTGGGTTTTGGTTTCATTTCTCATTTTGTTTTTGTTTTCGTTTTTGAGAGGAATTAAAATGTAGTCCATTAATTTTGTTACGCTATGAAATTCCATGAGCAGGCTTTAAACAATAGCCAGAACAATATGTTGATACTTCAAGAGAGCTGCATGGATTCGTCAGGTTCACTTATTGTGTACTGCCCGGTTGATCTACCAGCTATAAACATAGCAATGAGCGGTGAAGATCCTTCCTACATTCCTCTACTACCATCAGGGTTCACCATATCACCAGACGGTCGAGCCGAGCAGGGAGATGGTGCATCGACGAGCTCTAGCACGCACGGGCACGGGAGGTCAGGTGGTTCACTAATTACAGTAGCATTTCAGATACTTGTGAGCAGCCTGCCATCAGCTAAGCTTAACTTGGAGTCGGTGACAACTGTTAATAACCTTATCGGCACCACTGTCCAGCAAATTAAGGCTGCCTTGAATTGTCCTAGTTCCTAATGACTCTGCTTCATCTGCTACACCAACTGTTTTTGGCTCGACCATCCTTAAATATACTGATCAGTCAGGTTCTCAGTCTCTTTGTGCTGGAGGGTATTCAATGCTGGAAAAAGTATATGGGGTTAGTTGGGAATTTGAATGCCCTCTCATCAAGAGCTGAAGCTGATTATTTACTGCTGCTGTGTTTTGCTGCCAAGGTGCATTACATTTTACACCAACTACAATTTTTAGTTTTTTGGGCAAGGCTTTTTGCTTCTTTTTTTCGGTTGTTGTTTTGCTATATTTACGTTGGAAGAGTAGTCTTAAAAGAGGGAGTCAAGAACGCACCATACTTGTATTTCCTGTTGGTTTTTCTCTCACCTTTTTCCCTTTTTTTCCTTTGCATTCCCCATCTCTCTTTTTTGTCACTGTACAACACCTCAAGAAAAAAGTATGGTTCGGGTATTGACTTCTGTTCATGGACTTCTCTTAATTCATGTATGAATTAATATTATTCTTGTCTTTTATCTATTCTTGTTACAAAACTCTCTCTCTCTCTCCAATAAGAAAGGTTGGGGGTCAAACATTGAAGTTTGAAGTTTAACTTGTAGTGGGCTCCATGCTCTTTTCTTAGACAAAAGTACTCCAAACGAAATTAAAAAGATAAATAAATATATATTATTTTTTGCATTTGCCTTTCACATTTTATAGGGAAATGCCTTTTTTTATTCTTTATTTTTAATTATTAAATTCATAATAATGCCACAACGACATACTTGACAAAACCCGTAGCGGTTGTTAGAGCATCCATTTCTGGATTTACAAACAATCCGACTACGGACACCCAAACCCAAGCCCTCACCCAAATTTATTTGTTTATACTAAAAAACCACATTTTCAAAACTACAATTTCCATCTAACTACTTTCAAATATACCAGCATCCAAATTTATTTGTTAATACATTTAATTAAAAAAAGGATAAAGCTTGTGTCCAGTGCATTTTTGCACTGGACACAAGCTGTATCCATTAAAAAATATTCATCATAATTATTTTTATTTTTTTAATACAGAGAGGAGAGATAGAAAGTTTGAATAATAGAAGAAAAAAAACAATACAAAACACAACGCTCTCCAAATTTGTTGAACACTACGGCGTTTTGCAACAATTTGAGAATCCGACGTGAGACATTTTTATTGGTATGCTCACATCTAATCCCAAAAAAAAAAAAAAAAAAAACCAAATTGAGAGGTAAAATATATGTGTGGGGCCAGAGAGTTTGTAACCCTAGCCCATTTCACGTTAAGGCCCAAGGCCTACACCGAGGAGATACAGGGCAGAGGACGCACCATGAGAGTCAAGGACGGTCTAAGGAAATGACCGAGGACGAACTCCTACTCGGCATGCCATAAATGCCCCTAAAAGGAAGAGTGATCATAGTGCGAGACAGCACGATTAAAAGGCTGCCAGAACTGCAATAAAGCATTCTGCACCTGACAGAGCCATGCTCTTTAATTTTTACAACCACCCCCAACCACTTTGGATATGGGCTGATGGGACAAGTATCAGCCTTGGAAAAGTCAATCCTACACGTGGGCGAAGGATAAGAAGTACAGGCTAATATAAAAGGAGGAACAAGCAATCCGGGAGAGAGGCTGGGAAAAATGGCCAAAAACCAGAGCCTCCTAGCCCGCCTCCAGGAGAAAGACTCCTAGAGCGAAAACGATTTAATTATGTATGAACACCACAAAAAAACCACCGTCTGGTGATCAAGGCCTAGCCTTTCAAACCCACGCTCTATAAATGATATTGTATGGGCCTTTTCACGTGCGAACCCAATATCATTTTGGGTCGTTACAAATCGTGTCCTTACAATTGGTGTCGTCTGTGGGAAGACTTGTGTCTTGGCACAGATGGAGGGTTGATACAATCCTTCACATCATTTCTAGCAGTCGGATGTAGTGTTCTAGCGTAAAGTTCCACTAAGGGCTGCGTTTCGTAGCGTCAACAGCACGGATGGTTCTAGGGGCTTGGTCGAGGAGCTAACCCCCCAAAACCAAGGTCCCACGCCACAGTCGAGGGGTTAATTCCCCAAACTACTTAAAAATCAAGTTTTGGACAGAACCAAGGTATTGTATGGTCCTCGGACTCAAACCTATGGGGAAACCAACTACTTAAATATCAAGTTTTGGACAGAACCAAGGTATTGCATGGTCCTCAGACTCAAACCTATGGTTCTAGGGGCTTGGCCGAGGAGCTAACCCCCCAAAACCAAGGTCCCATGCCACAGTTGAGGGGTTAATTCCCCCAACTACTTAAAAATCAAGTTTTGGACAGAACCAAGGTATTGCATGGTTCTCAGACTCAAACCTATGGGGAAACCAACTACTTAAATATCAAGTTTTGGACAGAACCAAGGTATTGCATGGTCCTCGAACTCAAACCTATGGGGAAACCAACTACTTAAAAATCAAGTTTTGGACAGAACCAAGGTATTGCATAGTCCTCGGACTCAAATCTATGAGGAAACCAACTACTTAAAAATCAAGTTTTGGACAGAACCAAGGTATTGCATGGTCCTCGGACTCAAACCTATGGGGAAACTAACTACTTAAATATCAAGTTTTGGAGGTATTGTATGGTCCTCGGACTCAAACCTATGGGGAAACCAACTACTTAAAAATCAAGTTTTGGACAGAACCAAGGTATTGCATGGTCCTCGGACTCAAATCTATGGGGAAACCAACTACTTAGAAATCAAGTTTTGGACAGAACCAAGGTATTGCATGGTCCTTGGACTCAAATCTATGGGGAAACCAACTACTTAGAAATCAAGTTTTGGACAGAACCAATGTATTGCATGGTCCTCAAACCTATGGGGAAACCAACTACTTAAAAATCAAGTTTTGGACAGAACCAAGGTATTGCATGGTCCTCGGACTCAAACTTATGGAAAGGTCAGCTACTTAAGAAGAATTCCAAGTTGCTCAATCCTCGGATCAAATACCAGAAAAGGTTAAGGCTATGAAAGTTATTAGGAAGATGGTGAGACGCCTTATTACTCAGCAACCTGCAGGGGCGGTTCATTTTTGGGTTATATGTACTCGGATGATTACCTCCTACACCGCACCGAGCACTCAGCTGTCATCTCGGCTATTTTGGGGTATGTATCGTTTTCTCAGGTCGGCATTATTGTGCCAAACAACTCTATTAAGTTCATAATAATATCTCTTTCTTAGCAAGGGTTTCGACCCTAAGTATCATTTGTTCAAGTTGGCATTATTGTGCCGAACAGCTCTCATAAGTTCATAATAACGTCTTTTTTCTTGGTAAGGGATTTCGGCCCTAAGTATTGTTTTCTCAGGTCGGCGTTATTATGCCAAACAGCTCTAATAAGCTCATCATAATATCTTTTTCTTTTCTTCTTAGAAAGGATTTCTGCCTTAAGTATCATGTGTTCAAATCGGCATTATTATGCCGGATAGTTTCAATAAGCACAGAGTAAGGTCTTTTTATTAACTGGGATTTCGGCCCTAAGTATCGTTCATAGTATAAAAATAAAAAAGAAGTCGCAGGGTAGTACGTCTATTCACGGCATAACTATTTCAAAAAGAAGAGATAGAATATACGAAATAAAGCAATGATGACATTTATTAATATAAAGAAGTATTACAGCGTACAATGAAGGGCTTAAACAAGCCTATATAGAAAACGAATTACAAAAACAATAAAAAACAAAACAAACAAATAGCCAGAAATCTTTTTAAGATCTGCTCCCAAGTCTTTCCAAATTTTGCCCCAGTAGCACCCATATTGAGAGGAGGACCTTCCTTGGTGGAAGAGGAGAAGAAGAGGAAGAAGGAAAAGCATCAGGATGGATCTGGTGATGGGAAAGAAGAAGAAGAAGGGGAGGCAAAAGGAGGCGCCAGTGAAGGAAGAAAGGAAGAAGTAGGGGTACTTTGTCCCTGCGTCAGTCCTGACTCCTAACACGCTGGTGTCATATTAGCTATGCTCATAAGAGAGCGGCTGGTACTGATAATGGGTAACCCCAGCTCAGTCGCACCAAGAGTTTGACGCGATGAGTCCCTGCTTCGGATTTTGGCTGAAGGGAGGATGAGAGGTATCTTGAGTCTCTGCCATCCCTGCCCTGACTGAGCCATTTTAAGTTTCAGAAGAACATAGCATTTCTGGGAAGGGTATGGTCCTTTCATTCCCGCTCCTATCTCGAACGTATCACAATTCAAAGTATAAACTAGCGGATAAAGGAAAATCTGGGGGAGGCTAAGGGTTTCAGGCCTTAAAAGGATTAAAAGGCCTCTGTGTAAGAGAAGTAACCTCTTGCCTTTCTTCTTATATGAAGAACGAAACATGAGGCATTTAATCTATCCAAATTTCCAAGGAAATCTGTAAACGAGAATATACTCGTTCCACTTCCCCACGCCGTCAGTAAATTGTTGAATTTAAATGGTCTCGTAAAGGGAAGTCATTAAAGGCGCGTTTTGAATAATGAAACGGCAGGAACGCAGCGTGAATGAATTCAGAGGAATGTCTCGTAGTCCGGTGTGTTTCCTGGATAGATGAAGAGACACTCACATTGATGAAGGGCAAAACTAAGCAGACTGCAATAAAGGCGTGACATCACCCAAAACCCTCCTTTCCGACCAAGAGGTCGGACAGCAGGATTTTGAGGGGCTATTGTAGGGTCAGAGAGTTTGTAACCCTAGCCCATTTCACGTTAAGGCCCAAGGCCTGCGCTGAGGAGATACAGGGTAGAGGACGCACCATGAGAGTCAAGAACGGTCTAAGGAAATGACCGAGGACGAACTCTTTCTCGGCATGCCATAAATGCCCCTAAAAGGAAGAGTGATCATAGTGCGGGACAGCATGATTAAAAGGCTGCCAGAACTGCAATAAAGCATTCTACACCTGACAGAGCCATGCTCTTCAACTTTTACAACCACCCCTAACCACTTTGGCTATGGGCTGATGGGACAAGTATCAGCCTTGGAAAAGTCGATCCTACACGTGGATGAAGGATAAGAAGTACAGGCTAATATAAAAGGAGGAACAAGCAATCCGGGAGAGAGGCTGAGAAAAATGGCCAAAAACCAGAGCCTCCCAGCCCGCCTTCAGGAGAAAGACTCCTAGAGCGAAAACGATTTAATTATGTATGAATACCACAAAAAAACCACTGTTTGGTGACCAAGGCCTAGCCTTTCAAACCCACGCTCTATAAATGATATTGTATGGGCCTTTTCACGTGCGAACCCAATATCATTTTGGGTCGTTACAAATCGTGTCCTTACAATATGTGTATATATATATATATATATATATAATCAGACTAAGATACTAATAAGAGATTTTACACACTTTTAAAATAAACTCTACATCTTGTTCTATATCCTCTCCATTCTATTAAAATATTCATTCTCATTTTCTCATTTTCACTATTCAAAACATTACATCTACCACCCAAAATATCCACATGCTAGTTTATGCTTGTGATGGGTGATCATCCAAAGATCATGGCAGTAGAGAATAACTAGTATTTTGAGTAAGCTTGTGACTCTTGGGGTTGTTATATCTGTTCATACAATTGCGTCTCTTCCCAATGGTTAAATGCTTGCATATAAACACTTACGATTCCTTTGTTTTGAAGTAAAATATTTTCAAATATCTGATATAATAAGTAAATTTTTTCAAGCAAACTACCAAAACTAATGGCTCAACACTAAGGGTCCGTTTGGTTGGGAGGATAGAAAGGTGAGAGGATAGAAAATAGAGAGATGATGGAAAAGTGAGAGGATAGAAAAGATTTTAGTTTCCCTTATTTGTGTTTGGATGGGAGGGTAGAAAAGTGGAGGGATGTAAAACTTTTTTGTTTGGTTGAAAATAAAATTTGTATAAATTTACCATTATGTCCCTATTAAATAAAACAAAAAGTAACACATTATACTTTTTAAAAAATTTATGTATAGATGGACACTTCATTAAAGTTAAAAAAAAAAGCATAAGAAATTAACCCAAAAATGTTTCTAAACAAAAAAAAAAAAAAAAAAGCATAAAAAAGAAGTCAATATGTCCAGACAAAATCAAAGGAAAAAAAAAAGCCAACACATTAGCAGAGAAGGAAAGATCTAACCAAAAAGAAAAAAAGAAAAAAAAAAGAAAGAAGGCAACACATTAACAAATAATGAAAAAATTCAAAGAAAAAAAAAAGGCAACAAGTTAATAGAGAAACAAAAAATTAAAGAAATAAAAGAAAAGAAAGCCAACATGTTGGAGGTGAAGTCCAATGTGAAGGGTATTTTTGGAAGCTCATTTTAATGAGCTTCTCCCTCTTAGTTTTCTCTCCATTTTGGGGAGAAAACTTTTTGATGGGCTTGGGGAGAAAATACATGGGCTCACCATTTATTTCCCTTCCTTCCTACCCAACCAAAACACACTCAAAAAAAAATTTCCTTTCCATTTTCTCTCCAAAGTTTTCCATCCACCCTATTTTATCTCTAAACAAACACACCCTAAAGCAGTTAGTGCCAAAGTGGCAATCAGAAGTGGCTTTGGTGACTATATTGCTGACGATCACCTTCGGAGCAGTATCTCCAGTAATTGTACCACCAACACCGATTGTCAAAACGATGTCTTCGTTTACCGAACCTTTGACATCGGTTGCAATGTAGTTTGGCCATCAGACCTCTGACATTGGTTGCTAGTGCAGCAACTTCGACGATCAAACCGCTGACACTAATCGTTGGTTAGGCATCTCTTGGCACTAGACTGCTAGAGCGGAGTCTCAGAACACTAGACCACTAGCACTGATCACGAGCGGAGTCGTCAGCCATCAGATCGTAGGCACTGGTCCCTAGAGTGGAATCTCCAGACATTGGACTGACTGCGTCAGTTGCTAGAACAAAGTCTCTAGCCACTAGATCGCCATCACTGGTCGCTGGAGCGAAGCCCCTAGCTATTGGACCGTTGTCATCAGTCATTGAAGTAGAGTCTACGGCCACCGGAAGGTCGAAATTAGTCGTTGGAGCGGTGTCTTTGACCATCGACCTAGTGACTAGACAGGGGAGGGGAAGCTATTGTGTGATTTTGAAAATATTTTACCAAATTTTCAAAAGTAAAACATTTTACAATTTTTTATAAATGATTTTACAATCAACAAAAAAGATTTTACAAGTTTAACTATATTTTACTTGCAAATAAACACCTGAAAATGGGAAAATAGTTTTTAGAAAATATTTTACTTTAAAACAAAAAGAGCGCTAGTCAATCATTGGATCATTACAAAATTAACTCTCTTAAACAAACACAAGACTAAGTTTGTGATCACCACCCTAATGTGATTACCATCCACATTTGGAAACAATAGTTGTATTAGAGCATGTTGAGGGACAAATATTTCCACATAACACATGTCCCAATTCCACTTAATCTCACTTACTCGCCCATCCAAAAATATCCAAATGACCTTTATAATTTATTTTGGGCCTTTACAGTTATTTCTCATTCCATCACCAAATTGGGCCACAAGGAAAATCGATCCACTATAAAAATCCTGAAACTGGCCATAAAAGCCCAATATACACCATTCCATTCAAAAGTCCATGACTCATAGATCATGGCACACTATTGTTACAAAGTCCATGCTGAAAGATCATGGCACATTATAAAGCCCATGACTCAAAAATTATGGGACATAATTATTATAAAGTCCATGACTCAAAGATTATGACACACTATTACTATAAAACCCATGACTCAAAAATAATGGCACACACCCATCCCTCAAAGATCATGGCACAACATCGTTATAAAGCCCATGACTCAAAGATCATGGCACACTATAGAACACAAAACTCAAGGATCACAACACACTATTATTATTAAGCCCATGATTCAAAGATCATGGCACTATTATTATAAAGCCCATGACAAAATCATTTATAGCAAATTATCTGTCAAAAAGCCCATGGAAAGCTATTTCATTAAAACCCATGAAAATTAACTCTATTTTACCAAAATCCTAGTTACTAATACTTAAATTTATTATTATTTTATTTCTTATGTGTATAGGCCCAAAGGAGCTACATCACACATAAAGCCCATGGGAGAAAGCTCCTAAGGCAAAACCATTCAAAGTTCTTCAACTCATATGTCAAAACCTAGGAAAATAACCAACAAATAAGGCCCACACATGTATACACCCCATTTTTTTCCGACATATACATGAGGTCCTCAGTCTCAATGATAAGAAATCAATTTATTACCAAAATGATTTGTTTTGTGTGTGGAATCTGTTGATATTGTATTATTTTTGGCCCCGATTAACGTACCCAATATAGTGATTTAAATCTTAAAAAGGGTGAAAATCATGTTTTGAAAACCAAAGGTTGGGAACAAACTATCCAAGATTAAAAAAAAATCCCATTTAACCAAACTAGATGAAGGGACAAACCATCCAAGATTTTACAAAATTCAAACTTTCTGTTTTTGGAAAAGTTTGACCAATGATGACTAAACCTTAATCGAAATTGGTCAAAATGTTGACCTTTTAATCTAAAAGTCCGATTGAGATAAAGTTATAACTGTTGCAAAAACACATGTTTGTATCATATACAAAACATATGCAACGGAAAATTAACAGATCTACTTCATTCGCAATTGATAGCATGTACTATGTAAATTTCAATTTAAGAATAAGAGAGCATACCTTGGTGTAGTGAATTTCAAAACCAAAGATTAGAAGTACTTAAAAGCATTTTTAATCTTCACTTTAATTCCACTAATGCCCAAGAAGTGCGATCTCTCAATTAGTTTATATGTATGTGTTCAAGGGAGAATAAAAGAGTGGCTTACACTCACATACACACCATTTCATCCATCATAAAATTCTGTATGTTTCTCTCCTTATATATAACTAATTATCTAATTAGGCTAGCATTTCGGGCCATTCCAATTGGGTTTTAGTATGTGGCATAGAGTGGGACCAAAAGGGACAAACAAGACATTAGCTCCAATGGGTTTTGGACCTTTTTGTCAACTATTACCATTAATTATATTTAATTGCACTCTAGGCCTTATTAATAAATTATATCCCAAGACTTAATTATACATTCAACCCCTTTATTAAAATATTCATAGTAATACAAAGTCATGAATGTTGACTGCCACTTTGAAAATTATTACATCTTAATCCTTGAGTACCCAGTTTAATTCTTTAAGTTATTCATCATATATTTATGAAATCCAATTTCGTAAATATATACTTTAGTAACTCCTTACTAAAGTGGTTAGTCCTAACACTCTAAATAACCAAACCTATTAAACTTATCTCAAAGGAATATTTTATATCTCTGTTAAGAGATTATGAATTTTATCTTGAGAATACATGTTCCTTTAACACTAAATGTGGCTGCTTAACATACTGAGGTTTTGATCGTAACTTTAGATCTCACTTTTGATATATCAAAACAATCTACACTTCATGTTCAGGTTCATTATTCTCTTAGGATTAAGAGTTGATGTAAACAGAAGTCGTGAGATTTATTATTCATTTGACTGTCGTTAGTAGAACAATAAATCTAACAGCAGTCCTGTTCAATGTCTTAACACTTAAAACATATCAACTAAAAGTCTCTACTTCCATGATCAAGACAAATCATTTTAGTTGATATGTTATAGTTTTCACAGATGAAATGCCAAATTTCATCACCGATTACGAACTAAAATTTTGAGTTTACAAAGAACTTGTAATTTATATCTTCTGTGACTAAATCACGTAAATCACATATTATGCATCTAATGGACTATATGATAATGTCCAAATATTCATGTTATCATTATTTTAGATAATAATAAAACAACTTTATTAATCATAATATAATGTCATACGTAGCATCATACTATAGGATTTAAAGGGCACATATCTTAACAATAACAATCTTAAAGAACATGAAATTACCTTCAAAATGACACTTTGCAGGTCAAAATTGGAGTTAAGATGGATGAAATATCAATAAAATACCAAAACCCTAATTAAATGTGTTATTTTTCAGGTAAAAAAGTTGTTTTTTCGGGGCGTTTTCACGCAATAAACTATACCAATCCAGCCACAAATGGTGTAAACTTCCTAAACCAGATTGAAGCATGATGGGTTTGCTTCCTTCCATAAAAAGGGCTTGACGATATATTCTCCGGATTGGGAGAATAGTGCTATTAAATTTCCTCCATTGTGTCACCTCTCTTTTAGACACAATATCTCAACAACTATAACTCCAAATTATGTGAGGTCAAAACCAATGGAAACTAGACATCCATACCTTTTTAAGGACACCATATGTGCTCTTAAAGACCTCCAAACAGTAGCCCAAAAAATAAGGTTGAAAAGAGGAAAAAGCTGAAAATTGAAATTAAGGGAGCAAATGGGCAAGATTGGTGAGATGTTTCGGAAACATCTCACCCCAGCAGCCCATTGCAAGAGACGGCTAGGGGGGAGATGTTCCCAAAACATCTCCCAATCCCTATAAATAGAACCCCACCCCCTCTTGGAAATTCATGCACAAAAATCCCAAATATTCCCCTCTCTCTCTCTCTAGGAATTTCTTTAGATATAATTTCTCTTTCTTTTCCCCTTGGAAAACCCCCCCTAAACAGAAACTCTACACCCATTTTCGTCCATTTTCACCCCTCAAAAGTTCATAGGTAAAAGAGAGATGGTGAAACTTCTTCCATAGCTACACCATTCTCTGTGTGTGTGTAAAATACATTGTTTAATATATTGCAATACTCTTTTATCTTGTTCATTTTCTTCTTTATTTATCTTACATATTGTTCTATATCTCTCTGTATGTGTATATTTATTGTTTATTGATCTTACTCTTTAAAGAACTTTATATTTTCCAAAAATGTTTTCTACCATTTTTCTTTGTTGTCTACTCTTTAAATCGCTTGGGTTTAAAGAGAAAAAAACTCAACATCTTTGATAAGTCTTCATCTTCCTAACTAGAAGGCTCATGGAGGAATAGTCTCATGCAAGGCCAACCTTAGTGGAAAAATGAAGATTTACCAAGACTCCATTTTTCCAACATGGAAGAGAATCCATAAGCTTGGATGTGACAAGAGTTAGGGTTTATTTAAGAGAAATTTCCTAAAAAATAATTTTAACACAACCCTTTAAATTATGTCTTTGGTTTTAAATTCCTTTACATTCAAATCTTCCAATTATGTCTTTGCTTTTAAATTCCTTTACATTCAAGTCTTTAAAATATGTCTTTCTCTTAAATTCCTTTATATTCAAGTCTTTAAATTATTCCTTTACTTTCAAGTCTTTTAAATATTGTTCTCCTTTGCTTTAACTTAGGAATTTTACCTTTGAGCTTGCTTTATTTTCCATATTTCCTTTCTCATGTGTAAAAGGGTTTAAGGGTGCTAGCTCTTTTAGTTTGGGTAAATAAACCTCTAAAAAATGTGATTTCAAAAGATAAAAAAGGCTCCAATGGACATCACTTTTTTTAAAAATGAATCTTTTTTCGAAGAAAGTTTCCCTTTAATTTCTTAAAAGCCTTCTAAATGGGCATTTTTCAAAACCTTCCCTCATTCAAACCAAGGAATTTAAGTGTTCTACCCTAAAAAGATGAAAAACCATGGTTTTTTTTTTCTTCAAAACCATGGAAACCCTTTTCTTAAAACCATTCTTTGCTTTAAAAAGATTTCTACTCAAGTTTTGGTCTTCCATTTTTTAAACGCTTGGAAATCCCCTTTTTCTAAAAACGTAGCTTCAATCTCAAAACTTTTAATTCTTTCAAAAATCTTTTTCTAAAAACCAATCTTTTCTACCTTACATAAATGAATGAAAACCACACTAAAACCATGGTTTTCACTAAAACCATGGAAACCCTATTCTTAAAAAAAAAAAAAAAAAAAAAAAAAAAAAAAAAAAAAAAAAAACTCTTTTTCATAAATGACTTTGGTTGCAATTTGGGGATCTGTAAATTCTTTTCCTAAAATAAGTTTGGATTCTCACTTTTATGAAAGCCCTTTTTCAAAAGCAACCATTTTTTCAAATGGCCTAAAATCTAGTGTTGGGTATGTTCTTTCTAAAAGGTTTGAGAAATTTTCTTCTTAAAAAGGCAAGTTTCCAAAAAGGTTTTAAACCTTAAAATTTGATTTCCTTAATGTTTTGTTCATAAAAATGATTTTTACTTTCCAAAATTCACCTTTTAGCATAGTCTTTATGTTTTCTCATTAAAGAAAACCTATTTTCATGTAAAACCAAGATAAGCATTTTTAGGTCTTTCTCCAACAAAGTTTAAGCCTTAGTTTTAAAATAACCTTTTCCCTAAAAGGTCATGAGTTTTCCTAAAAGAAATTGCTCACCTTTCCAAAGGTAATATTTCAAGCCTCTTTTCATACCCATTATTTTTGAACCTTTTAAAAATGCATTTTTTTGAGGTTTGTGTCTATGGTTCATTTCCATTGAACCAATAGACCCCTATCAAGCTAATATACTCCCCCTCACCTTTGCACTAATGTTTTGGTTCATTGTGTTTGTGCATGAGAATGCAAATTTGGAGAATAAAGTGCTAAAAGGTGATATCTTTCCTCTCCCCTCTTTCCATTTTATGTATATATTCACTTGTAAGATACATAATAAATAAATACTCACATGTTAAACTGTATGTATTATTTTTTTGCAACGTAGTATATTCTTTCACATGTTATATATTGTTTGTACCCAAAAAAAAAAAAAAAAAAAATTGCAAAATCAAATGCCAAGTATTTAATTTGTTTTTTCCCCTATAATGTTAATGTTAAAATTAAATTAAAAAAGGTATTGTGGGGGCCCGAGGACCGAGGAAGGGTTTGATGAGCTGTTATTGTCATTATTAAGGCACCATAAGCCCGAAAAGGGGATCCACCTGAGAATGGGAGGGGAAGAGACAAGAGACTTCTAGGAAGTCCAGACGAGTAGAATGAGGTGTAGAGAGATAATCGTGGAAAGTAGGGGAAGTCTCCATTGAGACTTATCCTATTGCCTCCGAATTAAATGACTGGCAATAGCTTTATCAGCTGCATTAATGAGGAAGTGACTTGAATAGTGGAGTTCATAGCTAAGCAGCTCCTTCTACCACCTTCAACAGAAGTTTAAGGGTATAAGTGTCATAGTGAAAGCCTGGGTAGGTGGAGATGGAGGGCCAAGATGTAAAGGGCTGAGAAGTATATAAGGTAAAGGAACTTCCAGGTGAAAGAGATCGAGAAAAAATAAGGGAAAGAGAGAGAAACCAGAACAAGAGTATTGAGAGAAGAAAGTGAATAGCATATCATTCTGTGTAAGAATTACCTCTTCGGGCAAGCTTGTTATAAGCCTTATATATACTTAAACTTTGATTTGTGGTAAGGCCCTCCCTATTTTTGTCCTCAAGATAATCCCTTTTTTTTTTTTTTTTTTTTTTTGTTTAACACACTCTCTTACAAATATCTATTGATTTGGGCCTAGTTAAGTTGCACAATCCTCATTATTCTAAGTGGGCTTGGGCTGTTTGATTTTTATGTCCTTACAATTGGTGCTGTCTGTGGGAAGAAGTGTTGTTATGGGTTTATCTTGAGTAGTCATGGACAACTTGGGGCAAGATAGAGAGGAGTCTGTTGGTTCACAAAGGGAAAATTAGTTTGTAAATTTGGAGTGAAGGAGAGACAAGCACCATACACCGAGTGTCATGGTAGAGTCTTATCATACTGAACATACAAAAAGGAGTCACTTAAGGACAAAAAGTCATATTTCGCATGATCAGGAGACTCAGAAGTTGCAGCTTGAGATAGATTGCTTGCGCAGGAAACTACGGAGAAAGAAGCGTGATAGAAGGAGTTCTTCACCCCCATCAAGTGATGGATCAGGGGGAAGTAGGGATTGCTCATGTTGCCATAGGTCAAGAACTCCATCCAATGAGTCCTTCTCAGCATCGTCACGCTAGGATAAACTCGAAAAGGGCAAGTACATGTGCGGGCAAGGGTCATCCCACCACAACACGAGGAATGATGTGATGAGAAAAGCACTTCTGCAAATTTCTAAATCACCCTTTATTAGAAGAATCAATAAGGCCAGACTTCCCCACCAGTTTTCACAGCCAACCTTTACCATTTACAACGGAAGGTTTGACCCTGTGGAGCATATTAGCCATTTCAATCAGAAGATGGTAGTTCGTTCTAGCAATGAAGCTCTTATGTGCAAGGTTTTCCCCTCCAGTCTCGGGCATATGGCTATATGGTGGTTTAATGCTTTAGAGGAGGGGTCAATAAACTCTTTTGCGGAGCTGACAAGGGCATTTGGAGCAAGATTTGTAACGTGCAGTAGAGTCTTTAAGCTCCTGGACTCTTTTTTGCCCATGGCCATTAGGGAGGGTGTAACTCTCAAGACCTACTCGAATAGATATTGGGAAACATAAAATGAAATAGATGGAGATTTTGAAGATGTAGCAGTGAGAACATTTAAGGTGGGGCTTCTGATGGAACATAAATTGCGAAAATCATTGACAATGAAGCCTGCCCTTAGTATGCGCTAGCTCATGGATCACATTGGTAAGTATAAGAGAGTAGAGAAAGATCAGACCTAGGGAAAGGGCAAAGCTAAGGTTTTCCCAGAGAAAAGAGATCCTCGGGGAGGAGAGTATCATAATAACCACCTTAGGAGAGACTTCTCCAATCAGACATCATCTGTGGGGGCTCAAGTGATTAATTCATTATTTAAAGAGCTAGTTTATCAGATATTGGAAAAGATAAAGAATGAACTATATTTTAGATGGCCCAATAAGATGGGTGGGGATCCTTCCAAAAGGAACCAAAGCCTTTATTGCCATTATCATCAAGAAAAAGGGCATACCACAGAGGACAGCAAGACTTTACGGGATCACTTAGGTCAACTGGTGAAGGCAGGGAAGCTAAGTCAGTTCTTGCATCAGTCTGTAGGTTAGTTTGGACATTCAGGAGCTGGGTATTAGAGGGATGGAGCTCCTCGGCCAGCATTGGGCATAATTAATGTGATTTTTGCTAAGCCCAGGGGTGATGCTAGGACCTGTTCAGGGATCATGTCTGTGGCTGTGGGCCCTGATTCAGGAGATAGGGATTAGACACTCAAAAAGGCCAAGGTGACAGCCACACCCATTTTGGGCTTTTCAAAGAAGGATAAGGAGGGAACATTCTAGTCACACGATGATGCCTTGGTAGTAACCATTAGGATTGGTGGCTATGATGTAAAAAGGGTCCTAGTAGACCAGGGGAGTGGAGCGGAGATCATGTACCCTGACTTGTATAAAAGGTTGAATTTAAAGCCCAAGGACTTGGAGAGGTATGACTTACTGTTGATAGGCTTTGATGGGAGGATGGTAGTCCCCCGTGGGATGATAAGGTTACCTATGCAGGTTGGGGATGAGGAAGTGCAAGTTAGTTTCATTGTTGTGGAGGCCTATTCCCCTTACACAGTTATCTTGGCCAGACCATCACTTAATGCTATGGGAGTAGTCTCGTCAACCTTACACTTAAAAGTTAAGTACCCCACACATGGAAGAGTTGGGGAATTAGTAGGAAGTCAAGCAATGGCTAGGCAATGTCTAATAGCAGCCATTACACGGCAACCCACAGGTTAAGCCGTGGCAGAAAAGGAGCGAATCCTATAGCAATCAAATGGTCCCGAAGTAGGACTTGGTATCAAGTCTTAGAAGGGCTATTTGAGGATTTGGAAAAGATTATGATTGGACAAGATGAAGAAAAGTTCTTTCAAGTGGGGTCTCAGTTGTTGTCCTTGGAAAAGGCAGCCTTGGTGAAGTTCTTGGAGGACAACATGGATGTGTTTTCTTGGAGCACCTATGATGTACCTGGGATTGACCTTGAGTTTATATGTCATCAGCTGAATGTGAATCCAGAGGCGACCTTATGAAGGCAGCGACCTCGGCGTTCATCAAAAGAGCATGTTGAGGTAGTAAGGGTAGAGTTTCTTGGATGCCTTCCAAGGGTACCACCAAATACCTTTAGCATTAGCTGATCAAGAAAAAACTGCTCTCAGTGCACCTAATGGAAATTACCATTATCAAGTTATGCCCCTCGACCTTAAGAATGCGGGATCCACATATCAAAGAATGATGACACGGATGTTTGAGTCATAGATTGAGAGGAATGTGGAGGTGTATATTGATGATATGGTGGTAAAGAAGAGGCAGGTTGTAGAGCAGGCAGGTTGTAGAGCACTTAGCAGATTTGGGGGAGGTGTTCTCGGTGTTGAGGGAACATAGGCTGCGCTTAAATGCATCTAAGTGTTCTTTTGGGGTCAGCTCAGGAAAGTTTCTAGACTATATGATTACACATCGAAGAATTAAGGTCAATCCTGATCAGATTAAGGCCATTAATAGCTTGCATCCTCCTTGGAATCCTAAGGAGGTATAGAAATTAACAGGGATGGCAATAGCTTTGAATAGGTTTATCTCTTGATCAGCGGATAGGTGTCGTCTGTTTTTCCAGCTCCTCCACAAGTGGAAAGACTTTCAATGGACTGACGAGTGTGTGTTGGCCTTTGAGGAGCTCAAGCAATATTTGTCATGCCCTCCAGTCCTTTCTAGACTCGAGAAAGAAGAAGTTTTATATGCGTACTTGGCAGTCACAGATTATGCAGTTAGTCTAGTTTTGGTCAGAAATAAGAGTGGGGTACAAATACCTGTCTACTATGTTAGCAATTGCATGAAGTTGAGACATGCTATTTACCCCTAGAGAAGGTGGTGTTG
This sequence comes from Quercus robur, assembly GCF_932294415.1. Lineage (NCBI taxonomy): Eukaryota > Viridiplantae > Streptophyta > Magnoliopsida > Fagales > Fagaceae > Quercus > Quercus robur. Next base: position 27,349,642 of record NC_065543.1, read on the forward strand.
GCCATTATACACGCCATGAGGAAGCTCCCATAGTATTTTTTGGTGCATACTGTGGTGGTGCTCACCCAGCTTCCTTTGCAAGCACTCTTACGAAAATTGGATTACACGGGCAAACTCGCTAAATAGGGGACCATGCTGGGTGCCTATGATGTCAGATATATGCCTCGTACTGTAATAAAAGGATAGGTCTTAGCAAATTTTATGGCGGAGTTTACATAAAGTGTAGACGATAAGGGAAAGGGAATAGTGGAGACTATGACAATCTTGGTCTCCGTTGTTCCCACTTGGGAGGTGTACACTGATGGAGCAACCAATCGAAAAGGAACAGGGGTAGAAGTTGTATTAATAACTCCCGAGAAGTTGGTGATGGAAAATTCATTACGATTGGGTTTCCTAGCTATGAACAATGAAGCCGAGTACGAGGCTTTGTTAGCTGGAATGGCAATGGTTAATCAATTGAGAGGCAAGGTCATAGAGCTATATTTAGATTCTTAGTTGGTGGTAGGCCAAGTCAATGGGGAATTTGAGGCTCGGGATGAGTGAATGCAGGGATATCTTGCTAAAGTTAGACTGGCTCAGGCCCATTTCGAGAACTACACGACCTATGGACAAAGGGGCAACTGATGGTGATCCACAACAAGTAATCTTCGTCCACAAGGGTTGTCCAAGACCAATGATATCTAGGGTAGTCTTCAGAATGGAGAAAAGAGAATGTGCACTATAAACATCAAAGAAGGATGTCCAAAGAGGTATTTGTCATCCATACCACAAGAGGGTGTGGACAATCAATAAACACTTAGTGAAATTTTGTGTATTTTCTATTGATGGTTGAATCGCGATCCTGTTTAGTGTATCTTACACACTTAAGATACATCAACATATTTGGGTTCCAATTAGCTCAACTATTAAAGTCTCTGATGGTTGAATAAGAGATCTAGGGTTCAATCCTCGCCTATACCAAAAATCGATTGTTGTCTTGGACTGATGATAAAGAGCTATCATCAGAAGAGGATGCCATAGGTTGAAATTCTTTAAAAAATATATAAAAAAAGAAGAAGAGGATACATTAACATATCAACTAGAAGTTTTCACTTCCATAATTAAGACAAACTATCTTAGTTGAAATGTTATATTCTTAGTAGATGAAATGCACAATTTCATCAATGACTATATAATCAAAATATTGAGTTTATAAGGAACATGCAATTTATACTTTTGGTAACTAAATCACATAAAATGAATCTTAAAAATTGTATGATAATGTCCAAATATTTATGTTACCATTTTTTTAGATAATAAAACAACTTTCAATATTTTAATACATGATGTTGTACATAATGTCATACACAACATAATGCAATATAATTTTAGGGCACTAATTATAACACCAATGACTATGATAGAAGGAAGAAGAAAACTCACACCCAAATCCTTATTACGTCTCTTGCTTGTGTTTTCTCTAGCTTTTGTGTATAATGTATGTGCTGCTGGAAATTCCCTCCATTAAATTTTATATAAGGTATTCCTCAATAAATAAATAAAAAAAAAAAAAAAAAAAAAAAAACTATAAAAGGCTTGAGAACATGGCCCAAAAAAGAAGTGAATAAGGCGTTATGGGCTTGGACCAAAGTCTTGTTTGGCCGGGTAAATTCAGTGGTAAGAACTGCCCACCACATTGAATAATTCAATTAAAATGAAGATCCATAATACAGACAGTAATGAATGTTTGAGGATGTTTTTATGTGTTTTAGGAAGGAAAAAAAAAGGTGATGGGTTAGGCGGTATAGTATTATACATAAGTTCGTTAAGCAACAAAAAATTTTGAGTAGGAGAAAAACTAGTCTGGCCTAAAATTAATCCAAATAAGATGTGGAAGAATCAAAATAATGGGTGAGAAATTAGTGGTTATAATCAAATTTAGTTATCGGCGTTGCATGTGATTGGGTGCACGGGGTTTCAGACGATGATAATAATAATAAAAGATTAAAGAGACAGAGAGGCAAAAGAGGAAACCAAGATGGATAAAACTATTTTTTCCAAAGACCAAGCTGAAAAGAGAATTATCTATGAGAAAGATGAGCCACTCGTTTATTATTTCTTTTTTTTGACTTGGATTAGTGGGGAAGGCCATGTGGCGCATTTCCTCTGAGTTAAAACTTCTGTTCAACCCAACTAACAAACATGCCAAAATTTGTGGATGCCAATTTTTCAATATCTATCAGACTATACTATTACTTTCACGAGCTCTCCACATTTGCCTACCTTATAATAATATGGTTAGCCTTTTCTTTGCTTTTCTACTACAGCAACTCCAATTGTCCAGTTACATTTAGAATTTATGTACCGATCATCATGTGATGATGAACCAAATCTTCATTTGCATGGTCAAGATGTACCTAATTTTAATAATTTCTAGATACAATATGAGGCTTCAAATGTTTTTAAGTGAAATTGGTGCATCAACATTATTAATTTCATTTTATTCATTTATTTTTTATATTCTTTGATGAAGTCAAAAATGGTCGTTAGTTGATAACCTCGTTAGGAGCCTCATTATTAGTGTAACTGTCGTTGACCTCTTAATGGCTCTTTTGACTGTTGGAGTAACATCTACCTGAGCTTAATGAACATTTGAATAGCTCATGATTGGCCTTTCTACCATTGGAGCTCGTCAGTTACAAAACTATTAATAGCTGCAACATTAATGCTATATGGTTGTCTTCACACACGACAACCTAATGGATTGTATGCTCATCATCTTATATGGATGAGCCTGTGGATTCAAGGTTTATTAGCTATATGACGAACCCATAATTCTACTATTTGTCAGTTACCTCCTTACTTCTTCGTCATAATTTTTGGACGACATTAGGAATAATGATGGTTTGTATTTCACATGACGAGGATTACATGATGTCATTTACGTCGCATTAAATGCATTTCATGTCACACGGCTGGTTGTGGTCACGTTTCTCTTTTTGATAGGTTGGACATGCGAAGGTTAGGTCTTGGTTTTCTTGTGTTGATTTCACGTCTTTTCTGAAAAAACCGTTCATCTTCCTTTTTCTTTATCTTCTTCAAATTTCTGAGCCCATTCTCTCTGCGTCTCTTGGTGAGTTCTCTCTTTCTTTCCTTGATTCATGGTTGATTATACTGCTATTAGGATAGAATCTCTCTCAGTGTCCATTTTTTCTAGGCTTAGGGTTTATCTTGAGTATTCGGGTGGTCGACATTGCCAGGTGGGTTTGTTTGTGGTTCGAGACTATGCCCTTAGCCCGGTGTTGCTCAAGCTTTACCCCTTGACTTGCCACTCTCTGATTTGGCACCACTTAACAAGCTAGATGGTCGGGGAAAGGTTTGTAGGCTCTAGGTGAGATCGAGTGAATTGGACATGGGTTTGTCGACTAGTGACGACCCCATGGCTATTGAGGAGGACGTGATGACGTCTAAACCATTTACTTTCTCTTCGTCTAAGCCTTTCCAAGCTCTGACCGAGGAGTGTGTCTTAGAGGGGAAACACCTAAAAAATTTCAGAAAGTGTTTCCAATTCCCTGTTGAGATGAAGATAAGTCTACCTTGTCCAGGCAAAAAGGTTTGTGCTTTTTCCCATGGTCACGTGTGTTTTGATGAGGCCGATTTTCTTTGTGGTCTTTGTTTTGCAGTCCATCCCTTTATTCATGAGCTACTTGATCATTTTAATATTTCCTCTGGTCAGCTCATCCCAAACACGTGCCAAATGGTTGTGAGTGTTATGTTGATCTGGATGTCCATCCATAAGGAGAGCATGGTTAGTCAGAATGAGTTTCTGTACCTTTATTACTTAAAGCCTCCGACCCACTACGGGTATTTTGAATTTTTTCCCTGGGATAGGAATTCTAGGGTCATTTGTGGTCTCCCTTCTTCTATTCACGACTAGAAGCCTAGGTACTTCTTCTTCTATGGAAAGGAATGGGAAACCTCTTTTGATGAAGTTTAGGGTGAGGTGCCCCCATTGCCGCGTACGTGGGAGGTTCCCACACTTGGTGCATTTTTTCCTTCTTTTGATTCTTTTTGTCGTTTAAGTAGGTGTACTTTGTTCGTCCTAATCCCCTTTTGTTTTGCAGTGAAAGCCCATCCAAGTTTGAAGAGATGATATTAGGATTGGGTTCAAGCTGCCTTGGACTTCTCCCTTAGTATCAAGGATTTTGACAAGCTTGTGGATCCACGATCTTTATTCATCATGTCCGTAAGCTTGTGTAGGTGAGTCTTTAATGATAGGCCACAAACTGAATGACTCCTTGTGATAGAAATTAATTAATTAATTAGCCAAGTTATTAATCAATCAATTTATCATGTAAACATGTGGTAGCACAAACAAATCACCAACAAACTAAATATGCAGCGGAAAATAAATAACACGATGATTTGTTTACGAATGGGAAAAACCTAACGGCAAAAACCCCACTAGGTGATTTTTAGGTCATCACTCCCGAAACTCCACTATTATCACAACAAGCTGTTACAAGTAAAGGAATCCAAGTACCTTACCAACCTACAGTTGAACCCTTACCCCAATACCCAATTGGACTTGTTCTGTAGTGACAGTTCCCCTTTCAGATGCACGACTCTCAATACGTGACTAACTAATTACGCGGATCCCAGTACGCGACTTCAATCATCAACTAAGAAGGTTGTTGGTTGCAAAGTTTTTCAGTTCATCCACACGATGAAAATCAAGAAGATGCTTGGTCACAAAACCCTACGGTGCACATACATAGCAACTTCTTCAAGAGAAAGAGATGAACTAGGGCAAGAACTTCGTCTCTGGTCACAATTTGCTTGAACAAAGTTTGCTCAAAACTTGTGCAACTTATGAACACTTTGACGACCCTTAAACTGATCCTTTTATATGTCTAGGGTTAGGAGAAAAGAAAGCCCAAAGATACATTCACGGATCCTAAGAAAATCAGATTGAAATTCTGAAAATCTTAAATCTCGACAGATAGCAGGTGTCGAGCAACTGTCGAGCACACCAAGTGTAGAATAGCTTCCTTAAGCTTGATAGATGCAACTGTCGAGCTTCAATGATTTTGCACTCTAAACTTGTTTTCTTGAACAGACTTGAAGACTTCAATACTTGATCTTGAAACAACGTTTCTTGAAGTATTTAAAGACATCCTAAATCTACCCAAATACAAGTAAAGCACGTTTTGTCAAAAGATAAGTCAATTACATAAAATTATGACATATGTTCTTAACATGTGAAAAACATATGTCCTAACATTTAAATATACTGATCCTTACATATTTGTTTTCTCTAGGTCCTTGGGGAATCATTACACTTGACCACTGACTATCTTATGATGGAGGAGAAGTTCGCGACTGCCAACTCAATGGCGGAAGCAGCTGAGGCCGAGAGTTAAAGGCTGAGAAAGGACTTGATTAGAGCTATGGATCAAGCAAGTGAGGCCAAAGCCAAGCTGAAAGAAGCTTCTAACTAATTGAGGAAAGAGAGGATGCTCGTCTTTCAGAAGGACGAGGAAATTCGCTCGGTGAAGTTGAAGGTTTCTAACGAGTGATAAAAGGCTATGGCTGATTTCTAGACATCTAACGCTTTTTTGACCATCACCTTTGATGAGTTTTTCAAAGGTTTGAGCTCTTGTGGAGGTGGACGATGAAGCATCACTCCGAGGCCATCGATTTCTTTGATCTCGACTTTGAGGCTATTCACAAGGAGATGATAGCTAATGAAGACACTAAAGGGGCCAAGGCTGATGAGCAAGCTGGAGTAGATGCTCAAGCTATTCATTTAGTTGATCCCCTGCTGACCCTGCCATTAATTTTCTTTATGTTTGCTTTATTTTGGTTTGCCCTTATTTTTTGGGCTGGTTCTCGTCTGTGTTTTGACGATTTTATTTTATACAATCTTTTCTCTTATCTCTACTTTGCAAATGATTTGGAGCATTTGATCTTCACATGCTTCTTGCTAACTTGACATTTTTGGAAGAATCTTTGTTGATATCGTCGTTCTTGCTTGCTTTTCATTACTTTTTGAGAATTTTGTAGAAGTATTTATGCTCGTTAGTTTTTATACTTGTGAGTTTAATCATGTGTCTCACCTTTGTAGAGTTAGATCGTCAACATGATTTACTCCTTGGTTTTAACCTTGTGAGCTTGAGAATGTGACATATCCTCTCATCATCACCATAATCTTGCCCGTTGATTTTAACGTTGTGGGTCTGATCGTATGACCTTTATTCTCTTGATGAGGATTTGACTGTTGGTTTTAACCTTATGGAGCTTTATCAAAATGACTTGTCCTTGTGTTAGGAATTTAATCATCATCATGGTTATACTTGCCTGTTTTTAACCTCATGGAACTAATCATATAACTTACACTTACTTTAAGAGTTTGATCGTCATAATGATCGTGTTCGTCAGTTTTTAACCTTATGAATTTAGTCACATGACTTGCTCTTGCTATAAGAATTTGGTCGTTACAATGATTGTATTCATTGGTTTTTAACCTTGTGAATTTAATCATAAGACTTGCTCTTATTTTAAGAGTTTGATTGTCATAATGACTGTACTCGTTGATTTTTAACCTTGTGAATTTAATCAAATTGACTTATTTTCGCTTTGAGAATTTGATTGTCATATTGATTGTACTAGTTTGAATTTAACCTTATGTGACGACTTTTGTCCATTTATTAGGGAGTCTTATCATCTACATGGTTTTACTCATTTGGATTTTTCAATGAATCTATTGTTTTGTGAAACTTGACCTTAGTGAAGTCAACACAATGTTTTTCAAGAAAATATGTTTATTCATTTGAGGGAGCTCGTCCCTTTATTCTTTCATGCTTACAAAATAGTTCAGCACATGGAAATTAAAAACATCACTCTTTAAACAATAGTACCTCTTGAGGTGTTCTACATTCCATGGATGAGGTAATTGTTTACCATTGAGTGACTCGAGGTAATAAGTTCCTCTTCTGGAATGCTTGATGATCTTGTACAACCTTCCCAAGTTGGATTAAGTTTTCCTTGTGTTAGGTCTTTCGTGGTTTTTGTTACTTTGTGCAACATTATGTCTCCAGGATTGAACCTTTTGAGCTTAACCCTTTGTTTATGATACTTCATCATCTTTTTTTTATGCTTTGTCATTCTCCATAGGGCATCTTCTCTGACCTCATCAAAGCAGTCAAGGTCTAGTCTGCAACTTTTGTCGTTGGTCTTGTTGTTAAAAGGTTCTCTTCTGAGGTTAGACTGACTAACTTCCACTAGGATGACTACTTATGCGCCAAAGGCGAGTTTGAATGGGGTTTCTCCTATAGGAGTTCTTGCTATCGTCCAGTATGCACACAACACACCAAGGTGTTCTTCTGGCCATGCCCCCTCAAGTTGAACTTTGATGATCTTCAGTAAGGTTCGATTTGTTACCTTTGTCTATCCATTGGCCTGGGGGTGTCTAGGGGAAAAGAAGTGGTTCTTGATTCCCAGATTGCGGCAGAAATATTTAAATTTGGAGTTATCGAATTGCTGTCCATTATTCAAGATGATAATCCTCGAAATTCTGAACTTGTAAATAATGTTCTTCCAGATAAAGCCTTAGATTTTTGCCTCTGTGATCCTAGCAAGGGGTTCTACCTTGACCCACTTGGTAAAGTAATCAATTGCAACAAGTAAAATCAAGTTTGCTTTTTACCTTATGGGAGTGGTCTAACGACGTCTCTTCCCCATGTTGTGAATGGCCCTCACAAGGCAATGCTCGTCATATTCTTAGCAGGAATTCCTTGGATCCAAAGCATTGGCATTTGTCGCATTTCTAGACCAGGGAGTATGCATCTTTTTGCATTGTTGGCTAGAAATATCTGGCTTTAACGACCTTATTTACCAACGATCTTGGACCTGAGTGGTTTCTGCAAATTCCTTCGTTAATTTCTCTAAGTGCATAGTCTGCTTCTTGTGGGTTTAAACACTTGAGGTACGGCAGTGCATACCCTCGTTTTTATAATTGGCCATTGAGAATGGTGAATCTGACTTAATGAACCCTGGTTCTTGTAGCTTCATCATGATCTTCTGGTAATTTCCCCTCATGAATATATGGAAGGATTGGAGTCATCCAAGTGCCTTTGGACTTTACTTGTAGAGGTTGCATCTCTTCGATACTAGGCTTCATTTGTACTTCAATCATCAAGTCTTCATTAGGAGTCTATTGTTTTGACGAGGCTATTCGAGCAACCTAATTTGCTTCTGAATTCTCCTCCCATACCACTTAGATGAACTTAATCTTGTTAAAATGATTGGCCATCTGGATTGCTAACCTTTGGTACTTCTGCATTCATTCCTCCTTTGCTTCAAACTTATGGTTCACTTGTCCAATAATGAGTGTGGAGTCGCTTTTGATTACTAAGCTTTTAATGCCCAGAGTTTTGGCTAGTCTTAAGCTAGTGAGTATTGCCTCATATCCTACTTCATTATTTCTGGCTGGGAATTGAAGTTCTACTTCATTTTTGAGGATGTCCTTGTCAGGAGATATCATGATGACTCCTACGCCTCCCAGTTCTTTTGATGGATAATCCATCAGTGTGAATAGTCCAAAACTGTGTATGGTCATCACCTGCAAAAGTGAATTCGGCAATAAAATCTGCTAATACCTATGCTTTAATTACTGACTGTGGTCTATACTCGATGCCAAACTAACTGAGCTAGACAGTTGATTGCACGAGGTGTCCAACTGCGTCTGGTTTATTCATGGCCTTCTTGATGGGTTAGTCCATCATAACGATGTTCGAATGTGCCTAGAAGTATGGACAAAGCTTCCTTGATGCTATAATCAATGCAAACGACACCTACACGCGTATGCGCACAGATGCTTAAGCTCTATATGCGCATGCTTCATGCATGTGCACACATACACCTGCATGCATTCACATGCCAGGGTTCCAGAAACTATGAAAGGAAATATTTTCTGCATTAAAACTTGGTTTAGAACAAATCCCACATCGTTTAGGAGCCGCCCCAAACCCCAATTTTTTGACGATATAAAGCCATAAATGGTAAAGTTTCAAGAAGGACAAATTCTAGTGGTAAAACACTTAAGATTCACTAGAAAATAGTGAATCAAAGGAGTTTTTTACAAAACATCTTCAAGTCAAATTTTATTTGAATGGGACTTTTTCTGGTCTTGATCTTTGATTTCTAAGTTTACTAACTCATTTTTGAATTGGTTGTGACTAGATTGACTGAGGGGAATGGTAAAAATCAAGCTCTAGAGAGTTCTTGTGTGAAGGTAAAGGTTCTATCTTTGGCTCTTCATTTTCCCTAGTTTTTTTTGTGTTTCCTTCGCTTGTTTATATGTTTTAATGCTTTAATATGCTTGCTTAGTTTAGGTTTATTTTGTGTTTCTGTTAGAAGCATGCTAGGTTAGTTTCTTTGTTTCTTTTGTGTTTTGCTTGTTTTATGTTCTGGTTTTCTAGGTTTAGGGTATGTATGTGTGCAAATGCAACTTGCATGCATATGCATCCTCATAGTATGCATACGCATACAGTTGGGAGGTGCACGCATGCCTTATGTATGTGTATGTATACCCTTACACAGAAACCCTAATCTCATTCTTGTATGATGTTTTCTTTGTTTTATTTACATGTTTAGCCTTTGCTTTAACCTAGTTCTTGCATCTTTAAGTCTTTTCTTCTTTGTTTCATTTTACTTAGTTTGTTTTATCTCTTTGATGCTTATTAGGGTTCTTAGATTGCTTAAATACCATGAACATGCATTCATGCATAGGTCCTATGATGCAGTGAGGTAAATGAGGTAAGTCATGCATTCATATGAACATGCATTGGTTTGAATATAAGTTTTTTATATTAAATAACATGACCATGATTGGATTGAATGCTATGCCTTCGATGTTTGGATGTCATAAGATGTTTGTTTGATTCTACCATACGATGCTTTTTTCCTTTGGATATGCTTGCTTTATGCTATAATAGATGATTACTAGGCTTGAGATGATTGATGCCATGTTATATGCCTTGTAGATACCATATTTTGTCTGCCTTTAGTTTGTGTGCCGGACCTCGAAAATTCCAAAAATATTAACTTTCTTCCATGGGGCCACAAAAACATCTGGATTGATGTGGCGCAACCCATTCGGGCATCAGAGCAATCAAAGTACAATTTCAGGTCAAATTGACTAAAATGCCCTTGGTCAACCCTAGCTTGACCAAAATTCAAAGCTGGTAAATATCACCCAAATACCACATTTTTCATGTTTCTACATAAATCTGAGCTAATCGGTGATTTTCGTCAACTTTGACCAAGTTTGATCTGAGGTTAACTTTTAGGGGCCCTAAAAACCCTAACTTTGATTTAACCATCATAACGGGTTGAGACCAACGTCATTGCGATGATTATTGAATTCCTTTTCCAATGAATATTCATGGGTCAAAATTGGAGTTAAAACGGTTGAGTTATCCTGAAAACCGTGCAAAGCGTGTCAAGTCACTTCCTGAGGCCATAACGTTTGAGCCGATAGTTGGAATTTCATTTTCTTTAGTAGTCTAGAAACTAAACATCCAAAGCTTTCCAAGTACACCAAGATCAGCTCAATCAGAGTTAGGGAAGGCCTTTAAATATGCATCCGAAGTCGAACCAGGGAAGAAGCCGAGATTGCCGATGTCAGCATTGGACATGGCAGCTACTAAAGGGCCGTCGGCCCTAATCGGTGGCCACTAAGTGGCTACTAGAAGCCAAAGGGTCACAAAATAGTTATAAATACCACCAGACCCCCAGTTAATTTTTTTTTTATTTTTTTTATTTTTGGCATTTTGGAGTACTTTTCTAGGTAGATTCTTTCTTTTCCTCTCTAAATTCTCTCCAAATCACATACGAAAACCTTTGATTCATCTCTTTTTTCAACAATCAAGAGGTACTATTCTTGCACTCTTTTTCCTCTCCTTGGCCTTAGGACACTGGATTTAAGGTTCTAAGGGTGTAGATGTAGCTTTTTAGCTACAATCTACACCTTTTTGCTTTATCTTGCTTTATAACATGTTTTATTGCTTTCCTTAGTATATCTTTGCTTTATCTTGCTTCCAAGCAAGTTTTATAGATTTTCTAGCATGTCTCCTTGCCTTTTAACATGTTTTATTGCTTTGATGATGTTAACCTAGCCTTCTTTGGCTAGGATATGTCTAAATATTGTGTTTGTGCATAGATCCATATGCCTAGGTGCTCCTTGCCATGTTTATTCTTTGACCTACATGTTTATTTGCTCCTTGCCATACTTATGTTTGGATCTATATCCTTGTGTGCTCCGTTCCACGTTCATGTGTCTAGATCTACATGTTGGTTGCTGTGCTATGTACTTCTATAGCCTTTTTGTCTCTTAATGTACCTCTTTCTTGTGTTTTTGGCCCTTTAGGTAGGGTGTAGATCTAGATCTTCTGATCTAGGCCTACATTCGTACACCTTGGCCTATATTAAAGGGTTTGGATAATTCCCTGTTTACCTGTCTAGGTCTAGGATTTGCCTTGCTTTGTACCCTCCGTGGGCTTTGGCTTGTCAGTCTTTATGGCCACTTGCTTGTGTGGTTGCATTCGTCCCTCTTGTGGCTTGTTTGGATGTAACCACTTGTGGAACACATCTCCATGATGTTGGTGTGCTTTATACATACCTTTCTCTACTCCGTGCAATGATGGTATGCTTGCCCTGCTTGCTTTGTGTCATTTGTTTGGCTTTCTTTGCTTTTTTTGCATTTTTACACGCTTGCCTACACGTTCATGCATGAGTCGTTGCTTGCTTGTGTCATTAAGCCTAATTCCTACTATCTCATGCAGGTTCACACTTGTCTTTGATATACAAGACCCCAAATCATGTATTAGGGTTCCCCTCTCCATGTACCCTTTATCTTCTCTACACCTTGCTTGGGTCGCATTCCCTGGGTATGACAATGTCTGTTTTACATTTCTTATACCTTGCTGGGCCATACCCTTAGGACATTGGCAATGTCTGTTTTACTTTTCCACTCTATGTGATAGCATTGTGCATGATGTATGTATATATATTCCTGTATGTGGGTAATTGTGCACTTTGTATAATGGACCCTCGTGGCTACGTGAGTGACCCTATCTAGCCATGAGTGCTCTTGACCTTGTGATAGGAGTATGTGCTCAAGGCATTTGTTGTAGCATATTCATGTCATACTGTGTGCATAGTCACCGCGGTGTGACTGTCCCAATCCATGTCACCAAGTGACATTGGTTTCCTCATGTATACGGCATGTATCAATGTGCTTAATGCTTTAAGCGGCTCCAGTTTTTGTCCTAGCATGAGCATGTTGGCACGCGCCGTATACACATGCATGAAACCTCATCGGTGCACCATAGCACAACAAAAGCAAAACCCTACTGGATTTCACTGTGAAAATAGGGCACCTTTGTTACCGTATTCTCACAACAAAAGCATAGTGAGAATAGTGTTTTTTGTGCTATGATGCACTTGAGGCGAAACTCTGCCATGAAAATAAGGCAAAATGCTGCCAATATTCGTCGTGGAAATTTGGCACTGAATCCAAACACACTAGGGAAGCATCAATCGAAACCACACCCTTTCTGAAGCCAAACCTCAAAGCCCAATTCGATTAATGCCTCGAATGCTAAATGCCAATAGCTTGATTTTTAATTGCCAATGTTGGAAAATTAAGATTTTACCAAAACAAAGGGCTGTATATGGGCAGGTACTGTGGGGTGCCTAACACCTTCCCCACACAACCAAACTTCCAATCTCAAGAATCTAGAGTTTTTATCCATCCATATTAGATTAGGAAAAACATTTTTTTTTTCTTAGCCTAGGATTGGTAATAAAATCAAGGGATAATTACACTTTACCCACCTGTGATTTGCCTCTAAATTGATGTGCCTACCTATAGTTTAAATTTTGACACTTTACCCACCTATGATTCCCACCGTTATTGCGCCGTAACCTGCCTCTCCCTCAGCCGTTACTCTAACACAAAATATGCAAAAAACAAAAGCCCAAACAGATCAAAACACTCTCACTCAAATCTTGAACATGAAGAACATACCCAAAAATCTGAAAAATTACAGGAAGTTGAACCCAAAAACAATATCCAACATAGGCCCAAACCCTGAGCTGACTGACTAGCCCAAAGCTTTTCCAAGAGCAAAATTCCTCTGCAAATGCAAAAGTGGTTTTGGGAAGTAAAAATAGTCAAAACCCCAAACACATTTCCAGCAAAACCCAAAGCACAGAAAACAAAATCCCAATTCAATGGTGAATTCACTGATTATCAAAACCTTAAACTCCATCAAAAGAAACCCAAAATTTTTCACAATATTCTCATCCCAATCCCAAATCCAAACTTGTCTCTTCACTTCCATTGCCAACGCCCAAGAGCCCCAATCTGAGGACCCATCTTCCTCAAACTTCACATTCTCATCCGATGGTAAAACCCATAAAAATGACAACAACAACAGCATTTACGTTAAGGCGTCGAGCTCCAATTCCCAGACGACGTTGTCGTCGTCATCCGTGACGATGCCGATGTTGTTTGACTGGTTCGATAATAGGGATCATAAGAATACTCTCAAATCTCAAGCCTATGAATCCAAACAAAACTGTCAAGAGGATAGAAAAGATTGAAAAAGAAATTTGTGGTGTGTTTGATTTGGTTTTAATCTTTGGTTGCAGTGGTTATGGGTTATGTTCAAAATTTATGGGTTTAATTTTTGGTTAATCTTCAAGATTTCTGGGTTTAGTTTTTGGTTTGGGTTTATGTTCAAAAATTCTGGGTTCACTTTTTTTTGAGAAAATAGACAAAACTATATTAATGTAAAAGAGTAACTGTATACAAATATACAAATATAAAGAAAAGAACAAACGCCTGGGCTTGCTCTAGTGAGTCAACTCAAGAGACAAATAGGAAAAGATAAAGTGCAAGTCATATTATGATCTTCAGATTTTTGGGTATGTTCTTCATGTTCGAGATTTGAGTGAGGAGTGTTTTGATCTGTTTGGGCTTTTGTTTTTGACATATTATGTGTTAGAGTAACGGCTGAAGGAGAGGTGGGTTACGGCACAGTAACGGTGGGAATCATAGGTGGGAAAAGTGTCAAAATTTAAACCGCGGGTAGGCACATCAAATTAGAGGCAAACCAAAGGTGGGTAAAGTTTAATTATCCCTAAAATCAAATAGAGTTAGGTGTCCAATCACACCTTAGAAAAAACCCAATGATTGGTGGCGACTTCACTTACCTTTGATAACTCCCTTAAAATTGACTCTTTTTCGAATCACACACTAGAGGTATATACCCTCCTCCACAGCACCCAAGTTCTCGGGCTTGTAAGCTTTAGGCACACGCAAGTGTCACTGCGATGGGTGGTCGAATCACCACAAGGCATCGACAGACTAGCAACTCCACTAGAGACACTAAGAGAGTTTAGCCTTTAGAGCTTTTGATAACATCTTAATCTTTGGACATTGACTTTCAAAAACATTGAAATTAGCATTAGCCTCCAAGGCTTTCTTTTTGAAAAATGATTTTACTATATCCTTATTAAACTATTTTCAAAACTTAAAAATGTTTTTCAAGAATGTTTTCAAATGGTCTTCCAAAACCAGCTTTGAGTTATTTTTGTATGTGTGAAGCTTTCTTGCTTTCCTAAGCATGCTTTACAGCTTTCCTTCACATGAGCGACCCTAGGGTAGTAGACTTAATTTCTGCTACACCATTATCTGTTCATATATCTACTATTCTTGGAAAGTCTTTTCCTTTTCATTTCAAAATGCATGATATCACCCCTTATATTGGGTTGAACCCAGACTTAGTGTTGAAGGCAAATGATGGATGCACATACCTTAGATAGTTATTGGGCGCCAACTTGTAGGCACTTTAGGGTCCATGGGTGGACAAGAATAACTAAAAAGGCCCCCTTTAATCCACTCTATCCCATAACTTCCATAAAGGGAAGGATTTGATAATTGAGTTCCCCCATAAGAATAAGACCAACTTACCAGTTAAGTTGTGTCTCTTATAGTTAGACTAAACTAAGTCAAAACTTGTGAGGACTAGGAAGAGCCAAAGCCAAGTGAACATCCAAGCCTAGGGTAGGATATCCTTCTTAGGATTGCTTTCAAAACGAGTCAAGGGGAAAGTGTCCAATTTCCGTTTGCAAGTCCGCCCTTTTTGCTTGCATCAAAGAGGTTATGCTCTACTCTAGGTTCTATCCATCCTATTTACACAACATCTATGATTAACACATAAGGAAAAGCACATTAGATCACACCTCGTTCCTAAGGGTTTCCAACCTTATAAAGGCATGCATGCATACACTAATGGCTTCGTCATGTAAATGTGTACATATAAAATTTGTGGCAAGTAGCTGGAACTCCACACCAACGAGGACATTGCCAAGAGTCCAAGAACTTCTCCAAGAAGGCAAGGCCATCCAAAATGAAGCCTCTTCATTGTAAAATTGAATTTCCTTGTATTGTAAAAGGCCCACTGTTGGAGCCATTGTATATAGCCCATGTTTTGGGGAATTGTAAAAAAGCCAAACTTTTGTAAAAGCATTGCTTTCTTTGTATTCAAAAGAAGAAGGGTCAATCCTGCAATTTCAAGCATGATATGAAAGTTCCGGTTACTTGCCAAGCTTGTGCATTAATTCTACATCACTATAAAAACTCACCATGATAAAAACCCGCTTAAGGGTCAAAGATAATATTTCCAAAATGATAGGTACATTTTAAATAAGCAAGAACCTAAACTAACTTCGTGTTTGTTTTGTGTTTCCACATTGTCAAATTTTCAAATGTACTCCATTTCTTGCCCACCCCATTCTTTTCCTTTTTAGGATAATAAAGAGAAAAGATTGCTCAAAGGAAACAGTCCAAGTTACCATCACATCATGATCTCATCATCACTAGGTCTCATTCTCAAGAGATGTCTACTAGTGGTCCTTCCCCCATTGAAGAAAACACTTATGAGATCGCTATATTGAAAGAGCAAATGGCAAAAATGATGCACATGATGCAACAGCTGGTTATATTAGGGAGTCGAGATTCGTTTGGCCCACTCTAGAGGGCTTTGCACCTCAATATGAAAATAAGGCCCACCCACCACCAGTTCCAAATCAAGGCGAAGCCACACTGCCATTCGTCCCACAAGGGGTGACTAAAATTAAATCCTCCTATGGATAAGACCTAAGAGTCTAGCTATGGTTAGGTTGAAAGTCAAATGAAGACCCTGATTGAGAATATACGTATCATAGAGGGCTTTGGCACCTAAGGGAGTGTCATTTTGGACATTTTGATCAATTTCCCTCAGGTCATTATGCCTCCCAAGTTCAAGTCACCTGAGTTTGTCAAGTATCATAGCACTGGAGATCCTTGCGCCCATTTATGCATGCTCTGTAGGAAGATGGCACCCTATGGAAACAATCATGCTTTACTCTGCCAGATTTTCCCTGATAGCTTAACTGGCCCAACGGCCACAAGGTATGTGAGATTGGAAAAGACCTTCAACTGGAGAGAGATGGCCAATACGTCTTTGAGTATTACTGGTTCAATACAGAGATAGCTCCCAATCGCACAGTTCTTTAGAAGACAGAAAAGAAAAATGGGGAATCGTTTCGTGAGTATGCCCAAAGGTGGCGTAAGTTGGCCGCACAAGTACTTCCTCCCATGATGGAAGATGAAATGATCAAGTGGTTCATTGATAACCTTAAGCCTCCTTACTATAAGAAGATGATCAGTGCCCAAATCACTCACTTCCCAAGCCTGATTCCTATTGGGGAGCATATTGATGAGGGTATTGGGAGCAAGAAAATAGTTGATCTGAGGCTTTGAATTCTATGATAGAATAGTTGGTGAAAAATGCAACCAGCCACAAAAGGAAGGAAGTCGATTTTCACATGCTCAACAAAACGCCTGAAGCACTAAGGAGTGTCACTTCTGCTTATGTAGCCTCGAATGCCCGGCCTTATCAGCAACAAGTTTAGCTAGCCCAAGCACCTTATCAAGCATTCAATCAGAGGGTAAAGCCCACTCAACCCCCATATCCCAAGGGGGAGCCACAAAAATTCTCTCCATTACCCATGCCCATGGCAAAACTTTATGCCTATTTGTCAAAGAACAAGCAAGTGATTCCACTGTTTGTGAAACCTAGGGACGATCCTCCTTTGCCAGGTCTTGACCCATCCAAGAAATGTGAGAACCATTTTAGGACCGGCACACCTTGGAAGAATGTGTGCATTTGAGACATTGAATCCAAGATCTTATCAATAACAAGCTAATACAGTTTGACAACACAGCTAGGCTGATTGTCATCACCAATCCCTTGCTTCCTCATTCGGAATGGAACGTGAATGCTATCTCTATAGTAGAAGAAAGGATTCCAGATTTCTCATCTCCCTTATTCCCTTGGAAAGCCATGTTGCGGGCTTTAGCTCAAGAGTGTCACATTGTTCTAGAGAACATAAGAGCCCTAGGATTTGACTGGGAAATCTGCTCATTCTATGACAGTGAGGATAGACATGCCCTATTTGATTGTAGCATGCTCAGGGCACAAGTTCAGAGTTTGACTAACCATGGCATTGTCTAGATCGAAAGAGAGGTTATGTGAAGGAATGATTGCGTGGCAACTAGCCTATGCCCTCTAAGTACCCAAGCGAGAACTAGTCATAGGGCTATGTCAATAGGATCAAGGAAAGATTGGGATGAATACTTACGAGAGTGCCATTGTATGGTTCCTCTAGTAATGAGGATGCTAGCTCCTCCAACTTCAGTTGTTATTGAAGAAATTATAGAATCACCTATGGATTCAAGAGTGCCAGCTCCAAAGAAGGGACAAGCCATACCAACCATTGAGGATTTTGCTCCTTTGATCTTATCCTTGCCTGGGATCGCCAAGCCCTCTTCGGGATTTGTGTAGAAGGGAACCCCTGTAGTCCCCGCCAGTCGAGATTTTGATCCTCTAGTTCTATTGAAGTCTATCCAAGAAATCTCTAGGGCTTCTGATTCAAAGGCTTTAGAAGCCGTTCTACCTGGTCTAGTCATCATCAATTCGAAGATGTTCTCCCTGACGCCAAATTTGCAAACTCAAGAAGGCTTGGTCATTCGTATGCCAAAACCCTTCCCTTGCAAAGATAGCCATCGTGTCCCATGGAAGTACGATGCGACTTTGATCTCCACCCGAACTGGAAAGGAAAAGGTCTACTTTAATGTCTTTTCAGGTCTATCCGGGCTTACTAGGAGTGGTCGATGTTATACTCCTGAGGAACTACGAAAGAGGAAAGAGATTGGCAAAGGCATGGTTGAACTAGTCAGAAATAGGGTCACCACTGAAGAAGCTGAGGAATTCTTAAAAACCATTCGGGTGGTCGATTATAGTGTGATTCAATAGTTAAACAAATCTCCAGCTCAAAGTTATATCTTAGCCTTATTATTATCTTCTGAGGTTCATCGTGAGGCTTTATTGAAGGAAATGCATGTTCTTACCGGTATTACAAATTCCTCCTTCGAAGGTATCATTTCGTTGGTGTTGGCCACCAACCAAGTCTCCATTTCAAATGATGAGTTGCCTCCAGAAGGAAAAGATCATACATTGGCTATGCACATCGTGGCCAAGTGTGAAGACATGATTATCACAAGGGTATTAATCGACAATGGATCAACCTTGAATGTTTACCCAATGGCCACTTTAGAGCACTCGAAAGTGGATTGTCTCTTATTTAGCCTAGCACTATGATCATTAGAGCCTTTGACGGCATGCTTCACAAAATCCATGGCAAAATTGAGCTAATGACTGAGATTGGCCCGAGTGATTAAAGTGCTCTACATACAATATGCTTTTAGGAAGGCCCTAGTTACATGCAGTAGGTGTAGTCACGTCTATACTTCATTGGAGACTAAAGTTCATATTTGAGAATCAGTTGATCACCATTATGGATGAAGAGCCCATGACTATCTTTCAAGAGACATCTATTCCCTAAATTGATGCTAATGTTTTTCCAAAAGCATTCTTCCATAGCTTCGAACTAGTCTTCATGATTCACCATGCTTCAGAGCCTGAGTTTAGCTAGCCCACAGCAGTTTTGATGGTCGCAAAGGAAATACTCAAGTTTGGGTATAAGTTAGGCCAAGGCCTTAGTGCCGTAGGACTTGGAAGCCCTGCTCTAATTGAACTTTCAAATAACAAAGGAAAATTCAGTTTGGGGTATGAACCCATCATGAAGAACTCTTTTGAGCCTCCAAAGGAAAGAAGAGGAAGTGTGCCACTCCAGGGATGTCTATTCTCAATATCAAGGCCACTTTTTCAGCTCCGGTCGAGGTCATTATGCCAGAACCTTTCAAGGAATTGGAAGATGAGGAGTTTGATCTGGCTTGCATTATTTGGCTCTGTCCCAAAGAGTTCTCTATAAACGCTATCACATCTTGCAAAGATGACTCAACTTCTACTATCCGACTAGGGATGCCAGGCAAGACAGCAGACCTTTGGACCATCGAGCCTTGCTTTGTGGTTGCACCATTTGAGTAAAGAGTATTCCATCATTGAGTGATTTGGCCTCCCGATCACCTAAGAGGCTTGGAATAGCATATTTATTTTGTTGTATTTCTATTTTTATCATTATCAGGCATGAACTTTGTTTTCCCCATACCCATAATCCATTAATGAAATATTCAGTGTATTATTCGGGAAAATTCTTGCATCTCTCTTTATTTGCTTTCCTATGAGTATGTGTGTGCAAATTCCCAAGTGGGTACATCGTCCCTTTGCCATAATGAGGGTGTGGATGATATGAATGGGACAATAGATTTGGATAATGATGTTGAAGGATTGGAAAAGATTCCGAACGTACCTCGAGACATCCTAGAAGCTCTAAATACAGAGAGTGAAGGGTGCAAGCCTAATATAGAAAAGATAAAGGTGATAAACCTAGCTGAGGAAGGAGAGAAGGAAAAACCTGTCAAGATTGGGGTAAACTTTCCCAAGGACATGAAATATGAGCTAATAGCTCTGTTGTAGGAATTCAAGGAAGTATTTGCTTGATCTTATCAAGCTATTCTAGGATTGGATAGAGAGATTGTTATCCACATGATTTCGGTTAAACCCAAATGCCTCCAGTGCGGCAGGCTCTTCGGAGGATGAAATCTAAGACTATCTTGAAAATCAAAGAAGTAGAAAAGAAGTTGAACGCCAGTTTTGTTACCACCATAGCTTACTTTAATTGGGTTGCAAACATTGTTCTTGTGTCAAAGAAGGATGGGAAGGTACGCATATGGGTTGATTATAGAGATTTGAATCGAGCCAACCCAAAGGATAATTTTCCCTTGCCACATATTAATACCCTAATTGATAACACCGTAACTAACATGTTCTTCTCCTTTATGGATGGGTTCTTAGGTTATAATCAGAACAAAATGGCAGAAAAGGACAAAGCCAAGACAACATTCACCACCCATTGGGGAACTTACGCCTACAACGTCATGCCATTTGGTCTAAAGAATGCCTGTGTGACCTACTAGCGAGCCATGGTAACCTTGTTCCATGATATGATGCATAAAGAGATCGAAGTTTATGTGGACAATATGATTGCCAAGTCACGCACTCCTAGTGATCATTTGATAGATTTGAGAAAGCTATTCAAGCGCCTTGTCAAGTACAGGTTAAGGCTAAACCCTAACAAGTGCGTCTTCAAAGCCAGTTCAGGAAAATTGCTTAACTTCATAGTTAGCCAAAAAGAAATCGAAGTGAACCTAGCAAAAGTCTAGGCCATTAGGGACATGCCTGTGAAGCTTCTTGGGAAGGATAAATTATATAGTAGGCTTTATAGTGCAGTTAACCGCCACGTGTGATTCCTTGCTCAAGCTCTTGAAGAAGGATACAAAGATAGAATGGATAAATGAGTGTCAAGTGGTCTTTAACAGGATTAAGTGGTATTTGTTGAACCTTCCTATTCTGGTTCCCCCAATGTTAGGACATCCGTTGATTCTCTACCTAACAGTGCAAGAGACATCCATGGGTTGCATGTTAGGCCGACTAAATGAATCCGATCAAAAAGAGAAGGCGATTTACTACTTAAGTAAAAAGTTCACCAATTGTGAGATTAATTACATCGCCATTGAAAATACACCCTAGCATGGGCCTCACATAAGTTACGACAGTACATGCTCTACTTCACCATGTGGTTGACCCATCATGCACATCTTTGAAAAGCCTGCTCCCACAGGGAAGATCTCCCGTTGGCAGATGTTGCTATCTGAGATCGATATTGTGTTTATGGTGCGAAAGGCCAACAAGGGCCAAGCCATAGCCAATTACCTAGTGGATCAGCCATTGAATGATCCAAATTTCACAGAGTCCCTCTTCCGGGATAAGGATGTTTTGGCAGTAGAACTAGAACCAAGCAATGTAGAACTATGGCGGTGGAAGCTTTATTTCGATGAAGCTACCAATAGCACTGGAAAAGGGAGTGGGAGCAGTTCTAGTATCCCCAAAGGGCCAACAAATCCTTGTTTTAGTCAAGCTAAATTTGGATTGCACGAACAATGTAGCAGAGTACGAGGCATGCATAGCGGGCTTACAAGTCACCTTGGCTCATATGATTTAAGCGTCTTTTGATTCCCTATTGATTGTCTCCCAAATAGATGGAAAGTGGCAAGCCCAAGACACCAAGTTGATTCCATATCAAAAATGTGTCTACCGCTTAATCCCAAAGTTCCAGAACATTACCTTTGCTTATTTGCCCTGAGCACACAATTAGTTTCTGGATGCTTTAGCCACTCTAGCTAGTATGGTTAAGTTGGCAGAAGGAGATGAGATGCGACAATTGCACATAGAGGTCCGTAGCATGCTGGCCTACTGCATGAATATCGAAGAATGCATGAATTCCAAAATCAAAATCGATGGGAAACCATGGTACCATGATATCGAGGCTAATATCAAAGATGGTGAATACCTATGCTGAGCCACAGACAGTGAGAAGAAATTCATCAAGCACATGCTGTGCTAGGTTTTCTTGAGTGGGAAATTCCTTTATAAGAGGAACCACAATATAACTTTACTACGATGTATAGATGCCCTCGAGGCTAACCATTTGATGGAAGAGATGCATAAGGGCCTTGGAACCTAAGCCAGTGGACCCCTGTTGGCCCAAAAAAGTATGAAACCGGCTACTATTGGCTCCATGGAAAGCGATTGCATCAAGCATATGAGGACATGTCATTGTTGTCAAGTCTATCAGAATAGGAAGAATGTTCCCCTCCAACCCCTGCACTCTTTAATAGCGCCATGGCCTTTTTTAGCTTGGGCAATGGATGTCATTGAACTTGTGATTCCGAAAGCCTCAATTGGGCGTGAGTATATCTTAGTGGCCATTGACTACTTCACCAAGTGTGCGGAGGCCACCTCTTACAAAAGCGTTACCCAAGCTGTAGTGGCCCAATTTTTTAAGCAAAACATCATTTGCCGCTACGGGGTGCTAGGAGTGCTCTTTACAAATAATGGGAAGAATTTGAATGGGAAAATTATCAAGCAACTTTGCCAACAATTCAAGATTAAACATCGGAATTCGGTTCCTTACCGTCCTTAGAGGAATGGCGCAATGGAAGTAGCCAACAAAAACATAAAGAAAATCTTAGTGAAGATGACAGACACCTATAAGGATTGGCACAAGTTCTTACCATTTGCCATGTGCGCTTATCACACTTCTGTTCGTACTTCCATAGGTGCAACCCCATATTCTTAAGTCTACAGCATGGAAGCCATCCTCCCTACAGAGGTAGAGATCCCATTGTTGGAAAAATATATGTTTGTATCGCATACAAAACATACGCCATGGAAAAAATGATCTACTTCATTCACAATTGATAACATGTGCTATGTAAATTTCTGAATATAAAACCAAGAGAGTGTACCTTGGTGCGGTGAAATTCAAAACCAAAGATTAGAAGTACTTGTGAAAACTTTTAATCTTCACTCAAATTCCACTTGTGCCCAAGAAGTGTGGTCTATCAATCAGTTTATATATGTGTGTTCAAGGGAGAATAAGAGAGTGTCCTACACTCACGGACAAACCATTTCATTCTTTCTTTTAAAATTCTGTATGTTTCTCTCCTTATACCTAATTATCTAATTGGGCCAGCATTTTGGGCCTTTCCAATTGGGCTCTAGTATGTGGCTTGGAGTGAGGCCAAAAAGGAACAAATAAGACTAAAGTTACCATTAATTATATTTAATACTGCTATATAAATATGATTGTACTCTAGGCCTTATTAACAAATTATATCCCAAGACTTTATTGTACATGCAACCCTTTCATAAAATATTCATAGTAATACAAAGTCATGAATGTAGACTACAACTTTGAAGATTACTACATCATATACTTATGAAATCCAATTTCATAAATATATACTTTAGTAACTCCTTACTAAAGTGGTTAGACCTAACACTTTGAATAACCTAACCCATTAAACTTATCTCAAGGGAATGTTTTATATCTTCGTTAAGAGATTATGAATTTCATATTGAGAATATATGTTCCTTCAACACTAAATGTGGCTGCCTAACATACTGAGGTTTTGATCGTGACTTTAGATCTCACTCCTGATATATCAAAGCAACCTACACTTCATGATCAGGTTCATTATTCTCTCAGGATTAAAAGTTGATGTAAATAGAAGTCGTGAGATTTATTATTCATTTGACAATCGTTAGTAGAATAATTAATCTCATAGCAATCCAGTTCAATATGTCTTAACACTTAAAACATATCAACATATCAACTAGAAGTCTCCACTTTCATGATTCATCTTAGTTGATATGTTATAGTCTTCGCAGGTGAAATGCCCAATTTCATCACCAACTACAAACTAAAATTCTGAGTTTAAAAAGAACTTGTGATTTATATCTTCTGTGACTAAATCACATAAATAACATACTATGCATCTCATGGACTATATGATAATGTCCAAACATTCAGGTTACCATTATTTTAGATAATAACAAAACAATTTTATTAATCACAACATAATGTCATACATAATATCATACAATAGGATTTAAAGGGCACATATCCTAATAGTGACTTGCTTTTAAATTATAAATTGAATGTATCATAGTTCCATTTAAGTTTGTGTCTAAAACATTATTTATGTAATGATTGTCACAGTAGAGGAACGTGAACTTTCGAAGATGGATTCATGTATTTGCAACTAAGGTGTTTGAATTTATTATGTATTCCACGAATTGTTTTCATGATTTCAACTCATTCACGTGTCAATTATGTTCTTGTTTCATTATTTAGGCATAATAGTGACAGTTTGTATACTAAATGGCCATACTAAGCATTCTTGACTGTTTAGTTTGCTTGAAGTGCATGGACCAGCATATTAAGAATTTAGTTTAGCTCCATTCAATATGTACAATATGATATGAATATGAACATAAAAATAATGGTTTCTCTGTAGTTTGGTACATTATATTGTTTGATGAATATATCTTGTGTTTGGGGAACCTTTTTGAGGTGGGATTAGGATTTCCTTGATTTTAATAGATAGGCTTTGATGACGCAAAAAATCAGCAGTTGAGCTCCTCCTTATAGTGGAAGGACGAAGCTATGATTGGGGTAATCTCTATTGGAGGAAAACCTGCAAAAATGAATTGGGTGGAAGAGTAACACGCCGGTGATTTTAGAGAGAATTGATTGGAGAGTGATTTTCGTAGAGTATTTGTGTGTACCTTTAACTTTTGTTGCCTTCTCTTTTTATAGTTGCATGCCTCATTAATCTGCAATGAATTGCTGTATTTATGCTTAACGGCTAGTGCATTACAAAATTTTTGTCTGAAGTTCACAACTCACTCTGTGACCATTGCTCCATCCGTTACACTTTGTCATCAATGAGTGTAATAAATGCATAACATCTTCTCTTGGTTAATGACGATCTCAGATTAATGATGATCATAAATTTCTGACTCATCAGGCTTTGAGATGAATGTGTAAATTTATGTGAAGGTAGAATTGATAGCAATAAGCTTTCACATTTGGTATAGGTGTTACCAACATTCAAGTTTGAGCTCCTTCAACTTTAAGCTCTCGGTTCCTCTGCTTTGAAGTAAGAGATAAGTAATATGGGCATTTGGTAAGTTATGAGGTTATTTTAAAGTGAATTATGTATTAAAAGGTTTTTGATTAGAGATATGGCACGTTAGGAAATTTAGACCCCGGTTGATAGAATTAACAAGTTTTAAATCCAAGTTGTTAATTACATTTATTATGAATAAACCTTGTTCAAACACACAACCCATCAATATCATGTGAATATCATGCACAGTGGAAAAGTAAATAAGACAAGATATAATGACCCAAGAAAACTAATGAAACAAACTAGTTTCACAATAAAAACATAGGGGCAAACCTTCCCAAAAAACAATTCACTATAGTAAAGAGAAATTTCAGATCTAGTACAAAACCTTTGTCCCTAGACTCTACAATTCTCATAGATGAACTTACAGCAGAAACCTTCTACCACTTTAGAACCTTTAAACTCTCTAGTATATGAACGCCACCAATGATGCACAGATCCCAGTACTTGACTAACTCCTTTGCATGAATCCCAATACATGACTAACTCCAGCAACTTGAAGATGTTTTTGGCTGCAAAGTTTTTCACTTCATCAACAATGAAGATCAAGAAGTATTTGGTTACAAAACCCTAAGGCACAAAAGACGTAGTAACTTCTTGCAGAGAGAATAAGGCACTAGGTCACTTTCTACATATGTCCTCTGTGTATAATGACCTTTAAAATAAGCTTTATATATATCTAGTGTTGTGAGAAAATAAATCGTACACATACATGTCAGCATGAGCCAAAAATCAAATTTGGAAATCTTGATTTCGTAGATCTCAATAGATTCTGCTTCTGTCAAGCTTCTGTCGAGTTTTGTTCTTAAATCTCGATAGATACTGTTTCTATCGAGGCATCTGTCAAACTTTAATGAATAGCTCTTCTTCACTTGTTTCTTGGTCAGATCTTCATGGCTTTAACACTTGACTTTAACAACATGTTTCTTAAAGTCTTAAACCCATCCTAGATCTATCCAATTACAAGTAAAATGCATTTTGTCAAAGGATTAGCCAATTACATAAAATATGTCCTTAACAATCTCCCCCTTTGGCAATCTGTGACAAAACCATAACAAAACAAATAATCATGAGAGAGGTCTTAAATCACTAAACTCACAACCACTTGTTGGGTTACAAAATAAATCTATCCCTACTAAAAACTCTTGAAAAAATTTGCAAGAAGAGAGTTTATGACATGGTAGACTTTCACAAAACAAAACTCATCAAGGCATCAACTGTGAAGTAGAAATAAAGATAGCATACATAAAGAAATATGTGTATAAAGAGAGAAAAGAAATAACACGTGTAGAGGTAGGTGAAGAAAACATATATCATCATACATATAAATCAAAGATAAGCACAAAGTGTGTAAAAATGCTCACAAGACCGGTGTACAAGAAGCTAAAAGAAGCTCCTAAAACAACAAGGAGGTAAACACTCCCCCTTACAAAGGCATGTATTTCTCCCCCTAACATATAAAATCTTAAAAAAGAAACCACATTTTCTCCTTCTTTTTGTCATGATTGACAAAGGGTACAAGAATCTATAAAACTTCACCTGAGAAACATAAAGATAATCAAAGGGGGCACAAGGAATCCATATAAATGCACAAATGTAATGAATCTAGAAGCTATGGATGACAAAATAATAGAAAGATGAAAACATGTGAAAAACAATGCATGTAAGAGGGTCTTGATAGATTGAGAAGTTGTCAAGTTGCTATTAAGAGAAAACCCAAAGTTCTTGATGGATCGAGGATTTGTCGAGAATCTAACGGGCAAACAGAGAGCTCAAAAATTTTCCTTGATGGATCGAGAAGCTATCGAGGATCTGTCGAGATCACAAGAAGAAGGCTCGATAGAAAGGATATCTGTCGAGGATGTGTTGAGGAGCTACCGAGCTTGAAGAAAAGAAGTTTTTCAAGAAGGGAAAAACACATAGAGATGAATGCATATATCAAGCTACTCACTCAAACATCAAACCAAACATATTAAGCTCTCAAAACTCATCTCAAATAAGATGCAAAGCATATAGATCCAAAACACACACACTAAACAAGTCTAACCAATTTTAAATTTCAAAAACATGTTGAGACAGTTTAGTGAGCAAATATATTAGCACATGTAATTCTTGTGATGATCAAATCACATTGTACTTGCACATGTATCAAAAGTAGCAAAAAGTATGCATGTTGTGTGTGCAAACATAGCAAGAGTGCAAATGTGTCTCATATTATGAAGATTTTAAATATGAGATAATCTAATACACTTACACACAATCATAATTATTTGATGGGGACTATCACTTTTGAAGTACATCCTATGACTCCCACATCTCCTAGAAACACACTTGCAACCAAATTAATGGTGGAAAAACATAGTTTGTTTCACATACAAAACATATGCATCCGAAAATTAATTGATCTACTTCATTCACAATTGACAACGTGTACTATGTAAATTTCAGAATTTAAGAACTAGAGAGTGTACCTTGGTGTGGTGAAATTCAAAACCAAATATTAGAAGTACTTGGGAACACTTTTAATTTTCACTTCAATTCCACTTGTGCCCAAGAAGTGTGGTCTCTCAATCAGTTTATATGTATGTGTTCAAAGGAGAATAAGAGAGTGGATTACACTCACATACACACCATTTCATTCTCTTACAAAATTCTGTATATTTTTCTCCTTATAATTGATTATCTAATTAGGCTAGCCTTTTAGGCCATTCCAATTGGGCTTTAGTATGGGCTTGGAGTGGGACCAAAAGGGAACAAATAAAACACTAGCTCCAATGGGTTTTGGACTTTTCTGTCAACTCTTGACAAGCCCAAAATTACCATTAATTATATTTAATACTACTATATAAATATAATTGCACTTTAGGCCTTATTAATAAATTATATCCCAAGACTTTATTATACATACCACCCCTTCATTAAAATATTAGTAGTAATACAAAGTCATTAATATTGATTGCCACTTTAAAGATTACTACATCTCAATCCTTGAGTATCCGGTTTAATCCTTTAAGTTGTTCATCATATATTTATGAAATCCAATTTCATAAATATATACTTTAGTAATTCCTTAGTAAAGTGGTTAGACCTAACACTTTGAATGACTAAACCCATTAAACTTATATCAAGAGAATATTTTATATCCCCGTTAAGAGATTATGAATTCCATCTTGAGAATATATGTTCCTTCCACACTAAATGTTGTTGCTTAACATACTGAGGTTTTGATCGTGACTTTGGATCTCACTCCTAATATATCAAAGCAATCTACACTTCATGATCAGATTCATTATTCTTTCAGGATTAAGAATTGATGTAAATAGAAGTCGTGAGATTTATTATTCATTTGACAGTCGTTATTAGAATAATAAATCTCACAGCAGTCCAATTCAATATGTCTTAATACTTAAAATATATCAACATCTCAACTAGAAGTCTCCACTTCCATGATCAAGACAAATCATCTTAGTTGATATGTTATAATATTCGTATATGAAATGTCCAATTTCATCACCGACTACGAACTAAAATTCTAAAACTTGTGACTTATATCTTCTATAACTAAATCACATAAATCACATACTATGCATCTCATGGACTATATGATAATGTCCAAATATTCATGTTACCATTATTTTAGGTAATAATAAAACAACTTTATTAATCACAACAGAATGTCATACATAGCATCATATAATAGGATTTAAAGGGCACATATCCTAACAATTAAAAGCATTTTGATTCTTTTTGCTTTTGTTCTTTGCATATTTTTTTTTTGAACATATCTTGCATGGGCATATAAGATATAGTAGAAATACCCAATTATGTAAGCCAAAACATCACAATTTTGCTATGCCGAAGCACACAAATGTTATTGATGATTGGCAGGCTTTAGTGGTGAGATGGTTATTAATGCCTTTATCTTAGGATTTTTTAGTCCTTCCTATCAAAAAGAGTGATATGAGTGTTAAGTATAAGAGATTTAATCGTACTCATCACAAACATAAGCCACAAAGCTCACTTTCTTAGTTGTACATTGAGATGCTCATCTAAGCTACAAGAGATACAAAGTTTAGAAAACTTTGTTTCAATGGCCATCCAAGGTACACAAGTACCAATATACACAAGAACACACTATTTTTGTATTTTTTTTCTCTTTTTATTTTGAAAAATAAACAAGAATAAAGACTAAACAACCAAACAAAAGCAGACAAACAACATGAAAGCATGAAAGAAAGATGCAAATGCATTAAAGCATGATTCCAAAAGCAGATATGAAATCAAGCAAAGCGAGTCCTACTTTAAATAGAAAGAATTAAAGCAGAGGACAATAGAAAATATAATTAAGTCTTAGGCTCATTTCTCACCCACACAGCACAAGTCTTTGGCCTTGAAGATAAAAAGACACATGTCCTAGTATGTCTATTAAAGGACATAGAAGAATGAGAATTCTCTTGAAATTGATTAAAAAGCTCAAAACTTTTTAATAACTCTCCAAACAAAGGTGTTGAACCTTGAGAGGGAACTTGTGACCATTTGGACACTTGCTTTTGAGGATACAACTTGAAGCAATTAGGATGAATGTGTCTAGAAACACCTCAATGGAGACAAACATGAGCAGTTTTAGGACTACTAGACTTCCTGGAGTAAGGTCTAACAAAGGATTTAAAATTAGACAAATCAGTTATGGATTTCATACCTTTATCACCTTTCTCAAATTGGGGCACAAAGATAGTCTTTGATCCAGAAGCCATAGAAGAGGAGGGACTAGAGGAAATAGCATATCCTAAGCCAGTCTTATCAAAACTAGGCTTTTGAGCACTCAATACCTCATCAAGCTTTACATTAGACATCCTCTCTATTTGAGTTCTAACTTGACTAAGCTCAACCTCAAGATTCTTGACCTTCTCTTCTAATGAGGTGTTCTCCAATACAAGAGTCTCAACTAACCTTGTAGTCTCATCTAGTTTGACTAACAGTTTAGCTTTTTTAGTTTTTACCTCATTAAGCTCTTTTCTACAAAGATGAGAAGTCTTTTCAGATTTTATAAATTCAGTGCATAGCTTATCATAGGCTTTCTAAATGGTCAACTTCTTGGGTACTTCATCATCAGAAAAATCCTCACTGTCACTAGCACTCTTCACAATCATCTTATCGATTGTGGTAGCAAAAGCCATAAAGTGACCACATACTTATCAGAAAAGTCATTATCAATATCACTCAAGGTAGCAACTAACCATTTACCAATTCTTGGTCTTTTCCTAGGAGGTTTTTCCTTATCCTTTTTCCTATATTGAAGAAGCTTGATAATCTCATTAGCTATGAAGGTTAGATCCTCATCCACATCATCATCTTCATCTTTATCTTCAGAGTCATCAATCTCTTCCTCTATACCCTTAAGAGCCAAGTTTCTACTCTTTCCACATTTTCCCATTAAACCTAATCCCATCTCATAGGTTTGAAGGTTCCCTACAAGTTCAGTCAAAGGAATTTGATCAATGTCCTTCACTTCTTCAATGGCAATGATCTTGGCATGGAATCTTTCAGGTAGGGACCTAAGGATTTTCCTAACAATTTTGGGTTTCGCAATAGATTCTCCAATATTGAGGGAAGAATTCACAATATCCTTTAGTTTAGCATAGAACTCATCAAAGGTCTTATCCTCCTTAATCCTTATTTCTTCAAAACTACAAGTGAGTCTTTGAAGCTTTACAGTCTTTACTACCTTGGTACCCTCATAGGTGGTCTCAAGAATGGTCCATGCTTCCTTGGCAACTTCTGTTGATGATATTTCTTTGAATTCCTCATTGGTCACCCCACAAAACAAAGCATTCAAGGTCCTACTATTGAAATTTGCCTCTTTGATTGTTGCTTCATCCCAATCCACCGACGCTTCCTTTGGCTTAATCTAGCCAACTTCAACAGCTTGCCATACTTTTTCACCTAGAGCCTACAAAAAAACTTTCATACAAACTTTCCAGTATGCATAATTAGTGCCATCAAATAAAAGAGGAATCCAAAGAGATTTTCCACAATCCATGACAACAGGGGTCAAGGATCACACTCAGGAAATTAAACCAATCAGAGTGTACCCGCTTTGATACCACTTGTTGGGAAATTTAGACCCCGGTTGATAGAATTAACAAGTTTTAAATCCAAGTTGTTAATTAGATTTATTATGAATAAACCTTGTTCAAACACACAAACATCAATATCATGCAAGTGGAAAAGTAAATAAAACAAGATATGATGATCCAGGAAAACCAATGAAACAAACTAGTTTCACAGTAAAAAACTTAGGGGGAAACCTTCCCGAAAAGCAATTCACTATAATAAAGAGAAGTTTCAAATCTAGTACAAAACATTTGTCCCTAGACTCTACAATCCCTGTAGATGAACTTATAGTAGAAATCTTTAACCGCTTCAGAACCTTTGAACTTTTTAGTATATAAACGTCACCAATGATGCACGGATCCCAATACGTGACTAACTTCTTTGCATGAATCCTAGTATGTGACTAACTCCAGGAACTTGAAGATGTCGTTGGCTGCAAAGTTCCACACTTCATCAACAATAAAGATCAAGAAGTAGTTGGTTACAAAACCCTAAGGCGCAAAAGACGCAGTAACTTCTTGCAAAGAGAATAAGGTAGTAGGTCATTTTCTGCATATGTTCTCTGTGTATAACGGCCTTCAAAATAAGCCTTATATATGTCTAAGGTTGTGAGAAAAGAAACCCTACACATACATGTCAACATGAACCGAAAATCAGATCTGAAAATTTTGATTTCGTAGATCTCGACAGATTCAGCTTCTGTCGAGCTTTGTTCTTAAATCTCGACAGATATTGTTTTTGTCAAGGTATTTGTCGAGCTTTAATAAACAGCTTTTCTTCACTTGTTTCTTGGTCAGATCTTCATGGCTTTAACACGAACTTGAACAACATGTTTCTGCATATTGATGCTATTACTAATTCCATGAACATGATGTTTAAAGAAAAGAATGGAAATACTATTATTATGAAATGTTATGCAAACTATGAATTTCAGTATGATGTATAAGTATGAAATATTTTCGAGTTATGTCATCTGGTAATCTAAACTCGGCCATTAGAGGTTAAATTACTGGCTTTCTATGGAAAATGTTATCTGATTGGCCATTAAAAGTTGGAGGAAATGAGGGTGCCCATAACTCTGATGTCCCAGAGTGGATAATATTTGAAAGTTGGAGGAAATGAGGGTGCCCATAACTCTGATGTCCCAAAGTGGACAATATCTGAAAGTTGGAGGAAATGGGGGTGCCCATAACTCTGATGATCTGATCTTTTGACATCCTAAAGCAGACAATATTGTGCACATGCACGACAAATCTGTACGGACTTTTCAGATATAGACTAACCAAAATGTTAATTATGGACAACTATTTTATTTTATGATCATGAGAGAATGATTATGTTGAAATGCATTACGAGCGTAATGAAAAGATAAAAGCTCTAGTGCAAAGAAGAAGTTTCTGAAGAAAAGAAAAGGTGTTCTTTAAAGATAAAAATTTCTAAAGTTCTTTGTGCTTTAAAGATAAAGTATCTAATGAAAAGGTTTTAGTGGTCTATAAAGATAAAGCTTCTGATGAAAGTTTATGTTAAAAAGTTATCAGATATCTGTTCTTTATGAAACATTAAGTTTTGTGACTATGAAAGTTATAATATTTTATAAGAAGAAGTTTATAAAGAAAAGTTTTGTTATTTTGTAAGATGTTTCTAATTTAAGACAAAGTTACCAATTATCTGATTTTAGTCAAAATGATTATTTTGTAATAAGAATATATATATATATATATATATATATGATTTTAAACAGTCAATACTGTATTTGGTGACTTTGTAAGAAATGAAAGAAATTCAATTTGAAAGGCTTTGTAATATTATTCTGATAAGAAAAAGGAGGACAATTATTTTTCTATGAGAAGTGTATAAGTTATTATTATGAATAGTATAAAGTACCATGCATGAAAAGATGTTCTCCTATCTGAATCTCCATAAAATGAAATGCTTTGATTTACATGCATTCTTATTAAATTCCCCTGTATCTTACCCTTACTGAGTTGTGTAGCTCACCCCTTCCACTCTAGTCAACAAGTTTTATTTTGGAGCAGAGGGAGCCTTAGTCGAGTTTTGGGAGGAGCTGGTTTAGTTTTAAAAGTATAGCCCCTATTTTGGAGGTTTGATGTTTAGCTTTGAAGGAGTTGCATATTTTAAAGTAATTATAGATTTATTATGTGAAAGTATGGAATTTGAATGACTGGTGGTTTATGTTATCTCTTGAAGTACCATGTAGATGCTTTGAATATCAAGTGAAAAGTTATATTAAGAATGTAAAGAAACAAGAATGAAAAGAAAGAGGAAATTTTTTGTATATAAGTTTAGTTGGTCCTCGTTAATATCAGGTTTAAGCTTGATATTAACATGTCGGTCATGGTCATAAATCTAGGTATCGGGTTTGGGTCGTGACAGCACCAGATTGAACATAAGCCCAAAAGTGAACATCTTTAGTGAAGTGATTGCTTAGGGGAATTTGCTTGATTAGTTCAACTTCAGTAGGACTAAAAGAACTTTTTAGAAGTCCCACCTCCCACTACTGTGTGAAAGGGTTGATAAAGGAACTCACTGTAATCTCTTGGGCATCATCAATCAGTGAGGAACAGATCTTTGGGTAACTCAGAGAGAGGAGCCAATTTTCAAACCAAACATTGACTGAATTGTCATTGCCTATCCTTCATCTAGCTCCCTATTTAATTACATCTCTCCCCTTAGGGATGCTTCTCCATGCATAAGAACCCATACATGAATCTTTGGCCTCCATGACCGAGCAATTTGGGGAGAATTTAAACTTGAAAACTTGATAAAACAGTGAGTTTTTGTTTTGCAGTAGCCTCCATGTTTGCTTAGCCAACAGAGCGTCATATAAGAGAGTCATGTCTTTAAACCCCATACCCCATTCAAGCTTTGGATTGCACATATCCTCCCATTTAACCTAGTGAATTTTTCGTCCATCTCCCTGTTGGCCCCACCAAAACTTACGGATTAGTTTCTCAAGATCATTGCAAAGTCCCAAGGGTAATTTGAAGCAACTCATGGTGTAAGTTGGGATGGCTTGAACCACTGCTTTAATGAGAATTTCTCTCCTTGCTTGAGATAAAAGCTTCTCTTCCCAACCTTGAAGCTTTCTCCATATCCAGTCTTTTATATAATCAAAGCTTGCTTTTTTCCTTCTTCCACAAGCGAGGGTAAGCCTAAATATTGCTCATAATGCTTAATTTCAGGAACTCCCAATAAATCTTTAATTTCTTGCTTGGTATCCTCTATAGTAGATTTACTGAAAAAGAGAGCCATTTAATTTCAATTCACTTGTTGCCTAGAAATTTTTTCATAATCGGTCAAGATGTCCAAAACTTTTTGACATTCACCCCTGTTTGCTTGACAAAAAAGTAGGTTATCATTTGCAAAAAGTAAGTGGGTTAGACTAGGGCTTCTCTTACTCAAAGAGAAACCCTTAATACTACATTCTCTCTCTGCTTGGGAGATGAGACTATGCAGCCACTCAGTGTGTAATAAAAAGAGAATGGTGAAAGAGGATCGTCTTCCCCAATGCCCCTTGAAGGGTGAATTAAACCCTTTGGTTCTCCCATTGACAAAAATGGAGTAAGTAACAGATTTGACACACACCATCATGAGATTTATCCACCTCTCATTAAAGCCCAATTTGTGCATCACTATCTCCAAAAAAAGCCCATTCCACCCTATTAAACGCTATTCTCATGTCAAGCTTGAGAGCCATGAACCCAATCTTCCTTGAGTTGTGTTTGCTCATGCTGTGTGAAGTCTGAAAGATGTTCGGGCCAAGAGCTTTCAAGGGAGCCATTTGTTTCAAAGTTTCTTAAATCTCCCACTCCATGAAGTCTTGAGAAAGCTAGGCATTCATTTCGGCATTGACAATATTTTTTATAAGGCTTAAAGCTTCATCATCAAGAACTAGGATGGAGGTAGTGAATAAGTTTTGGTAAAAACCAATCAAGACATTTGCAACTTCCTCTACATGGGTACACCAATGATTTAAGGAATTAAAAATGCCAGAAATTTTATTCTTGCGATGTCTTTGTGTTGCTCTATTATGAAAGTATTTTGAGTTTTTGTCTCCCCCACCAACCAGAATGATTTAGCTCTTTGTTTCCATAAACGATTCTTTTTATCCATCAACTCATTAACTTTGACTTGTAACTCTCTTACACATAAATCATTACCAAAGGAAATAGCCAATCTCTTAGCTTGGACTAGCAACTTCCTTTTTTCCACCAGTGATCTTCTAACATTTCCAAAACTTCTTCTACTTCATTGAGTTAAGTCTCTAGCACATTTATCTACATTTCTCAAGACCATATTTTTGAATTCAGCAAGAGATGGAGAATTCCAGACCGCCTCAATTGTCTTGCCATTGCATTTATCCAATAGCCAGATTTCTTCAAGCCGGAATGGTTTAGAGGGAGGTGGGGGATTAATGTAATCTGATACAATCCACAAAGGAATGTGGTCTAATATGCTACAGGAGATGCAATGAACTTCTGTTCTTGCGGAATTCAACAATCAATCATTACTGACTAAAGCTCTGTCAAGCCGTTCCTATTAGCGAAATTTTTTCTCCATGTGTGTGGGGAACCCATGAAACCAGGGTCGAGAAAACCACAATTTTCAATAACTTCCCGAAATTGTTGGATATGGTTATGGCTTCATTAAAGTCCCTAGCACACAGCCAAGGGAGTTAATGTCTTTGGTTAAGGGTTCAGAGGTAATCCTAAGCTTCATGCCTTCTTTGAGTGTCAGGTTCTTCGTAAAACCCAGTGAATGTCCAAGTATCCTCAGAATTTTTGTTAATAATGGAATCAATGTGATATTTTTTGGAAGTTACCACTGTAACATTAGTAGTCTCTCTAAAATAGAGCCAATCCACCTCCCTGATGAGTTCTTGAGGCAATGAATAAATTTTGAAACTATAATCTATTTTGCACTTGCTTTAGCCTTGCTTCGTCTACCCATGTCTCGGCTATAAACACAACGGAGGGATCTTTTGCCTGCACTAAATTCACAAGCTCGTCTTTTGTACGTAGGTTCCCAAGCCCACTATAGTTCCATACTAAGCAACTCATTACGATTGGCAAGGCTGATGATTAGCCTTCTCCATTGTATCATTAAATTCTTCATCTCAGTAACTCTAGTTGATCAGACCTTTCCTTCTTCTATTTCTTCCCATTAGGTTGAACAAGCTTAAGCTAAGACCCCAAAATTTTTGCCAAGGGTCAAACGCTTTCTATTTCTGTGACTAGCACTAGTTGGAGTAAAATTAGAGCGTTGAATAAGCCATCCATGATATCAAGATCCATAAGAGATTTGGACCTATCAGTAAGTTCAGGAATATCAGAATTTTCACTTCCTGAACTAAAGGGGTTAACAAATGCAATCTCACCTTTTTTGGAATTATCCAACTTGTCAAATTTCGTCAACCCTCATCAATTTGATTTATTTGAACTTCAAATAAATTGGAAGAAGTCAAGGGAACCGAATCTTCCCTATAAGGAAAAGTATTATCATTATTCAAATTTTTCATAACGTCAGCAATTTGAATATTTTGCGCCCTTGTATTCGTTGAAACCTTGTCTGGCCTTGGGACATCAACCTCCCTAGTTTCGTCGGAATCCTCCACTACCTCCTCTGGAATGGTATCTCTAAAACCTCCTTCCTCTGTTGATGGTCCAGCCAACTCTTCATCATTCTCATAACCTGGGACCTCCAACACTGTTATCTTCCTTGAATTAAAATAAGGTACATGAAGTCATGCACCATACTCATGAGACTTGATCTTCAAAGAACCTTTGCTTTGAATCCATAAAACAGTCTTTGTCGTCATGAGAGAGCAAGCCACACCAATAGCAAAAGTTTGGTAGTTTTTCATATTTGAAGGAGATCTAGTCAACTATTCCTTCAGGTTAAAGCACCTTACAACCCCTACAAAGAGGTTTAGAAATATCTATTCGAACTCGAATATGTATGAAACTACCACCCACCATCTCGTTCTCATCCTAGGAGTGAACAACTTCCCCTAATGTTTTACCAATCTCCATAGCTGTGTCAACATCCATCTGATACACAGGTATGATAGAAATATGCATGTACGCAACGGAAAATTAACGGATCTACTTCATTCGAAATTGATAACATGTGCTATGTAAGTTTCAGAATATAAGAACAAGAGAATGTACCTTGGTGTGGTGAATTTCAAAACAAAGATCAAAAGTTCTTGAGAAAACTTTTAATCTTCACTCCAATTCCACTAACGCCCAAGAAGTATGGTCTCTCAATCAGTTTCTATGAGTTTGTTCAAAGGAGAATTAGAGAGTGTCCAACACTCACATACACCATTTCATGTTCATACAAAAAATAATTCTGTATGTTTCTCCTTTACTACTGATTATCTAATTGAGCTAGCCTTTTGGGCCTTTCCAATTGGGATTTACTATGTGGCTTGGAGTGGAACCAAAAGGGAACAAATAAGACACTAGCTCCAATGGGCCTTGGGCTTTTTTGTCAACTCTTGACAAGTCCAAAGTTACCATTAATTATATTTAATACCACTATATAAATATAGTTGCACTCTAGACCTCATTAATAAATTATATCTCAAGACTTTATTATACATGCAACCCCTTTATAAAATATTCGTAGTAATACAAAGTCATTAATGAAGACTGCCACTTCGTAGATTACTACATCTTAATCCTTGAGTACCCGGTTTAATTTTTTAAGTTATTCATCATATATTTATGAAATCCAATTTCATAAATATACACTTTAGTAACTATTTACTAAAGTAGTTAGGCCTAACATTTTGAATAACAAACCCATTAAACTTATCTCAAGGGAATATTTTGTATCTCTGTTAAGAGACTATAAATTCCATCTTGAGAATATATGTTCCATCAACACTAAATGTGGCTGCCCAACATACTGAGATTTTGACTGTTACCTTAGATCACACTCCTGATATATCAAAGCAACCTATATTTCATGATTAGGTCCATTATTCTCTTAGGATTAAGAGTTCATGTAAATAGAAGTCGTAAGATTTATTATTCAATTGACAGTCATTAGGAGAATAATAAATCTCACAGCGGTCCAGTTCAATATGTCTTAACTCTTAAAACATATCAACATATCAATTAGAAGTCTCCACTTCCATGATCAAGACAAATCATCTTAGTTGATATGTGTGAGAGTGCCTTTTTCTGTGACACTCAGGCCCAAGGATCCCGGGCCTAAATAAGAGGTTTGGTGAACCGGGCCTTGACTCACTGCAGCTAACAAGCTGTTTAAGAATCAAGTGATATACAGGGGATGCTCCTGACAAGACAAGAAAAAAAAATGACAAGCAAGGATATTCGTATTGAAGAATGCCAAAAACAATAAGGTAAATTCAAAAGGAAAGAAGCAGGATTAGCAAAGTGGTACAAAATTAATGCTAAGGGGATCCTGGGATTAATGAGACATATTTCATTAATACGTTGTTTGTTAAGTTACAGAAAGCTCACTAGGACGTGATACAAGGTTCAATCAAGCTCAAAAATTACAGTCTTGAGTGGCTATTTCAGCCTTCAAAACTTGCAAAGTTTGATTCTCTTTGAATCCGAGTATGTGCAATAGTGGCTTTTACAAGATACTGGGAAGCAGTATTCGTTTTTCCCTTAGTGTTTTCTTTCTCTTCACCACAGATTTACTGATAGTTTTTCTCTAGAAAATCTCTTCTTTTTTCTCTCTTTTTCGCTGCCCTTTTCTTCGCAACCCATCCCTTCCTTTTATAATGGAGTTCTGGTCTTCCCGGGGAACCGTTGGTTCCCCTGTTTTGCCTTCTTGTGAACAGAGCCTGTTCCGTACCTATCACTCGTTAAGTCCCATTTCCTGTTTTTCTCATTCTTTCCTTCTTTCAGCTTTGATTCTTTTGAAAGTTCCTGGTTGGCCACCTTCTTTAGGATGTGCTGAGGTATGCCCTTCTCGGCATCACCGTTTTTTGGCAGTTTCCACTTTTCCCTTTTCTTTCCCATTTGGGCGGAATCCTGTTCTGCCAACTTGAAAGCCGCTTGTTATCATTCTCTTTTTTGTGCTTCCCTGTTCAGGTTCCCAGAGGTTTTTTTCTGTCTGTTCCATGAGAGGTCGCTGGGTTCTACTGGCGCTTGTGTTCTTTTGCTTTGTTTCTTATTTTCTTCTTCTGTCTTTTTCTTTCGAGCTGTCCTAGTCTTCCTTTGTCTTCGTGCCTGAAAGGATCCGCGCCTCTTGATGGTTACTGAGGATCCTGACTTCTTATCCCTTGCCGTGGTTTTCTTTTTTCTTTTGGATGCTTCTTCGTCTGGGCTTCAAGTCTCCTGGGCCTTTTTTATTCCTTCGTGGTTCCCCTGCATCTGCTACTTTGGACTTCGCTTGATCTTTTCCTTTTGGGCCTGACTCATTCTTTTGGGCCTCCTTCACTATGATCCTTTTTAGACCTCAACAATATGTTATACTCTTCACAGATGAAATGCCCAATTTCATCACCGACTACAAACTATAATTCTGAGTTTACAAAGAACTTGTGATTTATATCTTCTGTGACCTTTCACATAAATCACATACTATGCATCTCATGGACTATATGATAATGTCTGAATATTCATGTTACCATTATTTCATATAATAATAAAAAAATTATTAATCACAATATTAAGTCATACATAATGTCATACTTAATATCAT
This sequence comes from Quercus robur, assembly GCF_932294415.1. NCBI lineage: Eukaryota > Viridiplantae > Streptophyta > Magnoliopsida > Fagales > Fagaceae > Quercus > Quercus robur. The sequence goes on from NC_065543.1 coordinate 27,389,621, forward strand.
ACATAGCATCATACAATTGGATTTAAGGGCACTAATCCTAACAATCTCCCACTTGCCCTAAAGACTATTGTGCACTAATCTAACTCTCATTCCCTCTAAATGTGACTTGAAAGTCCTTTGAGGCAAGGCTTTGGTAAATGGATCTTCTAGATTATTTGCACTTTCAACCTTTGCTACCCCCACATCTCCACGAGCAACAATATCTTGAATAATGTGGTACTTTCTATCAATGTGTTTTCCTTTCTTGTGATTCCTTGGATCATTAGATTGTGCAACTGCTCCACTATTGTCACAAAACAATGTAATTGGAACTTGCTCCATTCTTATTACACCAAGGTTAGAATGGAATTTCTTGAGCCAGACATCTTCTTTTGCCGCTTCACAAGCAGCAACATATTCTGCCTCCATGGTGGAGTCTGCAATACAAGATTGCTTAATACTCCACCAACTAATGGCTCCACCTCCCAAGGTGAAAACACATCCTGAATTGGATTTTCTAAAATCTAGATCTGATTGAAAATCTGAATTTGTATAGCCAATGGGAATCAAATCCTCACACTGGTAAACAAGCATATAATCTCTTGTTCTCTGTAGATACTTAAGAATATGCTTTACAGCTTGCCAATGTTTTGGTCCTAGATTTGATTGATATCGATTGACCATGCCAACTGAATAACAGATTTCTGGTCTAGTACAAAGCATTGCACACATGAGACTTCCTACTGTAGAAGCAAAAGGAACTTGTCTCATCACATTTTCTTCCTCTTGAGTCTTAGGCATTTGGTCATCAGATAGAGGAACTCCATGTCTGAAAGGAAGTAATCTTTTCTTGGAGTTTTGCATGCTAAATCGTTCTAGAATCTTATCTATATATCCAGCTTGTGATAAGCCTAACATCTTATTCTTGCGATCTCGCAAAAGCTTGATCCCTAGAGTAAAGTTAGCCTCACCCAAGTCCTTCATATCAAATTGACTTGACAACCAAACCTTTACTGATGATATTACCCCCTACATCATTTCCAATGAGTAGAATATCATTAATATAAAGCACTAGGAACATTACTACTTTATCTCGATGTCTTTTGTACACACATGGTTCATCAAGATTTTGCTCAAAACCAAATGACTTGATTGCTTGATCAAATTTGATGTTCCATGAGCTAGATGCTTGCTTAAGTCCATAAATGGACCTTTTCAACTTGCATACTATATGCTATTGGTTCTTTGCTATGAAACCTTCCAATTGCATCATATAGATTTCCTCTTCAAGATTGCCATTAAGAAATACAGTCTTGACATCCATTTGCCAAATCTCATAATCATAATGAGCAGTAATGGATAAGAGAATTTTGATAGATTTAAGCATTGCTATTGGTGAAAAGGTTTCTTCATAATCAATACCTTCCTTTTGTGTATACCCTTTTGCCACTAGCCTTGCTTTAAAGGTTTCAACCTTTCCATTTATCCCTCTCTTTTTCTTGTAAACCCATTTGCAACCAACAGGTTTAATGCCATTAGGTGCCTTTACAAGATCCCAAACTTGATTGGAATATATAGAATCGAATTTAGATTTCATAGCTTTGACCCAATGATGTGCATCTATATCATTCATTGCCTCTTCATAAGTGTAGGGATTTGATTCAGACTATTTTGAGATAGCTTTATAAGTTTCTCCCAAACCTATGAATCTTATAGGAAGTCAAACAATTCTCCCACTACAATGAGGCACCTGTGTACTAGACATCTCATGAGAAGTATCTTGTGGTGTATCTAATACAGCCACATCATCCCTAGTTTTATCTATTGGTTGTTCATTTACAGGTTCTTTCATTTCAGCCAAAATAACTCTACTTCTAAGAGTATAATCATTCATATAGTCATTTTCCAAGAATTTGGCATTTGTACTAACAAACACTTTATTATCTTTATGACTATAAAATAAACCTCCAACAGTTCCTTTTGGATACCCTACAAAGAAAACCACTTCTGTTTTAGATTGTAACTTGTCAGACTTTTCTTTCAACACATGTGCTGGACAACCCCAAATATGGACATGTCTCATACTAGGCTTACGCCCCCATTCCACAACTCTACAGGTGTTTTAGGAACAGACTTCAAAGGTACTAAATTCAGAAGATACATTGCAGTATTTAAGGCATATCCCCAAAAAGAAATAGGTAGAGTTGAGTAACTCATCATGGACCTAACCATATCTAAAAGAGTCCTATTCCTTCTTTCTGCTACACCATTTTGTTGTGGAGTTCCAGGTGTAGTCAATTGGGATATTATCCCATTTTCAGTTAAGTAATCCTTGAAATCCCTAAGAAGGTATTCGCCACCACGATCAAATCGAATGGCCTTTATGCGTTTACTCAATTGATTCTCAACTTCAGCCCTAAACTCTTTGAACTTTTCAAAGGCTTCGGACTTTCATTTCATTAGGTACACATAACCAAATCTAGAGTAATCATCAGTGAATGTGATGAAATACTCATAGCCACCTCTTGCCTGGATTGACATAGGACCATATACATCTGAATGCACTAGCTCTAGCAAATCTTATGCTCTTCTACCTTTTACATTAAAAGGTCGTTTGGTCATTTTACCTTCCAAACAAGATTTACAAATTAGAAATTCATCAAAGTCCATGGGCTCTAAGAGTCCATCTTTGATCAGTCTTTGAATTTTGTTTGAATTAATATGACCTAAATGCAAGTGCCAAAGATATGCATCACTAGTGGAAGGAAACTTTCTCTTTAATGATTTTACATGAGAGTCATTATCTAATTCAGAATTATATAATTCATGCTTATTAGGAGTTAAAATATAAAGACCATCTACAATATTGCCAGAACAGATAAACATTTTACCCTTCTTTATTACAACATTGTCTTTACAGATAACACAATATCCATGTTTACCTAAGTAAGTAGCAGAAATTAAATTCCTACGAACATTAGGTATATACAGACAGTCTTCCAATATTAAAACTCTAGACTCAAAACATAAATTATAAACACCAATAGCTACAACCAGAATCCTGCTCCCATCAGCCAAAGTAAGAAACGACTCCCCTTCTTTAAGCTTTCTGGTCTCCTGGAACCCCTGCAAGGAATTGTTGATATGATTAGTACAACCTGAATCCACACACTAGGAATCTGTGGGATTCTGTACCAAACATATTTCAAGAAGGAATGTATTTTTCATACCCTTATTCTTGGCAGCCTTAAATATTGTACAATTCCTCTTCCAATGTCCTTTCTCACCACAATGGAAACATTTTCCTTTGAGCTCCTTTCCTTTATCAGCAACCCCTAACGCAATTTGTTTACCCTTTTGCTTGGTGAAGTCTTTCTTCTTCTTTTTCTTACCTTTGCCTTTCGACTTAGGTTGAGAAGTAGAAGCTTCAGCCATATTGGCATCAACACTAGAAGTACCAAGAATGCCTTCTGCTGCTACCAATTCATTCAATTCAAAAAAAGAGTAAATCTTTTTGTTCATATTGTAATTAAGTCTAAATTCCCTGAATGATTCTGGTAGTGACTGGAGTATCATAGCCACTTGGGATTCTCCATCAATATTGGCACCTAAAACTTCCAATGTTTTCAGATTAAAGATCATTGTAAGACAATGCTCCCTTACTGAACTACCTTCAGCCATTTTGGTATTATAAATTTGCCTCATGGTCTGTTGCCTTGCAGAATGGCCTTGCTCACCAAACGTCTCCTTCAGACTTACCATGATGTCTGAAGCTAGTTCTACATCCTGCATTAGATGCTATAGAACATTTGAGATAGATGCTAGGATGTAGCACTTGGCCATCTCATTAGATTTCTACCAACGATCATATCATTGTTTTTCCTTAAAAGGAGCATCTAATGAAGGAAAGCTAGGACATGGTTGAGTAAGCACATATTTGTGCTCTTCAGCTATAAGAACAATGTCCAAATTTCTTTTCCAGTCAACATAGTTAGATCCAGTCAGTTTGTTTTGATTAAGAATAGTAACAAGTGGGCTAAATGATGCCATGTTCAAATTTGAAAATAATAAACATGAATATAATAAGTAAACTGGCAATTTAGCATATAAACGTATAGTATGGAACCTTAATAAAACCATAATATAATATATGCAACGACAACCCAATCCCAGATTCAATATCCCTCAGCATAGAGTGAATATTAAATACTATGATTGATTGAGAACTATTCTCATTATTAATACTATCATGATAACTCTTATCAAACACTAATAATATGTCGTTATACATCTGGCCTCTAAATAATAATAGTAAGAACTCAACATAGAGGATACTATAATATTTAGTCTAGTGTATACCATTGTTTAGAATCAAGTGTAGCCACATTTCATCCCTTTAACAGGCTTATTTTGTAGTACCATGATACAGAACACCCTCCGCATGGAATGCAAAGCTCGAAGCTAAGACAAGGTGTTTGATCAAACCACTATAAACCAAGAAATTCAATCTTGTAGGACCATGAAATAAATACTCTCCACATGGAATGCTAAGCTCGAGGCAAATACAAAGTATATATTCCACACTACTATGAACCGACAATGGAGGCCGTGAGATCCAACCCTTGTATCTCTCTCCCACTAGATGTTTTAAAAGAAAGACTTTTCATTTTGAAACATGCATAATCTGATTACACATAGCCTTGCTCTTTATACATGTGAAAACACTTAGAAAAACTTTTGAATTCCCAGTTTTCAATTGATCGAATGTGCCCCTCGATTGGTCAAAAAAATTTAAAAATTTGAACCTGACTGTCTGCTTGGCTCAATCAGTACTCGATCGCTTCTCAATCAATTGAAAGGTAATTTCGATCGATCGACTAGCAATCGAATATCAATCGATTAAAAGAGATTGGTCATTGTTTCACTCGATCAATCGAAAGCAATTTTCAACCGATCGAAACTCGTGAAACTCAAATTTCTAGAAATTTTCTAAGGCAGTTTTCTAGGTTCTTCTTGAACAAACAACCAACATATGAACATGATAGATAGAGATTGATATCAAAACTGAATTTCATCGATGCTATAGCCTTAAAGATCAATTTAACATACTGAAATTCAAATTTAAACAACATCATAACATCAATATCAGTTTTTATCAAATCTTTGTTTCAACAACCATGCAGAAAATTAAATGTGTAATCTTTTAACAACATGAAACTATAATCTCTAATTCCAAAACTCACAAAATATGTTATACAATTCGAAATTGAAGACCGCTCTAACACCATTTGATAGAAATATGCATGTATGCAGTGGAAAATGAACGGATCTAGTTCATTCGAAATTGATAACATGTGCTATGTAAGTTTCAGAATATAAGAACAAGAGAGTGTACTTTGGTGTGGTGAATTTCAAAACAAAGATCGGAAGTTCTTGAGAAAACTTTTAATCTTCACTTCAATTCCACTAACGCCCAAGAAGTGTGGTCTCTCAATCAGTTTCTATGAGTTTGTTCAAAGGAGAATTAAAGAGTGTCCAACACTCACATACACCATTTCATGTTCATAGAAAAAATAATTCTATATGTTTCTCCTTTACAACTAATTATCTAATTGGGCTAGCCTTTTGGGCCTTTCCAATTGGGCTTTAGTATGTTGCTTGGAGTAGGACCAAAAGGGAACAAGTAAGACACTAGCTTCAATGGACCTTGGGTTTTTCTGTCAACTCTTGACAAGTCCAAAGTTACCATTAATTATATTTAATACCACTATATAAATATAATTGCACTCTAGGCCTCATTAATGAATTATATCCCAAGACTTTATTATACATGCAACCCCTTCATAAAATATTCATAGTAATACAAAGTCATTAATATAGACTACCACTTTGTAGATTACTACATCTTAATCCTTGAGTACGTGGTTTAATTCTTTAAGTCATTCATCATATATTTATGAAATCCAATTTCATAAATATACACTTTAGTAACTATTTTCTAAAGTAGTTAGGCCTAATATTCTGAATAACAAACCCATTAAACTTATCTTAAGGGAATATTTTGTATCTCCGTTAAGAGATATGAATTCAATCTTGAGAATATATGTTCCATTAACACTAAATGTGGCTGCCTAACATACTGAGGTTTTGACCGTTACCTTAGATCTCACTCCTGATATATCAAAGCAACCTACACTTCATAATCAGGTCCATTATTCTCTCAAGATTAAGAGTTCATGTAAATAGAAGTCGTGAGATTTATTATTCAATTAACAGTCATTAGGAGAATAATAAATCTCACAGCAGTCCAGTTCAATATGTCTTAACTCTTAAAACATATCAACATATCAACTAGAAGTCTCCACTTCCATGATCAAGACAAATCATCTTAGTTGATATGTTATAGTCTTTACAGATGAAATGCCCAATTTCATCACTGACTATGAACTATAATTCTGAGTTTACAAAGAACTTGTGATTTATATCTTCTGTGACATTTCACATAAATCATATACTATGCATCTCATGGACTATATGATAATGTCCAAATATTCATGTTACCATTATTTCAGATAATAATAAAACAAATTTATTAATCACAATATTAAGTCATACATAATGTCATAAATAATTTCATACTTTATATCATACATAACATCATACAATAGGATGTAAGGGCACTAATCCTAACAAGGTAAACCAAATATTTGGACCCAAAATTAGGACTTGCTAAATACTAGGGAGCTAACAATTTTTTATTCATATAAATGTGTGTGTGTGTGTGTGTGTGAACGGGTCAGATAAAAAATTAAGGTAGTTTCAGGGAACTAACAATCTTTTATTCCAATGAATCATCCATTGGAATAACAATCTCTTATTCATAAATATATATATATATATATATTTATATATATATATATGAACAGAAGAGATTATATTAATTTGAATGAATAATTAGGATCGTCAGGTTATTGATGGACCAGGTAATTACCCTCGTCCAGAAGTGCCATCCTGGACGAGGATAGAACGCCATAAAGACAGGTACTTAATGCCCTGATGGTTACATATCAGGGATGAGACCGTTGGGGCCTCCATTAAGGCCAAATTAGGCCTGAGACGTTACCAAATAAGCCTTCAAGTCACCATTCATAAAGGACAATGGCTAGTAAGAAGAGTCTATTTATAGGACCTACCAAATCACAGACAAGGAACATTCACAATAATCATTTTTACTCTCATTACTGAATTCTCTCTATTTTCTAAGCTCCAATCACTGACTTTATCATCAAAGACTCTATAGCCAACAAAACAATGATGACCACCAGAAATGATCCCCCTTTTTTCACTAACCTTTCAGGAATTTAGACGAACTTGTATTGGAAATCTTCTAGATGAACCCAACTATTGATGATCTCAGCATCATCAGTTTGGCACCATCTGTAGGGATGACAAATTTAGACCTTCGTTTGAAATCGCATTCCCGTTTGGTTCTGACATCCAAATGGAGTCTAATACCACACATGATTTTGTAGCATTAGCTTTGCAAATTCAAACACTTACAGCTAGCTTGGAAGAACTCACCGGGCAAAACTAGGAGATGAGGCTACAATTGCAACTGGAAGAAAATTGCTCACCTATGAAGGTTGGGATTAATAGGAATAATGATGAAGACGGATCGGAATTTGGACAAGATGGTCAAAAGGACGGACTCGCCCCTTAGTGCAAAAGTCCTAAAGTGTCCTTTGCCCTCGAAGTTTTGTCTGCACAACTTGAATCATTTGATGGCCTGAAGGACCCGCTGGACCATATCATTACCTTTAAAAAAAATTTGAGTCTACAACAACCCCCAAACGAGATATTGAGTTACTCCTTTCCTACCACCCTTAAGGGAGCAGCCCGTGTGTGGTTCAGTAAATTAGCAATGTTGTCCATTGACAATTTTGAGCAACTAGGCAATTCCTTTGTGCACCATTTTGTCGGTGGGTAATGCCAGAAGAGACCAGCAGACCATCTACTCACTATCAAGCAAAGAGAGAAGCAGCCCTTGAGGTTATACGTGAAACGTTTTACAAGAGAAGTCCTAGAATTGACAAAGTGGATGACAAGGTACAGTTAACCACTTTTAAAGCAAGGTTAAAATCCAAGGATTTCATAGTCGCCCTCGTGAAGAGCCCGCCAAAGACAATGGCCTAGATGCTACTAAAAGCCCAAAAGTACATGAATGCAAAAGACGCCCTAATTGCAATAAGGGAAGAAAGCATGCCTAAAGGGAAGGAAAGTGTTAGAGAAGACCGAAGGGGACACAAGAAGGAAAGAAATGATCATTAGACCAGCTCCGATGGAAATAAGCGGAGAGACAACAAAATTCCGCAGACGGTAAAATTCAGTCCCTTAGTGATGCCTGTCGACCAAATTTTAGTGCAAATTAAGGACGATCATCATCTTAAGTGGCCAAAACTACTTCATTCCTCACCAAATGTACGAGACAAAAGGAAATATTGCTGTTACACTGAGGACTGCAGAGACTTGAGGAGCAGATAGAAGAATTAATCCAGAAAAGAAAGTTGCAAAAGTTTGTAAAAAAGGGCGAGTCTAGTAAATCTGGGAACCCGCCTATAGACGAAGACAAGTCATACAACCGTCTGCAAAGTGCAATTAAAGAGATAAAGATGATTGCTAGAGGACCATCCACTGGTGGATCTTTCAAATCCCTTAAGAAGTCCCAATAGAGACTTGTGAATAGCGTTCACGAGACACATCCTTTGAAGCAAAGAAGACGAATAAGTATGGACATCCTATTCTCGGAAGAAGATGCTAAAGGTGTGAAGTAGCCATATGATGATCCCCTGGTCATCATGCTTATGATAGAGGGATTCAACACAAGACGAATTCTCGTCGACAATGGCAACTCTACTAACATTATTTACCTCTCGGCTCCAACAGCTGAAGGTGGATCCCAAGAGGTTGTGACCATTCGAATCTTTCCTTGTTAGTTTTAGCAGAGACCGAGTATACCCTAGAGGAATAGTGACATTAACGGTCATAGTGGGTTCATACCCCCTGTAAATCACCAAACAACTTGACTTCCTAGTGGTGGATTGCCCGTCATCGTATAATGTGATCATTGGGAGACCTAAATTCATTCATTGGAAAGCAACAATGTTTACATACTGCTTGAAGGTAAAACTCCCAATAGAACACGGCATAGGCAATGTCAAGGGAGACCAGGTGTTAGCTATAGAATGCTACAAAGTCGTTCTAGCTACTAAGGATAACCATACTTGGATGATCGAGGAGGAAGAGAAAAAGAAGATGGAAACCTTAGAAATAGTAGAATTGATAGATGGAGAACCAACGAGGATGACGGACATAGGGAAGAACCTGAATAATCAAACGAAGAGGGAGCTAGTACAGTTTCTTAAGGAGAACTTGGATATTTTTGCGTGGAGTCACAAGGATATGCCTAGCATAGTAGTGAAAGTTATTCAGCATCGTCTAAATGTCAATCTTGAAAGGAAGCCTGTCCAACGAAGATGACGAATCTTCACCCCTAAATGTAATAAGGCCACCATGGACGAAGTGACAAGCTACTTGCAGCTGGTTTCATCCGAGAGGTTTACTACCCCGACTAGTTGGCCAATGTCGTCTTAGTGAAGAAAGCAAATGGGAAGTGGAAGATGTGTGTGGACTTCACCAACCTGAACAATGCCTGCCTTAAAGATAGCTTTCCATTGCTAAGAATTAACCAACTGGTAGACTCCACCGTTAGGCATAAGCTCCTCACTTTCATGGACGCCTTTTTAGGCTATAACCAGATCAAAATGTTAGAAGAAGACCAGGAGAAGACTGCCTTCATCACTAGTCAAGGGCTATACTGCTACAAACTAATGCCCTTCGGGTTGAAGAATGCAAGAACCACTTACCAAAGGCTAGTCAACAAGATATTCAATAGACAGATCAGAAAAAACATAGAGGTATATGTTGATGATATGCTCGTCAAAATCAGGGAGAAAACACAAACTTGGATGACCTTAAAGAGACCTTCGTAACCCTTTGGCAGTACCAAATGAGGTTGAACCCTGGCAAATGCACCTTTGGGGTGTCATTATAAAAATTCCTCGGGTTTATGGTGTCTCAATGAGGAATAGAAGACAACCCGGAGAAGATACGAGCCATACTGGAAATGACCTCTCCAAAGATAGTGAAGGAGGTACAGACGCTAATAGGAAGGATTGCTGCCCTCAACAGGTTCATCTCCAAAGCTATAGCAAATGTCTGCCTTTCTTTAAAACCCTGAAGCAGGCTTTTGCTTGGACGAGTGAATGCGAAGAGGCATTCTTGGAGCAATCCCCCCCTCCTGAGCCCATCAAAGAAGGGGGAGATTTGTTCTTATACCTCACAGTGTCAACCATGGCTATGAGTGTAGCTTTGATTTAAGAAGAGAATAGGGTACAACTCCTTATTTACTATGTGAGTCAAGTGTTTAAAGGAGACAAGGCTAGATATCCACACATGGAAAAGATCATCTTCACCTTAATTGTAGCGTCACGAAAGCTTCGTCCCTACTTCCAGACTAACCCCATTTTGGTGATAATGGATCAACCCATAAAGAAAGCAATGAACAAGCTCGAAGCGGCAGGAAGATTAGTACAATGGGTGATTAAGCTAAGTCAATTCGACGTCAAATATCGTCCTAGAATAGCCATCGAAGCTCAGGCATTGGTTGGCTTCATCACCATGTTCACCCTATTGGATATCGAAAAAGCACAAGACGAATTAGAAAGCTTGACGATATTGATAGATGGATTGTCAATTCAGAAAAGATAAGGGGTTGGAGTTATCATCAATACTATTAAAAGGGAAACCCTTAAGTATGGAGTATGGCTTCAATTCCCCGCCACCAACAACGAAGTAGAGTATAAAGCCATACTGATAGGACCCATGATCGAGAGAGCCTTAAGAGCCAAAAATCTACTCCTTAAAAGCGATTCTAAGCTGATGATAGGGTAGATAAAAGGAGAATACGAAGCAAAAGAAAGCAGGATGCAAAAGTACCTCAAGTTGATGAACCAACTAGTCCAGGAGTTCGACCAAGTGGACTTCACACAAATCTGTCGAAGGCAGAACTCAGAAGCAGACGAAGTGGCAAGGCAAGCATTGTCAGAGGAAGGAATGAGTTTGCTCAATTTGAAAGTGGAAGTGCAAAGGCATCTAAGTATTGAAGAACTCCACACTTTCATGATCCAAAAACAGACTAGTTGGATGAATCCAATCATCTCTTTCCTTCAAGATGGACGCCTCCCAATAGGCACAAATGAAGCAAGGGAGGCCATGAAGCGAGCGGCTAGGTTCACAATCTTGAATGACACTCTATATAAAAGGGGCTTTTCCATGCCTAACCTAAGGTGCGTCGAGGAAGACGAAGCCAAATACATCTTGGTGGAGGACTATAAAGGAATCTGTGGAGACCACACAGGCTCGAGGTCCCTGGTTAGCAAAATTATCAGAACAAGCTACTACTTGCCCAGCATGCAGAAGGATGCAAAGGAATATGTGGAAAAATGTGATAAATGCTAGAGGTTTAGGAATGTTCAATGTGTCCTTGGAGAAAAGATGACGACCATAACCTCCCCATAACCCTTTCCTCAATGGAGGATTGATATCATGGGCCCCTACCTCAAGGTAAAAAGCAGGTAAATTTTCTGTTAGTTGTGATCGATTATTTCACTAAATGGGTAGAAATAGAAGCTTTGTCAACGATCATAAGAGCGAAGACCTGGAGCTTTATGTGGAAAAATATAGTCTGCAGGTTCAGTATACCAAGGACGATCATATCAGATAATGGTCGTCTATTCGACAACCAGGAATTCAGGAGCTTTTGTTCAGGACTCAGAATCAAGAACCAGTTTTCTTCACCAGGACACCCACAAGCCAACAGACAGATGGAAGTGACGAATCGAACATTGCTGAAGATCATAAAAGTTTGTCTAGAGGGGGTAAAAGGTGCGTGGCCAGAAGAATTACCAAATGTCTTGTAGGCCTATAGAACCATCACTAGAACCCCAACTGGAGATACACCATTCAGGCTCACTTATTGTACGGAAGCAATAATACCAATCGAGATAGGAATCACCAGCATGAGAAGAGAATTCTTTCAAGGAGGCAGTAACAACGATCAGCTGAAGGTCAACCTGGACTACCTGGACGAATCGAGGGAGGAAGCATCCAAGAAAATGACTAAGTACCAACAAAAGATGACTAAATACTACAACAAAAGAGTAAAACTCAGAAGATTGAATGTAGGAAATCTTGTTTTACACAGAATCACACCAGCAACAAAGGACTCAATACAAGGAAAGCTCGAACCAACTTGGGAAGGGTCTTACAAGATCGTCCATTACTCAAGATAGGGGAGCTATCACCTGGAATCAATGGATGGGAAAAGATTGCCACATCCATGGAACATTGAGCATTTGAAGAGGTATCATCACTAAAGACAAATTGCCAATATAATTGTGAAAGAAATCCTTTGTTGACGAAAATAAAGCAATAAAAGTATTATTCAATGAATATTCTTGAAAATTGTGTACAAATAAACTACTAACGAAGCCAAGTGATAAAATTCCTTAAATGGATGTAAATCACTTAAAATGGCTAAGTGATAAAATTCCTTAAATGGATGTAAATCACTAACGAATTCAAGTGATAAAATTCCTTAAACAGATGTGATAAACCAGAAATTTATGGTCCTCATTATATGCAGATCGTCATTCACCCAGAGAAGAAGTTATGCATTTATTATGCACATTGATGATGAAACGTAATAGACGGAGCAACGGCCAAAAAATAAGTTGTGATCTCCAGACAAAGATTTTGTAACGCACTAGTCGTTGAGCATAAATACAGTACATCATTGCCAATTATTGAGGAACATAACTATAAAAGAGAAGACAATGAAAATTAAAGGTACACACAAATACTCTACGAAATCACTCTAAAATCATTTTTCTCTCTAGAATCATTCTCCCTTACTGACTTAAGCATCGAAGGCAGTTTGGCTGATGCCACACCGGCGCGTTACTCTTCCCCTTTGTTCACTTACAGAGACAACCCCATTCACAGCGTCGTCCATCTACAATGACGAGGAGCTCAATTGTTTATTTTTTGCATCATCAGTTTGGCACCGTCTGTGGGAATGCTAATTATTCAAGCCATCTTTCCCAGTGACAAAAGAGATCCCCCAAAGTCTACAAAGAAATTTTCTCTTATTAGAAGTAAAGGAAAGGAAAAAGAAGAAGCAAAGACGACCAAAGACACATACCTACACAAGCTTTTGGCTGTGAGACAACATCACCTCACTGGATGACTTATCAGAGGGCTTAGATCATCCACAGAAAGTGCCTCATGGCCCTTCAAAGCTACTGCGTCAGCGTCATCCCAGAAGTTAGGAAGGAAAATTTACCACCAACCTTTTTCTTCTTCCTAATCTCCTCTCCACCAGAGGCAATCATCTCCAGTGATGAAGTAGGAAAGGCAAGGTGCTTAGCAAGCTAGTGAGCAGGAGGAATTGTCGTCACAAGGTCTTTCTTAAAAACGTCACCAATCTTCTTCTTGTACAAGAGACTAGTGACGGTGCCACCCTTGGCATTCTTCTCTTGGGCCTCAGCTAATTTCTGCTTGTTAAATCTAGTCGTCATTCTTGAAAGGATGAGGCAAAAAATTTATTAATAAAAATATATAAAAAAATAAAAAAGAAAGAAAGAAGAAGGTAGAAACATGTACTCTTTCTCACAACTTCCAAATTCTTCCGAACCTTAGTAGATGATACTGGACCCAAAAAGTGTAAAAACAGGGACTAAGGAGAAACAAGTTCGTCAAAATCCTTAACAGACTCAAGATACTCCTTTGCTTTCTCAGTAGCACCCTCTTCTTCAAAGGAGGACATTGGGAAACAACAAAACAAGAGTACCAGTAAGCCATCTATCATCGTTACTCATAAAAAAAGGGGAAAACAATTGAAACGACAAGAAAGACGCACCAAACATAGGAACTCCCCAACAATGGAAAAACTTGGGGGCTTCATCCAAGTCTTCACCAGGGAAAAATGCAAAACAAGCAGCCAAAACTCACGCAGGAAAACTTAGACATGTTCGCACGTCGAGCACATCCTAGCTGTACATGTGGCGCCCAACCACTCAAACATCAAGTCGTCATAAATGCGCAGTACATGGAACACGAAATGTCAGACGAATTTGTTCTTATCTCGTCTAAAAGATGAGAAAACGAACAAAGGGGGCAGCTAATGAACTAGAAATTTATGGTCATCATTATACGTAGATCGTCATTCACCCAACACGCATTTATTACGCACAATGATGATGAAACGTAAAGGATGGAGCAACAATCACAGAATGAGCTGTGATCTCCAGACAAAGATTCTGTAATGCACTAGCCGTTGAGCATAAATTCAGCACATCATTGCCCATTAATGAGGCACATAACCATAAAAAAGAAGACAACAGAAGTTGAAGGTACACACAAATACTCTACAAAATCACTCTCAACTCATTTTTCTCTTTCAAATCTTTCTCCTTTACTGACTTAAGCATCGGAGGCGGTTTGGCCGACGCCACACCGGCATGTTACTTTTCCCCTCAATTCATTTTGCAGAATTCTCACCTACAGAGATGACCCCATTCACAGCATCGTCCATCCGCTACGACGAGAAGCTCAACTGTTGATTTTTTACATCATCAGGATGTAAATCATCTAAAATGGCTAAGTGATAAAATTCCTCAAATGGATGTAAATCACTGATGAAGCCAAGTGATAAAATTCCTTAAATGGATGTAAATCATCTAAAATGGCTAAGTGATAAAATTCCTCAAATGGATGTAAATCACTAACGAAGCCAAGTGATAAAATTCCTTAAATGGATGTAAATCACCTAAAATGGCTAAGTGATAAAATTCCTTAAATAGATGTAAATCATCTAAAATAGCTAAGTTATAAAATTCCTTAACTGGACATAGACAGATGCAAGCTTCCAGAGAAGCAAAGCAAATGATGCAACTCCTAACAAAGATATGAATCATGGCAAAAGGCAAACAAAAAGCTCATGCATCCAGTAAAGACAACCATCATAGGTAAAATATACAAGCACATGATATTTTATATATATATATATATATATATATAATTATAATAGGAAATTGTTCTAGAGTTTCTATCTAAAGCCCAAAAACATACTAGGCACCACAAAAAAAAAAAAAAAAAAAAAAAAAAAAAAAAAGCGCTTCAATTGGTGGCCTCGTCCCCTCCCACTGTGCCATCAGGAGCACCTTCAGGATAAAAAATGTCATCCTTTGGAGCATTCTCTTCGGGGGTGACAATAGCTTGGGCAGCCTCGTCGGCCTCCATCTCTTTGTCCACCTCTTCGAAGTCCAGATCCTTCAAGTTTACTCCTGAGGGGTGCTTAACCAGATACCACCAAAGGAGCTCAAAACCTTTGTAATACCAACTAAAAAGCATGGTGTTGTACTTTTCAGTCAGTTAAAAAGCTTGAACAGCCACGGATTTAACCTTCTGGTTCGTAGCCTAAAGTTGTTCGTCTTTCTGCACCGTCAAATGCTTCTCGACCCTAAGCTCGTCAGCAAAAGCCTTGGCCTTCTCCTTGGCTGAGTAGACTTCATCCATAACTGTAATGAGGTCCCTTCAGCTTCCTAGTCTCAGCCTTCAGAGCCTCCACCTTGGACCCAGCCACCACTGCCTTCTCTTCATGACTCAGGTACTCAGAAGTTATGTGAATTGTCTATCCCAACACCTGAAAATGATAAGAAGAGTTATAAATGTCAAGAGCCATCCTAACTCATGAGTTTCGCAATCAAATGAAAAGAAGTCTACTTGGACGAGCTTATGAATATGGCGGTTCACAACCTCGTGAAAAGGGACGCCAAAAAGTGCCTTGATATCCTTGGCAGTGACGAAAGAATGGGCCCTCGCCAAGGAAAGGCCAGCATCGTCCCAAACGCTAGACATATGGGAGCCCACCTTCTCCTTCCCTTTTGCCAAAGTCCTCTGCCTCTTTGGACGAGGAGTATGTTCTTCCAACGAAGTAGTGGGAACCTTAAGGATGGAAGTAGTTGGAGTGATTGGTGTCCCCTTCTCAACGACTCGAACCACCTTCTTTCCCAGACTTGAAAAAGGCTCGTTCCTTTTGGCCTTTATCCTAGCGTACATCTCTTGATTAAACTTGGTCGTCAACTCTACGTGACAAAAAGGAGATATATATATATATATATATAAGAGGAAAAAGACAGGGAAAACACAAAACAAAACTTACTTTTTTCTTCAATCTCGATAGAGCACAGGACGAAGGGGGAAGGCTTCGGACCAAGGAAATGACGAGCTAAAGTTTAGGGATTAACAAGATTGTCAAAGTCGTCAATCGTCTTTGCATATTCGGTGGCCGCCTGGACGCGTTCCTTATATCTACTCTTAAGCCTAGGGCGCTTCTTAATTGCAAATGCACAACAAGCAAAGGTCATTGATGAATCAAATTGAAAAGAGAAAGAACCGTCAAGAAATAAGCAAAGGACAACACATCTATCCTTGGGAACCTCCATCAATGATGCAATCTAGAACCTCACCCCAGAAGTCGTTAGAAAGGGTTTCCCATCCATCTCTAAACACGGAGACGTATTTGGACTTCCAATACCAGAAAGACGAAGGAAGATCCGTGATAATCCTCACCTTTGTAACCTAGGGCACATGCTCATAGTACCCATACTCTTTGGACTCCTTCAAATGATACAGGTGAACAAACTTGTCCAACCTAATCATGTCACCTTCAGTGATGACCTTCCAAATCTCCATACAGCTAATCACTATCCTCCACAAGTTTGGCATAATTGCCCTGGAGCAATGTTGAAGTGGTTCAAGAGTTCTATGATGCATGGATGGACGGGGAATCTAAGGCCACACTAGAAAGCAACCTCATAGAAGCACACTACTTCCCCAGGCAAGAAAGCACAAGCTTTTTCCCCTTCACGAGGAAGTCGAATCTTCACCTCCTCAGGGAATTGATACCTATCTCTAAACCTAAAAAGGGTATTAGCGTCAAGGGCACACTCCTCCCTAAGGGCCTGAAACGGCCTAATCTTTCTTCGTCCAGACAACGAAGGGCCAAATGTAGCAATATCTCCCTCCGCCTCGACGGGGTCATCACTAGACGACAACCCCGTCTCAAGCTCACTGGACCTCACCTCAGATACTACTTCCCTTTCACCCACCATTTCCTTAAACCAATTAAGAGACTGATGCAACAAAGGGTGCAAATCAGCCACCACAAAACCTAAATTACTGCCACTAGGTACGAAACCCTCAATTGGGGGGCAATGAGTGCTAAAGGAACTTAGAGATGCCTCTAAACAAAATAAAGAAAAATGAAATAGTGGGACAGAGTTGCCTAACCTCAAAGCTTTTGACCATGGAAATTAAAAGAAAAGGTACGAATTTCTATCCCTAAACCAAAAAGAAAAGGTAGATAAATTTTTCTATAAAAGGAAAAAAGGAAAAGGAGAGAAACCGTACCTCCAAAAACCAAGCTTAGAAGAGAAAAAGTTGATGGAATTCAAAAAGCTTGGAGAGGAAAAATACGGAGCAACAATGGCGAAAGAGGGAGAGAAAGTAAAGAAAGAGAAGAGAAGCTAAGTGGTTTAAAAAGCTAGACTTGGAAAACTGAAAATCGACGGGAAACCCAAAAGTCCCTGGAACAAAACGTTGCTATCCACCACTTAGGGTGCGCCATATGACCACGACACGTACGGCGCCGCCACTCCGCATTAAATACAGACACAATAAAAATCTCAAGTGTCACATCTGAGCAATTGACCTTTCATTTTTTTGAGATCATCATCACATGCAAGGACAATCTCAGAATAGGGGGGCAATTGATAGACCAGGCAATTACCCTTGTCCAGAAGAGCCAGCCTGGACGAGGATAGAACACCATAAAAATAGGTACTTAATGCCCCAACAGTTACATATTAGGGATAAGACCGTTGGGGCCTCCATTAAGGCCAAATTAAGTAGGCTTGAGATGTTACCAAATAAGCCTTCAAGTCACCATTCAAGAAGGACAGTGTTAGTAAGAAGAGTCTATTTATAGGACCTGCCAAATCCCAGACAAAGGAACACTAATCATTTTTACTCTCATTACTGAATTCACTCTATTTTCTAAGCTTCATTCACTGACTTTATCATCAGAGACTCTGTGGTTGGCACCACACCAGTGACCACCTGAGAGGATCCCTTTGTAAGAACTTGGACGAACTTGTATTGGAAATCTTTTGGACAAACACAATTACTAACGATCTCAGCATCATCAGTTATCATACCTTGAAAAGGTCATAAAGGTACCATAGAGTATCTTAGTATCTTAATTTTACTCGAGCAATAATAGTCAATCAGCTATGTTATCAAATATAGCAACAAAAAATACATACAATACAATTTACTAGAACACCACGAGAAGGGGGGTGGGAGTGGGGGTGGGGGTGGGCCTGAGCATATCTAGAAAGAAATATTGTTATATGTTATATAATTGGAATAAAAATTATTTATGTTTAACTTTTTATACTTGGGAAGAAATAATATGATTGCCAGTGGGCCTGAGCATATCTAGAAAGAAATATTGTTATATGTTATATAATTGGAATAAAAATATTTATTTTTAACTTTTTATACTTACAAAAATAGATTTATCAATTTAAGAATAAGACAAACTAAGAACATAACAGTAAATTATGAAATTAAAAAGTGCCCATCAAATTCTTCCCGCACTAACAACTCAACACACGCCGGCACTAACTACTTGTAGTGACGAGTGACTACACACACATCAACACAGGAAAAAAAAAGTCGCATTCTCAAAAAAAAAAAAAAAAAAAAAAAAAAAAAACCACTTTGGTTACAAGCGATTTCAAGAAGAGATTTTCTTAAAATCTTTTTCTTTTTTAAAAGAAAGAATAGTTCACTCTCTTAAAAAGATTAAAATAAAAACTAAAATACCTTTAAACAATGAACACACACAACCCATGTTTACTCTCTTTTTTAATTTTTTAAATTTTTTTTAATAATCAGCAAGGAAATTTTTAAACAATGAATCAAAAACAACAACTAAGAAACCAAGATCCTAGACTACTCTAGAGCTATTAAATCACAAAAAATAGGTGTAGAGCAAAAAACAAAACAACTTGAATACTTGTTTTTGAATGACTACGAAGTCAAAACATGGACAATTTTATTTGTCTCTCAATGATTCCATTTGAACTCAACAAACAAACAGAGAGCTACCATTTTTTTTTTTTTTTAGAAAGGAGAGCTCCCAACTTGGTAGCATTTAAACATAAAACTTGAATCCTCCAAGGAGTCGCAATGGACAGTCCAATAATAGCATCTATATAGATCTTTGCATCACTTTCAACATTGACTCAATTAATATTGTGTGAAACCAATTTTTGAATTGCCCAATTGATTGCTCTGACTTCAAATTGGATAAGGATATTGGTTTCTACTTGTTATGAAAGAGCAAAAACCAACCCCCCCTCCCTCTTTAATATCTAGCCACGATAGAAATATAAGATCTATCATAGCCAACTGTAGCATCACAATTAATATTAATGA